>NC_069117.1:37920826-38575826 GCF_025612915.1 Magallana angulata | reverse complement strand
ACTTCGCTGCGGGGGAGAGTCCACAACGTGTGGCAAAGATTGACCCCTTAACGGAAGAGGAGCGATAAATAAAGAAAAATAGAGTACTCCTTGTACTCGGAGTAAGACTAAAAAAGCATTACACTTTTATTTCATTTTCCAAATGACAGCTACATGAAGTTAATCATTCCTTATTTTGTCCTTGTTTCTTATGTGAGTAAAGCTAGAGTGGGCGCGATGAAGCAGACTGCATTTTTTGTACATTCAAAAAATATCTGCAAGAGTCACTGCCCTTTGATTTTTGTATGTTTATAGTCATTTTAAGTTTAAAATAAATATTCATATTCAGTCTTGAGTCTGTTTCTCGAAGCTCTCCTAAATTTAGGAACTGTCATAATTTTGTTTAAACTTTAAGGTAGCACATGCATTGTCCTAATACCACCACAAGGATGTAAATTCACGTTTTATGGGATCTTGGGACTCTTGTGATGCTTTGTCCCAAGCTAAAGAGTAAAATTACATCTATGTATTCCACTTGTATATATGCGGATTTAATGGAAACTGGGTGTGTTTGTAGCATTAAATTCTATGAAAACGCACGTGCTTATTTATTATATGTATGACAAGATTATCAAACGCACTCAAACAGTGCACATTTGTTGTTTAAATATTTATTGGCTTGCAAGCCAAAAGCTGTCCCGATACATATTTTCTTTATACAAAATAGCAGTTATTTGGACTCCTAGCATTTATTGTTATTGGTCCCTGAAATATATCTAAGTACATTTGTAAATGTATATTTTTGTAAGAATATACAAATTAAAAAAACTGATTTTATGCCAATCGTGTTAATTTGCACGTGTACATGTGTTTTCTTTATGGAAATGTTTTATGATTTATCTCTGCATAAGTCTTTCAAATTCTATCTGTATGTGTGAAAATAAGAAGAATTTTAGTAGGTTAGGATATCATAACCGAAGATGTTCCAAAAGGTAATGTCACACCAAGTTTATTACCACAGCGTTGTAAAGTTCCTGGAATCGCCATAGGATCGCAGGTAAAATTCAGAAAAATGTACAATTCTATTTTAAAGTTTTACAAGTGAAGATGTCACGGCGTCCTGACGGCGACAGAGGCGTTTCTACGGAGCCTCCGGGGCGTGTAACTGTGTTTTCACAGAGTTCTACCTTGCGATTGACTGCGCTCTTGCTGAGTATCCGCCGAGCGCTCATGACGTACTAAGAGTTTTTTCCCCGCGTGCACGGCGTGCGCTGCGTGCACAATACGTTCTTTACTTATTGGTAGATAATTTTTTATTTGTACAATGGTATTGGAAACAAATAAGAAGGTTGAACTTTACAACAAGTTGAACATTGTTTTGTTTTAATGAAACAAGGTAAATTGTAATTGAATAGTAACTAATTTTTAAATGATTTGTGAAAGACAAAAATCTTAGTAGACTGGTTTACTGACAAAAAAAACCCGTTATTAGTTGTTAGAAAACATAGAAGGGCCAGCAGCATAAGAACAAAATGGCATGAATTCCACCTACGTTCTATAATATGGAACATTCATAATTTCTACTTTTTACAATGTCATCCACATCAAGTTTGAGAATACTATATAGCTTTCTATTGTACAACAGCCATTGTTCACGTGTTTGCAACATGGTTGACAACGCCGTGGAAGCGCGGTATAAACGGTAATGAAGGCAGAAGAAACTTTAAAAGAGAGAGGTGATCGCAGCAACAACTCTTTGGGGTCGCTGTGTGAACAGCAAAATGAGAAACAACACTTTCAAACGCTGTGTATACGTAGTGAAAGCGCAATAGAGACGCATTGACATCACAAGGGATTCCGAGAGGTCACTGTGCAAGCGCAGTCGACTTATCACTGCGTCTCTGTACTGCGATTATGTGCGTTATTGGGCGCACCAACAGAGCTCTCGTTGCGCTTTTGAAGACCTTACGGCACTGTCATGGCAACCTCACTCCGTTTCTCCTGCAAGTTTATCAAAATGCAGAGCCACGGCGCGTACTTTGTGCATGCTCAAAGTGCGCGCTGTCCCATGGTGTTCTACAATTTTTCTAGGTGATCCCACCGCGACAATGAGACGTGAGGAAATGCTGTTGTGTTGTTACGGCGCTGTTGGAGACACTACTATGTGTACCTGGGCGTTTAACATTATTTAAGGACGCAGCGGGTTCGCCTAGAGGACGCAGTCCCGGTGTAACAAGGGTTTAAGCTTCCGCCAAGCTACATCTTGAGTGGTATTAGTTGATCTTAGGATGTTCCTAACTTTTTTCTTAGGTCATATTTAAGGAACACACTTACGTCATATCTTAGGAAAGATTTGTGAACACGCCTGCTGTTTTGTATTCATATGTAGGGAGATTACAAATTAACCTTATAGCTTGAGCATAAACCCTTTGTAATTGAAAATATAATAACTTATGGCCAACTAAATATATTTAAATGATAAAAGTACTTAACTATCATTGTTTGCATAAAAAGGGAAAGCCAATACTGATTAAAAAGGCATGTAAACTAGATTAAAGCATATTATCAATTTATCCTATGCGGGAGACCGCGGAAAGGGTACGATGCTTAATAGCTTTTTCGTGATCAAAATTAAAACAAAGATAGTTCTTTTATTTACATATGCCTTACATATTATTGGAAAGTATTTCAAAATGTTGTTAACCAGACAAAAATATACGCTTTTAAAAAAAAGTAAAATTTGGCAGTTGGAAAAAATTCTTCAGCATCATTTACGGAGAAAGCATGGCATATTTTTTTTAACAAGTTATATTAGCCAGGATGTGTCATTCGTAACTACATTTGTAACCCAACACCAACATGCTTTTGAGTTGATGTGTCAATGAACGGAATTGTGAATACAATTATTATAGTAATCTGAATTACCCCCCCCCCCCCCCCCCGTTTTCATCTAAAGCTTACATATTTTACCGCGTGATTTCATGTACTTACTTTATGTCTCTGGTAAACTTCAAATAGTCACGTGTATACATTCTATTAAAATGTTTTTGCCTTTCTTTTATAATATTAACGTTAATACCTTTTGATTTCAAGAATAAAAGGTTTTTCGTATCATTGCTTCCCTTCACATTTACTTTACTATACTAAAGTACTCTTGAGCGTACAGCTGATTATTTATGAAACATGTTCAATGAAAGTTTCATAATACGATATTTCCTACTTTCACCATCTTCTTCAAGCAATTGAAAAATAGATCATACCATACCAAAACAATAGATAAGCAACAAAGCACAGAATGATATTCATTAAGCACGGTATAAACTGACGTACATTTTTCAGTTATTGACCAAAGAATATCTAGTCAACATTTACATTGGTAATGAGTCAAATTTCATATAAAAACTTCCCTGAATTATCTATTAAGGCAATATGTTCAACACTAATCACAAAATAATTCAACCATTAAGAATTCATCAGCATTATTTATCTCACGGTGTACAGATGTCAGTTTTAATCACCACACTATTTTTTATTGGTTCAAACGTTCATGCCATTTTTTTCTGTCTTCCGTCTTTTTTTTTTTTCTTTTTTTTTTGGAAATATTCCTTGTTCTATTTTTTATTAATGTTGTATCAACGTATGACATACAAGAGGAGTCAAGACCTCGCATAAAATGTTAAATACGGTATAATTATCCTTAATTAAAAAAATAGATTTCTAAATTCTATTCAAATATTTATCGCTTTTTCAATGGCCTCCTTTTCGGAAGAAAACTGAGTTAGAGGCAATGGAAATTTATTAGCAATCTGTGTTTACGGCCACTCTAGTTGGCCAGTTTTTCGATTCCCCCACACTCATCAATCTTTCTTTGTTTACTCATTAAGCGCAGTAAGTAAATGCTTCGGACACAGTGCTGGAATAGATAGATCAAAGCGCCGCGCCAAAGAAGTTTATTTTTCCCGCTTCGACACTAAGTAATTAAAGCTGGTCTTTCGAAACAGAAAATGTTTTCGTTACTTTTCTGTCTTTTTATAAGGCCTGTGTAATTTATTAGAGAGTGAAGTGCAGTAATCCACAACTATTGTCCTTTCCAATTGACATTTCATGACTCATTCCTAGTTAAGTATTGTTCTCCGTCGACCTTCTCTTCACATCGAAAAAAGTGACATTAAAGATTTCGTCAAGCGATCACGTCTAGTACTGTTCACAAGTCAAGAGAAAAGAAAACACACACTCTTATATTTTCAAAAAATATTTCAGACATTTATAAATTTAGATTTGATAAAAAATAATTTTTCCTTTGTTTTTCATTAATAATGATAGTTAATTAGAAATAACAAATATAACAGAAAACTAAAAAAAAATACATTGGCAAAAAATTCCATCAAAAGTCGTTCAAAAATAAAATATGAAGGAAGTAAAGGTAAAAACATTGGGTATCGTTATTACTTAGCAATCAGACGTTTTCTTATGCAACAGATTCGTGTTAACTCCTACAAGTACTGTGTGACTGTAACAGTATTAGACAAGTACACCTAAGTCCTCTCAATCTATGACGACAGGCTACTTGTCACACATCGCTAAGCAAGCAATTAATGTTCTCTGTAATATAGGAGCAGTTTTTGTCTCTCAAACATTGAATCGTTTGGTAGTTGAATAGTTGTAGCTCAATTATATTTATTCCAACAGCAGAGTGAGTGATATAGGTCATATAAGCAAGGGTCTAGCTCTTATGTAGATCATTGTGTTATTGAAGTGGTTTTATTGCTCTTTGTACATATACGTGGGTGTTTCCGAATGGTCTTTTTGTTTCAAAAGCCATGTTCCAAACGGCTTTATATTTTCAAGCAATTTCAGTGGTAAAATAATATCATCAACTAGGTTGTTGGTGTAAAATTATTACTGAATATAATTTCTTATAAGATATGTGCTAATTGTATCTCGACAGGCAAATTAATTTTGATATATTACAATGCCCCGAGGCGGTCGGCCTATCAACAAAGCGTATCGAAAAACATAACGCTGTGCTCGCCCATCATGTATTTCGTGACATTATGGAGAAGTACCTACAAGCCTACTATGGATTCACAAAAAAATTGGAAAAGGAACATGGGATATTCTAATTAATAAAACAGGTTGATGTTTCTTCTGGAGATGAGGATTGATGGGATGCAGTTGTGAGTGTTAGCAAATATTTCTTATCGTTCATCTCTCCGCGCACTGACCTAGAAATTGCTGACATCACTGCAACGTACACAAGAGAGGCGAAACAAACATGGCGAACTCTGGGATTCTACTGTGTTTTTGTACCATCATATGGACTGTGAGTTGTCAAATGGAAACGGCAATACAATCATCTGGTGTTGACAATACACAGTTCGAGAATGTTACACAACAAAGTAGTTCAGCATATTTACCCAACGGATGGGATGAGTTCTGTAAACTGAAAAACGACAGTACTGATAGAATTAAGTTTTACCTTTGTGATATTAAGGTTCAATTCTCGGGAAAATGGAATTTTCTTCAATTGAAAGACCACATTGCCAACAAATCAGTGAAATATAAATTTGACATCCGTTGTGATTATCCAGCAAACATTTCAGTGCAGTGGCCATTGAAGGCAAAAAATCTTCTTCGCCTAAAAGCTGAAAATTGCGAATTGGAACATTACCTAAGGGGATATTCAAATATGAACACATCAAACATTCCGGATGAACTTGAGTATATTCAATTTGAAAATTGTATTATCATTATCGACATTTTCGACATGTTAAAAATTGCTGGGAATATCTCAGAACTAGAGAAAGATTTCAATTGTGGGCACGAAGAAACCGTGGAATATTACATATTCAAAAATAATAGTTATGGCTTTGGTAATTCCGTAGAAAATTTTCTTTCTACACAGTATAACAACAATGTGAGTTCTATGAATGCTGATATAGTAAACAAGGGCTCAGAAATGTTACCAAAAGCTCGACTTATTAAACATAAGTGTATATACAGAAAACTTTTATATGTGGACTTGAGTGTCAATCATCAGACATCAAAATTCCATACTGAACTCGGAACAGAGAATTCAATGTTTCCAGAACTGAGAATTTTTAATTTATCGAAAACAATGCTTCCAAACCTAGCAGAAGCTCACAGAAAATGGTACAGGTATTTTCCCAAGCTAGAAGTTATGGATCTTTCGTACAACCTGTTTACTGAGCTGGAGTTTGATCCGTCTGCAGATGCTTGGGACGTACCTCGGCTGACGATGAACATGTCTCATAACAATGTAACAGAATTGAAAGTAGCCAAACTCGAGGAGCTTGTGAATATGGAAAAGTTGTTCATCGATTTCAGTGACAATCCGTTAAACTGTACATGCACCGAAGAGACGAGACAACTGATTACCTTTATAAACGATCAATCAAAATGGAGCCAACCAAAGTATCAAAGATACAACTTCATGAAGGATATGGAATGTAAATATCCCAAAGAAATTCAAGGAAAAAGACTAGCTGACCTGACAACAAAGGATCTGAATTGTAAACTAGAGCTTCTGGAGAAGATAGCAGTAGAAGCCGTGGTGTTCTTGAGTCTGTTGTCTGTGGTTCTTATAATTGTAATCATAATTTTGCTGAAGTTCCGACGAGAGATAAGAATATTGACCTATACAAGATTCAATATTATTCTACCGTGTCAACCGATTGAAACATACGAAAACAAGAAGTTTGATGCATTTGTTTCCTACAGTAACCATGATCAAGATTGGGTCACAAGTGTGTTTGAACACGCGGCGCCTAATAGCCCACTGAGTAACTTTAAATTCTGTTTGCACCACAAGGACTTCATGCCAGGAAAAACAATATTTGACAATGTAATTGACTGTGTAGAAGCCAGTCGCCATACAGTTATTGTCCTATCAAAGCATTTTTTGAACAGTCACTATTGTATGTACGAATTTCATGAGGCATTTCAGCAGAGCATTTACGAGAGGAAAAGACATTTGTTGGTTATCATGATGGAAGATATTCCAATGAATGATTTGCCCAATGATTTAAAGCGATGTTTGAAGACATTCACATACATTCGGAAAGATGATAGTATATTTGTTGATAGACTTGTTTATGCCTTGTCATACAAGGGTCAAAAGGCCATGCTGTTGGATAGTCGGTGCCGGAGCGCCGCCTATTCAAATCAAACCTCATGTGAAACCGACATAACTGAGGTCGGAAGTGACGGAAACTCGAGCCCGATATCTATTATTGATCGAAGTAATATATTCCCAAACATAATCAATGAAAAAGACATTGTAAGTGTAAAAAATGAGAAAAACAACATTTTATGATTTGATGAAATAACGTTCTTGCAAATGTTGGCATGAGAACTCGAATACGATCTCTGCCATTGATCGTGGCAATAGATATTCCCAAACTCATCAATGAAAATGGCATTTTTAGAGAGAAAAAAAATATCAGAAAATCATTATTTTGTGATTTATTGAACTGTCTTCTTTGCAAATGCAGGAATGAAATGTTAGTATTTTAATTTAACATAAAAATGATCACATGTGTATTATATGTACATGTAGTATAATTATATGTTATTCACTCTTGTAACATGCATGTATTACAATAACAAAATACATATTCTCTGTATTATGGATCTATATAGTATATACTAGTACTTTTATCTTGTTTGATATAAATATATTCCCCCTCTCTTATATATTTTACATTTATAATCAGACTTTGATCAGCATATATAATTTAGGTGCCAAATCATAAAGGATGCAAACAATAAATATATCCATTGTCCCGAATGTTATATTATCGGGGTAAAATTCTTTAAAGAGGTTTTATTGTTCAAAACAATTATATAAAATTACATTTGTTTATAGAAAATGCCACGGAGTCCAATTTATAAAAAGATTGCATTAATTTCACTTTTAAAATGTTGTTTCTGTAATGTTTATGTGACACAATTAATTGTTTATTATACCCAGGGATCAATAATTGATCTTTATGTTTATTTTTTATTTGTAGCTCTGTGATATAACAATGAAGGTGTGTTGTTTTATGTTTCATAGTAACTTTGGGAGTTAAAAGTGCTAGAGATATGGTTTGATTAATATTTTATCTACGTAATTATGCTCGTGTTCAAAATGAGTACTACATGATATCGCGTGAATATCATGAATTTTCAAAGCAGTTATATAAGATTTGTGAGAAAAATGTATTCTACCACTGCGTTGTTACCTTGTTGTTTACTAGCAAATTAAAAAAGATTAGTGAGCATTATTCTCATTGTTTGCAGTATCATTTTTACCCATCAAAATACTTTGTTTAATATTTACTGGGAAAAAGTAAACATGAAGCATGAATTTATTTTTCAAAATCCAGTGCATGTACGAGAGTACGGGAGTTTTTTCTTAAACGTGGGGATTTTCATTTACTGCAGCAATAGTATATGAAAAATACACGTTTACTTAAATCTTCTTGTATTTTATCATTACGTTTATATGTAGAAAAAAATGGAATAGCATACATTTTGCAAAAAAATTTGGTAATAATGTGGTATGAAATTCTATTAGAAAACTTGATGATTCCTTTTCAAAAATGTGTATAACTGTATTATTTGTTTTACTTTGTATCATAATTGATTGTGTATAACAATAAACATACATGTACATGTAAGTAATATCAGTATAAGGTTTATGTCTCGAAGGAACATTATGTTATGATACTGTTTATTAATAAAGTGCTACTTGTCTTCATTTGTTTGCATTCTTTTGTCATCAATTAGCTGATGTCTCAGCTTCCTTTTTTTTTATCATGACTTTATTTCTAGCCCTTTTGCTTATAAATGAAATGAATTACACAAACTCACACGGTAATTTTACTTATTATACTTAATTTTTTGATAATATAATAACACTAAAAATAAATGCATTTTCTTGCTTAAAATCTTTTTTTTTGTCAGTATTAAGTTTTATTTCAGAGCTGTTTAGCGTGTTGTAGATTGATAACTTTTTTAACGGGGTTAACTTGAAATTGAAAACAGGTAACACAAAGGTAATGCACGTGCTTTATCATAAATTCTTCTGTTGTTTTTGTTACGCGTGGTAATTCTTATTATTTTAAAAACATGCATATGTATTACTGATAGCAAGAGCTCTTGATATGAGTAAAACTCAGGTCATTGATTTTATGACAATGACGACAGAATTGACGCGCTTTTAATTTTTGATGTAAAATCTTCAATCATACCTTTCATTTAATTTTCTTTTGATGTATCACCTTATCATTTAATAGGCTGTTTGACATATTCTATTCCTGTTTAGTGTGTGTTTGAGCTTATCGAAAAGAGTGATTGCTAATTGAATGCTTTATCCGCGTAAATTGCCCTTTCAAAAACTAAAAAATTATACCCCCCCCCCCCAAATAAATTATGAACTAAAACAACATTCAGCAAACACACACGATGGAAACTTTCACTGTAAATTAAAGTTAATTCATTATGTGTTCAATTCCGAATGTTGTCTAATTCGATCAGCAACAGTTTGAATACCTGCATATATAGGTATTTCTTACGTTAACTTGTATTTTCAACATTTCAAACATTATAAGAAAACATTTGAAATAAAAATATCTATAAAAAAAACCTGGAAAGAATTGTCAAATTTAGATGTTGTATAACTTTTAACTCGAAAAACATTGAAAGGAAAAGTTAAGGTTTGAAGACTAAAAAACACTTTAAGAACAAAAAAAAATCGATTTTGATTTTAAAATATTTTTGGTATCGATGCAGTAGAAAAACTGTTAATGTCTGTTGACTTATAAATTATCTGACTATCAATTGGCAGTCACCATGTGGAACAAACTGACAGTACCTTATAGTTGTATTTTAGCTGTACATGTAATTGTATGTTTATTCTATTTAAAAAGCAGTGAAACATTTCATAGTGATCAAAAATAAGTTTGAGACATTTGACTGTCAAACTGAATATAATTGATACAAGGTTAGAGGACAAGCTTATGGAACAAAAATAATAGCAATTTTAACAATAATTAGACAAAATAATTCTGTTTAAAATCTAAAGGAAGAAAGGTTGGAATCAGAAATACTAGTAAGATCATTTAGGACACGATGTTTACATGTAAAAGTAATATACACGCTAAAAAGAACATTTAGTTTTGTCCGTTAAGTTCTTGGCAATTTAGAACATTGTATGTAAACTGAATGCATTTTTAATGCTTTTTCAGTTGTGTAATGCACTGAATTTTTTTAGTTCCCATCAATTACAAAGATGCAGGGTTTTTTTTCTCAACCAAAAAAGTAACAGACTTTCATGTTGTATAAACGTTCATGCATAAAATACTTCTCTGGATACTCCCATCATATGTTTTACTGCTCATTAACAATGCATCTCTTACATATATATCAAAGCACTATGTTGACATGCGTTCAAGGTCAAAATTAAGTGCAAAACTCGATCTTGTTATTTTAGAAAACCCATATTTTTGCATTCTCTTGCTCAATTTTTTCTAAATCCTGAATTAAGAGGGTTTAAAAATCATAACCATTTTTAGACCATATTGGTATCCTGAGAAGCCGTTGAAAAAAATATTCAAATGATGAAAACTGAACATATGGATTTGTTTATCAATGAAAGTATGCAGTTTTAAAAAAAAGTTAAGGTAGATCTGATGGTTAATTGTTTTTACTACACAACCTCCTACATATGCTTACAAAATAAATTCTGTACTTTTTAAATCAAAGACTATGATGAAGTTCAGGAGTTATATTTCTCCTATATTAATCTCTGGATTGTTTTTTTCAAATCATATGCAAAAAAGTCAACGGACATCGGATGTAAAGTTATGAAAAGTTAAGATTTTAAATCTTTAAATCAAACTGTAAAAAGCAATATGAATCGAACTAAATTAAAAAAAAAACCCAAGAGTTTCTTCTAAAAAAACCCCCAGAATACTAGTATTATGAGGGTTGAATAAAAACTAAAACTGACATATATTCCAATAGTGTCCATGGATATTTCCATATAAACAATAATTAAATGCTCTAAGTTATAATAAACTTCGCAATAATTGCAGAACTAAGGCATCCAAAAGCAAAACCAGTTGTACTACAAATCAACACAGAAAAAAGTAATTAGCGAATATTATGTCATTCATATCTACAACATTTAATTATATTCAGGACTTTCCTGTATTGCATTAGGTTTTTTTCAGAGACGTGAAAGGCGGGGTTACCGTAAAAGAATGATTAAAACAAACTTAAGGAATATTATAAATATTATTTATCAATTTTTTTATTTATTTAACATTTCGATTACTGATACACAGTTTGATGGAATTAATTCTACCTTTAAATATTACACAACATGATTCATATGGGGTTTTCTAAAATTTATTGTAGGAAAAGTTCGAGCATTCATATTATAAATATGTGCGTAATTCAAATACAGATTAGAAACTACTTGCCAGGCAAGATAACATATCGTTGATTTTAAAATTGATAATAATCAATAAAATCAACTCCCGACTGTTCTTCAGTACTTTGATTAAATCAAAACAACCACATTTTTATATTAAGATATTGAAAAGGTTATTGTATCATATGACCTGTGTGAAAATTACAGTTTCAGCTATGAGGTACATGACGTTGAGTTATCAATGATTTCTTTGAATAACTATAACAGGTTTGATATAGTTATACTAATTCATTGTATTAATTCAAACAGAGAAAAGTTGTAGCTTTTAACTTCAAAAAATGCATATCATAATTAATGAAGTGCGTTATCGTAAAAAGGGATTGCCAATTAAATGTTTTAAATTTAATTGTTTTTTAGGTGTCCAAGTAGCGTAGTGGACAATGCACTCGCTTCTCACCGCTGCGACCGGAGTTCGATCCCAGTGATCGACATTGGTTGTATGTGATAGGGTATGGCGGTCGCCCGCTTGGACACATGGGTTCTTTACGGGTAATCCGACTTCTTCCCACAAAAATGACCCCCTCCCCTCGCGCTAACATCCGTGCATTTGTTATGTGTACAATTCAGTAAAGGTCCAATGGACATTAGCTACATTAGCTACAATTTGAATCTATGCATCATGACATAACTTACCTTGGACTTTGAGCATTTTAAACTTTAAGAGAAAGCATTCTTTTACTTTAAAAAAATATATTTTAATTACAGTATTCATAAAACTCTGGATGGTATTTTGTCATTCAGGTGTCGTAGTTTCGAACTTTAGAACTTTATTCAAAGAATATTGGAAATAAACTTAAAGTTTTTAAAACTCAAATAAACACTTTGAGGCAAAAGAAAAGATCCGATTTCGATTTAATTAAATTGTTTGGGATGTAGATGTAAACTTTTATTGTCTGTTGATTTGAAAGACGTCCAGTAAACATGTAGCATAATAAAAGTCTGCAAAGAGTGATTGGCAGACACCGCGTATCTTAAGAAATATTTGGAAAAATTAACAATGCTTTATATTTGTCAATGTAGTTTTAATTGTAGTTGTTTCTATTTAAGGAGAATTGTAATATTTCATACTGATAATTACTTTATTACTTTAGTTTGTGACCTTTAATTTGACTGCCAATCAGGTCATTGAATGTATTTTGAGTTTGATATACAATGTTTTCATTTAGGACAAAAATAACACAATTTTAACAATGAAGGGAGACAGGTTCAAGTCGGAAATACTAGTAAAATCGTTATTTCATTTACTTACAACACATTATTTACAAGAAAGTTGTGTTTCTTTATAAGTAATTTATAAGTAATTTATACCTTTTAAAGGACAGTTGGTATTGTCTATAAAATTCTTGGCAATTAAGCACATTGTACTTTATGAAGGGCATTGCACGCAAAAAGAGTCGTTTTATGTTTTTTCACTTGAGTAATGCACTGAATTTTCTGCTTTCGTCAATTACAAAGTCTTTATATGTTTTCTGTATTAATTAAAACAAAGTAGCAGACGTTCACGTCGTTTGAACGTTCATGCATAAAATACATCGCTGGACACTCCCGTTATAATTTAAACCGTTAAATAAAAATGCAATTCCTACGTATACATTAAAGCACTATTTTTACATGTGTGTAAAGTCAATAGTATGTATAAAACGTGAGTGTGTTACATAATAGACAAGAGGCCAACAGCTCTTAACGGTCACTTAAGTACCATAGCCAAAACACAGACCTTTTTCAGGATTCTCACATATGCATTTAATTAAGCTTCATTCTGGAGTGAAAAAAAATCGAAAATATGGTAATGATCACCACCTTCCTACCTGAAATCTTACAACGAAGACATTGATAGGAAATAACAGTCCCACACTTGTAAACTTTTTACATAACTCTTATGTTTATATGTTTTCATAGATAAATTAGGAATGACTGGTAAATATGTTTTATTAAAAACACAAACACCCCATTTCCATCTCGGGGGACATTTATACGAAAACAATACCACCGAAACGTTATTTTGTTTTAAAAATTCTCATGTTTTACCTGTTCTGATTTGAACATATTTTATTGTACAAAATTACAACAGGGATTGGGCACAAGTTCAAAAACTTAGACCGCCCTCTCCCAAAATCTAAAACCTGTTCTGATATCAACCATTCATTCAGTGACACCATCTGGCATTGATTAATAAATCATCAAACATATACCACACTACAATTTTTACTTAACCATAACAAATCTACTTTTTATTCAAAAACCTTTTTAAAAAAAACTGTTCTGGTTGTTTTGTTTTAAATAAATTAAAAAAAAACTTTTAATATTTAAACTTCCTAATTACATTTTTTGCCAATGATTAACTATTAAATATGAACAAGCAAGGGAAGATAATTCCATTAACTGTTATGATACGCCATCCATAACTGAGGTGAATTTTACAACTTTGATTGATATGAACTATATTGAATATCTATTTCAAAATTCAAGATGGGATACATTTGTTAATGTTCAAAATTCTTAATAATTTTAAAGATGAATCTTTATTATTGAATAAACCCCTTAAAACCCTATTAAGATTTTAGAAATCAAACTTGCAATTTATTAGATATGAAATATGATAGTTATGGACGGACTACCTTAAGCTCCCCATCCCAAACTCTTGTCAAAGGCTTTCATGATATCTTTAACTTTGATAGACAGCTTTATTCTGTCTCTTTTCTAAATTTGTACTATTTTTGTTTATTAAAATTCAAGTGATGTATAAGGTAAATCAAAATTTTAATGTAGTATTATAGTATCAATTATATGGATAAAATGAACACTATACGACTATTTTGGCCACATCCTTGAGTCAAAAACCTCTTCCAAGGGGGGGACATGAAATTTAAAATGTTGGTAAAGGGTTTCAAGGTTTATATAATCATGAATTCCGTTTTTCTTAGAGATGTGTGGGAGTAGAGAGGAACATTTTTGAAAGTAAAGAATAAAACACATATCAATTCAACATTGTTAAGAGTCAATTTACCAAGTAGATTTTAGATGAAGTTAGATATGATAATGGATGATAAACAGCTATTAACCTGAATAAAAATATATGTAAGTCATATTAATTTGTTTAATATACGTACCAAAACAACCGTTGTGACTAAAAAAATCCGCTTGTGCATTAGTTATGATAAAGTTCAGTAACTCTATTTCTGAGTTCCTCTAATTGTTTGTTTTAAAGAAGTGAAACATTGACTTAAGAATTATGTACTGAACTTAAGGAAGAATTAAGGACATGTTAAATATAATATTAATAAAAACAGAATTAAAAAAACAACCCCTACCCCTTCTTCCAAAAAAACCCCCAAAACCAAAACAAAACAATAATGTTTACTCTTAAGGTTGTACATGTATATATTAATGTGGATTAAAGTACATTAAAATTATATTAATTTCACCAGTTTATAATTTTCAAAATTTACACTATTTTACCAAAAAGGGCTTTTGAAAATTTTTGGAGGGGTAAAAAATTCCAACCCCGAGCGGGATTCGAACTGATTTACAGATTCGTAGTAAACCCTCTAAGCCACTGCGGTACGCTGTTAGGTGACAATATTAAGAAAGAAACTACTTATGTAATTAGACTTCATTTTGTTGTTTATTTCGATAAACAATACGTCACAACATTCAGGTGTCCCATACCACCTTAAGAATCGATATGCTTATATTATCAATAGTTGAATGAAAACCAATCTGCTAAATATTTCATTTTTGTAAATGCATATCTTCATATTAACAATAATTAGATGATGTAAGTTATAATCAACACCATAATACTTGCAGAACATAGGCACTTGCTTATCTGAAACGAAAAGCAAAACTGCAAATAAATCCACAGAAAAAGATACCCAGGGGCCACATTGATCATAACTAATTTAAGCAGCGAACTCTATGCAAAACAGATTTGTAAGGTCAAATGTAAATATTAATGCATAATATAATGTAATTATCAGCCAGTGTTGTTTCAGTGGTTGTTAGAACAACAATTAAGAATTGGGATGATATAATATATAATAATGATAATAGTATCACTGCAGTCCTCGAAATAATTATAATCAAATCCACCTCCCCCATCTTACTTTTTACTTTTATTATTTCGAATTCTATTATAAACTTTGAACTCATATTGGGCCCCTTCCTGACCGCTTGGGGTCCTAATTTGAACAAATTCAAATCTACTTTATAACAGAAAGCTAATTTTAAAGTTTGGATTTTCCAGGCTACTATATTCTTGAGAAAAAAAATTAACTACCCGACTCAATTTTCACTTTACCCCAATCATCTCCCCTCTAAAGGAAACCTGGCCCTATACATAAACAAACTTTAAACCCTTTTACCTAGGATGCATTGTGCCAAGTTTGGTTGATATTGGCCCAGTGGTTTTGGAAAAGAAAATGAAAATATAAAAAGTTTACGTCGACGACAATGACGACGACGACAGACAACGGACACACTTTGATCAGAAAAGCTCACTTGAGCCTTCGGCTCAGGTAAGCTAACAAGGTTATTCATATTTACCATATCTTTTATACACAGGACTTTTCTATGATTGATTTGTCCTGTTGCTTATGGGTTTTATTTTAGACAAGTTAAATGATTACAGTATTAAAACATATAAAATAAACTTGACATAAACCTGTGGAAAAGTGTGCCAAGAATAGAAAAGATTGGGAATTCCTGGACCGTGTCCTATATGCCTCCATGTGCAACAATGATTAGGTAGGCAGGTAAGTTTAAAAAATCGTATCTTTGATATGTAATTGACTTAGACCGCGTTATTTATGTAAGTAAAGTAATAAAGCAAATTATCAGATGTTACTAATGTTATTTACTTATAGTCTAGTCCTAATTTCTAAAAAGAGCTCTAGAAATACGTTTTAACGGCAAATAATTATTATTTGGTCCAGCATGGTTTTTTATCATAATTAAAGTATGCTGAGTCTGAAAAAATATGCTGGCCTTCATGAAAATGGCGTGAAGTAGCTCAAAATGGCGATTCAAAATGGCGGACAGGCAATCTTCAAATTTTTCTCTTAAAGTCTCTTCAATGGGAAAAATAATGACAAACACTAATGAATTGATCCGAAATAGTATTTCATCATATCCAATGTGTGCTGAGTCTTAAAAATTATGCTGGCTTTACACAAATGTGGTTAATTAGGTCAAAGTGGCGATTTAAAATGGCGGATAACAAAATTTTGGTAATTCGTCTTATATTTCTGAAATGGACATAAAGCGTGAGACAAACAATGAATCTTCAGTCCAGCTCAGTTTTTAATCATAACTTAGGTGTGGATAGTTAGGAATAATATGCCATTTTCAAGAAAATGTCGTAAATTTTCTGAAAAAAATGGCGATTCATAACGATGGACATACAGATTTTATATTTTTTCCCTTTAGTTTCTTAAATGGTGAAAAAGCGAGAAACAAACAATTTTTTAAATAAATTTTCAAATCATAAATAAGACGGGCTAAGTCTGAGAAATCATGCTGGTTTCCACTAAAGCGATGCTTTTTATGTCAAAATGGCTGACAGCCAGATTTCATATTTTTTTCTTTAAAGTTTCTTAAAACGAAAAAAGCATGAGACCAACAAGTTTAATTTGGTCCAACAAAGTTTATCAATATAACTAAGGCATGCTGAGTCTTAAGAAATATGCTAGCTATGATGGAAATTTCCTAAATTAGGTCAAATGGCCAAATCAGATTAGTTTAAAATGGCCTACAGCCTTATTTCATCACTTTCTATTTAGTTCTTTAACAAGAAACAAAGCATTAAAACAATTAGGGTATATCGAGTTTGACGATATATGCTTACTTTTACAATCAAAATACTGAAAGTACTGATAGACGGAGGCATCATTTCGGAGGAAACTATACTAATGACAATATATGATTTTTTTATTTAAGAAAAATTAGCGCGCTTACCGCTTATCATGTTAGAATATTCGCGAAGCAGTTTAGTATTATGACAATTTAAGGTCGCGAGGATATTTTTCAGGTTTACATCAGAGTTAGGTAGATAATATTAAAGGGATTTGGAAACGATTTTAGATCAAACATTTCTTTTCTTGTTTATGTATTTTAAAAATGGTTTACTCGCTCATTTTGAATGATTGGCCAAAATTTGAACATTAGAAGTCAAGTTTTGAGAGAGATACATAGGTAAGAATTCATGCATTGTTATGTAAACAAAGCTCGATCGAGTCTTATATTAATTTGTTTACAAATATTGTAAAGTATGGAATAAACATTTCTTTGACCGAATGACTCGTTGCAAACAAGGTAAACTGATTCAATGTGTTCATAGATACTAGTAGTATGATAAACAGAAAAAAGCAACATTTGCTTGAGACTTATACAAATAAAACAAATATGTAAACCATAACTAAACAAAGATTTTCAAACTCTATATCTTGCTTATAACTCAATACATGTATTTGACTTTCAAATTTTGATAAAGCATTAAAAGTACCCATATTAACCATTCCAAACATTGAAATTGGTAAAGCAAAATTTGAAATTTTAAGCTCAAATCGTGTCCATGTCCCTTTAAAATAATTAGTGTTGTTCTTTTGTTTTAACCTTATAAGCTTGTTGTATTACTACTTAAACGTGCTTATTATTTAAATAAAAAGGAAGGAGAAAATAATGTTGCATCACAAAACAACATGGAAAACTGTACATGCTATTAAGTGCATACAACTCGAATTACTCGAAAAATAGAAGGGGCTTAATTTCTTGATTACTTGTAATGAGTGTCGTCGATCCAGATAATTATTCTCTTATTATGATCGTTATGAGAGAGAGAGAGAGAGAGAGAGAGAGAGAGAGAGAGAGAGAGAGAGAGAGAAAACGAACTTTTTGGGCATGATTTTATGTACATTCATTTGAAATATACTAATATTATACATTCATAATATTAGTTTCGACAAAAGAATGTAGTACATTGTGATTGAATCCAGCATGCAGTTTCAGTCCGAGTCCACGTGTTACCCCTGTTAACCGATCAACGCGTGAGGTGCATCACGTGTTCTATCCAAGATAAGGGGGAAACGTTTTGTTCTTATAGTTTTCATTTCAAGTAAGGAGAAAAGAAGTATGCCTATAACAAAAAAGTATCCTACACTGTTTGTGATGTTTGATTTCAAGAAAAGAGAAAGGAAGCATGCCTAACAATGAAGTACATGTATTCTACACTGTTTGTGGTTTTTGATTTCAAGCAAAGAGAAAACAAGTATGTCTATAAACGAAGTACATGTATTTTTTACTGTTTGTGAAGTTTGATTTCTACCAAAGAGAAAAGAAGTATGCATAACAATGAAGTATTCTACCCGTTTTTTGATGTTTGATTTAAAGATTGATAAACTGTGTTCGTATACTTCTTTTTTCTTAACAGAAATCTCTCTCTCTCTCTCTCTCTCTCTCTCTCTCTCTCTCTCTCTCTCTCTCTCTCTCTCTCTCTAAGACTATAGAAACAATAAACACAGACTATGGAAACAATAAACACATGAACTAAATTTTGCTATTTATTTTGAATTTGCAGAGAACACAAGTTCAGTTATATGGTACCAGTTTTAATGATATATATAATGGCCATTGTTTGCATCATATAAAATATTTTTTGTCAATTCTAACTATTTTTCCCTCGCGCGACACTTATCAGCTTGTAGGACATACTGACTTCCCAAATCACTTGCGGGGGGGGGGGGGGGGGGGATGTTGCAGCGGTGAAGAAAGATACGTCTCCGCGGGAGATTGGTGATAATACGCGAACGATATACATGTACGACAGACAAAGAAGCATGCCATGTTTATTCATTGAATCTCATAATTATTCATTATTTCGTCCACCGCTAGATGGTGCTTAAGGAATCCTCATTATTTGACGTCACGGACAAGACAATCACAATATACGGAGGCTGTTATACAGCCTCCGTCTAAAAATGCCGCTATTTTGGTCAAAATGGCGTTTTAAAATGGCCGACAGCCAGAATTCATAATTCTCTTTTAAGCCGTTTACAGGGATGAAACGTGTAAGCATTACATTTTACAAATATGCAATGAAAAATTAGATTGGAACACCTTAACAAAGAAAAAGAACAGTTCCATATTTTACTAAAAATTGTTGATTTTTTCCGTTTTGTCTTATTAAGGCGTATACCAGTACCTTAATTAAACATTCTGTGTTCATGCTTTTCAATATCCGTCTTGTTCCTAAACCTTTCTGGGTTTTTTAAAATTATACTTTATGTACCGATTTCTTCGACCTGAAAGTTCGTGAAATACAACAAATACTAAAATAAAAAAAGTTTGAGAGAGGAGAAATATATCTGCTCTATAAAACTAGTTTTTTTTAGGATTAAATGACATCGGTGTCATAAGCTTATGATAACAGAGATACAATCAGGTACTTAGGAACAGTGTACGACATGAAGAACTATTATAGCATATGTCTGTCTCTTCCTTTAATACCTTTCCAGCAAATAAATCTTACTAATATATCATCATATACACAGGAAAAGCTCGTGATTCAAAATGAGCCGAGATCAACATATCGTCCAGCTTTATATATAGTTATAAGAATGCGCAATGTTTTGGGCAACCCAAAGAATTTTACTCTTTTTAACATTACTAGGCCAGGACAATTTATATATTGTATAAGGAATCAAGCTGCCTATGTCTTCGTTAAAGATAAAAGAACCTCTTGAAAAATTGTTAACATGTGTTTGGCCAAATGTGCTGAGGAAAGTACAGAAATGTGTGTCCATATTCAGAGGAAAAGTTGAGGCTTTTATATGCTAGACCATGCCAGTGTTAATTTGCAACATATCCTCACAACTAAGTTTGCTGATGGATGTATGAACCTCTTTAAAGCCGATAAACATCCCTGTCAATGTT
This sequence comes from Magallana angulata, assembly GCF_025612915.1. Taxonomy (NCBI): domain Eukaryota; kingdom Metazoa; phylum Mollusca; class Bivalvia; order Ostreida; family Ostreidae; genus Magallana; species Magallana angulata. The sequence goes on along the minus strand of NC_069117.1, from coordinate 38,555,416 downwards.
GTTGAAGAGAGAGAATGTTCCCCTTTTATAGAACTTTGAATTAGCACTTGGTTCATCTCATTCACTGAAATGGTGTGACACAACTTCTTATTTCTACAGCATATCGAGAAAATCGACATAATAAGGGAACAGAAACAAGCATGAAAAGGGGAATTAACTGACCAGAAAATCAAAGAGTTCGAGAAGTTCTTTAGTTATATGGATAACCAAGACACATTGCCCACTGACACGGTTTAATTTGCTTTCTTCCTAAAATCAAAGCCCGGGAATATGTCCCAACTTAGGATTTGCCTTACGTTGTTTATGAAACAAACCCACACCGAGGTAATGATAGGGAGACAGGCATATATAAGCATGCCCATTTTACCATGCCCAGCCGAGATTGGATAAAAAAAAATTAAGTGATGGTTGTTTGCTGGAACTAATGACCTTAAGATCTTATACCTAAAGCTTTCTTAGATTTGATAGCTTGCAACTGTCCCATAGGTTGCAAAATCATTATGTGTGAATGTAAACGTGCCTTCTTCCGGGGTAAAGACATTTGCAAATTTCAAATCACAATCTTATCATTAAAAAAAAGATTGTATAATAACATAATTATATACTGTAGCTTAATAATGGAAAACAGAATTTTTTTTCCAAATGAAAAGCTGGTGGAGTTTTTTCTATCAAATAAATAGAAGTGTTCAAATTTGATTGTCAGTTACATTATTAGTATTGAAATTATGATATTCAAACATTTTCCCCATTTATGAGACCTTTAGTAGTCTATATAGAGATTACTGAAATTTGGCTACTAGTATACACCAATTTTAATTGCCATTTTGACAAAATTAACGCCATTTTCATGAAGACCAACACATTTCATCAAACTTGGCACAACCTTATTATGATAAATATGTTTTCTAGACCAATTTGTGATTTTGTATTGTTATTTTTTTTCCATTAAAGAAACTGTGAGACGAAAATTAATGAAATCTGGCTGTCCACCATTTTTAACTATTTATCGTGATCAACATATTTTGTTGGAATCAGCACACCTTAGTTATGATAAAATGCTATGCTGAACAAATTTATAATCGTTTGTTACCTCATTTTTTAAGACTTACATGTAAGAGAATTAGAGAATTTGTCTGGCGACCATTTTGACTGCTATTTTGACATAATTAGCGCCATTTGTATCATAGCAAGCATATTTTTCAGACTAAGCACGCCTTAATTAATATGCAAAAATAACTTTGCTGGACTGAATTATTATTTTTTACGCGTTTTCCCTAGTTTAAATTTTTTAGGAAAAATCGCCATGTTGACCTAATTAACGCTTTTTGGGGAAGGCCAGCAAATTTTTTCAAACTTAGCACACTTTAGATATGATAACATACTAAGCTTGATCATTTCATTATTGTTTGTTAATAATGAAAAGACTTTAAGAAAAAAGTATAACATTTGGTTGTCCGCCATTTTGAATCGCCATTTTGAGCTACTTAACGCCATTTTCATGATGGCCAGCATATTTTTTTGGAATCAGCACACTTTAATTATGTTTAAAAACCATGCTGGACCAAATAATAATTATTTGCCGTTAAAAGTTTTTTTTCGACCAAATCGGACTAGACTATTACAGAGACAGTACGGTGCATCTTATAAAAAGAAACCGACATGAAAAAATTGTCCGATCGGGTTCGGTATTTTTTGTACTACACATAAATGTAAAACTTACAGAAAATTACAAATTTCTACGGGAAATAAATATAAATATTTCATTAAAATTGTAATTGTGAATAACCTATACGTATATACATCGCCACGTGTTACGGGTACTATAACGCATACGTATAAATTACTGTAACCAAAACACATGCAGGGCTTGCAAAGATTCTCTTGGCCATGTTTGTTGGTAGAAATATGTCTTTTATGCTTCTTCCAGGTAATCATTGTTCAAAGTTTTTGAAAAACCGACAATTATGTTTAAGCATGTATTTTGCGTGCTTATCATAGGAGTTGACTACAACCTAAATTCTTTTTTGTAAGTGAGGCCCCTTGAGGGGATATTTGACATATTTATGTCTCTTCATTTTAAAATGAAACAAAATTGGTAAACCATTAATAGATTATCGGGAAAGTGATGATGTGTTCCGTTTAGAGGGTCCTTTTTACCTCGTATACCATGATGATCGTATTCGGGCGAAGATCTTGTAGTTTTCAGCACTTTCAACTTCTGTCAATCAAAATCCAAGTGGTACAAATAAACGACAGAAGATTATTCCGGTTTGTACGACTATCAAATTTCCGGAAGCTGCCTCATAATTACATTAATTAGGTATCTTATCTATTTCTACTGTTACAATCAACGTTATTTTTTAACGATACAATGGGTTACCCATTCATGTGTTTTCAGCTGTATTGTCTCTTTGAAATCCGCGACAAATACCTTAAATGAACTGCAATGACACAGAGAATATGGGTGATTTAACGAGAAAGCATGTTTTTTGGCAATTTTTTGAACTTTGAAATTGTTGAAACTATTTGATTGGAAATTATAATAAATATTTTTGACTAATGTGGTTATTTAAAGAAGTTATTCCGCCAATTGTAATCATTATGACATCTGAAGTAAGCATAACATGTTTAGGAGATGAGGAACCCATGGTAACTTGCACATAAAGGAAATTTCCATTTCTCAACTTGCAATTAAATGAAATTGTTTCAACTTGGTTATTTTATTTATAAATATTTACAATTTTTAAGTGCCTTTGACTGTGATAACACAACGTATCGATTTTGTTCTTTACAGTCCGATAAAATTAATTCAAATGACGTACATGTATTACGGGGCACAAGTGGGGTATGTTTATTTATATTCGAATATTTATTCCAACAATTGCTGAAAATTATATGAAAATATGTTATAAAGAAATATTCGCTGAATATTATGAGGTGATGATTTTGATCGAGGCGTAATCATATCTATCATATTGCCATTCGGGCTTTATTGGATTTGATCACGCCCCCGGCCAAAATTATCTCCTCAGAATGCTCAAAGAGTTCTGTTTTTGCATTATAGATTATGCTCTAATTGTTAAATTACAAATGCAAAGAAGTCTAACATCGATTGCAAAATTATTCAATGCTAAAATGGAAAGAATTTTAATCAGATGTTTGAATGCAATATCAATGGAACTGAATAAAAAAGCAAACACTGTTTCCTCTTAGAACCAATATACTATATAGTAAAATATCTTAGGTCTAGTATTTTGTGCAACTAGATTACCATTAATTTATGCTTCGATGTAAAATTTCCCAAAACATTAACAAACTTTATTCGAATTTATTTATTTTCACACAGCTTCGAAAGTATGCGGCATCATTAAAATATTGCTGGTCATTGTGTATCATTGGGGAACAGTATTTCTTTTTTTACATATGTATTTTCATATTAACGATAACTAGATGCTGTAAGTTATACTCATGTTCATATTAATTGCAGAACATATGCAACTGCTTATTTGAGAAAAAGTAAAACAAATTTATCTGCAAATAAACCAAGAGAAATTAAAATTTACCACATTTAATTATATTCAGGACTTTCCTGTGACTAATCTTTCATGTTTCATCATGTTTTTAGACACGTGAAAGGAGAGGTAACAGTATTACATTTATCAAAATAAACTTAAGGAATGTTAAAAAATTGTGACAAATGTTGGTATGGTTTGGTATGACGTGACGAAACAATTATTAAAAAAATATTCACCAACCACAAGGCATTACAAGAAAGGCAATTCAATGACAATACATTGTAGTATCTTCACTGGAAAAAGAAACTATAAAATGTAATTAAAATGAATAAAAACCTTCACATAACTATAAGCGATTGTAAATATATAGGATTGTAAAGGACTTGATTAACAATACCAAGAATAATTGAGTAATTGCAGGTAAATATACTGTCCGATTTTTTTAGGCGCTTTTCGATTTTGAAACCAAAAACAACCACAGTTTAAGATTAAGATACTGAAATGATTATCATATCAAATAGACGTGTGTAAGTTATAGTTTCATCAATGGGAAAAATAAATTTTTTTCTGGAAATTTACTTTTGAAAGGTAAATATCTCACTTGACAGGTGAGATACATAGATAACAAAGGTATTTATAAATCTTTAAGCAATAGTCTTTCATATAGCATATTTGAATTTTTGATACATGCAGGTTAGACGGGTGCAAAATGCCACCTTGGGACTGGCATAATTATCCAGCACAGTGTTCTTAATTAAAAATTCACACGTAAAATAACCACCATTTATTGCAAAATATGAAATTGTAAGAGGATGATACGTAGTCCTAATGAAAAAGCTGGTAAGGATAGGGCTTCGTCGCGAAAATAAGTTTTCGCGAACTTGTTTATTGTACTATTAGATCAATCGTTTCCGTGCCACCTGAATGCCTCAATCAGAATTCAACCTACCGTAATTTTTTCGACTGGTGTTTACGCCCAAGTGACAATTGAGGAGCGTTCGAAACTAAAATGGACACCAAATACTTTTATGAATTCATGTCGACTTTAATGAGGCTGAGTAGCCAACAAATAAATCATTAATCTTCCCTAAATTTTCAGATATGATATGTTTAGTAGTAAAGTATTATTTAGTAAAGACAAAATCAAAATATTTTAATTTACAAATTTGAATATTTTGATATATATGTAATAACGTTTTTTGAACCAACAGTGTCTCCAGATCTCCAGTAATGGAAACATGTAAACCGTTTTATAAAAGTATTCGGAATTGCAGTCTGTTTCTTTTGTTGAACTGTGAAACGAGAGACAACCGCTCACTGAATACCAAAGCATTGATTACTAGGAAAAATGACAGATAAATATACACTGTATTTGCTTACCTGAACATCAAGTCGATACCGGTATATTTGAAGTCAGCTTTAATGGATTTATCTATTCTGACATTGTTTTTTGGGAGCGTTTTCAATCGCTTATCAAAAACGATTCGCTAAAAATGGAACATGTTTCATTTTCTGCAAATAATATGAAGAGTAAAATAAACTGAAAACAGTATCGTTTACTTAAAGGGGAAAAGTATATTCTGATTTAGTTTATAATGCATATAACAATTGAATATATTGAAGTGTATCCTATTTTACATTAAAGGCAGATCACTGGAACTGCACTAAACTGCTCAGAATTGTGTACGCTTATGAAATTATGCAGAAAAAAAACCCGGCTGATGAAAGTCTCGTTCCACGATTGCTAAATTAAAGTGTATTTTACATAAATAAAACCACAACGAAAAACCCGGAAAACAAAAACAAAACAACAAGCAATGGTCACCAGGCAAATTTGACTGCTAAAGAAAACAACAAATATAATCGTGCAGTGCATAAGGAATTGCCTGTACCGGTAATGTCAGAGCAATTCCAGGTAAATCCTGTCCAAGGCCGGTAGTTGTCTGCGTGTGACTAGCGTACAGCTGATACTAACGGGCGTAAACGTTAGAAGACACGTTACCACTGGGCAATAGCAAGGTTATGATGAGACCCCCATGGATTTAATACAAAAAGCATGTTAACGCATAAATGTCATGCCTTGTGCGGAAACCTTCCAAGTTCGATGTCTGGCCAACAGATGCTTCGTTCCTGTACTTTGTTCATTTTATGTTATAAAAACAAATGCAAAAAGCATCACGTTAAATAATTTCGTTAACCTTGGTTGTCATTAAAATGTGGATACTGTTGTTCTGTCCATGCTTTACCACCATGTACGCATTGTTGTGAAATTAATTATTTTTAGAAGACATATTACGTCATTGAAAGTTTTTTGTGAGAGGTACTTAATTAAAAACTAAAGAAACAAATGAGTTTAAAATTTCCAACGCTAATTAATTTTCTTGTAACCACACATTCCCACTTGGGCAAAAGGAAGTTTTTTTTAAATTTATGTCTCAGATTTGTAGACTGTCCAATCTTTCTGGTACAGTGAAATCAAGGCAGTCATTCTTCAGCGATGAAAAGATTTAAAATTTGCAAGTGAAATTAAAATTCAAAAATCAAATTTCTATTGTGTGGAACATATCATTCTCAAATGAGACAAGATATCAATAACTCAACTCATTCTTTAAAGCATTACTTTAGAAAGATACTGGATTATGAAAATCACTAACAGAAACACAATCCAAAACATAAAAATCTGATATGCACATCACTCTTTTTCGTTTTCACAATATCGAACAATAATTAACATAGGACTTTATATCCGAAGACACGCATTGCTATTTATCTTATATTTGCATTAAAATTGACACTTAGGATAATAACTTTGTCTAAACTTTGGTTTTATGGTCACTTTGTATATTGTAAAAGTGCAATTCAGGGGGTTTTTTCACTCGAAATCATGGATTAGTATTTGTACATGAGGTACAACAACAACAATTTTAACTTATTATTTTTTTAAATATGTAAAATATTATTAAAAAGATGAAAGAGAAAGTAAATAAGAGATCATGAACCAAAAAAATTCGATTCATTTTCGAAATAAACATACACAATTTCCTTTACGTTGCATAGTTATTTGATGTCTACAAACGACCGTTTTTTTTTATCAGTAATATAATTTAATGATGTGAAAGGTTCACAAAAATTATTAAACCAAAAGATAATCATTCTTTCCAAATAAGTCTAGAAAGAAAAGGAAATGTTAAAGCAATAAGGAAATGTTGTTAACATTTTTCAAATTATTTATGCTTTATGAAATGAAATATAACGTCATTATATTAAAACTGCCTCTGATTTGGTTATAGACTGTACTTAAGATGAATTGCAACGTCCTGACATTTCAGGAAATGTCTTCTCTCTAGCGTCAGTGTATCGGACCATCAATATTTCTATCGAAAACAAAATTCATATATGTTTGGTCCTTATGCAAAGAAAACTTAATAATTCATTTTTAGAATATTTATATTTTTAAAGGCCCACTTCAATAAAAAGACATTAGGTTGATAAGCACGTAAGAGAGCTCTGCTTTGTCCTTGTCTTTGACTGCACAGGCACCTCACGTTATTTCTTTCCCCATAATCAAAAGACACACCCCTTTCGTTATAATTATGATACATAACCGCCATCTTGATTTTTTCCAGAACTGTCACAATTGCCTGAATCTCAAAAATGAAAATTGTTTTGCGATTTATTCCTGTTTTGTGTTCGACCTTTAAGATTTCAACCAAAATAGCAAACGATGAAACTTGATTATCTATTTATCGAGTATCTAAAGCGAAGATGCAGAATTAGAGAAAGTTTCTATCATTGACAGTTGCATTGAGCTGTTTTGGTAGATTGTTGATAGTGAGATTGTATGTTGAAGAACTGATCAGAATTAAGACAAAGATGACCGCAATATAATTTTAACCTTGATTTTCAATCTAAATTTCAAGCTGATATTACAGTCCTAAAAAAATCCAAACTGACGGCATTATGTATCTTTTGAAAATTTTGGTAGGAGGTATAAATCTTTTTTAATATGAGAAAACTATTTGTCGTTAGGTTTCCAAGTGACTTAGGTGTGTTTGTGTTGATATATAATAAATTAGAATTTATTCAAATATTTCAAATTTATATAGAATTTATTCAAAGCCACTGCAAACCCTTACCTATAAGCAGTCTTTTGGTACATTAGAGAACCAAGGGGAAGAACGATTTTGAAAAAAAAAATAACCAACCAAATAACAAAACAAAATCCAACAAAAACGTAGATTTTATTGGGGCACTGTAAGTCCTTTACGTTTGACATATAAACATGCGTGGTTTAAAAAATTCCTTCTCCAAAACGGGTTTCGACGGTTATTTGAGTTTGCCGGAGGGGGGGGGGGGGTAAGGCATATTTTTGGTAATTATATTTTTGAAATTTTATATGTTTGTAGGGACATGATTTCGTGTATAATCTAATACCTACATATATATATATATATATATGATTTTATAACCCTAATTTATTCATTCGTGGAGAATGTTAATTTGTGGTGGACAGGTACCCACGAATTCAACGAACAATGAGCCACATCGCTTTTTGACACACTTATCAAAATTAATTTTAAGAAGATATCCATTTATCTTAGCCCATAGCATCTGTAGGCTTGTAAAATAAATGAGTTCATTGCATTTATGCCTTTTGTCTAAAATCCGTTAACTTAAGAATAATCAAGCATTCATTAAGTTGAAAAACGGATTACAATTAAGGACTAGGTTAGCTTTTTTTTTTTTTTTTATCAAATTCTGTATAAAATCAATTTTATAATTCTGCAAATTGTTTTCTTAAATTACGAATTAATAAGCGGGATAGTTTCATTTTTGGTTACTATACATGAACATTTGAAAGGTACTAGTATTCGATTAATAATAACGACCAATTTTTTGTACCTGATGAATGAATTGTCCGATATTCTTAATCATGATATCATTTTGAAGGTGTTATCAGATAAAATTCTCTATCAAAAGAGTTATCAAAATCTTGATTATGGTCCAACTTAAATTTTTCATTGAACTCTATGGGCAACGTATATTCTATTAAGATACCGTAAAAAGTAACTTAAATTCGTAAAACTGTCTTGGTTAGAACATGCATTAACATTCTATTTTTAAAATATGAAATAAAATAAATCATTTACTGCAGATATTTGGACAAAATTAAAACTTTCTTTTTTTCATCAAGGGGCGTTAACTCTTTAGAAAATTTTAAGGTGCAAAATCACTGGCTTCTTATATGTTGTCAGTCATGTGAATTTGGTTAATTTAACTTTCTTTGTTATCTAGGAATACATATTTAAACTAATATAAAATGATTCAAAATTGTTCAATATCCCTTCATTATACATTGAATACCTTAATTATCTGAAATGCTATAAAATCAGTATATTTACTACATATGTAATGAACAAATCCCAGCTTTTCATAAATGGATACAATAATTTTTTGTTTGTTAAGTTTATTGTTTAAATTCTAATAGCATTCCTAAAACGTAGAAACAGACAACGGCTTAGTTAACAAGTTTCTAATAATTACATATGATAAAGGATGTGTCTCTTATTCACCTGGTCCATTAAATGCATGCTGCGTGCATAGAAATTGCATGAATTCATATCATATTCATATCAAATTGATGATTTACGAGATTGCTCCGGATTTGTTGTCATCTGTTCCATCTTCAGTTGAACATGACTCGATAATTTTTTTTTAATGAAGTGAATGAAGAGTTTTATTTCTATATTGGCATGCAACAGCAAAAAGCACCATTGATCTTATCAATCAAACCGTCACAAAACTTAACTCATCTCGTATATCTTTATTTCCAACTAAATTATATATTTTGATACATGTACATGTGGCATATATACAGGATAATCAGGATAATGACCTATGTGTCCTGAAGAAAAAGGTCATTTATTTATTCAGGAAAGAGGGCATTATAATCACTCAGCACCAATGTTAACTTGTTCTGCAATATCTTTTTCCCTGTACTCTGTTTTTCAGTTCGGTGTTGACTCTTTCTTCAATAAACTCTTTACAAGCAAACTTTCACGTCATATTTTGAAACTAAACTTTCTGAAAACAACGTATCATATTTTTTTCACCAAAAGTGTTTTCTTTAAGAAGACACAAATTTAAAGCTTACTATAAAAATCCTTGAAAAAAAGAACTGAACGCCAATTACGCTAAAGTGAATAAAAAACTCAGTTTATGCAAATATAATTAATTTTCTTTGGGTTTCCAAAATATTTTCAAAACAATGCATTCTTTCAAGAAGCTAAATAAAAAAGATAAAAATGTCACACAGACGCTTTTATAATACAGCCTGTCAGTAATAAATTAGCGGAGATGTATTTAGATTTATAAATTTGGAAGTAAAGACAGCCGGATATTCTGATATTTGATTAAAATTTGTTTTAACCCTATAACCTGGAAAGCCGGGACAAAAAAGCGCGTAAATCAAAAATTCATTGAAGCGTGACCACGAAGTCTTTATAACTGTCAATTTACGTACAAGCTCTCACCTTGTTCTATAACTTGTCTTTATAATGTGAGTCTTTATTGTGTATCCGCTTCTTTGATGAATGAATTCTGCAGACTTTCTGTTCACAATAACACATAGTTTGTGTAATTTCGTGACGACTATTGGGCTTGATTGATGATTATGACTTTGATATTGTAAGAAAAGCCTCGGATGACTAATTAACAAGAAAAGAACAGGATCTACTTGTATACAAACGGGGCATTCCCGGTTTTCGTCGGTAGTCTAAAGGGACTGTTTATATTAGTATATAGGATTAACAAACTGATTTACAATTTTGATTCCACTTTTGTTCGTCTCTTTGCAATTGCTCTTCAATATGGGGTCAGCCAACAATTGTCAGACCGAAATACTAGTGGGAATCAGCTACTACAGACTAATAATCGCCCTAACTTTGTGCTTCACTCTCCAGTTTATGACAGTAACTTCGGCTAAACAACTTCAAAGCCTAAGACCAAAGCGCCAAAGAGCTGACCAACAGCTTTTGCCTTCAGGATGGGAACAATTTTGCGTTCCGAGAAGGAAGCGCCAACTCCAAGTGGACGTACAATGTTTTGTCAATCGGCAATTTTCTGGACTATGGAAGTTTGATGAGCTTAAGCATCATCTTGCTAAACAAAATATCAAATACACGTTTACGGTGAAATGCGAAGATGCTGCCACCATATCTCTATACTGGCCAATGAAAGCAACCAACCTTCGGGGAATAAGCGTAGAAAACTGTAGACTTGATGACTATTTTTCTGGATTAGAGAAACAGAGCGACATACCCGACGAGTTGGAATATTATGTCTTCAGAAACAACATCATTGTGGTTGACGTCAAAAATCTTATACAGATATCAAAAAATCCAATCGATCAAGATTATGACTGTGGAAACGAGGACACGATTAATTACTACGTGGATAGAAATACAACATATGAGTTTGCGGACAGTGCCGATTACAGTAAATTAATCCAATCATACTACATGAGAGAAAGTAAAGTTCCAGAAGTGAAAAATGATGTTGAATTGATTTTTTCTGGATTAAAATTGCCACGCGTGGAAAAAAAACAGTTAAAACAAGCCTCCAAAGATTTTCATGCAAAAATTGCATCTGCAGAACATAAATGTATGTTCACAAGTCTTTTTTACAAAGAAGATAGTCCATCGGACAATGGATTTTCCCCAAACGTCAAAAACTCGAACTTTCCAGTCCTATCCATTTACAATATGTCTCATTCTAATCTCCAAACAATACCCGAGTCTTTTTCAAAATGGTTCTATCATCTTCAGAATCTTCAGTTGATAGATGCCTCTCACAACAATATCAAAAAATTTAGATTTGATTCAGATGTTGACGTCTGGGATGTACCAGCATTAACTGTAAACTTATCATACAATAACATCACTGATATCAAAGCTAAGCAGATTGTAAAACTAGCGGAAACCAAGAAGCTTTTCGTCGATTTTCGAAACAACCCTCTCAACTGTTCATGTACAGACACGACAAAGCAGTTAATCGCGTTAATTAAAGACAAGGGCAAATGGTCCCAGCCCTCGTACCAACGCTATAGCTATATCCGAGAAATGAGATGCTACTATCCGGATAGTTTGCGCGGGAAACAGTTGTTGGATTTAACAAACAAAGATTTGGACTGTGAAATTTTAGTGGTGGAAAAAATGATGGTGGAGGGCATAGCCTGTTTAGGGGCTGTGGTTGGTATTCTTGTGGTCATTATTTTATTTGTTGTCGCATTGGTTTACTGCAGACGATCACGTCAAAGATTCGTCTGGAACGTGGATTCTTTGGCGGGTAAAAGTCCCGCGAACTTCTCTGATCCCGCTGAGATTTACACCGTCGTAATTCCTGGTGAAAAACAACAAATACCAAATATTAAAATTCCATCGATTTTGTGAGATACAGATTAAAACTTCGTCGTTATGGATTGTTATTATTGGTTCAGTTGGCAAGTTAAACCTATTTAAAGACTTTATAAGCTGTTGGATGTAACTTAATCAAGTGCCAATTAAAGGATATGCAAATAACGTCATTTAAAATTTGTAGTCATAACATTGCGACACTAATGTCTTTTGAAGTCCTTCATTGTCTATCGGGACAATTCCATATTTCTATGAAATATGTAATAGCTGTGACATATGTTTTTATTTAAGAAACATAAGGTGTTGTGAACATTACTGACGTGTACAATATCCTTCTACGTTTTATGTTGTTATTTATTCAGATCATGAAATCCATTTGAACTTTTCATTGTACCAAATGATCAATTTTGTTTTAAGGTTTGTATAAATGTTAATTTACATTGTACAAACACAACGCCCAATTTACTGTGATATTTTCAATAACTGCAATGTTATTACATGTAACAACATGATAACAGAGACAAATAAATGTATGTGGTTAGATAATTGAATTGTGTCGTATTGTAATAAATTAATTAATAATTAATTAATAAAACAGTTCTAAAGATAAATAGAACACACTTGCATGTGTTTTCTCCATCTTTCTCTCTATCTGTGCGTGATATATTGTCTAATAAAAACTAAATATAGGATCACATTAATAAATGGTAAATAAAGTGTGTAAGGTTAATGAAGACAATGAAGAATTAATTAGAAAATATTTATTAACGATAATAATCTTATGATAAAAAATTGTCATTTGTGGTGACACGTGAATGGGATCATTACGAATGCGTTTCTAATACATGATAAAATTTTTGGGAATTTCCCACTTTTTCTGAAATTGAAAAGAGGCCGGAAGACTCTTAACCAAAAATAAAACTACTGGAATAACTTTAAGCAATTTTATTATATGAGAATTTTATTTTTTCGATATTTCAAATTAACATTTTATATTTTTTTTCGATTTACAGCATATCACTTATAATAAAAAAGAAAAGAAAATTAATTTATTTCAGTATCTTTTTTCCTTGAATTTGATATATACTTATTTGAAATTAACGAATTCTGAGTTATCATCTTTTAAAATTTTTTAAAAAGGCAGCGTATCAATGTTAAGTAAAGAATTATTTCTAACCTGCTGATAGATATTAATTTCCATTTTTAGTGCAAGCAAGATAGATCAACATAAACATCTTGACCTGGGCATAGATAAGAAAGAAATATACACGTACTTGAAACAATCGACAAAATTATTGAGAAAAATCCATTTAATTCTTTTAAAAAAATACGTCACAAACTTGCATCCTTACAACAACGCAACTTTAGCTAAAACTAAATTGGATTATTTTTTATAAATGAATACTCGATTCTTTGCATAAATAATGTTAATAACTAAGATTTTAAAAAGAATTAGATGTATGTCATCAAAAAACCTTGTTTCTAATGTCATCTATTCTTTTCTTTTTTTTGGGGGGGGGGGGTGGTTATTAAATCATCAACTTGTTAAAACAGTCGGTATTGATACGTCTATGCATCCATTCACTACAGCAGCACGGCCAAAAAATGCAAGTAACACTATTTTCAAAAGATATAAGACGGTCAACCAATGCAACTCTTCAGATACAATGATATTATTTAATGATGAACAGGAATTAAACAATTATCAATACAAAGGGTTAATGAAGTCTAACGAGAAGTTAATTAGGCGATTTCGAAATACATCAACATAACTTGATTATTTTTTTTTTATCTTTTTATATCATATTAAATGTTGTCCTGTATTTGCATCTCACTTTCAAAAATCACATTTCTCTTCATTATTATTAATTTCGTAAAATGCTGTTTCGATCCTAAAATATCTTTTGTCAGTATTTTGCAATCAACATTTTTGTAGCCTGTCACAATACCAGCAGTTGGCAATCGTTTGTTAGTGTCCAGTTACAAGCAAGTTATTTAACTTACATAGGGGAAACAAGTATTTCATTATTATATTAAAGTTAAAGCGACTGTAGCAATATAAAATTTTGAAAATGAAAAGAAATGATGATGATGAACCAAGACCATATGGGCATCCAATAATTTGATCATTTTTTGGAGGACGACCTTGAAGAAAATTCTCGGAATTCTTCAACTCTTCTTTCAAATGAAGAAAAACAAAACTATGTGCGATTTGCAGATGTTCTACAAACAAACCATAAGGCTGGCATAAATTAACCCGTTTTGAATTATACAGTTTGTCTTAAAAACGATCGGAACTTTGCACTCTCCGTTTTGTTGACTGTCAACTTAAAGGATCAGTCAAAAAATCAATTCATAATATGTATTAATTATAATATTAACACTTAAACTGGTTTTACAGACCAAGAGTCACAAAATAGATGATAAAATCACACAAAAAAGAGAGAAGAAAAAAAGAAGAAACTGATCGTCTCATTAGTGGTGAAGCTTTTTAAATCGTTATTTTGTGTCTAGATGTTATGACTTGTGGCTGGATGAAAAAAAGATGTTTGTATGAAAAAAAAATTATGTAGTATTGTGATAATAAGAAAATGATAAAATTAAAAGAGAATTTATATGCAAATGACAAATTCTGATGCATCACAACACTAAAACAATGCAAACAAAGTTTATTTTTGTTTTATTATTTAAACGAGCATTTAAATTTCTCGATAAAAGTTTCTTTCAGTCATGTACTCTTACCTATAGCTGTATTTTCTATGTGTTTAGAAGTCTAGCTATTTGTCAAAACGAAAATGAACACTTAGTTGTGTAGAAGATAAACGCTACGTTGACAGTAGTTCGCGTCAACTTTTCGAAAAAAAGGTACCTGTTATATCCAGCAATCATGAAAAGAGCAGAAGTTGTGTGTACAAGATACTAGTACTGTGATTATGGAAGGGTTTTTATCATGAATCAAACTCTTTACACATTTACTTGCTTTGTTTTCAAGTTTAATCGTAATAAGAAAGTGCTAGTATTTGATTTTTTTGTCAGATATGTGAATATTTATTAAATCCGTTTGCTTACATACATTGTATCTATAAAATTATCATTAAGGTGTCCTGGCAAGAAAACGATGGTTGCTTATTAAAATTTTAGGATGTTTTATAAACAAATCCTGTTCCTAAAAATATACGAAATTGTTTTTAATTTTAGTTTAGTACACTTTACGGTGGCATGATTAAGTTTTAATTACCTGGTTAGAAGAAGTGAGCGTTGGTCCTGTACTCGTCTAACAAAAAGACAATTATATTTTAGAACGCAATGCTTCGTCAAACATAAGTCAAAACGTTGTCATATAACAATGCATTTGGGTAATTTTATGTGTTTATTTAATTATAATGCCGACAAAAACGTTCCTAGGGCAGCCCTTACAAAATATGCATATTTGTAGGTAACAAACAAACGAGAAGAAATGTCGGCTTTTCGATGTAATCATGCAAAAGAAACCAAACTAGCTGGAGTAAATTCTGGCTCTTGGGCAGTGCTGTATAGTAAAACGCATACTACATGTACCTGTTCAAATCAAGATAGATAATAGAGTGTACACTTTTAATCATAAATTTATTTTAAATGCCAGAGTTATTACACTTACTACGTGATAACCATTTGAGGGTGTAGCGACTTAAACACATAAATTATCGACTACATGTATTTTATTCTCAACACCAAACTGTGCCAGAATGGTACCAGATGCGGTTAATCCTTTTAATATAAAACAAATATTGATCTTCTGTGTATATATATATTGACCGGTTAATTAATTCGAAATATCTCACTATACGATAATTTTATGAATTTTCCTGCCGTGTAAATTATGTACTTTGGCGTATAAGGAAATTCTGAATAATTAGTTAAGAAGAGTGGCGCCGACAATCTTTTTCAACAGTACATTAAATAATGGCCATTTTCTAGGCAAAAAAGGCATATTTTAAGGGGAAAAAAGAAATTCGGTGGAAATTTCTGTCAATGTGCACTCAAACAAATTATGTTCTTATTAACTACATACTTTCAAAACATTTTGTTCAACAGTTTAAGAAAGTTGCGCTGACAAACATGCTTCCGTAGTTCATTCACTATTGCATGGCTTAACTTTAAAATTCAAAAGAACATTTCTCTCAGCAGAGTAAAGGAATTTATGTATTCTGTGAATAGGCATACAATGCATCCTCAAATTATTTAATATTACGTCTTCCCTATATTAGTACAAAAAGAAAACGTTGAAATTTTCATGGTTTGATACGAATAGTCCGTATTAAAATACCATCATTCTAAAAAATAAGAACTGAAGTCATAAAACTAAAACATAAAGGTTGAAAAATTAAAAACTTCTCAAAATGATATGAAACAAGGGACTCAGATGATTCGTAGCTGTATAATCTCTGATAATAACAAGTATGAATAATTAAAATATCTTTAACTATCATTTCTTTGAAACATACATGTCAAACAAAAAAAAATGTTTAAGTTGTTTGTAGCTCCTTGTAATTGTTAATTTATTTTATTTATTTATTTATTATTAAATGTTTGATCAAATGTAATGTACAGTCTGTCCAAAGTTACTGCTTCCGTCACTTTTTCATGATTTTCAATGTAAACAGACATACATGTCAATGAAGTTCAATTAAAATCGATAAAAGTGGGAAATCCAAGATTTCTTTATTGTCAACTCGTTTGTTTATATTCGGAGAATTTCACATAAACAAAAACAAACATCATTAAAAAAGCACAAACACAGAAATTTCAAAATCGGGATATGTTTGCATCTTTTCTACATTCGGCAGTACTCGGGACACCTTGCACAATTTTTAACGTTATTATTCGGGGTACCTGATTTTGTTTGTAATCCAAATTTCCAGTAGGCCTAGACTTCCTATTTTTAGTTGTATATTAAAACCCGAAGTGGCATTTCAGAACAGATAATCTGGATTTTTCCATTCTAGTGAATGGATGTAGTTTGGGCACAAATGAATTCATAATTATCGAGATACTGAGTAAAAGGTGGGGGGAGCAGAAACTTGGGAGAGGGTATAATTAAGGGTTCAAATGATCAGCTCTTTGATTTTAATATTCTTCGAGCAGTAAATATAACCACGAACGACTTGATAAATTCTTAAAAGGTTTTTTGTATTTTAAAAAATATTTGAAATGTAATCATTTGCATTGATTCTCAAACTAAACCCTCGTCTAAGGCAAAGTTTTTGCTGTTGTTATTAATTAATTATCATGTTTATAATTTACATTACTTTATCTACCTTTTTTAAAAAAATTTTACTATTTGTTCGGTCTTCAGCTTGGGCCACAGTAAACCACACTTGAAACATGCTCACAGCTTTTTGTTTCCGCCAGTTCTGCTTGAACGCCACATTTTACGCTTTTCTTTGTTGATAAATGTTATAACTTACGGTGCGTTGACTTTTTTTAAGGTTTTAGTTTTAAGACTACAAAAAGAAAAACATGCTGAACATTTTGTGTTGATAAATGAACCTCTTAACATCATTATAGAGAAGCAACTGAACACACATATATTTGTTTTAGTACTTGCTTGAAAGACAAGATGCATTATTTGCTCATCCTGGAAACATCATTAGCACCAAAGATTTACATCAAGCACATCAAGCTCCTTTCATAAAAAAAATTGTGCATTGCTGTCAATGAGGAATATTGATATAGTATAACCTGTTTTATTCTTGGCTCTTTTTTCATATGGAAGCGTTTTATTCACCATTATCTGTTTCCATTTATTTCTATACGATTGAAAATTTATCTAAATTTTCACAATGAAATACATATTATTTTGGATCGAGTTTGTAAATGTGTTTTGTAGAATAATTCTTTTAAAACCACTTAAATTATGTCAAAAGAAAACCATCGTCTGTTTTTAACAGAATTTATTCGATCCTATGAAACACATGTGAAAAATATGTAAGCCGACAAATTTACTCACAAAATTAAAATTGAATAGATAAAAGTTAAAAACCTAAACAATATCGAGCAAATATGTCGCTTGGGACTTTATAATCTCACTTACATTTTTCTGTTTTAATTTTGAAGAGTCGAACGCCCCACTGGGCAGATGGACCCTGTTGCTTTCACTTTGGAATGTCTTGGAAACCAGGATATAAATACACTGAAGATAAGTATTGGTGTGCTCTCTATTAAAGTTATTAATCTTTATCTGATTTTACTTTGTAACTGTATCATTATTATTAGTTTAATTCATTATTACTAGTTAAGAACTACACTATTTATTTTTATTTCTTAAAGTTAGGAAATATTTTTATTGCTTGCTAGTAGTAGATCTGTTGGCGAGAATGTTTGTTCTAAGCCATTTATATAGAGCCTTTCAGCATTATTCCGGTAGGGGAAATTTTTGTGATATAAAAATGTACAACGTACTTGAAATATAATTAAAAATCTCAGCATCCTCCACTGTACCGATTTGTCTTTGTTCCGGGGTTGAGAATTGTCAGATTTTCTTTTGAAACAAAATTTATTCATTTATGACATTTCATATTGCTGAACGAATTCTAAAATCATATCAGGGTTGATTCTAAACACGAAACAAGTGTTCGAACGTTTACAGTATTATGACAGTCACCTCCTATCCAACGTTAACTGTTATATAATTTTAAAGATTTGTAACTTAATAACTGAAGTTAATCATTATATTATTTTAATTTCATTAATGATCCTCAAAACCCCGTGACTTCTTCTTTTAATAAAAGTACATCACAACATGACGATTTGACCCCTCTTTGAAACATTTAATTATTTATAGCCAATGTTGGTGTAGCCAATGTACTGACTCGCAAGTTTTGAGTTTGAATACTGCTTGGACTTTGTTTTCATGAATACCAATAACATCTTTAAAGTTTTCCCCTAAAAATTATTTTCTTTGTCTTTTTTAAGTCAAACACATGCCAGAAATTCATATTAAAATTTCGGACTAATAAGCAAAACTTTTCTCAAAGAAAAGAATGACCTTTAACAGTCTTATCTTATAAAATACTGCGATAAGTAAAACTCTAAGGTAACATTTTCTGATTTAAGGTCAAAAGACACGTTCCTTAAAAATTGATAATTATTTTCCTAAATTTCAACAGCCTGATAATATACAAAATCAAATTAAAATTATATAAAATATATAATCATTCCTAAAATTATATATATATATATATATATATATATATATATATATATATATATATATATATATATATATATATATATATATATATATATATACACTTAAATAAATAAAACAGAATGTGACAGTCCAAATTAAATAAATTGTTTTCTGTCAGCGCTTTCAGCCATGTCGGTTTATGATTTTAGGCTGTATTGGAATTTTGCAATCAATGTTTTCCCGACTGTTTATTGTTTTTTCCGCTTCGTTTGTGACCGGCGTTGTCATAAAAAAGAATTCTCCGGATTTTGTCGTGATATTTGTGAAGAGTTTCCCGAATGAGCTCTTTGAGTCCAATTCTGTCCCGAGGAAGAATTCCTGGAATTATGATACAGTGCCTAAAATCATCAACCTTTCGCAAAGAGACTTAAACACTGGTGAAATACAACTTCTGGAGCATGGTTTAAAATTCACACCAACACCAAAGTCTGATAAGGTTGGTGTTGTCACGGATACAGAAGAATTTTGTCGAAAATTACGTTTAAAAGAGTTTTTTCAAAATGAAAATAACAATGACATATCTCTAGTTAAAAACAATAAGGGGTTCAAACCACCGTTAAATAGAGATAAACATCTGGAGGATTATATTTCATGTCTTCGCAACACTGGGAACTCCAACGTGACAGATAAAACTGTTAAGTCTAATATTTCCCACAAACAATATCAAGCAATGCAAACCTTGAAAAATGACCCATCAATTATAATAAAAAACGCCGATAAAGGAGGGACTATAGTCATAATGGATAGAGACCATTACAAAGAAATGTCACTTTCTCAACTTCAAGATCATCAGTTTTACACAAAACTGGAACAGAATGAAGATCGGCGAACCATGCTCAAAATAGAAAAACTTACCAGAAAGTACCAAGACAATCTAACGGATAATAAAATTGAATATCTGACTAAATATGAGGTAAAATCTAGTAATTTTTATGGTTTGCCTAAAATCCATAAATGTAAAAATATCCAAGAAAACGTCAAAAAATGTAACTCTACTTATATCAAACTTCCTAGACCAAATAATCTAAAACTGAGGCCTATCATAGCAGGACCCGCATCTAGCACACAACGGTTAAGCAATATGCTGGATATCATTTTGAAACCGCTATGCACCAAAGTGACAAGTTACGTTCGTGATGATATGGATTTTCTGAACTACATCCCACAAACAGTACCAGGAGACACGATCCTTGTTACATTTGATGTAAGCAGCCTATATACTAATATTCCTCATAATTTAGGATTAGAGGCAATTCAATATTGGTTGGACAAGCATCCAGATCAAATAGATAGTAGATTTTCAAAAGAGTTCATCTTAGCCGGACTAAAACGTGTACTAGAAAATAACACTTTCCTCTGTGATGATGAAAATTACCTACAGATAAAAGGTACTGCCATGGGCACAAAAGTTGCCCCTACGTATGCCTCACTTGTAATGGGGTACCTTGAAGAAAAACTTTATAGTATATTACAGGATATCTTTGATGCCGATTTTACGCTATACATTAAAGAGAACTGAAAAAGATACCTTGATGACTGTTTCATCTTTTGGACCAAAACGGAAGAGGATCTTATAAAATTTCATTCTATCTTAAATGAACTGCAGGCCTCGATAAAATTCACTATAGACGTCCATCGTGAGAAACTCCCATTCTTAGATATTCTTATTATCAAAGACGGCGAGAATATCATTACCGATTTATTTAGCAAAGAAACAGATTCCCATCAATACTTGGATTTTCATTCATGTCATCCGTCTCACACAAAAAGGAATATTCCATACAACATGGCACGGCGTGTATGTACTATTGTGACTCACCCTTCTCTTCGCCTACAAAGGCTTCAAGAGTTAAAACAACGCCTTAGACGACAGAATTACCCCGTGGAACTTATTAATGACGGAATTAAGCGGGCTATGGATATTCCTTTAGCACAACTTAGAAGGACACGCCTTAAGGAGGAGAAGCAAGATGAGAAAATTCCGTTTGTAACTTCACATAATCCGTGTAACCATAATATTTTTAAATCAGCAAAACGTTTTTTTCCAATATTAGAACAATCAGAAAATATGAAAAAAAACTGTTAAACCAATCATCTATCATAAACAGCAGAAGACAAGCGCCGAATCTGAGGAAAATTCTCTTCAAAGCAAAGTTCTCGTCCAGCAATACTTTTTCCATCAAAAAGTGCGGCGACCCCCGATGTGGAACATGTGACCTTATACAGGAGGGAGAAGGAATAATGTTAAAAAGCGGCCAAATTTTAAAACGTAATGCCCAATGAACTGCAAATCGTCTAATTTGATATATTGTGCGACTTGTCCAACATGTGGAGAAAATTATATTGGCCAGACTAACCAGCTCAACGCCCGAGTGAGAGTCCACAAACAAAAAATTAAGGACGAAACAGTGAGAAACACTCCATGTTCGGAACATTTTGCGAAGTGCGGAAAGGGAACATTTAAAATATTTCCGTTTTACAAAATGTGGACTTCAAATGAAATCGCCCGAACCGCAAAAGAGGACTATTTTATTAAAATATTTAACCCGAAACTTGATCGAAAATAGATTTATCATATATATATATATATATATATATATATATATATATATATATATATATATATATGTATTGTATTATATGTCTATGCATTGCTTAACTGTGTTGATAAAGTTCACGCCATCGCTACCTTGATGTATATTGTGACGTCATAATGAACTTTAAAAACACGACGTCATTGACAACGTTACAAACAACGTTTTTAATTTTGTATAACTGTCTGAAGAGCCGACATGGCTGAAAGCGCTATCAGAAAACAATTTATTTAATTTGGACTGTCGCATTCTGTTTTATTTGTTTAAGTATTTTTTGCTGTACCAAGGCTTTATTTATCCACACACACACACACACACACACACACACACACACACACACATATATATATATATATATATATATATATATATATATATATATATATATATAATAGGAGATCTTTAAATTAATTAACCCCCTTTTAATTCAGTTCATTGGGATTCGAGGTTCCGTTGCCTCATTCATCATAACACATAAGACAAATAAAGTTTTCTATGTTTATTAACACAAAATCAACAATAGACAAATGAAAGGAGGAATGTAAAACCCTATAGTTATCGAAAAGGAGTGGTGGACTTTAATGTAAACAAAGAATAAATAAATAACGACAAACTAATTACTATGCTAGGAGATATTATAGAAAAATTTAGTTCTTGGTCAAATAAAAGGAAAAGAATTTCTACTAACCTAGAGAGGTTAGAGGCATAAACTGTTCTACAGAACTTTGCCACCGACTCATCATATTTCCGAGAGTGTTCGGTATTTATAAGAATTTTAACCAATCAAAATAAAGATACTAAATATAGAGGTTAACCAATAAAAACTCTAGTAACAAAATACGATTAAAGAAAGTAAACCAAACCCGATCGAATATAACGGAAATAGGATAAAATTTACGTAAATAATTGTTGATTCTATATATATATATATATATATATATATATATATATATATATATATATATATATA
Organism: Magallana angulata; assembly: GCF_025612915.1. NCBI lineage: Eukaryota > Metazoa > Mollusca > Bivalvia > Ostreida > Ostreidae > Magallana > Magallana angulata. The sequence continues at coordinate 38,532,692 of NC_069117.1, read as the reverse complement.
TATATATAACTCCAAAATATTTATATCAACAATTTAAGGGTAATTTCATTAAGATTACGTAGGAAATTGCATCTGGTATCTTTAACTAATGCCTGGTAAAGTACCCTAATTTTTTTCAAAAAGCTTGTCAAAGTAGTAGTAAATCAATATAATATTATTGGAAAAAGTTATATAAAAATAAGGAACGTGTTAAACGACCTTAATCGACAAAAAGTACTTGCGAGTTAAGACCGTTATCTCCAACGAATTTATAGTTAAAGTCAACCCCCTACATTTTTTTTTAGTTTTCCTCATAAACTGAGATACTTTCATTAAACTTGCCAGCAAAGTTAACACGCAAAACCACTGAAGCAAGGACACCTGTTTTATTAATAGTAAAACACCTGTTTACATTTTTAAACGAAGCGCATCTGGCTTCGCGAATTCATCTAAGCCATTATATTGAACTTTGTTATATGTTGTTTCTGCGTGCTAACAGTCAGAGTAAACTGGGCATTTTTACCATCTAAGGAATTATTTATCTTGTGACAGTGATAAAATGGAATTTATTTCTATTTGGTTTCTTTTTCTTGCTTCATCGTATGTTTTTCCCCTAGTTACCTATGCAGATTTTCAAAGCGAGAGAAATGAGACCAAGGCAATGAACGATACAACAATTGGACCAGTGACAAGTAATATAACGGACGAAGACTATAACACAACCTTTTCAGGTAATCTGAAGAACCTTCCCGATTCTTGGGAGAATTTTTGTTTTCTTGATGGTAGTGAATCCAAGAATAACACTTTCCATTATAATTGTTATATTGACGTTGCTTCTAGTGGGAAATGGAACTTTACAGAGTTGAGAAAGTACATTTCGTTGATTAATGCATTCTACAGTTTCAACGTAACATGTGAACAATTGAGTAGAATCTCGCTTCCTGATAAAGGTAAATCGAAAAACATAGTTAAACTTCATGTGCATGACTGCATTCTAACCGACTACTATGCAGACGACAAAAATCTTGAGTTGGACACCTTTCCCGATGTAATGGAGGAGTATGTGTTGATAAATGTCCAGATTGAGGTTGGATATAAAGCCATCAAAGAACACGCGTCTCTAAATCGAAGTAATTTACCTAACAACCTTGTTTGTGGTGATGAGGAAACATTGAAAATATTGATAAAACGTAACCATCGTTTTATCTTTGTAAATGATATGCCGATGGATTTGAGTATCTTTGTAAAATTGGCGACACAGATGATTGCAAATGATCGACAATTGACTGTCAAATGCGTGTTCAAATCTTTGCGTACACTTGAGGACTCGTATACGATAAGATATCGATACTACGCTAATGCATTAACGGAACAAAAACTATATCCTGTATTAAAAATTCTTAATGTATCTCATTCTGATATATATTATATTCCTGAACAATTCAAAAACTGGTGGATATATTTTGAGGCTTTGGAGTACATGGATATGTCTTACAATCGCATTCAAGACATTCTCTTTCCAATCAGCCTAAATGGAGTGTGGGGCAAACCCATACCGAATTTGACATATGATCTCACACACAATGAAGTTAGTCAACTTTCTGTCCGCATGTTTGAAAGACTTATTCTAAACGAGAAAATTTTCGTCAATATAACAGATAATCCTTTTAACTGCACCTGCACAAATGAAATGAAAGAAGTCTTAAAATATATTCAGGAAACGGACTGGAATTCTGAAAAATACAAACGTTATCAGTACTTTAGAGATTTGCGGTGCCATCTCCCTGAGAGTGTTCGAGGACGACGTCTGAAAGATCTCACATCCAATGATATTAACTGTGATTTCGAGTTGATGCCAGTTACTGTGGCTTTGAGTGTTTTGTCATTTTTCTTAATCGCATTTTTTATTTTTATTTTAAAATATAGGCGGGAAATTCAAATTTTGTTTTTCACCCGATTTAACGTTGTCTTGCCATGTCAGCCAGTGGAATTATGCGAAGAGAAGGAGTTCGACGCTTTTATCTCCTACAGCAATGGTGACTATGAATGGGTTCAGGACTTATTCGAAGAAAATAAAAACGAACGATTAGCTCATTTAAAATTTTGTATGCACCATAAAGACTTCATCCCTGGGAAAACGATATTTGAAAACATCATAAAATGCGTTGAAAACAGCAAACACACTGTGATTATCCTATCCCAAAATTTCCTTAGCAGTCAATTTTGCATGTGGGAATTTCAGGAAGCTTTTCAACAGAGCATTGTAGAGAGAAAGCGACATTTGATTATCATTCTTTTGGAGGACATTCCAGATAAAGATCTTCCAAATGATCTGAAGAGGTGTATAAAGACTTTTACATACATTAGAAAAGACGATCACATTTTCATAGACAGACTGCTGTATTCGTTGTCATATAAAGGCAAAGGGTCAAGGAGGATTGCACCCAAAGTTAAGGTGGCACAAGTAAATCTTGGATATATTTAACAGCAAGACAATTTCTTGAAGTTGTGAAGAATATGCTTCTCAACGATTTTAAGAAACCAATTCTTGTGAATTCCTAGACATAATATAGAGCCTTTTACATCTTACTCATAATGCCTGTGGAAGTTTGTATCTTCATTTTTTAAAATAAAAGGGATGGGATTGTGTTAAACGTTTTTGCTATTGTAGCTTTCTACCTTCAATCTGCAAAGTGCATTGTATATTACCTTTAAAGAAAAAAGTACATTTAACAATTTTTTTTAAAAAGTATATTTTAATTAGGGCTACACATATTATTAATGTGGGTCATGATAATACAGAACAAGTGCACAGTTTTTCAGTTTGTTATGCTATGTAAAAATAATCATTTTTATTTCTTTATACTATGTAAATTAGTGTTGACTTCATTTGTGGTTTCTAATTATTTCTAATTTTACTGTGGCCAACACGAAGGGCCGGTTTAGCATTTATATCAGATGCCAAAAGCATATGATTTTTATTCTTTTCACTTTTCATTGGAAACTAAGAATCTTAAAGAATTGCTTAAAAGTAACATCATATCGGAGTTCTTTTCTCGACACAAAAGAAGCGTTCGAAAGTTTACTGTATTATAACAGCTACCCCTGATCCAACGTTAACTCCATTCTATGTCTAAAAAATAACTCCTGGCCCGTTCTAAAAAGTATATATTAATAAATTTAAAGTTCTCATGCTCTTTGGGAAATCTTTTAAAATATTTTCTTATATTCGGTTCTTTAGATTAGATATTAACTATCCAAATTGAGATTTGTTGGTTTTGATAGTGGAAAAGATATATAGTAAAGTTCTCTAAACTATTTTGTTTGAAATACCGAAACTTTACAAATGACACACATAGGTAAAACGAGAATAAATGAATATACTTTTGGTACTGTTGAATAGAATTTCCTTTTTAAATAATACGTCTTCAGGATTGTTTTGTTCATAACCATTACATAAAATAATAATTCTATAATATTTAATTTGGTGTGTTATAAAAGTTTTTATGCCACATGGTTCCTGCTGGATGGTAAGGATTGTGCATTAACTTTATGTGTCCATGAGTGATCCTAACCAACAAAAATTGCGACAGTAAAATACTCTATAGAGCTTATCGTTATATAATTTCAAAATAACATCACGTTGGTTATATTAGAGGCACATGATTTACTGGTATATTGTACTTAAAGTAAGAATGCAACTCAAAAAGCGATGTTTACTTGTTGATTATGACACCGGAATTAAGAAGGAAGTTGGTCATACATGAAGTTTCACGCATCATTAGTTATCAATTTATTATCAGTTTACATGTTGTTAAAACTGATCAGGACTTACACATGTACTCGTCCATGTAATTAAACCGATGTTATGTACATTATGGACATTGATTTGAGTGTCACGTGATTGTGATTGTGGTCTAAAATTAGTAACAGTGGGATTGATGGGATTAATGCACTAAGAATGGAATTGTAATTTAAAGTCATTTGGTATCTTTAGTGAGAAATATGTATTCATAAAGAGTGCATTTTAATGATTATCAGACATCAGGTTTCAACGAAAGACCGCTTGCTGGTGATTTACATGTACGCAACGCTTCAAATGTATGTAAGTATTTATATTCTCCTGCGCTTGCGTGGCTATGAAGTGTTCAGGAAGCTCAATATGTGGTAGCCGAACAAATAATTCTCCTTTTTTTCTCTTTTGAATAAAATTTATTAACTCTTGAACACCGTAATTTTTCAAAGTTCATATTTTCATATGATATATTAAATATATATCTAAACAGGTAAAAAATACATGTCAGTGTGACAGCAAAAACGTGTTTCCTTTTGTATGAACAGTATTCGTTTCTCAATCTGATTTGATAAACACTAATAAACACTACCTATTCAAAGTAGAGGTATTCTACATGCAATACTATGCCAAAAGATGAATTTAAAATTCAACAGCTGGCATTTTTGCATACATTATAAAAATCAAAATTCAAGTAAAATGTCTTGTCGGAGTACCGAGATAACAACTTAATAATGTGCAAAGGTTCCAGCACGGACAGTCCCATATAGTTATGTACACAAAATCGACACTAACGTGCGGAAATCCAGCACAGTTTGCCCAACTTAACACTCTATGCTAACGTGCGGGGTTCAAGCACAGTTAGCCCATTGTTATAGATAAGTTTAGAAATCTTCGATTTTAAACTTTTAATGTAACATTCGACGATACATCTGTAAAACAAAATCTTCCTATCATGGAAACTGTAAGAGGAATTATCAGTACAAAAGTGGTACCCTTTTGGCAGCCACTCGCCTTTCAATAACCGGACTTTTTATTCGTGCCTACTGGTGTATGAAATTCAAGATATAAATTCTTTTAATGATGCTTCAAAGCAATAGCTTTGCTAAAAAAGCTGTATCGGGCTGAAATGTCTGATTAACACAATGAAAAATCATGTTTATATGTATAAAAGCTCAGTGTCTATGAAATATAATAAAAATAAGTAACAAATTTCGCAGTTTTTTTCCTCCATTTTTTGACCAATGAAGTACATCTTAAATGCCTACAGTTTCTCCAAAAAACGACATGACTCTTGTGCTCCTCTTTTAAATGAAAATTAAATATACATGTAGGTATCGGAATTACATTTCTCTTGGCTTCATATAGAAGTAAAGATATTGTTCCATTTTCTACATAATTCCTTAAAAGTCATAAAGTACGGGAAACAGATTCATCAAATCAATAATGACATCATTTGCGCCCAAAAGACGCTCTGGAATCATTTACTACATCTTGACCAGAATTTAATCTAATACATATAACCCCCTTGCAAAAATTCCAACAAAAGGTAATAATATTAAAACATTTTTGGCAGCCGCCTGCCTGCCATTTTCATCATTTCAATTACCGGATTTTCCTTTTGGAAAACCCGTTTCAAAAACCCCCTTTATAATAGAAAACATTTTCGCTCGACATATGCTTTAAATGGAATAAATATAAACGCTTGACATTAAAACCATTTAGTTGTCTTCATAAATCATAAACACTTCATGATATAAAAATTAAGTGTGCCACGGCTGTCACTTGAAATTTTAATACTTTATTAATATAATGCTGTTTCTTAGTCTCAACTGTAAGTATGAATGAGTTCAAAATTAATGGCCACTGGAATGTTCGTTACTTATTACATTTGCATGTTTAATGTTTTAACTCTTATAGTGCACGGTTTCGATAAACAAATATTAACTCTATGTACAAAAATACCATTCAATTCAATTTACAGGTTCCGATTAAAATATCCCCCTTCTTTTACGTTAAATATAAAATTTAAGCGAAGTCAAAATTTTTGGTCAACAATGAATGCTGCATTGATCTCGAGCATGTTAGTGCTTTTAAACTGATAAAAGGTGGATGGAATAGTGTTGTCAATATTAGCAGGAACCGGTCAATTGCCACTCATGTAGGAAATTCCCACTGAAGGACATGGCTTTGTCATGTTGTGAAATTTGTTTTTACATTCACCTAGTAAATTCAAAATTTACACATGACAGATGTATAAGTGATGACGAGGCTGGACTGGCAGTTCTTTAAATCCACCTCATGGCAAGGCCTCACGTCAACAGACCTTTTGCAAATCATCACGACAGGTTATGAGAGATTCTGACTAGTCCGTCCGTCCGTCCGTCCGTCCGGGATTGTTGCTTTTCGTAAGTGCAACTCCTCTAGAACCGCTGCACAGAATTTCGTGAATACGTTATATTTAGAATACAGCTTGTAGATGTGCGTACATGTATTACCGGGAAATTATGATTTCCTAATTTTTTGCCCTTTTGTATTTACAATTTGTTTGTTGTTAAAGACAAAGGAATATATGAACACATTAGCAGGAAGTTTTGATCTGGTGATTTTCTGCAAGTTATCCCCGTTATGAAATCATTTTGTATATTAATAATGCATACCTTGTTGTTCATTCTGTGTAGCATTGTGAAATAAGGTGAAAGAGTACACTGTAGGTTTGTGACTTTGCTCACTTTTTCTTTTATTAATAGTTGAAATTGAGATAAAGAAAGATCAAAGCAAACCTCAATAACTGAAAACTGTTTTAAGTCTCTTCACTTTCCTTTTTTCTTTCTTCTGAAGAGCTATATGTCCTCAATTAAAACAAACAAAAAGGTTTGCGTAAAACGTTTGAACTAAATAGTAAATCTTTAGATTGTTTATAAAACAAAAAGTGGTCTAGAAAATGTTGAAAACGGGCCAAATTTAAAATGAACAAGCATATATTCTATAAAGCACAGTTAACATGTATTTTCCCTCAAATTTCTCAATGTGTACTTCTAGCCAATGTGCGAAAAATCTAGTAGCTTCATGCAATTCCAAAGATTAATATTTTCATAAACTCTTCAAACAAATAACAGATTCAAACAAAAAAAACCCCCAAAACAATCTTTCAACATCTCGAATAACTTGAAGCTGTGGTTCTGTACACGTACCAAAGTAGGCGGTGGCACGATAACGAATCCGTATATCTTTGAGGACATGGTCGCCTAATATGGGATTAAGAGCTTTCAGCCGCGCATCTTGTGTCGTCTCTATATGCGTGATATAATCTGGACAGCAATAAAACAACAAGCAATCAACATATCATCAAGACATTTGTCAACAAGTAGAAGTTTATGTTTAACATTCCGTCATTATCTTTCAATCAGCTCATATTTTACTTAAACATTTGAGATACCGTCGTACCTTTCTATATTGTGTAAGTCATATCTCTGCGTACTATATGACAAAATTAAATAAACTTTGATATTTTATCACGACTGCATCTATCTTGAACGAGTTTCCGTGTGCTATATGCCTATGGCGAAAAGTCAACAAGCACTTTTCCGCATCTCCTAACATCTTTTCAGATTGTATCCGAAAAGAAAAGTGAAGAAATATCTCCAACTTGTTTATTAGAAAATAATTTTGAATCTACGAACTAATATTAAAAGTAAAACAAACATTTAAAGAGTATCCAGACAATAAAATTTGTATTGTCACCTTCGTAGTGTGGGTTATGCGAATACATAGATATAAGAAAAGGAAATATTTGTATACACATATGAGCAGATATTTCTGACAATACACGTCGGGTTTTGTCAAGTTTATTTTCTAGGGTCTTACCAAAAAAAAAACCCCAAAGAGATTTGTTGTTTTGTCAAAAATTCAGAATTGCTGAACAAATTCGTCAAATTCCTTTAATCTCTGGTTTTCTGTTTTTGCCCTGGTATGTTTCACTAGATTATGTACATGCACTTCCTTTCACTCATCTTTGATTTTTTTACGGTGTTCACACCACGTACTTCTTACTGACTTAGGAACACTGAAGTGAATTTCATACCGAACATATAAGATAAAAAAATTAATGTTCTTAGAATTTATTTCTATAGTTACATTCATTGTATAATTATACACGTACACGTATATCCTGTACATGTGATGTTTCATTCAATGTTATTATTTTAACAAACTGGAATTCAAAACTATGGTGCTTCTACATGTATTCATGAACATTACCATATAAAAACAAATAGAACCATTTTAACAAGACCTTGGACTTTCGGTAGTACACAACTACATGTATCTATTTCTTGCGTCAAAACAAGTGAAAGAAAAACCAGACTGAAGCTAGCAGCCACTAACAGCAGCCACTAAGACCGTAGAAGCTAGCAGCCAATAAGGAAATTCATCAAAGTACTGAGAGTACTCGAACAAAAGTTTTTATTTTACTTAATTATCGACATATTTTAATTAATATCAAAATGATTAATGCTCAATAATTTGTACGAGCATTGGAGACTTCCGAAGCAGTAAAGCTCGCCTGGATAAGAGTTATAAATGCGTCTTTGTTGGATAAAAATGAAATACGTTTAAACGGGTCATAAGTTATGAAAATAATGTTATCCTAAGTGTAGTCTTATTGATACAAATAGAAAAACTATATACATCGTATGAGGTGATTAAGAATTAAAAAGACATCGTATCATTACAAATATGAGACAATAGAACACCCAGCATTGTGATTTTATTCTCATAAAAAAAATATCATATGTAGCAGTCAAAAACAGCGAAAATCATCAGGTGAAATTGAGATTATTTTGTCTTAGCCATGTTTTGACGTGAACCTTCGAAGAATACAACAATGACAATGAAAAAAGTCGGTTTAGCTCACCCGAACTTTGTCATATTTTAGCATTTCACACTGCTATATGGGTGAGCGGCGGGCCATTATCTCTTTTATCTTTGAAGTGTGCATTAAACAGATACCAGGGCAGTGTAGGGGACCTATGGGGCTATTATTTCCCGGTCTCAGATTTGGGCTGTAGGGGTACCACCAAGTGGCTCCCAGGGGTTCTGGCTCATTTCAGGGGTGTAGATCTCATTTGAGATTGACCACAAGAACTTGATAACACTAGGATTAGGTAGACGGCCTCAAGAGGTATTCATAATAAGCGATAGAGGGCACCTATGACCCCTGCAAGGGTCCAGTTAGCTCACCCGAACTTTGTCATATTTTAGCATTTCACAATGATATAGGGGTTAAAGTGGCCCATTATCTTCCTAATCTTTGAAGTGTGCATCAAACGAATAACAGGGTAGTGTAGGGGGCATATGGGGCTATTATTTCCCGGTCTCAGATTTGGGCTGTAGGGGTACCACCAAGTGGCTCCCAGGGGTTCTGGCTCATTTTAGGGATTTATATCTCACTTGAGATTGGCCACAGGAACTTGCAAACACTTGGATTAAGTAGAGGACCTCAAGAGGTATTCATAATAAGCGTTAGAGGGCACCTATGACCCCTACAAGGGTTCGGTTAGCTCACCCGAACTTTGTCATATTTTAGCATTTCACACTGCTATATGGGTGAGCGGCGGGCCATTATCTCTTTTATCTTTGAAGTGTGCATTAAACAGATACCAGGGCAGTGAAGGGGACCTATGGGGCTATTATTTCCCGGTCTCAAATTTGGGCTGTAGGGGTACCACCAAGTGGCACCCAGGGGTTCTTGCTCATTTCAGGGGTTTATATCTCACTTGAGATTGACCACAAGAACTTGATAACACTGGGATTAGGTAGAGGGCCTCAAGAGGTATTCATAATAAGCGATAGAGGGCACCTATGACCCCTGCAAGGGTCCAGTTAGCTCACCGGAACTTTGTCATATTTTTGCATTTCACAATGATACAGGGGTTAAAAGTGGTCCATTATCTCTTCTATCTTTGAAGAGTGCATCAAACCAATAACAGGGTAGTGTAGGGGGCATATGGGGCTATTATTTCCCGGTCTCAGATTTGGGCTGTAGGGGTACCACCAAGTGGCTCCCAGGGGTTCTGGCTCATTTCAGGGATTTATATCTCACTTGAGATTGGCCACAGGAACTTGCAAACACTTGGGTTAAATAGAGTACCTCAAGAGGTATTTATAATAAGCGTTAGAGGGCACCTATGACCCCTACAAGGGTTCGGTTAGCTCCCCCGAACTTTGTCATATTTTAGCATTTCACACTGCTATATGGGTGAGCGGCGGGCCATTATCTCTTTTATCTTTGAAGTATGCATAAAACAGATACCAGGGCAGTGTAGGGGACCTATGGGGCTATTATTTCCCGGTCTCAAATTTGGGCTGTAGGGGTACCACCAAGTGGCACCCAGGGGTTCTGGCTCATTTCAGGGGTTTATATCTCACTTGAGATTGACCACAAGAACTTGATAACACTGGGATTAGGTAGAGGGCGTCAAGAGGTATTCATAATAAGCGTTAGAGGGCACCTATGACCCCTGCAAGGCTGTGTTTAGCTCACACGAACTTGTCATATTTTAGCATTTCACACTGCTATAATAATAGGTGAGCGACGGGCCATTATCTCTTTTATCTTTGAAGTGTGCATTAAACGGATACCAGGGTAGTGTAGGGGACCTATGGGGCTATTATTTCCCGGTCTCAGATTTGAACTGTAGGGGTACCACCAAGTGGCTCCCAGGGGTTCTGGCTCATTTCAGGGGTTTATATCTCATTTGAGATTGACCACAAGAACTTGATAACACTTGGATTAGGTAGAGGGCCTCAAGAGGTATTCATAATAAGCGTTAGAGGGCACCTATGACCCCTGCAAGGGTCCAGTTAGCTTACCCAAACTTTGTCATATCTTAGCATTTCACAATGAAAATAGATATAACTAATTCCAGTGTTATCAAGTTCTTGTGGTCATTCTCAAGTGAGATATAAATCCCTGAAATGAGCCAGAACCCCTGGGAGCCACTTGGTGGTACCCCTACAGCCCAAATCTGAGACCGGGAAATAATAGCCCCATATGCCCCCTACACTACCCTGTTATTCGTTTGATGCACTCTTCAAAGATAAGGAAGATAATGGGCCACTTTTGACCCCTATATCATTGTGAAATGCTAAAATATGACAAAGTTCGGGTGAGCTAACCGAACCCTTGTAGGGGTCATAGGTGCCCTCTAACGCTTGTTATGAATACCTCTTGAGGTCCTCTACTTAATCCAAGTGTTTGCAAGTTCCTGTGGCCAATCTCAAGTGAGATATAAATCCCTGAAATGAGCCAGAACCCCTTGGAGCCACTTGGTGGTACCCCTACAGCCCAAATCTGAGACCGGGAAATAATAGCCCCATATGCCCCCTACACTACCCTGTTATTCGTTTGATGCACTCTTCAAAGATAAGGAAGATAATGGGCCACTTTTGACCCCTATATCATTGTGAAATGCTAAAATATGACAAAGTTCGGGTGAGCTAACCGAACCCTTGTAGGGGTCATAGGTGCCCTCTAACGCTTATTATGAATACCTCTTGAGGTCCTCTACTTAATCCAAGTGTTTGCAAGTTCCTGTGGCCAATCTCAAGTGAGATATAAATCCCTGAAATGAGCCAGAACCCCTTGGAGCCACTTGGTGGTACCCCTACAGCCCAAATCTGAGACCGGGAAATAATAGCCCAATATGCCCCCTACACTACCCTGTTATTCGTTTGATGCACTCTTCAAAGATAAGGAAGATAATGGGCCACTTTTGACCCCTATATCATTGTGAAATGCTAAAATATGACAAAGTTCGGGTGAGCTAACCGAACCCTTGTAGGGGTCATAGGTGCCCTCTAACGCTTGTTATGAATACCTCTTGAGGTCCTCTACTTAATCCAAGTGTTTGCAAGTTCCTGTGGCCAATCTCAAGTGAGATATAAATCCCTGAAATGAGCCAGAACCCCTTGGAGCCACTTGGTGGTACCCCTACAGCCCAAATCTGAGACCGGGAATTAATAGCCCCATATGCCCCCTACACTACCCTGTTATTCGTTTGATGCACTCTTCAAAGATAAGGAAGATAATGGGCCACTTTTGACCCCTATATCATTGTGAAATGCTAAAATATGACAAAGTTCGGGTGAGCTAACCGAACCCTTGTAGGGGTCATAGGTGCCCTCTAACGCTTATTATGAATACCTCTTGAGGTCCTCTACTTAATCCAAGTGTTTGCAAGTTCCTGTGGCCAATCTCAAGTGAGATATAAATCCCTGAAATGAGCCAGAACCCCTGGGAGCCACTTGGTGGTACCCCTACAGCCCAAATCTGAGACCGGGAAATAATAGCCCCATATGCCCCCTACACTACCCTGTTATTCGTTTGATGCACTCTTCAAAGATAAGGAAGATAATGGGCCACTTTTGACCCCTATATCATTGTGAAATGCTAAGATATGACAAAGTTCGGGTGAGCTAACCGAACCCTTGTAGGGGTCATAGGTGCCCTCTAACGCTTATTATGAATACCTCTTGAGGTCCTCTACTTAATCCAAGTGTTTGCAAGTTCCTGTGGCCAATCTCAAGTGAGATATAAATCCCTGAAATGAGCAAGAACCCCTTGGAGCCACTTGGTGGTACCCCTACAGCCCAAATCTGAGACCGGGAAATAATAGCCCCATATGCCCCCTACACTACCCTGTTATTCGTTTGATGCACTCTTCAAAGATAAGGAAGATAATGGGCCACTTTTGACCCCTATATCATTGTGAAATGCTAAGATATGACAAAGTTCGGGTGAGCTAACCGAACCCTTGTAGGGGTCATAGGTGCCCTCTAACGCTTATTATGAATACCTCTTGAGGTCCTCTACTTAATCCAAGTGTTTGCAAGTTCCTGTGGCCAATCTCAAGTGAGATATAAATCCCTGAAATGAGCCAGAACCCCTTGGAGCCACTTGGTGGTACCCCTACAGCCCAAATCTGAGACCGGGAATTAATAGCCCCATATGCCCCCTACACTACCCTGTTATTGGTTTGATGCACTCTTCAAAGATAAGGAAGATAATGGGCCACTTTTGACCCCTATATCATTGTGAAATGCTAAAATATGACAAAGTTCGGGTGAGCTAACCGAACCCTTGTAGGGGTCATAGGTGCCCTCTAACGCTTATTATGAATACCTCTTGAGGTCCTCTACTTAATCCAAGTGTTTGCAAGTTCCTGTGGCCAATCTCAAGTGAGATATAAATCCCTGAAATGAGCCAGAACCCCTTGGAGCCACTTGGTGGTACCCCTACAGCCCAAATCTGAGACCGGGAAATAATAGCCCCATATGCCCCCTACACTACCCTGTTATTCGTTTGATGCACTCTTCAAAGATAAGGAAGATAATGGGCCACTTTTAACCCCTATATCATTGTGAAATGCTAAAATATGACAAAGTTCGGGTGAGCTAACCCGATCCTTTTCATTGTCAATGTTGTATTCGAAGGTTCACGTCAAAACATGGCCGATACAAAATAATCCCAATTTCACCTGATGATTTTCGCTGTTTTTGACTGCGACATATAATAATTTACTTATGAGAATAAAACCACAATGCTTGGTGTTCTACTGTCTCATATTCGTAATAATACGATGTCTTTTTAATTTTTGATTGATGTTGTTTCCGGGGGAGTAAAAAGGCCCGAGGATAAATCTTTAAACACGCACATGTCCACATCGATGTAAACAAATTATCTAGCCACACTGAGTTGGCTTTGAGTTTTTATTGTATTTGTATCGTTTTATGCCTTTTAATTTACTTTAATTTATCATTTCTTTTATATCACAATACGCTTGCATATCACTCAATACGATGCATATAGTTTTTCTATTTGTATCAATAAGTCTACACTTAGGATAACATTTTTTTCATAACTTATGACCCGTATAGACGTATTTCATTTCTATTCAACATAGAAGCATTTATAACTCTTATCCAGGCGAGCTTTACTGCTTTGGAAGTCGTCAATGCTCGTACAAATTATTGAGCATTAATCATTTTGATATTAATTAAAATATGTCGATAATTAGGTGAAATATAATTTTTCTGTTCGAGTACTCTCAGTCCTTTGATGAATTTCCTTATTGGCTGCTAGCTTCTACGGGGTTTGTGGCTGCTGTTAGTGGCTGCTAGCTTCAGCCTGGTGAAAAATAACGCTGGTTTGAAGTGAAATATACACCGATTGCGTAGTCATAGCTCAAAAGCCAGACAAATCTTGTTGATTTCAATGAGCTATGGCCGAGTGGCCAGCAAAGAAATAGACAGGGCCACGTCACATTGCTGTTTGACCCAACTACCCAAAGTTCAAGCTCCTGTTAAAATAATTCTATACGGTGACGTTGATTCAATCTTGCCAATGCAAGAATGTATTATGTACAGCTAAACAAAGATACTAATTGATCAGTCCGTTATCATTGGTTTAGGTTGCCAAATTTACTGATTGAACTAATTATTTATTTTTACTTGTTTTATTATCACATTCAAGATACATGTTGACAAATGTTGACAAATTTTATTCAATTATGCTTCAACTGAATTTAAAGTAAACTCCCACGTCTCATTCATTGAAGTATATTAATGTTACATAACTTGCAAGTTAATTAACGATAGTGATTCATAACAGCTAACATGGAAACACTAATGCGTTTTTGTCATTAAATTTACTTCAAATCATTGTATTATTTAAATTGTGTGAATTGAAAAAAAAAAACTCATCAAGTGAAACAAACATTCACCCTGACAGGCCATAAAACACTGTCAATGAATTACAGTCTGTCTTATGTGGTGCAGAAATAATAAATTATCGAATAAGCATGTTTTACGGTAATATTCGGAACCAAACTTTAAACATGCAGATGGAATTTCACAGGCTTAGAAAAAAATTTATAGAAAATCTTTTAAAGTTATTTAACTTATTAACTTAAATTATTTAATTTAAAATAAATCTAACGTTTTACCCACATATAAATATGTAGATATACAATGTACATGTAAAAAAAAATAAATTGATTTTAAATATAATATTCGAGTTCGATGGCATCTGTTGCAGTTTCGTTTCTCCAAGTGTTTTCTCGTAAAGTGGAACAGAAGTATACTTTTTAGATGGAATTTCACAGGCTTAGAAAAAAATTTATAGAAAATCTTTTAAAGTTATTTAACTTATTAACTTAAATTATTTAATTTAAAATAAATCTAACGTTTTACCCACATATAAATATGTAGATATACAATGTACATGTAAAAAAAAAAAAATTAATTTTAAATATAATATTCGAGTTCGATGGCATCTGTTGCAGTTTCGTTTCTCCAAGTGTTTTCTCGTAAAGTGGAACAGAAGTATACTTTTTAAAAGAAATAGTTTGTTGTACAATACTTAAGCTAGAGCTCAAAATGATAATAATTTTTTATTACTCCTTTGAAATAGGACACAAAACGATTTCTAAATGGATTACGACTTTTACCAAACATTCAAGAGTTACCCTCCTTTGATCATGTTTGTTTACACACGCGGACTTTATTAATGCAGTAACCTATTCGTTCTATGTATATTTTAGTTCTTAATGGAGTAACCTATTCGTTCTATGTATATTTTAGATAGGTATCCTTAACGTTTGATATTGACGGACTTTATTTTAGTGATTAGTGTAGTTATCACGTTGAGAATATTTTACCTTTAATGTTAATTTTTTTTATTTCGAAAAAGTGAAGTTGAAGTTCGGACTAGTAAATGATTTGGTCACTTGTCCATATATACATGTAAGGAAAAAAAGAATAAGAGACCTTGGTCACTTGAGTCTCTCGGGTATGACTTTGGTCTTGCATTGTCCGTTATCAATTTCACATTAGGCATGAAACGCAGGTGATCGTTAAGGCCTGTGAGCTTCCTATTTTTACCCCCGTTTAATATACTTAAACCTCGATTAATATAAACCCTAAATATTTTTAATTTTCATATATTTTAAATACGAGGTCATGAAAATCATACGGTTAAATTTTATTCAAATTTGAACAATTCGATTTCTTTTTAAAGACCATTACGTGTTTCAAATTTTCGTCCTACAAATGGTTTTAATAACAAGTGCTGTTTGGACCATTATATTACATCAGAAATTTCCCCTAGTTACCAATTAGAGTTTATTTCAGTGTCTCTACGTAAAAAAGGTTTCCTGTACAAACAGCAGTACAAACCCTTTTAATTTCTTGAAAAGTAACTTATTTGCATAGCAAATTTTAGTAATGACTATTTCATTTTACACTCCACTGAACGAAGATTTAAACGGTGGCGTTGATGAGATGTGGGCATATATTGCCAGGTCCGATTTTATGGTTCAAAATTTACATATTTATAAATTTCATTCCACTTAACAAAACATCAAAATTTCAGAAAAATGAAGTGTAAGCTTACTATTTGGTTGTACAACATTGAACCATTTGAAAAGAATATCCTGGTGATGAAGACCATCCAACCCAAGGGAGAGGACACTCTCTTTTATGATCTCCGTCTACGTGTTAAAACTCTAATTTAAAAAGAGTATGGCATGGCAATACTTTGATGAACTCTTTTAAAAAAATTCTATTCATCTCGCTCAATAAACCTACTGATGCACATAATTTCTGGTAAAGTACAGTACACACCTTAGAAAATCTGCTTGTTATGACTTTAATGAAAATGGGATAAAGTAAATATATGGTAAAGTATTGAAGGATGGGTTACTTTTTTATTTAACAATTCGAAGGTTGACTCCTTATGTTCTTGAGTTTCAATAGTTCAATTTTGTGAAATTACTCACCTTTCTTCTTCGATTGTCCTAACATCAAAACATCAAGTTATCTTTCTTAATTGTGTCTTCTACTGGATTATTTTTACCTGTAAAAATAATCCAGTATAAACTCAACGAGGATAAATGTTTATTTTGTTTATTATCTTCTGACAGATAGACAGGAGCTATATTTAGATATCTTATGAAAACAGCCATGCTTTATCATCTATACGATGAACATGGTCAATTCTAATTTTACAGAAGCATTCCATTGGTTTTGGACTAAATTTTGTACAAATGAAAAACTTTATTTTGTTATCTCATACTTTTTTCAAGATGTATTTTTCAACATTAAAATAGTCTTTTAAGTGCGAGTAATGTGTTTAGCCAATTATTACCCGAAATAATCATTCCAAAGATTCAGTACAATAAATACACTACTCCTAATTTCCTTTAAATTTTATCGTAAAATCGACCCCTCAAAGACTTTCCTGGACATTTAATTATCGCATAGACCGTCCTTATCAAATAATGTTATTAATATTCGATGAACGGATTAATCATGAAGAAATGAAAGACTGTAACCATAACAATACAAAAAGAAAGCATAATAACAAATTAAATTTGTCGTGTTAAAAATCTTTAAAAAAAATGTAACACGACCTTTGCAAGTTTATTTCATAAGTTGGTGTAACAAACGTTTCTCCCGAACTGTAAGAGAAAAGTTACAAAGGAATCTACTTTTTTATCGCATGTCGTATAAATGTCAAGAAAATAAAATTTAGGTCAAGTAAAAGCCAACATTTGTAACACGAATATCAATTTAAGCAAGACGAAATTTCCCATTGAAATAACCAATAATTAAACAAATTCATTAATATTGTGTAATAAACTAACCCATGGTGGTGGTTTGAGAAAATGATTTATAAAAAATATATATAATGGTGGTTTGGGAAGAATCTTCTCAGACCTTTATAAAACATAATTTAGAAAATACATATTGCAAGTCAGAGATGAAAAACCTCATCATTAACATTTTATGATATTCATAACAAGAATGAGGTTATCATTTACAGCATGATATGTGAAAAATGAGCGGGATTTCTTTCAGTGTTTGCACTATAAAGAAATATACAAAATCGGTTTTTACTGCTGGGAAAAACATTAATATTTAAATTCAGAAAACAATCTTGGTGTGCATCCATATTAAACAATCGATCATGCACATAATTTCTATTACACCAAGTAAACTGAGAAAAAGGTTTTTCCTATTTACATTTGGAATATCATGAATAGAAAATCCATTGTGTAACAATTTTTATCGTTTCTTGTATAAGACATTTTGATGAATATTACTTATATAAATTGGCCTACGTTTAGCGAATTAATTTATTAATTCTAATTTCTAATATGAGTTAAAGTGATTATTATCAGTAAATAAGAACCCTGTTGTATGTCTTAGATTATATAGCCCTTGTCACCTTCAAAAATATCTATTCAACCGTCACTGTAGATTAATGATTACTGTGAAGGGTTTTCCAAGTTTCGATCGAAAGAAACACATACTGGAAAACCCACTCCTTCTCGCTGATATTATGAAAATCCTTGTAATCAAGATCCCGTTTTTGACAAAATTCTCTCATTGTTGCGTTGCAAAAGTATAAAGCAACATGTTCTTTTTCCAGCCGGATTCTTTATTCCTTTGTCTGTATATATTAATATTTTTGCAATTCACGACATGCACTACTTCTCAGGAAATGTATAAGCGGATAAAGTTTGCTCTTCAAGCTGAAGAGCATAAGGGTGAGTCAATCTTTGCTGCGGATGAAGGACATCTAAGAAATGACAGATCCAGAGATTCAAACCTTCCTCCAACTTGGCAAGATTTCTGTACATTGAAGGGCACCGAGAACAATGGAACCCTGTTTTCCTATAAATGCAGTATTAATGGTTTTTCGTCAGGAAGATGGAACTTTTCACAATTACGTGACTACATTGCGACAAAGCATTTCAAATACGCTTTCGATGTACAGTGTAGAAACAATTCAAATATTTCTTTTCCTTTTAATGGTAAAGCACGGAACATTGTCAAGTTACATGTGCGTGATTGTATTGCAACTGATTACTACTCAGATTTTCAAAATGCCGACTTGGACAAAATACCAGACGAGCTTGAAGAAGTGGTACTGATTAATGTACAGCGTGTAATATCGGTCAAAGCGATGATGAAAAATCTTCAAATAAAGCCGGAGAATATTCCAAGGAACGTAAATTGTGGAGACGAAGACACTCTTAAGGTGAAGATAGAACGAAATGAATCTTATTCGTTTGTTGGTAACCTTCCAAATATATCAACGTTTATAACAATCGCCTCTTCAAATATTATAAATAAGAGAATTTCATCACAAAAATGCTCTTTCAAAAACTTACAACTTCTCGAGACGTCTGCCCAATCATCCCGTAGTAGATACTTTGCAGAGTTTTTAACCGAGTCTAATCGATTTCCAGAATTAAAAATATTAAACATTTCCCACTCTAGTTTATATTACGTACCAGAACAATTTAAAAACTGGATGTTATACTTTCCAAAGTTAGAATACTTGGACATGTCACACAATAAAATTCAGGATATAGTTCTTCCTATGCCTAAAGATTATGATCCGACATCAGCAAGGTTAACCTTGGACTTAACCTTCAATGACATTCGCCAAATCTCCGTACGTTTTCTTGAAAAAATAGTTCTGGCAAGACACTTGTACGTGATAATTGATAACAATCCTATTAATTGCTCTTGTACAGACCAGATGAGAGACGTCTTGAAGTACATTCGCGATACGGATTGGAATTCTGTCAAATACGAACGTCACCAATATATTCGAGATCTGAAGTGCCAATTTCCTGAAAATATAAAAGGTCGGAGACTGATAGACTTAACGGACAACGATATTGGTTGTGGTTTCAAAATTTTGCCAATTATTGTGGTTTTAAGTATTTTAATCTGCTTTCTTTTAATTTTCCTTTTTTTAATAATAAGATCTAGACTGCAGATTCGATTATTCTGTGCTCAAAGACTTAGTGGTATACCTTCTGATAATTCCATAGATATGGACGCAGAAAAAAGTTTCAAATTCGACGCATTAATTTGTCATGGTCTCTTTGATGAGGTATGGGCTCGAAGTACGTTTATTGAAAACAGGCACAAACTGTTAAGTCATTTGAAACTGTGTTTTTATCGCGAAGATGCAACAGACCAGAAAAATTATTTTGAAAAGTTAATAGACCAGGTGAAAAGCAGTAGATACGTAGTTGTATTGCTATCACGTCAGTTTCTTGAGGGTGAATTTCTGACCCCCGGATTCCAGGAAGCCCTACAGCAGTCGAACGAACATCTAACGAGAAAACGCTCCATCCTCGTTTTAATGGATGATATACCAACTCAGGAGGAGACAATTTGTCTCCGGAGAAGTTTACAAACATTTACTTGTATTCACAAAAATGACACACGTTTTACCGACAAGTTCCTTTATTTACTGTCAAGTAAGGGTGATTTGGCATGGTGTGAATACAATGAAGGAAATCGTTAACAATATGTAGCAATCTAAAATTAAACCTGGGTTTTTTTTTAACTTATTCTCTGCAGTATATAATAGAGTAACGTTTTGTACATTAAATTCGATATGGTCAACAGAATTAAATGTCCACTTCTTGTGTTGTTTATTTATAATTACTGTAACCTTTTATGGGATTGGAAAGTAAAAATGAAATAACAGCATAGCTGCAAAACAGTAATTACCCATAAATACGGTAAACAGTAAAATATCACTTTATTTAACCAAATAATTAATATATCATGAAATTTCCTTCTTTGTTTAACTCTACTGTAGTAAATAACTGATAAATGGGTAAAATCATTTTAATCAGGTAAATTTTGAAAACGACCCCAAGAGTAAAATATTAGAAATTAACAGACATCTTGGCTAGCCAAGAGTAATCGATCCACTCCTTTTCCCAATGGCAGAGTTTGTGAGGAAGAGAGTGGACCTGCACATGCTGAAAGACCTTGGCTAGCAAAGATGCATTGACAACTGTCCTTTATTTATATCTAAAATATGTTACATGTATTTCATATTCAAGAACATGTACCAATTTTCATGGAATTTTACGAAGCAAACAAACCATGTATATGGTACATATTCATATAATACATTTAAGGAATGGTTTTAATTTCTTTATACGATATAACAAAATACTAGCAACAATTAGGGAATTACCGTCACTGGACAATTTTAGACACGCTAAACCTACCATCAGCGTGTCTGGGATCAATTTTTGCAAGCGTTATATTTTTGTTTAGAAAATATAATAAAAGTACTTAAACTATGATATCGAAGTTTGATTTTTGAATGCATAGAAAACACTGTACCGGACAATTATGTCATTGCACGCATGTGGCATTATTACACTCGTATAAGATGCAGTTTCGTAAAATTCATGGATAGTAAATGATTGGCTGTTGCCTCGAGAGAGTATTATATTTAATTCGTTTTTGATGTGTCTCACCTGTCAGATGAGATATTTACCTTTATAAATTTATATGCCATGGGAAAATAAAAATTCCCTTAGGATTAATTTTCCTACAGGATATCTATAAAATCCCGTATGATTTTTTTTTAAATCGTACAAGAATTATATTTCAAATAGAATAAAAAGAATTTACTTCAAAAATTTAAGTAATCCCTCCTGCAACTTGCGAAGGGGGTATATTATTACTACTGTTCGTATGTGTGTGTTTGTACATGTATGTAAATGTGTCCATTTTCAACTTATGGCAAAATTTATCAAAAACTCTTAACATTTTCGGCATGTTAAAAGAACAATTCCTATTAGATTTAAGACTTCATTTAACGTTTAATAGTAATGGAAAGTTAGAAGGATGTCCAAAGTGACAAAATGAAGCGGGCATGAATGAAGTTAATCCCATTTTATTCGAAACCAGCAACCGATTTTTGGTAATATTTTCCCGATTAATATGTTACATACAGTAGAACTGTTTATAAATTAAAGATTCAGAAAAGACTCACGAATATCGCCAACAGAAAACATATGATTGCAGGATTACCTACTCTACTAAAAAAAAAAATGCGGCTTGTCATGCATGTGACATGCTACCTCAAATTTTTAAAAGCAAACTTCATAAATTTGCTTACATGATGTTGCTGTAATGTGGAAACTGTACAACCTAATAACCCCTTCCCCTCCCCAAATGTATACGCATTTCGATGTACACCTAAGAACTCGGGGATGAGATAATTGAGATATGAATTCAAAGTGGTTTAAAAAAATTAAAAGCCTAAATTTTCTGCAACACAATTTGGTGTCCTCAATTACATGTATATCTAAAAAATGCACCCCAGTTCATCCCCACAATTTTATTTCATGTCGCGAGGAAATGCTCCGCTAAGCTGTGCTCTTGTTCTGACAGATAGTTTACCTACCAAAAATTGGGATTTCCCATCGTATTTTGTAATATAATAAGAGTTTTGATCAAATCCCATCGTTTTTTTCCCAATAGGAATTTCTAAAGAAAAAAAAACCTTATCTAATTAGAAAGTGTGTTGTAGGAAATTTATTTTTCCGTATGAAATTATTTTTTAAGTCTAATATCTCACCTGACAGGTGAAATACATTAGAAAACAAAACAAAAGTGGTTATACAATCCTTAAGTAATGGTCTATCATATTTTATATTTGCATTTTTCGAAACATGCACCTTTGGTGGGTGCAATATGCCACCTTGCACTGGCTTTATTGTACGGCAGTGTAAAAAAAAACTCTTTATATTTACAAAAATGTCCCCTCCATTGTATTATCAAAATGTACAGGTACTTTACTTTGAAAATTTTCACAAAAAGTTTTGCACGGTTGCAATGCGTAATATTACACACACGTCATACGTTGTTATCAAAAAATGACTTGCACATTGTTACCATATGTAATGATTCATCAAAATTTGTAAACAGCTTGCGTTTATTATAAATTGCTTTAAATTCTTCAATTTAAATATATTTGTATTCTATTAACCAAATTAACCCTAGATAATATACTATCGTCAGTTACATGTAGTCAAATACAAAACTAGAACTAAAATTATGCTTTTAGTAGATCGCAATACAGCGCAGTTTTCAGATGTCGTTGTTAAAATGCGTTCATTTCTGAATAACTAATAGTCGTCCTTTGAAAAGTGATTCAGAAGAAATACATTAACACTTAAGAGCCTAATCAAGCCTTTTACCTTTATTGCACTAAACCGTTTAGGAGATTTTGAAAGACGTATGCAAGTATGCAAATTAAGGATTTGAAACCATAAAATACATAAGTATATTAATTGTATTCTAATATTGTCTTCCAATATTGTCTATATGTCATCAGTATGCGCTTCTGTCACCAATATGGGTTTCTTACGTCAATCGTATGCGGTAATTGCAAGTTGCAAGCGTCCGGTTTTTTTCCTGCTAATAGTTATATATGTTTTTTAAAGTTGAACTTTGAAACACGATACACATGTATAATAAAAGGTTAAAGTTTTACTAAAAAAATAGTCAAGCAATGATTTGATTAAGTTGTGGTTAAAATTATGTGAAGCATATAACACGAAAACTTAAGTGTTAACCGTTTTCTCCATGTGGATCACCTTGAAGTAACAATCAAATGTAAATAAGTCTTAGTTGAAAGGGTGGGGTTTTTCTTGGTGGGGGGGGGGGTTTATAAAAAAACAGTCTTTGACAGAGTACTGCTCATGCTTTTAATTCTGCGCGGAGTAAAAAAAAATAGCAGGTGTACTGAAGTGCATGTAATCAAAGTCTTAATTAGTTTATTAATTGCAATACGCCACTATTAAATTCCTTTCTACAATATGTAGCGTTTTGAATATCAATGAATAATTTTGCGCCACGTCGATTTTTTCAACAATGACATATAAAAATTTATACTAAATCTAAATATAAAATTTTTGAATACGTAGGGCTAGATGTGCAAAAAAAATATTTTCAAATTACAATATTATCGATTATATAATTAATCAGATTGGGAATGAGATATAATTTCAATTTATTAGATTCAACTTTATACATTTGAATATTTTTTCACATTTAAAATCATGATTATTTCAATGTCTATTGATTTTAACATGCCTAGCATTGGTAATTCTCCAGAAAGTACTTCTATATAGAATATATGTCAAAATAATTAGATTTCTTATTATTGGACCGGAAGACATAGATCAGCGTAATTGTATAATCCGTGGTGAAAAAAAGACGCCCAAATGTATATAAAAAAAAAATAATATAAGATTTTTAATGGTTAAACATATTTATACTTTTGATGTCTCGCTATCTTATTGTATGCTAAAACATAAGTTATCCAAGTGGTTGTTTTTCAGGGTTTCCACTTTTTGGGAAGAAGATTACTTAAACTTTTCACAGAAAGATTATCAACTCTGTGATTGATTAATGCGTAATACTATCATATTCCAAAGTCATAAAAAATTACACTTGGTTAAATAGGGCATTCATTTCACATAGTGTTAGCTACATTTATAGCTATAAACTGTAGTGTCTGTTCAATCTTCTTTTTTAACAAATTGATTTTGATTTAAACTGATAAATACAAATCAAACAAAAAGAGGTTATTTTCATCTGAAGTTTCCATTTCTATAGAAAACACCTAAACTATATTAACATTTCCTCATCTGTCAACGTCTAATGAATTACCGGTGATCTAAAAAAGAAGGTTATACAAAATCAGCGAAGCGAGGGCTCGATTTCATTAAAAGTGAATATTAAGTCTTGTTGACATTTTAGACACAGCGTAACAGACTTCTAGAGATCGCCTGTGTCAGTTTCTTGAACGGCGTAGGATACACAGTATGTGAGACAACTTCACTTTGAATATTCCTGTGTTGGAGGAAATCAAATCTGGGGGTTTTTTTGTATACTGACATATGTCAAAATGGAATTAATTCAGTTATGGTTTCAAATCCTGGGTTGCTTGTGTGTTTTGCTATTGGTTACTTCTGAGGATGTCCAGAAACAGTCGAATAAGACTGTGACAATAGCCGAGACTTCTTCTGATTTAGGAACACAAAACTCATCAGGTATGATTTACAGAGACTACAATAGATCGCTCTCGACAAATGTACAAAAGAACATTCCTTCTTCCTACGAAGACTTTTGTATACTGAATGGTAAAGGATCCAGCTATGAAATATACCACCGGTATAACTGTTACATAGACAAATCTTCTAGTGGCAAATGGAACTTCTCGGAGCTACGAAAGTACATTTCATTGATAAATGCATTCTACAGTTTTAAAGTTCAATGTGAAAAAGGTGCAAAAATTTCTCTTCCGTATCAAAGTAAATCAAAAAACATAGTTAAACTGTATGTGCAAGACTGCATTCTAACCGACTACTATGCAGATTTCAAAAATCAAGAACTGGACACCTTTCCTGATGTAATGGAGGAGTATGTGTTGATAAATGTGCAGTATGAGACGAGTCTGAGAGCCTTCAGGGAAAATGCAGTACTAAAATCAAGCACACAACCTAGTAACTTAATATGTGGTGATGAGGAAACTTTGAAAATAATGATAAAACGTAATACCACGCTTGATATTATACATGATGTGCCGATAGATATGAACCGTTTTGCCATGCTAGCGACCGAGTTAATTGAAAATGCCCGTCTTTCGACCCACAAATGTGTGTTCAAGAAATTGCATACACTAGAGAACTCATATACGATAAGAAATCGACACTACGCTAATGAAATGACGGAACAAAAACTATATCCGGAATTAAAAATGCTGAACGTGTCCCACTCGAATATATATTATGTCCCCGAACAATTCAAAAACTGGTGGATTTATTTTGAGGCTTTGGAGTACATTGATATGTCTTACAATCATATTCAAGACGTTCGCTTTCCAATCAGTTTAAGTGGAATATGGGGTAAACCGATACCGAATTTGACATATGATCTCACACATAATAAAGTAAGTCAAATTTCTGTCCGACTGTTTGAAAGACTTATTCCAAACGAAAGGATTTTTGTGAACATAGCGAATAATCCTTTTAACTGCACCTGCACAGATGAAATGAAAGAGGTCTTAAAATATATTCAAGAAACAGACTGGAATTCAGTGAAATACAAACGTTATCAGTACTTTAGAGATTTGCGGTGCCATCTCCCTGAGAACATTCGAGGACGACGTCTGAAAGATCTCACAGCCAATGATATTAACTGTGGTTTCGAGTTAATGCCTGTTACTGTGGCTTTGAGTATTTTGTCATTTTTCTTAATCATATTTTTGATTGTTATTTTGAAATATAGGCGAGAAATTCGGATTTTGTTTTTTACCCGATTTGACGTTGTTTTGCCATGTCAACCAGCGGAATTATACGAAGATAAGGAATTTGACGCCTTTGTCTCCTACAGTAATGATGACGAAGGGTGGGTTCGGGAACTGTTTGAAGAGAGCAAAAACGAACGATTGGCCCATTTGAAATTTTGTATGCACCAAAAAGATTTCATTCCTGGAAAAACAATATTTGAGAATATTGTAAAATGCGTGGAAAACAGCAAACATACCATGATTGTCTTGTCCCAAAATTTTCTGAACAGTCATTTTTGCATGTGGGAATTTCAAGAGGCTTTTCAACAGAGCATTGTAGAGAGAAAACGGCATTTGATTATCATTCTTTTGGAGGAAATTCCAGAGAAGGATCTTCCTAGCGATCTGAAGAGATGTATGAAGATTTTTACATACATAAGAAAAGACGATAACATTTTCATCGATAGACTGCTGTATTCATTGGCATATAAAGGAAAAAAGGGAAATGCACTAAAAGCCAAAGCTGAACAAGTGAATCTTGGGTACATTGATCAAAAAGAAAACGTTTAAGTAAAAAAGATGCTGTGAAAATAAATGATAAGGATAATATTGCATGGTGCACATGTGGCAGTTTTCTTTCTTTTTCTTTTTTTTTTCTTTTAAAATATTGAATTTGTTTTGTCATTTAGGTTTGCTCTTTTTGCGATGAATACGTAGAACTGCCTTTAAAAATAATCAACTCAATTTACTATTTGAATATTGATTGGGATTATGTTCATCCTTTTGAGGAAAAGGAAACGAGTATGTGCATATATATTCCTCACTCCTACCCCCCCCCCCCCCACCAGAAAAAAATAAACATTGTACTAATTAACAGGCATTACATGTACTTATTCAAACTTTATATTTCTGTGTGTCGAGCTTAGTCTTTGAAGTGATTTGTTATGAAATATATTTCATGTGTTACATTCTTAGTCGTTAAAGTGGTTTATTTACATTGTCTGAAAGATATATCACGTGTTACATTTGTGTTATTACCAATGTGTTCTCTTATATATATATATATATATATATATATATATATATATATATATATATATATATATATATATATATATATATACACTTCTTATGAATTGGAATAGCTGTCTTTGTTATTCATGGATACCGGTTTACATGTTATTGATTTTTTATCAAATCCAAGCAGCCTTGCGATGATTTTACCTGTTTCATTTATTGTTTGTGATGTGTTCAGATTTTTTGTTAGGTGTTGTCTTATTTTTATATACTCACTGAATACATGTATCTTTTACTTTTGCTGGGAAGAAGATGGGGGAATAAGATGGCGCAAATGCCCATTCGGTTTAGTAGTGAAATACAATTTTAAATTTAATTTCCCCATTTAAATCTATCCAAATATATCATAATACAACTTTGCAAAAGCAACATTTCTAACTATAGTCAGTTTTTGATATATTTAACAATAAATAAGAAAAAAAATATTGTTGGAAATTTTGGTGGTATCGAACCCTTAACATAAAAACCTAGATATATAAGGACAGCTTATGCCAGGTACTCTTTTTTTTTATCTTTTATGCCAGGTACTCTAACCACTGAGCCATTTCAGACACAACAAAGTGGGCTTTTTAAATATTATGTGTGACTAAGGTCACGAACTACCGGACTTGTATTATTTTTTCAAAACGTTCAGTTGTTGGGATACAAAATTATATTTTTAATGTATAGTGGGTCATCTCTCCACGTTTTTGCTGATTGAAATCGGTTTGTTTTCCAATAGATCTTAATTAGACTATGAGAAAATTATGGAGCACAGACTCACTCTATAAAAGAAAATGTCTTGAAGTTCTAAAAAATGACAGTTTTGCAGGTTTTGATACGTATACGCCTGTTTGAGTCAACATATTCCAAGTATTGAACATACCTATAAGTTCAAAATCAATGATTCGTTAAATATATATTGTTTTAAATGATTTTTAAAAAACCCATCAGATTTATTGATACTTTAATTTTTCAGTAGCCTATCTAATCGCGTATGGGCATTTAACAAGCCTTATCCACCCATCTTCTTTGTTTGTGGTGTTAGGGATAATTTTATACTTAATTTATGTTTTCTTTGCAAAAACAACTACCAATATTTTCTACAGAGAGTAAATTTCAAATTCTTGCTTTAACAAACCGACCTTTTTTAATTTTCATGTCAAGTCTTGCACGATGTTAACGATATTAACAGTTTGTACAATTGCGAAAATAATATTTTTAAAATGATTTTATTTCGAATGGAGGCAAATGAGGGGTAAACCTTTTCTGTGAAAATATGAATTGTATCATTAAAACCTTGGCAAAACCAAAATTACTGTTATCAAAACAAAATAAAAATTTTTAATTAGATGCAGTACTTCGTTTCCTTCTTTGGTTATTAATCAATTCGATTACTCAGCTGTCTTTGAATACAATTTTACCACATCCACCGATGCTTTTTAAGTAGCATCATCTGTTCTTGAATTTTATATCTTTAGAAGAAAAACATTCTAAAAAACATAATAAGAGTATCATATGTATATATTTATATCTATTTTGATTTGAAGAAAATATGCAACAGCACTAGTAGAATTTCAGTAAAATGTACATTTTTAGTGAACCTGAGCAACTTGAGTGCATTTTTTTATTATCAAATTGCAAACTGCGTTTGTAAATATAGGATTAGTTTTACATTAAATAGATGAAAGCAGCTACAATCTATATACCTCAAAAATAAAATAATTGACTTCATATAATTAAAATTCTACCAAATATTGACAAAAAAGTAAACTGCGTCCCTCAATGATTTATATTTTCTTAAAGTCAGTATCTGTATTTGTAATATAACAACAATAATTAAAATTAGAAATTCTTGAAGGAAATTTTGAAAAAAATTATTAGAAATTACTTCGTTCAAAATCTTCATGACATTACATAATAAGTAGAGTTATTCCTATTTCATCGTCTTACACTCGCTAAACATTTTTATTATTTGTAACAATTCTATATCAAAGAAATTGTCGGACAACGGTGTACATGTTATTATTAAGAGGATTTGCCGTAGATATTCAGAGACCACCATCATAAAAAAGTACTTACCTTGTTATTTGAAAGTGAATAAAAACACTAAAATCAAATATTTATGATAATGTACTATTTGTTGTTTTGTATTCTTATTGATGATTTTGTTTAGAAATGACTTATTTGATCTTTAACCCTTTATATCTCTAATATACCGGTAATAAAAAAAAAATATGAATTAATCGATAATTATTACTAAACATGGGCAGATGTGTGACGTACATGCATATATGATGATGTTTTACTAACGACCAATTGAAGGGAAATAACAAAATTTTACAAGGTTGTTGAGGGTGGAGGGGGGCTTATTGCAGGGCAAATCTACTACCCCAATTGAAAATAAATCTCGTCTTGTTTTTACTCTTGTACATTTACTTTCTCGTTTATTTATAAGCTTTCGATAGATCAAGTAAAATACAAATAATTGAATTATCTAATATGAATCAATCTTAATTTAAACATTGTATGATTCATTTTTAACGTTTGGCAAAAATAAGGGCCTTGGGTAAGAAAACAAATTAAATGACGCAAGACTACGTCAATGAAATGGTATTTCACAAGTCAAGATAATACATTCTGTTTTCAGTTGATCTCGATACGAGTAAATTATTCTTGACAGGAAATTAAACAACTTACAATCAATCATTATTTTCTGAATTATTTTCATGCTTTGTCTTTAAGAAGAACGTTAAATGGGGTTTTTTTTCAGAACACGTTTAAGGGTCCTCCACACCTTGAAAAAAGTTCTGCATACAAGCTTGTTCTTCTAAATTATTCAAAGATATGGATTTCTAGCGTGTGTTCGACTTGGAAATGACAGAAAAAAATCAATTTTTTGTGAAAATGTACTTTTAAAAATGTTACTGCTATTCATGAAAATAGTTAAGACCCGGCAGTATTTGAAGTCGGGATTTTTTGGTTGGTAGGTCGAAGCAACATTCATTGCACCACGGAGATAGACACCAAGTTTTTGGCGATATAAACTGGCTCACATAATGCGTCAAAATCGCCATGTTGTGACGTACATGTACTGTCATGAAAAGTAGAATTCAAGGGTGTCAAGAATGCTGAAGTGGTCGTGGCCAATTTTGAACTTATTGGTCTCCTTTTGAAGAAGAGTTATATGTAAAAATATAGTAAAACACTCAAATTTAAAAGTTATGGGTATTTTATTTCCAAAATAATAGTTAATAGGTAAACAAACTATATCTGAACGCTTTTGGTATATCTGATGGTTTATTTATTGACGATCAAGCCTCTTTGAACATTATATTATTAACCAAGATGCCCATTAAAATTAAAACATCCTCTTATTCCCCCCCCCCCACACACCCCACCCCAACCCACCCCCCCCCCCACCACCACCACCACTACCGAAAAAGAAATGAATATGAGAGATAATAATTTTTTTTATTAATTTTTTTTTTTAGAAATTTTGATTATATCAAAATTAGGTTAACTAAACCATGGCACCAATTCCATCTGCACTCCAACATGTACAGCAGTTGTATTGTTCGAAACTGTAGTCTTTTCTAGATTTAGGAGTGTGACAGTGCAGAACCGTAATGAATAGTCTGTATCAGAGTTTATGATGATCGATGGTGGATCCTCTTAATCCATCATGCAAAAAAAAAATTCACTTTCCAACAACAACCAAAAAGTACTTCATTTTATTGCATTTAAAAAAAATCACTATTTTCCAAGATACTTTACAAAAGTAACTACAATAACGTATTTGAAACAAAACAAGTTTATTCTAAATAAACCCAGAAATAAATAGTACGTCAATGATAACGTGTACGTACAATGTTTTTAGAAATACATTCCTGACAGCATTTGATTGATTACGTTATTTTGATTAAAAATTGTGTGTCAATTTATGGTCGTAACGATACCAGTTTAAATATATATATATATATATATATATATATATATATATATATATATATATATATATATATATATATATATATATATATATATATATATATATATATATATATTTGGGTTATACCTCAAATGAATGACCCTGTATTGTTTGGAGAAAACGGTTTACAGAGATATATCAACAATTCTTGATGCATGTATGCAGTGTATTCAAACAGAACCAATGGTTTGTTAGTATCACAGATTGTGCAGCTACAAAGCATAACAATTCTGTCAGTTCATTTGTAAGTGCTGTATAACAGTGCCTATTAACTGGTTTTTACAGATTTTATGGCGGCCAACAAACTGAAGGAAATTGTAGCGAATCACAAATGCTTAACGCTGGTAATGTACAAAACCATTACACTCCATTCTTGGGCGGATGCTCT
Organism: Magallana angulata; assembly: GCF_025612915.1. Taxonomy (NCBI): domain Eukaryota; kingdom Metazoa; phylum Mollusca; class Bivalvia; order Ostreida; family Ostreidae; genus Magallana; species Magallana angulata. Next base: position 38,501,287 of record NC_069117.1, on the reverse strand, counting down.
TTGAATGAATATATTTGATTTATTGATTTTTATCGTTTTACTGATTAAATTATAATATACTTACGAGCGATATGTTTATATCTCGATGTAATAATGAGAGTCTCAGTGCAAAATAAGTTTTGTGTAAAACCGACATGTTAACAAAGTTTTTGTTATTCAGTTAAGGAATAAGGAATCATTCTTTTAGTATTATGAGGGATAATTTCGGTCGGGGCATGGTCAAATCCAATAAAGCCCAAAGGTCTTAATTATCGATTTGACCACGCTCCGACTGAAATTATCTCCTCATAATATTCAAAGAATGATTTCTTATAACTAATATTTATTTTATTTCCAATTTCTACAGCTTAAAACAACATTTTAAAATCACCATTTTTTATACATGCTTTTATTACGCAGCGCAGACAATGCCGTGTTTTTGGTTATGCTATAAGACACGCCCATTTTGTGTCGCTCAGCTTTTTACGAAATTATTGGGTTATAGGCTTCAAAATTGATTCGTAATGTTATCACAGACAAAGACAATTGAAAATGTAAATATTAAAGGGTAAACATTTCGTAAATGGTACAAGTTAAAAAATGCTATGCATAAGTTTTAAGATAAACAAGACCTAATTCTTATCAATCAACTTTCAAAGCCAAGTCTCTAAGTGACACTTAAACAATTTTGATTTGAGCAGGTAGACAAATATATCAGAACTATTGTTTAAACTGATGGATAGGTTGTTTCTATTTACGGAAGTAAAGTGGGCGTTCCTGCCGCCTGTAATAAAGGATTGACTTAATTTTGTCATTAAATCTTCGTTTCATGCAAATTAATAATAGGGTGATAAGGTTTTTGGTGAAAATAAACACTTGTTGATAATATGATTTTTAAGGTTTAGTATTGAAACCCAAAGAAATAAATATTAATTTTTACTTATCACAACATAATCCTCTGAAGGATGAAAAGCAACCCCAAAAAATGCGTAAAATAAACAGTTTACATTTTTTAAAAATTGCATTTCATTATACAAATGTACAATAATCAACAAGTGATGTCACTATACAAGTAAATAAGTAAAAAGACAGGTTGGCACTCCCCCATTTTATAGTGGTGTTGTTTACCAGTTTTGAACTTGCTCAAACTTTCTTAACGTAACTCGTCTGTAACATGCGTGTCAAGGGTTATATTTCGGTTAGCGTAATAGACGTGAATCTATATGCATTATCCTTCACTTAAACAATACATTTTGCCCGACGCCATGCATATCTTGTTTGAAAATTGCATTTTCCGAAACAGAGCAGGCAATGGGAGCTAGTGATATCAATTTTTTTCATAACGTGTCACCATTTAAATTTGTAATTATGAAAATGTTAAATGAGATGTAATTATATAAGCAACAGAAGTAAGAGTTCTCAAGTAAAACTCCATCCATGTGTGCAATCCTGATTTAAAAATACAGGGTAGACGGATCGTGGAAATATAATTCCCTTTATATAAGATTTGAAAAAAAAAACGTATGGGTGGCCCTTTTGTGTGAAGTATTTCTGAAAAAAGTTTAACAATACGTTAGTTTTTGCATGAAAAGTCAAGAAGTGGAATTTTCAGAAATGTAAAGTGGAGCTTTACCCCATCCTGAACATTCATCCATGGCATCACGCAAGAAAGAATCTTGTAACCCTACCAACATCTTCTTCTGGTAATCGTTATATTTTTACTAAGATGGACTTGTATACAAAATGGCTGAAAGATATTGCTATTCAGAACAAAAGATCGGAAAAAGTAGATTTTGAACTGCTAAAAATTTGATTGAAAATGGACTTTCCTACGAGATAATTTGTTACTAGTAATATGGTGATGAAAAATTTAATTGACCAATTTGCAGGAAACAGAGAAATAAAGTTTTTATCAAGTCCAAAATTGTCATTCTCGTCATGTTTCTTCTCTAGAACAATATGTTATTTTGGATTAAGTAAGCCACACTGCTAGCAAAGAGAATTATATTCTTTTTTGAGTAGTTTTATACGTTCATTTGATCAACATGCATGATATACTAAGTATCCAGATGAGGGATCATCAGTAAAGCACCCAAGCTCGCCTTACCTAGCTATGTAATTCATCCTAAATTTGGGTAACACATGTACAACCACACATGTAGTTAAGGGTAAAAGAATTAAAATTTTGTCGATTTTGAACTCGCGAATTTGTTCTCAACTCCAGAGAATAGTTCCAGTAGCAAAAAATCAGGAGCTTCTAAATATTCAATGGTTCCAGTGAATGACATACGCCATGTATGTCATTGTGGTGGAATACAACACTGAAATGAATACATGTAGTAGATTTTCAAATCATTTAAGATCAACTTGCCAGTGGTGCACCAAACATGGAGGTAACTTCTGTGTACATAAACACACGCTGCGTTGATTAAGCTGGTCTCTACCTTGGCGACAGGTGAAAGAAATCTCTGTAATAAGTTTTGTGTCTTCTTCATTGCTACAAATGTACAAGTATGACTGTACACAGTCAAATGCTGTTTATTAACAAAAGAGGTTGTCGTGACGAGGGCATGTCTTGTCTTTTGCAGACACATTTTTATGCATAGTAAGGTCATATTGAACTTTAATTTTGAAGTTGTGATTTTAAAATAAAGTGTTTAAAGTTTGTGTTTTGTTCTTAACTTTATTTCAAGGTCATTCTGATTAAGAAACTGACCACATTTTACTAGAGAGTGTACCTCAGGTGTTTTTATTATTATTTTTGTTCATTTCTATACACATGATAATGGAAATATTACAGTTTTTATAAAGTATGCACCAAAATATCAAACTTATTGTGTTTGATTTGATTTAAAAACGTTGCCATGGCAACAAGATGATATTTGGATATAAATAATGGGTGATGGTCAAAGAAACAGGAATTTCTCATATGACATTTGTAATTATTTCTGGCTTTTGAGTGTGCTAATATATAAATAGTGCCTGTTTGGGAGGGTAACAGTTGAAATTGACAACCCGAGAAAACCATTGTCAACCGACGCGAAGCTGTTATCCTCCCAAACAGGCACTATTTATTTTGTTATACTGAATGTCTTAATTTTAAAGAAAACATCACTGCTTTTAGATAGGAATAACGTGAATTCAAAGGCGAACCGTACGCGCATGATTTTCGCGCATGTAACAATTCTTAATGTTACCCGTTGCTAAGTGCGTTGCTAACGCTGAGGGTAATAGAACAGATTATGAACTGCGTCTAAACCAATCAGATTTCAGAATTTAACATGAAAGTATAACAACAATATTTGGTTATAAAAATTGCTTAAGTTTGTCCAAAAAAATATGGTGAAATGGAATAAATGGTAGAGGTAGAAAATTTAAATAAGTTTTTAAATCAATTTGTACATCAATAAATTTACAGAACTTATTTTCATGAAATCTGTATATTGCGTTTATCAATTCTTTTCAGGTTAACACATTTTCATGTTGAGGAAACACTTTTAAATCAAAACCTCTACTCATGAACCTATTGTAATAGATAAAGTTTACTTGAGTTATCTTTCTTCAGTCATCTCTCTTTCTTTGCATCTCTCTCTCTCAAATAAACACAAATGGTTAAAATCAATCAGAAGTAAAAAAAAATTATGAGAGAGAGAGAGAGAGAGAGAGAGAGAGAACCATTTTTGTACAGGACGACAAAAATGTTACATTGTATTTTACTTCAAACAGAGCCTCTAAATAGCCTTTTCCACAAAAATATACTTTTGATACCATCAAAAGATTATGAACGAATTTAAATTAAATGGTAAATGACAACTTTACAATAAAATATTCCGACATGAAAATTGCAGCTCAAAGTGCTGTAATGATTTTAGGCAGACATAACTACGTATAAATTACACATGTATATAATATGTCTGAATGAAGATCATAATTAAGGTCTTCCGTTTCCAACGGAAGACCTTATAGTTTTCGTACGATTTCTTATTATTAAGGTCTTCCGTTGGAAACGGAAGACCTTATTGTTTTTGCTTTGTTTCTTTTCCTCTATTATTATTATTATTATTAATTTTTTTTTCTGTCACGTTTTCTCAAAAACGCTTCAGCCGATTTTCATGAAACTTTCAGATCTTATTTATGACAAAATTTGTAAGAAAATTACACGAGATTTTTTTGGTCGTCACTTCCGGTACCGAGATATTAAAGATTTTATGTTTTTGCTTGTTCACAATTTTTCTCAAAAAGTATTCAAGATACGACTTTCAAATTTTCAGAGAAGGTAGAGAGTGAACGGCCGCAGTGCTCTTCGCATATCCGAACGTCCGCCGTCACTTCCGGTCATCACTGGAAGGAAATGAAAAACCTTAATTTTTCAATTTTTTGGATTTTAATTTTTTTTATTTTTTCATTCGATAGAGACGCTCTGAAAACTTCTCAAAATGAAATTCGTTTTAAAATCGATCAAAGCATTCTTGAGATTTTGGACTCCAAAATTCTGAAGCGAGGGTCCGCGTAGCTCAGTCGTTAGAGTGGTGGACTTGTGCCCAGGCGACCCGGGTTCAGTCCCTGAGTGCCGAATCTTTTTTCTCTCTTATTTGTGTTTTGATTAATGGTTTTATCTTTAAAATGATGGATTTGAATGTGTTCCGTTTTATTTTTGTCATAAATAAAAAAAAAATAGCGGCTTTTTCAGTACAAATATAGAGCTATTTTCTGTCAGCAGCTCCCTAAATTCCGACGCTCGTCGCATCGCCGAGATCAAAGACATGCCGCCGAAGTGCCCCTGCAAGTACAAATGTTTTAGCATTTGAATAAGAACTAGTACAGGTTACATGGAGTAAAGTGGATAGAGGCTAAATGAACATTGGCGTCCAAAAATTATACATATTTCATATCAAGATACGGGATAATGTCTATGGATTCAAATAATTTTAAATGTATTGTTTAATGATTGTCTTCTTACTGATTGGAAGTCAACGCTAAAAAGTCATTTTTATTACAGATGGTGTACTTTTTCCTTCTTTTGTGCATGTCTATATACTGATACAAATCTGTTGCCTGTCGGGATTAAGAAAAACCTCCGAAATTTATACACATAACTATACAAACAAACGGGTGACTGCGACAAGGTTTAAAAACTGACCACCCGTTTATGAGTGTTTGAGCCTAAGAATAAATAGATGTAAAAAAAAATCAATGGTTACATCTTTCAAACAACGCTTATACATTGTTCTAACATATGTATTTTATTTAGAAATTGTGTAATATGTGATATTTAGAATTTAATATTCTACGTTTAATATAGAAGTCACCGACCGACCCCCCCCCCTCCCAATTCATAAAATCATTTTGTTTTTCTGGCCCTATTTTACTTGATCTTTGATCTTGGGCCTTTAATTTCAACCAATTACCATTCTAGATTACTGTACTAACTACCAGACCAATTCGTTCATTAATAACAGAGTTATGAAGTTTTTGGCATTTGAGTTTCAATTGTCGTGTTTGACATGTACTATAAAAAAAAAATTCTAACTCCCAAGCCCTTCACTCAATCCTAATGAAAATTCGTGAAAATGAACCTCGGACCCCATTCTTATTGTCTGTGAAATATGCAGCGGATTGAACAATTAAGACGAAATTCCTGAGATTAAACGGCGCTTATTGCCTATACGTGGAAATTAAATTTACACAGTTCAAGGGATGTAAGCAGCCGCGTAATATTTCTGTTGCATGTATATTTCTTGTTTTCTGTTTAGTCTGTATCTACGATAGCGTGTGAACTACTTATGAATGTTAGAACTGTGGAAATTACTGTCATAAAATTTTTACCGAATAAATTTACGTGTTACTGATTTCGTTATTTCTACATTTATAAAGATTTTATCAATCCTGCTGAAATAAAATAGTCAAACATAATAGTAAACGGCACGAACAAATATTCTCAACACTGAAATACATGGGTAAAATGCATCAGTCATCGTTTTAGGACTTCCCCTAATTGTTGTTAACCGAATCCGAGATCCACGCCTCAAAATTCTATTTTCGATTTATTTAAGACGAAAATCAAGCTCGGGTCTTTTCACCCCCCTCCAGACACAAACACGCATCCATATTTCAAATGACCTCGCACTGTTACCAAACCTGAATAGTCAGACATCTTACACGTTGTTTTTCATCTCATACAAAAACTCAGCTCCTCTCCCGGGCGGAAACGCCCCAAATTCAAAGACAAATTCGGGAAATATTTCGCATCAGCCAGGTTTTGAGACACATGCAAAGGATGTGTGTTCTAATCTCGCCGGAGCCAAGATTTGTTCTCTCTATTTCTTTTTCTCCTTTTTATTTAATTTTCTAACCAAAATATGCAACATAAAAGGGTTGTTGGACTGTAGTGCAAGTTGAAAAACACTCTTCAATTAAGATTTAGACAAATACAGTCTTTTATAATTAGGGTCTTCCGTCTTCAGTGGAAGACCCTTCTTTTCTTATTGTTATTAGGGTCTTCCGTTTACAAAGGCAGACCCTCTTTTTTTTATTTATTACAGGTCATTAGACCTGTTATTAGGTCAAAAGACCTCTTTTTAATATGAAATAAAATGGGGCTGATCCTTTAAATTAGGGATCCAACGGGGTGTATAATCCTTCATCCATCGCTCTTTTAGATCACATCTGCATTCCCTGATATGTTTCGTTGATGAAGATAAAAGGCAAGGCCATTTCCTCTTCTAAAAATCGGACGGAAGACCTCTTCGTTGCTCGCAACGAGATCGTGTCTAGTTATTATTATTATTTTTTTCCACAAATTTTGTGCACGAGATTTCTCGAAAACTATTCGACCGATTTCGACCATTTTTTCAGGGAAGATGAGTCTTGATGTAAACTTCATACGTTTTTGAGATTTTTCCTGTCGGCACTTCCGGTACCGATTTATCGGCCATTTTGTACATTTTTACGACCTATTTTGTGCAGAGCTGATCTCAGAAACTATCAGAGATATGACTATGAAATTTTCAGGATAGGTAGTCTATAGTCTGAAGTTGTGCACTATTATTTTGTTTTACGCCAGTGGCGCCATTTCTTGGAGCTCGCCTAGGCACGAAAATTGGGTACGAATTTTCATTCAAATTCTTCATACGTTTTCATCTGTATCTTTTTATCAGTTGATATTTTGTTAAGACATATATAACAAAAATAGTAGATAACTAGATACGATCTCGTTACGAGTAACGAGTAGGTCTTCCGTTCAATTTTTTAAACGATTCCATTAAAATATCAAAGAAATTTCTGAATTTCCACTCAACCCCTCCCTTTCAGATAATGTATACGATTGTCAATATCCTTTCAAATGCTTAACAAAGAGTTTTGCTTTATCACATACAGCACATTAAAGATTTAAGATTTTAGTCCCCTAATATACCTAATGACGTCATCAGTGGGTGTGGCAATGGGTTTTACAAACTAATATTGTTACAATCAACAACTTTACTTCTATAATGGTTTACAAAATCCTAATCGTTTTTAAGGTATTTGTAAGAGTTGTTTTTAAGTTATTTGTAATAGAAATTACGAGTCTCTTGGCCCCTAATTAAAGGGGCTAGCCCCTTTTTCTTGATTTCTGTGAAAAGGTCTTAAGAATACAGACATTTTATGCTCTTACACCCATCTTAAATTGTTGTTCATTTTTGAGATACAAATGTTTGAATATTTTAGGGGCCAGACCTGTAGATCCCTAATGGGGACAGACATTGGTGTTGTGATAAGTGGAATCGATTTAAATCATAAATGCAAACATTTTCTCTTCTATGATGTCTAACAAAATATGTCTCCTTTTCTAGATATATTGCGTCAACGTTTATGTACTTTGGCCCCTAAAAATCCCTTATTGCGTAATAAAGGGGCGTGGCAATGATTTTTTCTGATAGACATTGGTATTATCAACAACTTTGCTTCTATAATTGATACCAATATCTTTATCGTTTTTAAGTTATTTGTAATAGAATTTACGAGTCTCTTGGTCCCTGATGAAAGGGGTCAGCCCCTTTTTCTTGATTTCTTTGAAAAGGTCTTAAGAATACAAACATTTTTGCTCTTGCACCTATCTTAAATTGTTGTTCATGTTTGAGATACAACTGTTTGAATATTTTAGGGGCCAGCCCTGTAGTTCCCTAATGCGGACAGACATTAGTGTTTTGATAAGTGGAATCGATTTAAATCATTGATGCAAACATTTTCTTCTCTATGATGTCTAACAAAATATGTCTACTTCTCTTGATATATTGCGTCAAAGTTTAAGTACTTTGGCCCCTAAAAATCCCTAATTACGTAATAAATGGGCGTTGCAATGATTTTTTCTAATAGATATTGGTACGATCAACAACTTTGCTTCTATAATGCATTACAAAATCTTTATCATTTTTAAGCTATTTGTTATAGAGTTTACGAGTGTCTTGGCCCCTAATTTAAGGGGCAAGCCCCTTTTTCTTAAATTGAATCGAAAGGTCTCATAAATTCTAACATTTTTTGTTCTGATATCTATTTAAAATTGTTCTTCATTTTTGAAATACAAATGTTTGAATATTTTAGGGGCCAGACCTCTAAATCCTTAATGGGGACGGAAATTCGTGTTTTGATAAGTGGAATCGATTTAAATCATAAATTCAAACATTTTCTCTTCTATGATGTCTAACAAAATATTTCTGCTTCTCTAGTTATATTGCGTCAAAGTTTAAGTACTCTGGCCCCTAAAAATCCCTAATTACGTAATAAATGGGCGTGGCAATGATTTTTCCTAATAGATATTGGTACGATCAACAACTTTGCTTCTATAATGCATTACAAAATCATTATCGTTTTTAAGTTATTTGTATTAGAGTTTAAGAGTGCCTTGGCCCCTAAATAAAGGGGCCAGCCCCTTTTTCTTGATTTCGTTGGAAAGAACTTTTGATTATCTACCACTTTTGTTATACATGTCTTAACAAAATATCAACTAATAAAAAGATATAAATCAAAACGTGTGAAAATTTTGAATGAAAATTCGTACCCAATTTTCGTGCCCAGGCGAGCTCCAAGAAATGGCGCAACAGGCATTAAACAACTACATGTTGCACAACTTCAAACTATCGTCTACCTATCCTGAAAATTTCATATTCATATCTCTTATGGTTTCCGAGTTTATAGCTGCACAAAATGGGTCGTCAAAAATTACAAAATGGCCGATAATTCGGTACCGGAAGTGACTACGAAAAAATTAAGAAAAATGTATTAAGTTTAGATCACGCCAAAACATCTGTGAAAAAATGGTTGAGATCGGTCGAATAGATTTCGAGAAATCTCGTGCACAAAATTTGGAAAAAAAAAATAATAATAACTAGACACGATCTCGTTGCGAGCAACGAGGAGGTCTTCCGTCTGATTTTAGAATTTGAGATATATGTTAGATCTTGATTTTGCTAAACATGATTTAGAATAGAAAAACGGGGTCTACATTCTAAGGGTCAGATACTATTTTGTTTCAGGGATAAGAGCTTTGTTCAACAAGGGTTTAGAAATTCGTCACCGTTCTTGAGATATCTGAGAAAGAAAACTTTTAGGGGCCAGTCCCTTACCTCCTTATTGGAGCCGCTGAACCAAATTTTGAAGGTTGCATTTTGTAAAGTACATCATTTTGAGTATCTTTTCTTCTACACTGCATTTCAAAACATTTTCCTTGGTGAGATATAGCTGGTCATAGTTTGTGGACCCTTGACCCCTAAAAAATCCTTATTCCATAACACATGAAAAAATCATCATATTACTTGGATACAGAACTGTAAGATAAACATATTTGCTTCTATAGCCTTTCATTAAATTTCCCTCAGTAAAGAGCTACAGATGAAACATTTTAGAGCCCTTTAGTTTCGTAATTTTAGGGGCCAGCCCCTTTTTTGAAATCAAATAAAAGGTCAATTGAATCTCAACACATTTTGTAAAACAACTGTTTAGAAATTCGTTACCGTTCTTGAGATATATGGGAAAGAACGTTTAAGGGGCTGATCCCTTAACTCCTTATAGGGGCCATTTAACGAAATTTTGAAAATTGCATCTTATTAAGTACATCTTTCTGAGTATCTTTTCTTCTTTACTGCATTTCAAAATATATATCCTTTCTGAAATATATGTGATCAACATTCTATAATTTTGGCCCCTAAAAAACCCTTATTATGTAACACATGATAAAATCATTACATTGCTTGGATACATAACTGTAAGATAAACATATTTGCTTCTATAACCGTTCACAAAATATCCCTCAGTAAAGGGCTACAGATTAAAGACTTTAGAGGCGTTTGGTCCCCTAATTTAAGGGGCCAGCCCCTTTTTCTTGGTATCAAATAAAAGGTCATTTTATTCTACACAAATTTTGTTCAACAAGTGTTTAAAATATCGTTACCGTTTTGGAGATATATGAGAAAGAAGGTTTTAGGGGCCGGTCCCTTAACTCCTTTTAGGGGCCGTTTAACGAAATTTTGAAGGTTGCATTTTGTTGAGAACATCATTTGAAACAACTTCTCTTCTGTATTGCATTACAAAATATTTTTTCTTTCTGAGATATGGGTGATCAAAATTTTGGACTTTTGGCCCTTCAAAACCCTTAATTACGTAACATATGATAAAATCATTACATTACTTGGATACATAACCGTAAGATAAACATATTTGCTTCTATAACATTTCACAAAAAATTTCTCAGTAAAGGGCTACAGATAAAAGACTTTAGAGGCCTTTGGTCCCCTAATTTGAGGGGCCAGCCCCTTTTTCTTGATATCAAATGAAAGGTCCTGTAAATATTAACCTTTCTTACATTACATGTCTTAACAAAATATTTTTCAGAAAAGAGATAAACAAAGAAAACAAGAAAAAAATACGACATTTTTTTAAACTCAATTTTCGGGTCCAGGCGAGCTTCGGCGCCTTTCAATCCAGTTCAAAATGAAAATAAAATTGCAAATGTACAATCTTTTGTCTACCATTCCATGAAAGTTTGAACTCAATATCTGTTATAGTTTAGGAGAAGTTAGAGTAACAAGCAACCCCTCTAAAAATCGCTAAAACGTCAATATCTCAAAAACGGAAGTGACGTCATCAATATAATTAAAAAGCTATAAGATTTCGATCACTATCTATCTTATCTAAAAGTTTCATGACAATCGGTTCAGCCGTTTCTGAGAAATCGCGTGCACAAAATTTGTAAGAAAAAAAAAAATAATAATAATAATAATAGGGAAAAAAAAACCGAACGAAAACAATAAGGTCTTCCGTTGGAAACGGAAGACCTTAACTAGACACGATCTCGTTGCGAGCAACGAGGAGGTCTTCCGTCTGATTTCTAGAAGGAAATATGACATCATCGACTTTGATTTTTGACAATAAAACATGATATGGAAAAAGGAGTGAAGTACTAATGCTTTATTGTATCGCTTTTTATAAGTTCTCTTACATTGCTGTTTTAAATACTTGCATTTCTACCAATTAAGATGAAAAAGATTAATCATGTTCACCTCTGGTCCCTAAAAACCCTTATTGGGTAACACAAGAGGAAATCATTATATTGTTAGGATATATAAACGTATTATACCTAATCTACCTTTAATAACCATTCACAAAATGACTCCCATTAAAGGGCTATAGATAAAAGATTTTAGAGCCCTTTGATCCCCTAATTTGAGGGGCCAGCCCCTTTTTCTTGATATCAAATGAAAGGTCATTTAATTCTGAACACATTTTGTAAACAAGTGTTTAAAAATGTGCTACTGTTCTGGAGATATATGAGAAAGAAGGTTTCAGGGGCCGATCCCTTATCTCCTTATATGGGCCGTTTGACGAACTTTTGAAGGTTGCAAAGTGTTAAAAACATCATTTTGTACAACTTATCATCGGTAATGCATTTCAAAATATTTTTCCTTTCTGAGATATGGGTAATTAAATTTTTGGACTTTTGGCCCCTAAAAACCCTTAATTACGAAACACATGATAAAACCATTACATTGCTTAGATACATAACTGTGAGATAAACACATTTGCTTTTATAACATTTCACAAAATATCTCTCAGTAAAGGGCTACAGATTAAAGAATTTAGAGCCCTTTGGTTCCCTTATTTGAGAGGCCAGCCCCTTTTTCTTGATATCAAATGAAAGGCCATTTAATTCTAAACAAATTTTGTTCAACAAGTGTTTAGAAATTCGTTACCGTTCTAAAGATATATGAGAAAGAAGGTTTTAGGGGCCGATCCCTTATCCCCTTATAGGGGCCGTTTAACGAAATTTTGACGGTTGCATTTTGTTAAGGACATCATTTTGAACAACTTTTCTTCTGTACTGCATTACAAAATATTATTCCTTTCAGAGATATGGGTGATCAAAATTGTGGACTGTTGGCCCCTAAAAACCCTTAATTACGCAACACATGATAAAATCATTACATTGCTTGAATACATAACTGTAAGATAAACACATTTGTTTCTATAACATTTCACAAAATATCTCTCAATAAAGGGCTACAGATTAAAGAATTTTTAGCCCTTTGGTTCCCTAATTTGAGGGGCCAGCCTCTTTTTCTTGATATCAAATAAAAGGTCATTTAATTATGAACACATTTTGTTCAACAAGTGTTTAGAAATTCGTTACCGTTTTGGAGATATATGAGAAAGTAGGTTTTAGGGGCCGGTCCCTTATCTTCATTTAGGGGCCGTTTAACGAAATTTTGTCGGTTGCATATTGTTAAGAACATCATTTTGAACAGCTTTTCTTCTGTATTGCATTAAAAAAAAATTTTCCTTTCTGAGATATGGGTGATCGAAATTTTGGACTTTTGGCCCTTCAAAACCCTTAATTACGTAATACATAACAAATTCAATACATTGCCTTGATACATAACTGTGAGATAAACATCTTTGCTTCTATAACATTTCACAAAATATCTCTCAGTAAAGGGCTACAGATTAAAGACTTTAGAGCCTTTTTGTCCCCTTATTTGAGGGGCCACGCGGGTATGATAAGGCAACTCTCAGCGATCATATTCCTCTGATCGAAATGACGTCACAATAAGCAGCATGATGTCATATTTTACTCAGAAACATGTCGATTTTAACTTTATCTCTGGTTTAAATTATAAAAACTACAGGCATAAAATATCACTAAAAACTCTTCTAACTGAATATATCTTCGATTTCTCTCTATTACGTATAATTATCATTGATGACGTCACAAGCATGTTTAATAGAGAAGATCATGTCGGGAGACAAATCATCGGAATGCAGTGAAAACAATGCCGAAATAAGACTTATTAAATACAGATACCTAAGATTTAGATGAGTGTCAGTTAGAATATAATCAGGATAATACAGGCATGAATATTTTGCTTAATCAGCGAGTGTTTTAAGGTAAGCAGATCGACATTTATATGGCTTGACCAGCCTTTCCTCTGTCAGTGTGTACAAAAAAAGGCAAAAGTGTAACACTACCCCGGATATTATGAAAGATGACTTTGGTAAATATCAACGGTATATGACCTAAACTACTTGAAAAGTGTTGCTAGAATCCTGTGAATCGTTGTTTTAGATAAAAATACGTAGTATTTTCAATGAAATTATAGAAGTTGAGAGGGTTTCCGATAAATATTTACAATGTTTATTTTATGCGATTAACAATAGGATTCTAGCAGTAATACTAATAAACCTGAACTAAATGTCGATCGAATTATTGTAGCAAACATACAAATGAACTTCGGGGTAGTGTTACACTTTTTGATTTTTTGTTAAGGTAACAAATTGATCTATTTTTAACTGTCACGTGATACCATGGCACGGCAGCTTCAAAGATCCAATCGATTCCGAAGTAGAAAAATAATATCTCGGTGAACACATTCACTTGGTATTAATATTCCGCACTGTTTTTATAAAAAAAAAGTTTTCAAATATATCATAATTTTGACGGCCATTAAATTAAGAGTTGCCTTAACCTACTCGCGCAGCCCCTTTTTCTTGATTTTGAAGAAAAGGACTTGTAAATAGAAACTTTTTTTACATTACATGTCTTAACAAAATATTTTTCAGAAGAAAGATAATCAAAGAAAACCAGAAAAAATTACGACGTGTTTTCCATCTCAATTTTCGGGTTCAGGCGAGCTTCGGCGCCTTTCAAGCCAGATCAAAATGAAAATAAAATTACAAATCTACAATCTTTTGTCTACTATCCCTGAAAGTTTGAACTTAATATCTTTTATATTTTAGGAGAACGTAGAGGGACAAGCCACCCCTCTAAAAATCGCTAAAACGTCAATTTTTCAAAAACGTAAGTGACGTCATCAATATAATAAAGTTCCGTCCGATTTTTAGAAGGTGATATGTTATCTTGACTTTGATTTTTGACAACGAATCATGATAAGAATGAGTGGAGTACTAATGGTTTTCTGCATCATTTATTTTTTTAACGTTGGTTTTTCAAAAACATGTACTTGCATTTTTTGCTATTGAGATAGAAGAGATTAAAGATTTTTACCTCTGGTCCTTAAAACCCCTAATTACGTATCGCATGTGAAAATCATTATAATGTTTGGATATGTAAACGTATCATAATTAATTTTTCTTTCATAACCTTTTACAAAATATCTTTCAGTAAAGAGCTATAGATAAAAGACTTAAGACCCATCTAGGTCACTAATTTTAAGGGCTATCCCCTTTTTTAAAATCAAATAAAAGGTCATTTTGTTTTAAACACATTTTTTTCAACAAGTGTTAAGAAATTCGTTACCGTTCTAAAGATATATCGGAAAGAACATTAAAGAGGCTGATCCTTTATCTCCTTTTGGGGGCCTTTTAAAGAAATTTTGAAGATTATTTATTGTTGGGTACATAATTTTGATCAACTTTTTGTTTACACTGCATTCAATATATTTTTCCTTTCTGAAATATGGGTGATTAAAAATTCGGATTTTGACCCCTATAATTTTTTTACATAACACATGAAAAATCATTACATTAACTGTAGGAAAATCATACCGTATATCAGGTTTTTTCCGCGTGTATCCAATTTCCGCTTTGTTCGCGACGATTTCCGAATCGCGGAAAATAAATCAGCGTAAATTTGATACAAAGTTTTGTTTTTGTAACAGAGTTTTCTCTTTCCTGATAAAACAAACAGGTAAGTAAAAGTATGGTGAACTGTTTTCAGTTAGTTAAATTAGAGGTACAAATTGCCGTATCGGAGGACAAGCGCCATATAATAGATTTGTCTAAGCCTCGTTGTTTATTTAATAATCCATTGACAAGCTAATTAAACGGTCGCTTTCCTTGCGTAAACCGATGTCTAATTATACCTAAGCTACTGGTATATGTAACGGTACATGATCTATTTATTTATGACTGTTTGCGTCTCTGAAAATAATTATCGGTAATTATTTAACATTAAGGAAATCGTGTAAATGCATGGTTTCATTGTCTGAATTTTTCATTACAAGGAGCGACAATTTAGATACTTTTCTCCTCTTACCCCACAGGTTTAAACAATCGTGAATTACATGATTATTAACATGTTAGTTTGAAATAGTGAAAAATTTGATTCGCGTAAATGTTATATACAGTTCTAAGCTCTGATTCGCGGAAAAAACATGACGCGGAAAAAACCTGTATACGGTATTTGATTCTTTAACCTTTTACAAAATATCTCTCAGTAAACAGCTATAAATAAAAGACTTAAGACATATTTGGATCCCAAATTTGAGTGGTTAGCTCCTTTTTGTTAAAATCAAATTCAATGTCATTTAATTTCAAACACAATTTGTTCAACAAGTGTTTTCAAGACATTACCGTTCTTGAGATATCCCAGAAAGAACGTTTAAGAGATCAATTCTTTATCCCCGTATGAGGGCCGTTTATCGAACTTTTGAATGTTGTATATTATTTAGACATTTTCTTCTCTACTGCATGCCAATAAATATTTCTATTTTCTGAGATATGGGGGATTAAAATATTACTAGTCATATGTAAAAGACTTGAGACCCATCTGGGCCACTTATTTGAGGGTCAGTCTCTTTTTCTTCATATCGAATGCAAAGTCATTTGATTTTAAACACATTGTATTAACAAGTGTTTAGAAATTCTTTACCGTTCATGAGATATATGGGAAAGAACATTTATGGGGTTGATCCCTTATCTCCTTAAAGGGTCGTTTAATGAAATCTTGGTCACTAATTGGAAGTGTCTGTCGTTATATAATCAATATGAAATGTATTCTTTTGTATCTTTAATCATTTTGTCAGCAAATTTTCAGACATTATATAGGTTGGGACCAATCGCCCAAATGGGATATACTAACCCGTTTGAGACATAATAGCCCAAATAGGATATAAGTTTTAAGTGAAAAAAAAACTGATTTTGAAATTATAATCGGCACAAGTTGAAATAAAAATCTGAAAAAAAATTGTAACCAGTTTTAGCAGGGGGCAAGAACAGAATATCCGCAAATATCTATTTGCTTGGTGTGATAGTCAAAATTAAGGCATCGTGGTAACTGTAGTAAGTTGATACCCTTTCGACTTTTGCCATTAAAGAATTTGACATATAAACATGGTCTAAAATAGTAGCTCCTTCTGTTGTTTTGAAATTAACGATTTGCCTACAACCATGGTTAATCATAAAAGTCTGAATAGGGCCTGCAGAAGAAGCGTCTTCATTGAAGTCTCCAAGACATGCTAAGAATTTACTCTGAGATTTGTAATATGTAATCACCTTTTCGAGTTGCATCAAAAACTTTGTAACATCCAAGGAGTTAGGGCGATATACAGTGACAACGACAATATCTTCTGGCATACATTTTACACAGATTCCTTCAATATTTTTCACAGGAAGTGAACTAACTATTTTGTTAGAAGCGGCTTCTTTTATGTAAACACCCACACCACCACTTTTTGAGGCATGCAATTGAGAAACTTGTGTGTTTGTGCAATCATATGAATCCGCTCTATTCGTTTGATGAAATCTGAAACCATTTATTTCAAAAACATTCACGTTTTGTCCAGGTCTCAGCCAAGTCTCTGTTAGGCAGATTATATCTGCATTTTTACATCGAAAATCCATCTGAAGATCATTGAAATGTTTGCTAAGGCTTTGAATATTGTGAAGATAAATCTTTATGCCATTATCTGATGTTTCAGCGTTTGGGAGTGTTAATTTCGGCATTTTGTCTAGAGCTGCATTGACTTCTGGATCAGCATAAATTCTTTTCTGTACCATTTCAGGTTTATTTGATTCAATGAATAATCCTTGTTTTGACGTAACCCTGCTCAACGCAACATAGCCTTGTCCGGGTGAAAATGTCCGGTCTAAATTAACTACTACTTTATCAACCGTCAATCCTTGCACTTTGTGCGCTGTACAGGCCCATGACAATCGTAACGGAAACTGATGCCGAACAACGTTTTTTGTTTCTGGGACATAATATCCTCATGAATCCTTTCAATTAAAACGATATTTCCATTTTTATTTCCATTTCCATGTTTCTTCCCAACATTTCCATTATCAAAGGTTACTCCTATTGCAACAACTGTGTTTTGTGCATGTCTCTGACCGTAGACAAATTTTGATACAATTCCCATAACTCCATTTACAAGGCCATCATCTACGTTGCAGTTTCTTGTGAGCATCACTCTTGCACCGAGTCCTAATAACAATGTGCTTGGAAGACTGTCTGTTTTAGAGCTTGTCAATGGCTTATCTCTTACGATCAGTTTTCCTGTAGTTCTATCTTTTGTGGAGTCTTGAGCATCAATCTCAACAAAGTCGTCACATTTTTTTCTAAGCATTGTCAAGTTATAAGCATTAACCTCATCATTTGTTGCATAGACATGAAGAACATCGTCTGGCCCCTCTCGTACACATTCGTTTAAGATAGCGTTAGTTTGTTCTTCTAATGATTGTTTTATTTCTCTTGTTCGAAGTGTATTCAGTGTCTCTGCAAATGGAATGTCTTGTCGTTGCCTCATAATTTCTTTCAATTCTACTACTTTGAAAAGTTCCAGCCAAAAATCGAAAGGATAAAGAGCACTATCCTTATAGAGACGTTCATCTTTGCGCTGTTTCACAGGTGGAAGCTGATAGAAATCTCCAACGGCAATTACTGACACTCCCCCAAAAGGTTCCTTGCATTTCTTAATCTGTACTAGTCTTTCATGAATATAGTATAATAATCTTTTATACACCATTGAAATTTCATCAATGACCAGAATTTGAAGATCCGAAAGTTGAACTCGCATTTCACTGAGAGTCTGTTCTCTCAATGGTTCATAAGGCAATGGCATATGTTTTGGCAGTGAAAACAAATGGTGAATAGTATTTCCTCCGATGTTAAATGCAGCTGTTCCTGTGAAAGCTGTAAGAAGAACTGAAACACTATCGGGAGCTGTCAAGTTTTTTTCCAGTAAGCGTGATGCTTCATAATGTATGGCTTTAATTAGATGACTCTTGCCTGTTCCTGCTCCGCCAGTTATGAAAATGTGCAGCGATTCAAGTTTTTCGCCGAAGCTTTTCTTTAAACACCAATCTCTCACCAAGTAAAATACTTTCATTTGAGTCTCATTCAAATTTTGAAGAACATGAGTTATCTGTTCTCTTGACTGTGTATTTTGGTTTACCTTGTAGAGAACATCAGAATTATTTTTAGGTTGCATGTCTGGTAATTCTTCTGTAGCATTCAAGTCTAGATCATCATTTCTATCTCTAGAGCATTCATGTCTCATTACTTCTGTCTCTGGACAAAGATTTGCCCAAGCATCTTCTGGCTCCCCGATCTGTTCGAAGTTTTCTTGTGCTTCTGCGATAGCATCTTCATTTTGGGCATACCTTGCTCTGTTTGTGTCAACAATGGATTTGACAGATTGCAATTTCTGTTTTCCTAATATTCGCACGTGCCCGTTTTCGTAAAATGCCTCATATTGATCATAACCTGGTGGTTTTAGTTGATTAGTTCCCAAGTAAGGCAAGAACAGTTGTAATTGGCACTGGTAATACTTTTCCGGCATTTTTTTTGCATCGAATCTTGGGTATCGTATTATTGCCGGCTTGGCACGTGTTCGCTTCTGAATAAATCCTTTCGAATTTTGCAGTTCAAATACATTTTCATTTTTAGTCTTTGGAACCTGTGATTTGGCAAGGACTCTGAATTCTGAGCAAAATTCTGCAAGGCACATGTTTTGAAACAACGGTTCATTTGGCCGACTTTCATATCTGTCTACAATGTTTGACATCCATATATCTTCATCATCTTCTTGCTCAATTTCATCGGTTTTTCTTGATTTTTGTATTCTTTTGATTTGAGACAATGGTTTTGTGAGTCTAGTCGGATTCTCCCCAACTGGTATAAAGACAACCTTTCTCGAACATTCCTTCATCTTCAGGTTACAAACGCGATACACAGCTTCCTGTGCACTCACTTCTCTGTGATTTAAATACGCAGAGCCAATTTTCTTTAAGGTTGATCGGGCACTTTCATTTCCTTCTTCTGCCTCTATTTTGGTTTGTTTTAACACCATTCCCATTTCTCTTTCAGACTTTGATATGTATGAAATTATGTAGACTATACAACTAAATGGATCCAAAACAAACTGAATATCCATATTAGCATTCCAGCATTTCAAAAGACATGGATTATACTGATTGGTCCATAATTCGGATGGGTTTCTTTTAAGAACAACTGATGTTTTTTTTGCTAATCGTTTGTGTGCTTCCACGTACTGAGCTTGTGTTAAGCCTAACTTCTCGAAAACCTGTTCCGTGTTTTCCAAACCGTTTGCATCATCTTGGATTTCATTCCAAACTTGTAAAAGGATTTGTTTAGCCTTTGACTCTTCCTCTTTGAAGTTAATTGCATCCGCATCATTTTCGAAGTTGTCTTCCTCACTCGGAGAGTTGATGAATGTACATGCAGAAGGAGGTCTAGGAAAATTAAACCTACATTCTGTGCCCTTCTTTCTACACGACTTGGAATGCTTTTTGCTGTGTTGTTGTACAGACAAAACAATATCCTTGAGCTCCAAATCTTCATTGTCAGATGGTAATGCACAACTCACATATTTGTCAATGAAATTGCATACTTCTTCCTCTCCGTCTTCATCAAAGTTTGGAGCATTTTCTACCCAATATAAGCAATGCATGTGGGGTGACCCTCTTTGTTGGAATTCAACTCTCTGGAAATAATCAGTAACATTTCCAATTGGTTGTGATGGTGAAAATATCACTTCTGTTTGAAAAACATGAAATCTATGCTCGAACATTCTAGCAACTGTGACAGGATTACTTTTCAGCACTTCATTTTTTTCACTCCAGTCCAACATAGAAGGGTCTCTGGTATCATTTTGTTGTCTCAATATTGTTGAAATTGCATCATTCCATCTATGTTCTGCAGCAGAAAATGAGCAAAACCACGTTGGGATTCCTAGCTGACGAAGCATAGCAAACAGATCTTTTTGTGCGGCTGACCAATATGCTGGCGTTCCACGGATGGGTTGCATAAACCTTAAAGCCTCGTCATTTTTCATTAACTTTGATAGAATTTCGGGGTTTTGTACCATATTAGCTGTCATAGTTTGGTCACATTCCAGTCTCCTAACAGATTTTCTGATAGATATTTGTGTCTTTTCTATGACTTGATTTAAGTCAGACATAAATTGGCTGAAAAAGATGTAGCTGCTGTCTTTTGCGAATCTGTCATCAGTATTCATAAGACGATTGTTGAAATATCTTGACAGTGTAATTCGTTTTTCTCTCTCGTCATTCCACGAAAAGTTTCCAGTTGGAAAGAGGTACGGAAATGTTTTTGCCTCATTTCCTGGCTCTTGTAACATTCTTATCGGATTATTTCCTTCACCAGGAGCAATATCATAAATATCATCAAAGTAATGATCGAGAACCACCTGAGCAATATCAACTGGTTGTAAACAAGAATCTGTCGCAATCTGCTGTTGTTCATCATCGTATGATAATTGTTCCTCAATATCAGCTGTTGTATGGCAACTGTCAACATTTCCATTCCAGTTTGTGTCTATTACTACATCTTCATACCATTGATTGTTTCTTTTCAAATACTGTAATGCCTCGAATACGTGTTTTGGATTGACGAACTGGTATTCGATGTATCCTTTATAATTCAGTTTTCTCTTAAGCTTCACTCTTAGTAACAGGTCTTCCTCGGGTTTCATTGGTAAACTTGTTACTTTCTTCAGATCTGACGGAACGCATACAACTGGTCCATGAATATTTTGTTGACCTCCGTGTGGAAGAGCTATAATTTTCATAAACGGAATGTGTATCGCAATCAAATGTTTTTCAAGACTGTTTAGTTCTTCAAATTCCTTTGGAATATCTTCAAGAGCCATTTTATTAGCTGCTGCTTCTGCTGGGATATTTCCACTCAAAATTTTCCTGTGACATGTAAAACAAATCCATAAATTGGATTTTATACAATTCTCTGGACATGTTTTTGTACACTGGTGGGAATACTTTTCTTGAATGCAAATCTTTGCAACATTTGCTGCCTGTTCGGTTTTGGTATAAAATTGGCGTTCACACTTTTGAACTTGATTCTTAAATAAGAGTCGATCACAGCAACAGCATGAATAATCTATGCCTTGCTTGGCCTTTTCTTTAAATAGTTTCATAGTTTCTTCCTGATTTTCCAATCTAGCTCGATGAACATCTCTCTGTTTCTTAACTC
Source organism: Magallana angulata (assembly GCF_025612915.1). Lineage (NCBI taxonomy): Eukaryota > Metazoa > Mollusca > Bivalvia > Ostreida > Ostreidae > Magallana > Magallana angulata. The sequence continues at coordinate 38,479,569 of NC_069117.1, read as the reverse complement.
TCTCTTTTATTTGTGATTTTGCTTTTAGACTGGAATCGTATCTATTTTTACTTAAAGCCTTTCTTTTTGCCCTGAATAAATCATCATTTTTATACTTTTTAGCAGCTGCATGAAGTTTTGTCTCCCGGAAATTTTCATTTTCCCTGTATTTCAATGTGCTTGCAGTACTGACGTGAATCCTGTGCACTTCATCTAACTTGTATTTCAGTTTACTGTTTGTTTTGACATGTTCTCGGTGTTCAGCGTTTGATTCGTATTTTTGAATACTTTTTCTTTTGACGTCATCTCTGTGTTGTTTGTCTGTTGAATACCTCTTAATGCTTCTCTTTTTTAATTTTTCTTTATGTTCTTCATCATTTCTATATTTTTCAGTGCTTCTCTTTTTGACATTCTGTCTATGCTCAATATCTGTCGCATATTTCTCAATACTTCTCTTTTTAGAAGCATTCTTATATTCTTGATCTGTTGCATATGCCTTAATAATTTTTGTTTTCATTCTTTGTCTATGGTCAGTATCTTCTTGATATTTGATTTTGCTTTTCTCTTTTGTTTTGATATTGTAGTCAATGTCAGAGTGATACCTTTGTTTGCTAACATTTCTGATATTATCTTGAAATTCTTCATCTTCCAAATATCTTTGTGCAGCTGTTTTGAGCTTTTTATTTCTAAAATTCATGTCATTCTGGTACTTCTTTCTCAAACACTGTTTCCGTTCCTCTGCATAACTTTGATTTTTTAGTACTTTTGACGATTGTTGTCTAATTTTTTGCATTCGTGTCCGGTTTCGGCATCGCTTTTCATACTCAAGGGAACCTTTATGAGTTGGCATTTGGGTCATGTTTGACTCTTCTCCATTAACCGAGAGCACAACATTATAATGGTTTTGTTGCCGATGATTAAAGTAAAGTGCTCCTGTTCTGTTTTGTTCATCAGGTTCTACATCATTCACTGAAAATCTTATCCATCTTCCTCCAGAGAATGTGTATATATCGCTGTTCAGCAAGTGAGCTGTAGCAAATATTTCAACCTCAGTAGCCCACGTACCTTCTTGTGTCATTTGTGTAGAAGAAATGTGACTTTCTACAGATTGTTCATCATGTACGAATGGTTGAAATAATTGCTTGTTTTCCATCATATGCTTACAGACAGCGTTGCGCATTACATTGTGAAAATCCTCTGAGTTTGTAAGACTGAATGAAACGGCTCTGAAAAAGCAGTTTCCATCTCCTAAGATTTCCTTTTCTATCCTTGGGGTAGTTATGTTTGTTCTCGAACACTGATTATCAATTGAATCCTTGTTTAATATGCAAGGGACATTCAATTTTTGACAAAGATGTTGTCTCATGCTTAAATTCAAAGGGAAAAAACTGAACTGAAACTGCTCTTGACTAATGAACACAACATCATCATTTCTGTCATATGTTTCAACACTCGTGGTTTCTAATAACATGGGGCTTTCAAACAGGTCACCAGAATTTTGTTCGTTCTCTAGCTTGTTATTGTCATGTTCAATAGAGTTCATTTTGCAGGACACCCCAGTCAAATTACATTCAACGCTGTTTGAATATTTCATTGAAAGAGCAAGATTCAGTATGTGTGAATATACTTCACCTACATTATGAAGTAAAACCCTTGTACTTTTTCCAAACATACTTAACATCCCATTAGAAGACCTTGAATGAGAATCAAAAGCAAAATATCCACTTTCTGTTTTACCTATTAAAAAGGTGTTACCACCAAAGCAAACAAAGCAACCATCAGTTTCTGCAAGAGCAACCTGCAAAGCTTCATCCAGAGGTAATGCATTAAATTCTGCAAAGTTCAATTCATCCTCAGCCATAATAACACTTACAAGTGATTCGTTTGCATGAAATTGGTATGATCGATTAAAACATTCAAACAGTTCTGGTAATTCTTCCACAAGCAAATACCTTTCAGTAATTGATGAGCTCTTTTGCAGATATGAATACAACTCATTCCCTGTCATTAATACTCTGTCCAAATCTTGTGTAGTCCAATTCTTTGCATTTTTAAATTTGTGATAGGCCAATCCTGCTAAACAATTTGCAACACATTGAGTTCCAGCATTCTCTTCAAACAATGGATTAGCTTGATGAAATGACCCCTGTACTGAATAAGTTGAAACACAGTTACCTGTTTTAAATGATTTCTGCGTATTTCTGTCTCTTCTGTTTTCCTCAATATCATTATCTGAAATAGCATATTTCTCATAGTTTTCATTCTCATTTCTATTTGATTTCCTTTCAGTTTCCTTTTTGTTTACCGTCAAAATGCCCTCATCTTTTGTTTTCCTACTGGTCCCTCCATACATAGAGGTTTCCAGCTGCGCCTGACCTGCTGGTCCAGACACGTGCACGGTGTCCGGTCCAGGTGCCCTCGGTGGAGCACAAACCCTTTCTAGGGAGTCAGGGGACGGTGCCTTGTCCTGCTCACGGACAAACAGACTTCCCCGAGGAGATGGCAACCTCGGGGCAGGTGAATGCATTTTCACTCTAGGCGAGGCCTGCACCCTGGCCAGGGGTTTTTCCTCTTTAGGCGGAAACCCCATAGAACCGTGCCCCGGAAAATTACCGGGAGAAGCTGCCTCAGCTTCCTCCTCTGTTCCGCAAGGAACAGAGGACTTTGTCAAGGTCTGGTCGTCTAGGACATCAGGAAAAGATCTGCGTCTCTTCTGTCTCATTTTCTCTCTATTTCTTTCTCGCTTTTGTCGAGTGTTGACAGCTTTTTTCTTCGGCATCTGCAAAAAATATCCCTAAAACTTAAAGTTTTAAATATAATTTCTGCATTATTTATATTCATTCTTATTTGAGTGCAGGCACAAGGTAATCGTAATCAACTAATCATATTTGATTGTAATGGATACTTGATTATAACAAGAAGCCCATGGGCCACATCGCTCACCTGAGCATCACTAGGCATGATAAAATCAGCTGTATGGAGTCATAATACAAAATATCTAGACAATGTGGTTTAATACATGTAGATCCTGTATAACAAAAATCTGGTTCACCCATAACATTCTTATATTAACAATCAAATCCCTTTTTAACAGGATGATTTTATAGTCATATCACATTCGGCACTGCAGTTGTCATAAGACCCTAAACGATTGTTTATATACAGGATATAAACCTACATCAAACTCTGAACCCTTTATGAGGCCCGATAATCGTCCAGAAACCAAAGTTTTAACACTTTTAAGGAATCAGCAATATGTAAAAATCCTTGCATAAAAGTAATAGCATATATAATAACATTTCAATGTTGTAATTATTATCAATAATTAAAATGTTTTCTTTTGTACAACTGGATGTGGCCCCACCCTATTCCAAAAGATTTTAATTACTACATTTGAATCTACATTATCTGATGTTACTTTAAATAAAAATACAGCTCTTTTTGGCAAATGTTTTTTAGAAAATCAAAGGCCGGAACGGCCACAAAGGCGTCGAACAGACATTTTCTTTTATATAGAATGATATCAATAACTTGAATTTCTGTTAATTTAATAGTGACTTCGTATTTCAAATAATTTTAGACATAGAATAGAGATGTATATGAATTATGTTTTGTGCTGCTTTAAAAACAGAAATAAGTTTATTTTCTTATAAAATAGGTATTGGTGCTTTTACAATTCAAAAACTCATTATGGTTACAAAATTCGAAGAAAGTTCAAAAATAAATTATTTTTTTTAAAACAATTTTCACAAGTTCATGATTTGAATACATTAACAGTATGTTCCTATTATAATAACAAAACATACTTTTATTTATTCCAATTCCCATTTGAAACAAGATTCCCTATGGTACGGTTGTTTACAAACAAATCCACAACACGTGCTATCTAAAATGCTCTACCAGACCAACTACATTATCGTGTTTATTTTTAGCAACAAAATCACTAGATACGTTTATCGCTTACATATTTTTTGGAGACCGTGCCCGATAACAAATAAATTTACATCGCAAATTTTATTTCTATCGGGCACGCTCTCTAATTAAAATGTAAGCGATAAACTAAACTAATATTTAGTGAATTTTTACACCTGATTGAATTCATCCGCCATTTCTTGATTAAGCAAATTTATACTTATGCAATGAGTTGTCAATAACCAGGTAGGCAAAGTTTTTTTTTTGTACACAATTTATTTTTATAAATGGACTACGTTTAATACTTTAAGGAACTTATTTCTTATGCGCATTTAAAAGGCGGTGCAGTGCATGAATTTGGACGATTGCCAATCCAGACGATCGCTAGAAGGCTCTCGAGCATTAGCTCGACGCCTTAAAAAATATGATATTTATGTAATACTTTGAAAAAATTTGTCCCATCGCCCTCGTTGTGACCCCACCCTACTCTCAGGGATCATGATTTGAATAAACTTGAATTTTCATTACCTGACGATGCTAACACACCAGATTCAGCTTTCCTGACCAAATGGTTCTTGACAAGAAGATTTTTTTAAGATATACTCTACATATTCCTATGTAATAATTCGACCCCCTCCCCATTGTGGACCCACCCCATCTCCGAGGGTCATGTTTTCACAAATTTGAATCTACACTATTTGAGGATGCTTCTACAGGAGTTTCAGCTTTCCTGGCCACATAGTTTCTGAAAGACGATTTTTAAACATTTACTCAATATATTCCTTTATAAAAAAATTGACCCCCCCCCCCTTTGTGGCCCTACCCTACCTCTGTGGGTCATGATATTCACAACTTTGAATTTACACTACCTGAGGATGTTATCCCACAAGTTTCAGCTCTCCTGGCCAAATGGTTGTTTATCAAAGATTTTTAAAGATCTACTCTATACATGTATATTTCAATGTTGAAATTAGACTCCCTCCCCCCATTGTGGCCCCAACCTACCCCCGAGGGTCATGATTTTTCACAACTTATAATCTACACTACCTAAGGATGCTTCCACATAAGTTTCAGCTTTCTTGGCCTTATGGTTTCTGAGAAGATTTCTAAAGATTTCTTCTGTACATTCCTAATTTGTGGCCCCTCCTTACCTTCGGGGGTCATGAATTTCACAACTTTGAATAAACACTATGTGAGGATGCTTCTAAACAAGTTTCAGTTTTCCTGGTCTTATTGTTTCTGAGAAGAGAAAATTGTTTACAGATTTACTCTATATATCACTATGTAAAAATTTGACCTTCCCATAGTGGCCCCACCCTACCCTCGGGAATCATGGTTTTCACAGTTTTGATTTTACACTACCTTAGGATGCTTCCACACAAGTTTCAGTTTCTCTGGCCAAATGGTTCTTGAGTAGAAGATTTTTTAAAGATTTACTCTATATAATCCTATGTAAAAATTTTAACCCCCCCCCCCTTTGTGGCCCCAACCTATTCCCGAGGGTCATGATTTCACAATTTATATCTACACTACCTAAGGATGCTTCCACATAAGTTTCAGATTTCCTATCCTTATGGTTTCTGAGAATTTTCACAACTTTGAATCCCCTGAGCCTAAAGATGCTTTGTTCCAAGTTTGTTTGAAACTGGCCCAATGGTTTTTGAGCAGATGTTGAAAATGTGAAGAAAAGTTTACAGACAAACAGAGGGACGACAGACAAAATGTGATCAGAATAGCTCACTTGGGTTTTCAACCAAAGAGATTTTTAAATACTTGCAATAGTAATTTTATCAATTACAGCCAAAAATATAAATGTAATTTTAATTACATTTTTGATTAGTTTTGATTACTTTGTGATGCACTTTTAGTGTTGTTTATATTATAGTTCATAGAAAAAATTGTTTATCTTCATTTATTAATTTATGATTTGCCACTTCCACTAAGAGGATTAGATGGTTGTTGCCATTTTTATATGATATTGATCTGTTATAGAAGAAATAAATAAAAATATTGAGAAATACTAAAATCTAACCCTCAAAGTGTTTAGATAATAACAGTTTATACATCTGTAGGTAAACAAATTATGTCTTAAAATATATAGTAGATCTGATCGTTCATGTTGACTACTGAGCTGCCTTAAAATATAAATATTATCTCAAATGTGGAATCCGATGTAATTAGATGTTTACTCTGTGTTTTTTACTTGTGTGCAGATTTTTTAATATTATCTTATCTAACAAGTAGAGCTAGCAAATGGTTGACCATAAATGAGAGATAGAAAGACACATGTAATTTGTGTTTATCTTTCCAGAGAAAGAGACAAAAAGGTGTGCTAGTGTCACTAAGTGAGTTTGTCATTGTCAGTCAAAATATTCATAAAAGCAGCTACTGGGGTATGACAACCCCAATTAGGATCCATCATATTAAAACAATAACAAGCTCTACAAGCAATTCATTCCAATCATGAAGTGGGTTTATCTAAAATTTCTTTATATATTGCTGATAGTAATTTAATTGCAAAATTTAAATCAAATTATTTTTTTTTTAATGAAAATCAATATTTTGATAAAAGAATAATTATGATTGTAAATTGTGCAAGGTCTAATGTGAGCAAATCTTATAATTAAAATATTATCCTAAAAAACAAAGAATATTTAGGGAACCTTGCTTCAGTATTTGAATAAAATGTCTTTGAGCTTGTAATTTTTATAAATTAATTGGTATAATCTATATGTTTGGCTATTTCATTCATTATCCAATCATTAACTGCATTCTGGATCTATGAACAGACAAGGACAAACACTACTAGTGACACACATGCTTTTGTGTCTCTCTGGCAAAGTAGACACACAATATAAAATATCTCTCTCTCTCTCTCTCTCTCTCTCTCTCTCTCATGGTTAATCAGTAGGTAGCTCTAATGTTTTTTTCTAAAACACATTATGTTAAAAATAGTTTGTCATTCTGTTTGTCATACCTATACCTATGGTTTGTAAATCTGCAAGGAAGTGTGAAACACAAAGTAACAACTGACTAACATATTGTATGAACAGGTTGATATGCATGCAAAGTAAGGGGGTGGTATAATATATCATATGATACACCTTTGTATTATATTGTAGTGTAATGACAGATTATTTAATATTTGTCAACAATCAAACAAGATTATCTTAGTGTCCTTGATAAAGGAGATCAGCCTCTGTACCTGAAGATCCCTTAATGTCTAAAATACTTACAGTTCCTCCTGGATTAATATAATTAAGATCAAGTTGTGTATCTATGGGTACCTTTATTTAGCATTTACAAATTCATAGTTATATTTAACTGTTAAAGGGGGTATGGGACATCTGTTGATATAACTGTGGTTTATAATACATAACTGAAATAATTTCACCAGTTTAATATTTTCAAATTTTACAGTATTTAACCCAAAGAAATTCTTTTAAAAGTTTACAAAATATAAAATTTTTAAATCAAAAGCGGGATTCAAACTCATGTCTTATAGATCTAGATTTTTAGTGAACCCTTCAACCCACTGCACTATGCTGCTAGGTTACAAATCTGGAAAACGAATTAGTTTTAAAATAACACCTGATTTTAGTGTCCATTTCAATACATACATGTAGTACGTCACAACATGGAGGTGTCCCATACCACCTTATGTGTGATCGATATGAATAATATTTACTTTATTTTGTAACTGACTCAAATACCATTACACAATTTGAGTTGATTTGAATTTTAAAACCTGCATAAGCATCTAGATAATCAAGATCACTCTCTGAAGCTATCTGTGTGTTTCATTTACATAGTTAAATCAACTATGCAAATTTAAATATAAGTAAATACTTATGTAACTACATAAACACTAACCTCTTCCAGCATGTGAAAGCTATGGCTCAGATTCAACATTTAAGCCAATAAAGTACATAATTATTATAAGACGCCCCATGAATACAAGTTGAGTAACGTCAGGACCAGTAGTGAGAAACACAGTCACAAAAGTCATTAAAACCAGCTAAAAAAAACATAACTTCAATCAGCATCCAAAACCTTTGCCTCAGATTTAGTAATTAAGCCTGCAAGATGCATGAGCATCAAAAGTCGCACCATCCATGCAAGTCGCATGAAGATTGGACCAGTAGGAACTTAGATACATGTGGCTATCATGCTGCTCTATAAACTAACAAGCATCAAAAACCCTAACCTCCTCCAGGAACTGATTATCATGGCCCATATTTAGCATCCAAGTTCTCCAAGTGCACAAGTAGCTCCAAATGCACCATCCATGCAAGTTTTACTTTGACACAGCGTATTAGATATCGAGTATTGATTTTGCTCTAGATCACTCTTATAAGCAATGAAAATAGTATTAAACAATTAGAATGGTGTTGTATACATGTATAATACTGAATGATCAATGAAATCATTAATGTAAGTATGTCACTCCATTTATAAAATGAGAAATAAAACAATTTTCTCTTAATAAAAATGCACTGATTAACAAGGATCTGAGATAAGATTCATTATACAACCAATTTAATTGAGACCTAATGTGTTTTATTAGTAATAAGGTAGCAGTTGAAGCGCACAATGGAGAATGAATATACGACAAATTAATAAATTATATCCGAGATCTAAATAATGATTTGATGTCTCATATTATATACACTATAACAGACCCACTGATCAAAAGACACTGATAATAAAGAAATGCCCGGTAGATGAAAATAATCAGAACTGAAACATTGTTAGCAAGATGTTAATTCACAAAAAAGAATTTTATTCAGAGAGAAAGAGAGAAATACTTGGTATAAAACATAAACTTGCTTGTGATTTCCAATGGTTACAATATGAGAACTTGATTATAAACTTAAATAGAAATTGTTTATTTAGCAGATTTTAGCAGAAGAAATTCTCACTGTGACCTACAATGTCTTAATCTGATATTTAACTTTTCACTATGAATTTCCTAATCAATGCGTGTCAAACTGACTTTACATATACCTGATAATATCTCTTTCTCTCTCTTGTCTATCTCTTTCATTCTCTCCGTTGAGTTTTTCACTTATATTTCATTCATACCCAATCCAAAACAAGATTCCCATGGGTCACATCGCTATTTTAAGCAACAAAAGCTGATCAAATCACCAATACAGTATCAAATTCAAAGTGTGTTAACAATTAAGTACAAAATACTTAAACAAAAAGTTTAAAAATCTGTCAATTTTTATCATAATACCAATCCCATTTTGTTGTTTCAGTATTTAAGATAAGATTTTTCTCTATTCCTTTGTATCAAATGGGATTTAAAAATCCCCCCATTTTAAAAAATAGCGTATCAGCCCCAACCTTGATATAGTTATTCCCTTGTAGTACAAAATCCTTGTCAATGCTACTCCTCTTACAGGGTACCTGCAGTGCCAGTCAAATTTAGATATTATAGAGATCTATATGTAAAAACATTATCCTGAAAATTTTTCTGTGATCGCACGAGTAGTTTTCAAGATATTTGGGGAAAACCAGATTTCACACCTGAACGAATTTTGAATCAGTAAAATTCCACCGAGGGGACAAGATTCACGGTCTAGGACGAGGCTTTGCCGAGTCCTAGACCGTGAATCTTGGCCCCGAGGGGAATTTCACTATCCCACACGAGTATATAATAAATGATTATTTTTCTCGCATTATATTAGTTTAAAAAATATGATGTTTGACAACTTTCTGTTATGACGTTCAAAAGATTACTTTCGGTGTATCCCTCCGCGTGCTTCAAATAGTGCAAGTTAAATGAAAGAATACGACAGTTTTTTCAATTAAAATATGAAAAATTGTAATTAATTAAGCAACACAATTACTTAATAGATAATCTCAATGCACTATTTTGCATTTCCCTATAGCAGACAACATTTGTTTACGTTTTAAAACGGCGTAGTAATACACAATGTAAGACAGAAAAATCTCACACTGCTGTCTCACACCGGACAAACCGATCTCACACCAATGATAATGCAAGACAAGTATATCGTATGAAAACTGATGTTTTCTTGCATTGTTTCATCGATATTTGAACTTTTTTTTTGTTATTGTATTTCATTATCAACCCTGGATGACTAAATGTACTGTTGTTTGATTTTAAACCTGTATTTTATCATACAAGTGAAAGGTTGTCAATGTGACAGCAAACCGGGTTTTCTTTTATGAGAACTGTATCCATAATCCATGTTAACCCTGAATTTATAAATACTACCTAACGTGTCCAGTGAAATTGAGTACCCAATAAGCAATATTTTGCCAAAAATGTTAAAGTTCAAAAGCTGGTATTTTTTTCATTAATTATTAAAAATCAAAATCCTAGCAATATTCACACCTCTAATATTTGCAAAATAACAACTTCCTATATTGAAAACTGTAGGTGACGTTATCCGTACAATAAGGGTACCCTATATGCAATTTTTTGCCCAAAAATGACGAAATTCAAAAGCTGGTATTTATTTCATAAATTATCAGAAATCAAAATTCTAGAAATATGCACACCTCTGATTTATGTACAATTGATCTTCATTAAAACAACTTCCTATCTTGAAAACTGTAGGAGGAGTTATCTGTACAGTGAGTGTACCCTATATATATGCAATATTTTGCCAAAAAATGTCTACGTTCAAAAGCTGGTATCTTTTTCATAAATTTTCAGAAATCAAAATCTTAGCAATATGCACACCTCTGATTTATGTACAATTGATCTGCAAAATACATGTAACAACTTCCTATCTTAAAGAATGTAGGAGGAGTTATCCGTACAATGAGGGTACCCTTTTGGCAGCCACCCGATCGCCATTTTCACCACTTCAATAACCGGATTTTTTCCATTAATTAAACCAAGTTAAAAATGTAAAATCCAGAAAATTGTTTGCTTCACGAATTAAGTCAAATGTGCTACACATTTTGCATGTAAATGCACAGCATATATGTACAAGGGTTGTCCAAAAAGGTCGTGGACAATCGCGTTTTTGTCATATAAAATGGGTTTATATATACATTTTGTATATCAAAATGTTTTGAAATCATAAAATTTCAAATCAAACTAAAATGGGTTTGAATGTTTTCCATAAAATTAAACTAAAATTTTAACGTATCAAACGGCCCAGTGTAAAAATTGTCTAAACTTTGTAATTGAGTTTTTAATTTAGATATAAATATTTACAGTTTTTATAAAACTTGTCAAAACTTCATCAACTTCTATTGTGATGTAGTATGTATGGTCTACATTATTTTCATACGTTTTTTGAACCGTTTTCAAACTAACAGAGGACTTTTTAAAGATATTACGGCAAAAACATGTCTTTAAAAATGCCAAAGAAAGCGACGCAGGCATACCGCACGGAACAGCGCGCCATCATAAATTTCTATTCCGACTGAGGTTATACACAGATACAAAAAACAAAAGATGGAGAAAACAAGAAAAACATAGAAATAGTTCACATTTACTTATCTACAAGCGACACCAGCGATATTTTTGATGAAGCGTGCAATTGTACCCTCTGGCCGGTCAGTGAATGCAGCATATCACTCTCGGATAAACCATGACATTTCAGAAATGGCGTTATAACTCAGCGTCGGACTAGGCCGTCCAGCCTATATAGGCATTATGTATATTATGATAACTCCAATATAAACTAGAACTGTCCTAATGGTACCAATACCCCCGCAAGGCTAATTTCAAATGAGGACAAATAATTGAATTGAATAATAAAGGTTTAGAACACATACAAATAAAAAAAAATTCTAGAATTGTAAAAAAAAAAAAAGTTAACAAAATAAAATTAAAATCAAAATTGTCAGAATTTCACTTTGAATACATACAACAGTAATACATTTACAAATTTATGTATCTGATGATATTTTTTTTATTTAATTGTTTTAACGAAAAACCAACAAAATGACAATAACCCCTCCCTTTGCAGTAAATGGAAATACCGGTAGCCAAGCAATGCTCTTCTGTTGATAAAACTTTGAATATCTTTCTAATAAAAGTCTTGACAGATGCAATTAGTTGTTTCAAATTTTCCCCACTTTCTCCTGTGGTACAATGGAACTCCATATCAGAAATTTCCCAACAAATGCTCCATCTAAACCATGGCTCAGATAATGGCCCCTTGGGACAAATGAATTCAGCCACACTTGTCTTTGATGTTCTTATTTAATAGCTCCTAAGAATTAATCATTGACAAACAAAAATTTTGCATTGTCAGTTGATAGAATACTTATAAAAAAGAAATTTAGTTCAGACATAAAGACAAAAAACTTTTATTGGATGTATTTATATAAATATATCTTAGAGTGTTTTAATACTATTAATTAATTTATAAAATCTGTTAGGATTCCCTCCCTTACTTTTCAACATCAGTGTACAATATATAGAATAAGGAAAATGAAAACTGTCATAAAATCATTAAATCTTGTCTGATCTTAAAAAAATTGCAGGTGCACATTTTCAGATGGTGATCAACATATGTACAAATTTTCAGATTGTTCCATGCAGTAGTAAAAAATTCTATAGGGGGGAAAAAGTTGCGTCTACAGACGGAAGGAGAGACAGACGGACAGGGTGAAACCAATATACCCCCCTAAACTTCGTTTGCGGGGGTATAAAAAGAACTTTGCTCTGATTTATATATACATATACATTATTATACTCTATATTAAAATATCGTAATACTCTCCTGAAAATAGTGCTGTTATTGTGAATATAATGAATTTGTGTTCACGAACTTTTTGGACAACCCTCGCATGAAGCAAAATGACAATCAATTAAAGCACTATTGTTATAATATACATATTTTGTTTTTGTTAATACTCTCATTCTTTTGGATGACTTTATAAATAATTTTGATAATACATGTAAATGTTTAGTAAAAGGTAACGCGGGGTCCATTCCTTGTATTTAAAGCATAAAATTTCAACTGTTGCCGCCCAATTATTCATTAATATTTACATCTCCCAAGTATTATTCCCTCTATTTCTTTTTCTTACAGAAACTTAAAGTTAATTCATAACTCTATAGAAACAGACAGACTGAAATCTATACGTCCCATTTATCGATTGGTTGAAATCTACAACGGCTGAAACTGACAAGAAAATGACAGAACAGATATCGACACGCCCTGTTTATTCATTGGTCCAAACCTATAGCGACCTAGGAAAACTCACGGACTGCACGAAATAATCATGACGATGTCAGACTCAAAGTCTCACAGGAGACGATTTGGCTGTTTCTTTTAGCTAACTTACTTTCGTACATCAACAGTAATTTAGTGAATTTTACTTACTTTTCCTAATCAATTTATCGATTAGCTTAAAAAAAGATGTTACTATAAACAACAAAATGCTTTCTTTGATGATTCATTCGGGTTATGAAGGTAGTGATCATTGCAGAAAAAATTTACATAACCCGCATTTTTTCTTCAATGTCACCACCTTCATATTCCCAATGAATCACCAAAGAAAGCATTTTATTGTTTAAATATTGATTTCAGACCAATAACAATCATAATAGCAAGCACATTTTAACAAACAAACATGGCAATATAAACAGATCAAGGTGAAAGTTCAAAATGGTTGCAGTTACTAGCAGTACTAATATCAGTGTTGGAGGATAAAGATTAAAGTAAAAAACATATAGAAGCACATCTACTGTGGGAGAATCTTAGTTGTCTACAGTAAAGATATTTTGGTACAAACTTGCTGTCAGTATGGTTTAAAACGTGAAATTTTACAAACCAGTATGAAACTTTCCTTCCTGTTATGAAAACTGTTACTCTCAAAACTTCCAATAGCAATCCACTTTACAGAGAAACAATATGAACCCTAGTAATTATTCTCAATACTTTTTTTGTCAAAGTTGAAGTGAAAACAATAAAATGTTAAAATAAAATGTTTATCCTACCAACCCGCCTCGTCTTTTATTTATAAAGCTGGAAAAGGAAACACACTGTTAATTTACTTTGGCCTAACCGAGTTCAGCAGGTAGCGTTTTTTTTTTCATCATAAATTACCAAAAATTAAAATCCAAGTAATATGCACATCTGTGTAATATCTTCTATTGATTTTCAAAACATCAACTTCCTACATTGAAAACTGTAGGACAAGTTATACGTACAATAGGGACACCTTTTTGGTAGCCGCCTGCCTGCCATTTACACCATTTCAATAAACCTATTTTTCCGTTGGAAAACCCACTTAAAAATGGAGATGAACTTTCAATTTCAGTACTCTATATTAATTGTTTCATCACAGGTAGTGCATTAATATGCTTCCGGGTTTCGTAATAATTTTTGTTACATGTCATAAAGTGTTTAGCATAACGATAACCACAGTTTCTCACAAAAATGTTCATTTCAGAAATATATCAAAAAAATACAAGTTATTTATCACTCATATTTACACCATGGACCAATCAAAACCAACCCTCTGGTAATTATAAAAAGCATTCTGAGAGTATTGCATAAGCAATACACTTCCCCTACCGGTTTGTAAAATTTAAGAAAACAATGCACTGTGCAGAATATCATTTCTTACAGTCTTTTGTACCACAAATAAACAGACCAACCTGATAACAAACCCGATTGTAATTATACAAAACCCCTGTCAATTAAATTTACAACACAATGCTTGAAACTATTTCATAGAACTTATTTGTTTGTTAGAAACAATAAAAGAAATAGTGTAAGTAATGCACGATATTATTTACTGACTACATACTTTGAAATCCTCGTTTGTTCAATATACACCAAACCGATAATGAACCCGAACATTAAAAAATTAGAATATAAAAAATCAGTTTTCTCGAAAATATGTCAACCAGACCCTACAAAAATGTGAATTTGATCTGTTGCTTGACATTTTGAAGCTGTTCAGCAAATTTCATATTATTCCTCAAAGGCATAAAGAAAAAAAGTGTGGGAAAACTGAAGTGGGACAGACAGATGGACAGACGGACAGATGGACAGAGAGACTGATGCATGCAGAGGAATGCTATAGTCCCCTTCAGTGAAAACCAGTAGGGGACTAAAAAGTTTTTACTTCGCTTTGCAGGTTTTGAACAATTTCAAGCAAAACATATTTGCCTTTGAATGGATTTTTCATAAAAATCGGATAATTCACCAAAAACTACTTAAATGGAAAATCAAATAAAGTCATGTATGTATCAACAACAATAAATATAGAGACAACATTTGAATCACTGACTGTCCATCACCAATTGTGTAGTGAGACATGGACAACTATGATACCCTTACATTGTGCTGAATTATTACCAATCTATTACCATGTTTACCCTGCATAACTGACCTTTTAATTTCATTCAAGAAGAAATTGTGTGATCATGAATCAACAACAAAAAAATTATATAACTGTAATAAGTGAACTAAAGGTCGATTATGTTTGCACGCTGAAATAAACATCTATATACATATATCGCAAAATATCTAAAATAGACTATTCTGAATAGCTGTATTATTACCTAAAGCCTTTTCAAGCTTTATAGCTGCTTGACCTGTTTATTGTGCGTGCTTCAAACTTTTTGGCAAAGAAAAAAATATTGGAACTGCCAAACTTTCTACACACCATCTGATCAACAAATAGGCCAACTTCATGCAATGCATTCTGTGTAAGTACAATCACTAGATTTAGCTACGTAGCTTGATTTACCTACATAGCTATATTTACCTACCTGAAGTAGGTTTATTTAGCCAACTTTATGCAATTTTGCATTTTATGTAAAACAGACAAAAAGTCGCAAGGAACTGTCTATCTATATTTGTACTGTGTAGTTTTATAAAGCAACCCAGAGCAAAAAAAGTTAAAACATTGCTGCGTTTGAGCAGTTTTAAGGAAAACATGCATTTCTATTGTTTGATTAACTGTATGACACCTTGTGTGCGATGAGGCATGGATATGTGTGATTGCTTCATATTATTAAGTTAACCAGAACTGTTCTTCTTTGTTTTCCCATTTAGAAAATAGCTGTTTGGTAAAACATAACCAGTTATATATCATTTATTTTAACAGTTAGCTCCAAAACTTTTAAAACTTTGACTGCATTTGCGCAAAAAGAGCAACAGTTTAAGAGTGATTTTTTATGAATTGTTTTCAGATCAGTTCAAAGTTGAAAATTGCTGCTTCACTTTAGTGCTAGTACAAATGCCCATTTAAGACAAAAGTATGATTGAGTAGCTAAATAAACCTACTCCAGTTAGGTAAATAAAGCTATGTAGGTAAATCAAGCTACGTAGCTAAATCTAGTGATTGTACTGGACCTGTTATACACGAACCACATTCAAGACATAAACAATCACAACAACTTTAGATAAATAAGTAATAATTGGCCTCTAGAAAAGACCAAAAACGATATGTTATTATGGTTAAATACTTTCATGTCGGTGTCATTTACAATACACCATGTTGAAATCAGACCCATGGAACTTTTACTTACGCTGCGCACTGATCAAATAGGACACGACCACTATTATATATCGATACACTGGAATCAATGCGTGTATTTCTTCTGATTGATATTGCCTCTATCACTTCTACTTAGGCCTAATACTGATTGGAATACGACGTTCTTCTTGACAACTCAATATTTGACAATTTCCCAAATTGCAAAAGTATCTTCGTAGTTTCTCCAGACCGACGCTATCTTTTCTATTTTAAGATAATGACATCATTTTTGTGAACTCTTACGAAAAATGTGATTCAACATATTAATTCGCACGATAAATTTTCGACTTTTTGAATTTTTTCTATTTAACAAAGTACTTCAAGTATCTACTTGTTTAAATCTGATTACTTATATAGATATATGTGTACATTAAAAAATGCATTTTTTTTCCTTATATTTGCAACAGGCAATCATCAGGATGTGAATGCATAATATTACAGATCGGCTATTACTGCATGCGCGGATTTAGGGAGGGGGGGGGGGGGGGGGGTAATTAGGGGGGTCCGGACACCCCCTATAAAATTCAAATTTCTTTAAATTACATTATAAAAATAACAAAAACATGCCTTAGAACCCCCCCCCCTCCCCCTGACAAACTGAAATAGCAGTCAGACCTTTTCTTCTATACTGCATTTCAAAATCTTTTTCCATTCTGAGATATGAATGATTAAAATTTTAGACTTTTGGCCCCTAAAAATCCCTAATTACGTATCACTTAATAAAATCATTTCATTGCTTGAATACATAACTGTAAGATAAACACATTTGCTTCTATAACATTTCACAAAATATCTCTCAGTAAAGGGCTACAGATTAAAGACTTTTGAGCCCTTTGATCCCCTTATTTGAGGGGCCAGCCCCTTTTTCTTGATATCAAATGAAAGGACATTTAATTCTGAACAAATTTTGTTCAACAAGTGTTTAGAAAGTCGTTACCGTTCTGGAGATATATGAGAAAGAAGGCTTTAGGGGCCGATCCCTTATCTCCTTATAGGGGCCGTTAAACGAAATTTTGAAGGTTGCATTTTGTTAAGAACATCATTTGGAACAACTTTTCTTTTGTACTGCATTACAAACTATTTTTCCTTTCTGAGATATGGGTGATCAAAATTTTGGACTTTTGGCCCTTCAAAACCCTTAATTACGTAACATATGATAAAATCATTACATTACTTGGATACATTACTGTAAGATAACCATATTTGCTTCTATAACATTTCACAAAATATTTCTCAGTAAAGGGCTACAGATAAAAGACTTTAGAGCCCTTTGGTCCCCTAATTGGAGGGGCCAGCCCCTTTTTCTTGATATCAAATGAAAGGACATTTATTTCTGAACAAATTTTGTTCAACAAGTGTTTAGAAATTCGATACCGTTCTAGAGATAAATGAGAAAGAATGTTTTAGGGGCCGATCCCTTATCTCCTTATAGGGGCCGTTAAACGAAATTTTGAAGGTTGCATTTTGTTAAGAACATCATTTGAAACAACTTTTCTTCTGTATTGCATTACAAAATATTTTTTCTTTCTGAGATATGGGTGATCAAAATTTTGGACTTTTGGCCCTTCAAAACCCTTAATTACGTAACATATGATAAAATCATTACATTACTTGGATACATTACTGTAAGATAAACTTATTTGCTTCTATAACATTTCACAAAAAAATTCTCAGTAAAGGGCTACAGATAAAAGACTTTAAAGCCCTTTGGTCCCCTAATTTGAGGGGCCAGCCCCTTTTTCTTGATATCAAATGAAAGGTCCTGTAAATATTAACCTTTCTTACATTACATGTCTTAACAAAATATTTTTCAGAAAAGAGATAAACAAAGAAAACAAGAAAAAAATACGACATTTTTTTAAACTAAATTTTCGGGTCCAGGCGAGCTTCGGCGCCTTTCAATCCAGTTCAAAATGAAAATAAAATTGCAAATCTACAATCTTTTGTCTACCATTCCATGAAAGTTTGAACTCAAAATCTTTTATAGTTTAGGAGAAGTTAGAGTAACAAGCCACCCCTCTAAAAATCGCTTAAACGTCAATATCTCAAAAGCGGAAGTGACGTCATCATTATAATTAAAAATCTATAAGGTTCCGATCACTATCTATCATATTTGAAAGTTTCATGAAAATCGGTCGAGCCGTTTCTGAGAAATCGCGTGCACAAAATTTGTAAGAAAAAAAAAAATAATAATAATAACTAGACACGATCTCGTTGCGAGCAACGAGGAGGTCTTCCGTCTGATTTTAGAATTTGAGATATATGTTAGATCTTGATATTGCTAAACATGATTTAGAATAGAAAAACGGGGTCTACATTCTAAGGGCCGGATACTATTTTGTTTCAGGGATAAGAGCTTTGTTCAACAAGTGTTCAGAAATTCGTCACCGTTCTTGAGATATCTGAGAAAAAAAAGTTTTAGGGGCGAGTCCCTTACCTCCTTATTGGAGCCGCTGAACCAAATTTTGAAGGTTGCATTTTGTAAAGTACATCATTTTGAGTATCTTTTCTTCTACACTGCATTTCAAAACATTTTCCTTTTTGAGATATAGCTGGTCATAGTTTATGGACCCTTGACCCCTAAAAAATCCTTATTCCATAACACATGAAAATATCATTACATTACTTGGATACAGAACTGTAAGATAAACATATTTGCTTCAATAGCCTTTCATTAAATTTCCCTCAGTAAAGAGCTACAGATGAAACATTTTAGAGCCCTTTAGTTTCCTAATTTTAGGGGCCAGCCCCTTTTTTGATATCAAATAAAAGGTCAATTGAATCTCAACTCATTTTGTTCAACAACTGTTTAGAAATTCGTTACCGTTCATGAGATATATGGGAAAGAACGTTTGAGGGGCTGATCCCTTAACTCCTTATAGGGGCCATTTAACGAAATGTTGAAAATTGCATCTTATTAAGTACATCTTTCTGAGTATCTTTTCTTTACTGCATTTAAAAATATTTTTCCTTTCTGAGATATTGGTGATCAAAATTCTATAATTTTGGCCCCTAAAAAACCCTTATTATGTAACACATGATAAAATCATTACATTGCTTGGATACATAACTGTAAGATAAACATATTTGCTTCTATAACCGTTCACAAAATATCCCTCAGTAAAGGGCTACAGATTGAAGACTTTAGAGGCCTTTGGTCCCCTAATTTAAGGGGCCAGCCACTTTTTCTTGGTATCAAATAAAAGGTCATTTAATTCTATACAAATTTTGTTCAACAAGTGTTTAAAATATCGTTACCGTTTTGGAGATATATGAGAAAGAAGGTTTTAGGGGCCGGTCCCTTAACTCCTAAAAGGGGCCGTTTAACTAAATTTTGACGGTTGCATTTTGTTGAGAACATCATTTTGAACAACTTTTCGTCTGTACTGCATTACAAAATATTTTCCTTTCTGAGATATGTGTGATCAAAATTTTAGACTTTTGGCCCCTAAAGCCCCTTAATTACGTAACACATGATAACATCATTTCGTTGCTTGAATACATAACTATAAAATATACACATTTGCTTCTACATCATTTCACAAAATATCTCTCAATAAAGGGCTACAGATTAAAGACTTTAGAGGCCTTTGGATCCCTAATTTAAGGGGCCAGCCCCTTTTTCTTGGTATCAAATAAAAGGTTATTTAATTCTACACAAATTTTGTTCAACAAGTGTTTAAAATATCGTTACCGTTTTGGAGATATATGAGAAAGAAGGTTTTAGGGGCTGGTCCCTTAACTCCTTTTAGGGGCCGTTTAACGAAATTTTGAAGGTTGCATTTTGTTAGGAACATCATTTGAAACAACTTCTCTTCTGTATTGCATTACAAAATATTTTTTCTTTCTGAGATATGGGTGATCAAAATTTTAGACTTTTGGCCCTTCAAAACCCTTAATTACGTAATATATGATAAAATCATTACATTACTTGGATACATTACTGTAAGATAAACATATTTGCTTCTATAACATTTCACAAAAAAATTCTCAGTAAAGGGCTACAGATAAAAGACTTTAAAGCCCTTTGGTCCCCTAATTTGAGGGGCCAGCCCCTTTTTCTTGATATCAAATGAAAGGTCCTGTAAATATTCACCTTTCTTACATTACATGTCTTAACAAAATATTTTTCAGAAAAGAGATAAACAAAGAAAACAAGAAAAAAATACGACATTTTTTTAAACTAAATTTTCGGGTCCAGGCGAGCTCCGGCGCCTTTCAATCCAGTTCAAAATGAAAATAAAATTGCAAATCTACAATCTGTTGTCTACCATTCCATGAAAGTTTGAACTCAATATCTTTTATAGTTTAGGAGGAGTTAGAGGAACAAGCCACCCCTCTAAAAATCGCTAAAACGTCAAAATTTCAAAAACGGAAGTGACGTCATCAATATCATAAAAAACCTATAAGGTTTAGATCACTATCTATCATATCTGAAAGTTTCATGAAAATCGGTCGAGCCGTTTCTGAGAAATCGCGTGCACAAAATTTGTAAGAAAAAAAAAGAAAAATAATAATAATAATAATAGGGAAAAAGAAACCGAACGAAAACAATAAGGTCTTCCGTTGGAAACGGAAGACCTTAATAATAGGGAAAAAGAAACCGAACGAAAACAATAAGGTCTTCCGTTGGAAACGGAAGACCTTAATTAAACGTTCTTTCCAACAAAATCAAGAAAAAGGGGCTGGCCCCTTAAATTAGGGGCCAAGACACTCGTAAACTCTATTGCAAATAACTTAAAAACGATCAAAATTTTGTAATGCAATATAGAAGCAAAGTTGTTGATTGTAGCAATATTTATCAGGTAAAATCATTTTCACACCCATTTATGACGTAATTAGGGATTTTAAGGGGCCAAAGTACTTAAACTTTGATGCAATATATCTAGAGAAGGAGACATATTTTGTTAGGCAATGTAGAAAAGAAAATGTTTGCATTGATGATTCTAATCAATTCCACTAATCAAAACTCCAAAGTCTGTCCCCATTAAGGATCTATAGGGCTGGCCCCTAAAATATTCAATCATTTGTATCTCAAAAATGAACAACAATTTTAGATGGGTGTAAGAACAAAAAATGTTAGTATTCGTGAGAACTTTCGATTGAACTCAAGAAAAAGGGGCTGGCCCCTTAAATGAGGAGCCAAGACACTCGTAAACTATATTACAGATAACTTGAAAACAAGCAAGATTTCAAATATCTTTGGTACTTAGCCTTTTTTACAAAATTGATACCAGCGAGATTTTAGTCACTGTAAGTGATTGAGACATAAACTTTTATAAATGATAGACAATCGATTGAAGATATATTTAACGGGTTTTCTTTTGTCAACCGTCACTTCCGGTACTCACCAGAAGAGTTCAAACAATTCATTTTTTTCACAAGTTTAACTGATTATCTTTGGTGTTTCATCTGCTATGATTAACAGTAGTGTACACGAAACATATGTATAAAAAACCCTAGCTTTTATTTTCATAAACCTCTTTTGTTCGTCCGTTTTCGGTCTCGAGACAAAAAACCTAGATTCACCAAGATCGCAGATTTGGCAGAGAATATCGATATTTCATCGTATCATATGAAAACAAAATCGGACGGAAGACCTACTCGTTACTCGTAACGAGATCTAGTTACATAATAGTTGTTTTATAGGTCACACTGCATATGGCTTTGAATCATGTTTATATAAAGTCCTAGTATTTTAGACCCGTTCTCGTTGAAATGAAACAAAATGCCTTTTTATGCTAGATTCATTTCCTCACTAAAGATACGGATTTAAAAAATTCATCGAGAATATGATAATGAAGTTGCAAAATATTTTCAAGTGTTTCTAATGTATAAACTATCTCTGTGACGCTAAGCTCACATTGGCGAAGAAAATACCAGTATTTTCATAGACCTCAACATGTTTATGTGTGTATGATATCTCAGTGTATGATATCTCAGTGTATGATATCTCAGTGTATGATATCTCAGTGTATGATATCTCAGTGTATGATATCTCAGCTGGCCACAGTCTGACACTGTATACAAGGTAATATTCGCCCCGTTTCATTTTTGCCCCTTTCGCTCCTGTTGTCTGCGGACGAATTTAGGACCGGGCGAATTCCTAATTACTAACTTTAAAAACAGTTGTGTGGCAAATTCAAGACGGGGCGAAAACTTTGTTCGTTTTTTTTGGTTTGTTTTTTTTTTTTTTTTGTAGAATTACCTAATGAAGATTATTTTGAGGTAGATATTAGCAATTCCGGTGTAGGCGATGTTTACGTTTGAATATTTAAGATAGGCATCTTAAAGTTTCATGTAATTCGATGTTGTGGAAAAAATTCGTTATGAATGATAAAAGACGTTAAAATACGTGAACATTTTGCCAGCGAGGTTTTTAAAATCATTCGTTATAACCGGTATACGACAACTTTTTAAAGGTTATATAAGAATTGTATCGGGACCTGAATAAGAATTTGTTA
The DNA here is from genome assembly GCF_025612915.1 of Magallana angulata. Classification (NCBI taxonomy): domain Eukaryota; kingdom Metazoa; phylum Mollusca; class Bivalvia; order Ostreida; family Ostreidae; genus Magallana; species Magallana angulata. The sequence goes on along the minus strand of NC_069117.1, from coordinate 38,456,713 downwards.
TAGCTGTTAATTTGCTATATTCGTGTAGGTTAAAATCGAGTTTAAATAAAGGATAATATCTCTCTATCTGTCTGTCTGTCTGTCTGTCTGTCTGTCTGTCTGTCTCTCTCTCTCTCTCTCTCTCTCTCTGTATTATTAATCCAGAAAAAAGTAATGGCATAGTATCCAGTACAAAAATGTAGATTCTAAAGAATCAAAAGTCTGTCGTGTACGAAGTTTAGGTCTCAAGATTCCTACTCATTTATTTGTTTTGATCCATTAATTAAATTATTGTAGAAGGTATTAGCCATCCTCTATGAGACCAACGGAACAAAAGGGGAAATGTATCATATTTCTCTGAAGCAAGTCGTTGTTGAGTTGGCATCCATCTATCATGCCTCAATTTTTAGACAAAATTTTCCGAAAGATAAGATAATAGGTGTTTGGGAGACATTTAAATGTTCATTCATATTTGATGATACTTGTATGCAAATATTTGAATGAATTTTTCAATAAAATTCAATGAAATATCAAACTCCTCATGGTAATTTCTATCAACATTAAATGTACATCCTGGTGCGTCTGGATGGTGATTTACCGCTGTGAAATGATTCACATCTGGTCCATGTTAACTCAGGTATTCTGATTGTACACGTTAATAATTAATAAATTGGCTGAAAGGGGGGGGGGGTGTTCGTGTACATGTATATGTACACGCTCTCTCAGGAGTAAATCATAAGAGCCAGTTTTGATACGAATTCTGTTTATAGCATCTACTGATCATGAGCTTTACCAACAGAATACCAAGAAAATGTATTTTTGGTAATAAAAAAAAACAGATAATGATTGGTAAAATTACCAAGTGCATGCATATACACTATCTTTCTTATTTAAGGATCCTATAAGCAAATATAAATCATTTTACATGTAATTACCTCGGCTTGAACTTAAATTATTGTAAAATTAAAACATGTGGTAGTACAATATTTCTTATTTTGAGGTGATCTAAATAATTTGAAGGAAAAAAAATACGTATATACATAGTGCAAAATATGATATTCCTAAATTATTAAACATTAAACCATTTTGCCTTAAACACTTATGAATTTATGATTCTGAAATGCACATGATGTAACTATGCTAGGCATGACCCATTCAACAAAGCGCGCTATTGTTCTCTGTGGTCACTGGTCAACTAATGACGCGGTGTTGAACTAAAAACAATGCATCGCGGGGTGACTACTTCACTGTAAATATTCCACAACACTTAATAAAACGGAGCTTGAATCCACGCGCTTAGAGCTTCAGCGATAAGAACTTTGGCAAATGCTTCAGGAAATGCCACCTCCTTCGTCAACTGGTGTCTTCAAGTTCGTTCTATTCCGTTTTCCCCCTCGAATCTTGGTGGTAAACGCATTCTTACATGTTTGAATATAAAAACACCGGCATTTTTTCAAACTTGAGAATTTATTGTTTACAGACGCTCCAGAGCGGGTGCTTGCGTCAAATTCTCTCTGTGTGTTACCTAATTAATATTCAAACAATATGCGCTCAAGGTAAGACTGGTCGCCATGTTCTTTTGCTCCCATCTGAGCGCGCTGTTATGTATTTTAGATCCCGATAGATAACAATATTTGCTGTTAATTTCTTCTTTCGTTTAATCACCCCGAGTCTAGCTTTGATTCATTTTTTTCTCTTTCTCAGCGGGAAATAGCTTGCAGACGATTTATGCTAATTAGCCACGCTGATCGAATTCTATCCGACTATCGGTCGAACCTAGTAAACGCATGATGTAATAATAACAAACGTAAATAAAGATTGGCCTGGCCTATTTAACCACCGGCTTCATCGTGCATATCTCTTAACACATATATTCATAAGACTTCAATTGCCAAGATATATCCGTAAGTTATCGTGTTATGTATTTATCAAATTAAATGCTATCCAGAGTGTTTCAAAATTTGAAGAAAAAAAATTATTATTAAAAACACTTCATCAATATTCTGTAGATTTGCTCATCGTTAAATTGAAAGTAGGGGGAATCTGTTGATGATCATTGCCATTATTTCCCATTGAGCCACGTGTGCCCAATTAGCAGGAATTAGTACCGAGATCAGTACTTGGTGGTTCATATTGCACCATTTTGTTTCTGTACATGTAGGTGAATGCGATATATTTCATCGAAACACCCAGTAACTGGAATATTCGGGACAATCGGCCATGTAAGTTTCCTCATTTTCTTCTTTAAATGGCAAATAAATATATTAAAGATATTTAATATCGTCTTTTTTAACCTTTGTTTAATTATAATTAAAATGACTCATTTTAAAAATTCTACGTACGTAATATAATTCAACCGCACGTTATGCATGGTAGTCTCCGGGTTAATTTATCAAGAGCAACGTTTTTAGTTTTAATCTTCATTCACAAATATTTCGTCAAACCTGAGCATTTAAGTCATTCATCTTAATTCTGTCGATATTTAAATACTCGCCTACGAACAAAACCTTCCCGACAAAGAAATGCAATTTCGAGTTCTTCAAATTATGTAACATTAGTCTCAACCTATAGTAGAGAAATCATAATATTTGAACATCAAAGTTATTTTATAAATTCACTTTTAAATTCAAATATTTGTTTAAAATGATAAAACATATTGTATTTCATAGTCTCTCTTAACTCAAACGAAGTTAAGGCCAACTTTAAATTTACGGGGAATAGTTTTACCTGTGTGTGTTGTGTGTATACGTTTATTCAAATTAAACCTTCCTTATTTTGACACAGTTGATCGACATCGGGCAGACGACAAAAGCCGGTGTTGTGTAGAGTACCGAAGAATTCCCGATCGGATCAACATTTTTACCTGTTGGCGCACACATGCAGTATTAATCGCCCACAGCGTGTGGAAAGTATATACTGCACAGACTGCAGATGAGTGCAACAACGTAGTCAAAATGGTTACCATTTCCCCGGTGTAAGACAACAGAGGATTGCGAGTCATTCAAGAAAGGTGCACGTACGAGGAGAGAGAGAGCCATGTCGGCCTCCTATTTATGTACATTGTGTGTGTTGTGTTTTGTGTTGACTTTTGCGAGTGGGGTGTATATTCGTGCCCCCTCGGGAAAGGAATCTTATGCCCAGTATCCGAAATGGAACGCCTGTATTAACGCTTCTTTGAGTTTTGAGTTCAAAACAAGTCAGGGTACGGGAATTTTAATGTACACGGACGATGGGGGCTCCTATGATTTCTTTGAGCTGTCGCTCGAGGGTGGGGCCGCCCGACTCAGGATAAACATAGTGGACGGTCACGATGGAAGTGTGGAATTCCAGGTCGGACAGAACCTGAATGATAACAAATGGCATCGAGTGACGCTTCAAAGAAACAGGATGGAGACCACTTTTTCAGTGGACCAGGAATCGTCGAAGAATGTGTCATATGGGTCCGACTTTTACTTCGGAAAATTGGAGAATAATAGCGATGTGTTCTTCGGAGGTTTGCCCGAGTCCTATATGAAGAACCTGGAAAACCTTGCCCTGCCCTCGGTCATGTTCTCAAAGCATTTAGCTGTGGAAATACGTAATGTCATATACGGAAATTGTTCGTGTGAGCACGTCCGTGGGAGCTTAGTTCACGGAGTCTCCCTGGATGGGAGGTTTACCGAGGCCTGTGAACAGAGGAATCCCTGTGGGGACTGCCTCTGTATCAGTGCTGATGCGGGACCCCAGTGCCAATGCGACGAGACCGACAGATGTGGGAAAGGTAAGAGAACAGGTTATTCAGGCAACTTTATGTCAACAGGTGCTTGAGTTAATCTGACTAACCATAAACACGCAATCGTTAGGCCTTATTGACCAAGCTCAATGCACCAGTAGGTATGTGGTCTTTGTTGTTGTTTCACATGTCCACACACCTATGGCGATGGACGACCCATAAAAATGTCTAAAAGTCCGGATCACCCTATATAGTATTATTGACATTGACTCTATTATTATCATTAGCTCACTACATACCAAACGGACTAAAATTGTCCACTTGATCTAGCTACATACCGTAATGAAGTACCTGTCATTCTAATTCTGGACTACCAAACCGGACCTGTTTAGAAATTGGACAAAGAAAAAATCTGATGTTTATCCCAAGTTAACCTATTACAAACATGCTGACAGAATTCGTATTCAGAAACTGTGTATTTAAATTAAAAGCAGGGACCAAAGATAAAAACTTCGTTGGTTTGCATGTAGCCTTGACCACTGTGTATGTCACCGAGAAAAAAGACATGATTTATAACCTCAGTAAAAATACATGTAGGTGATCTAGTTTCCAAAGTCAACAGCAACATACGATGGAAAAGTTTCTAAAAAGAAAAAGATGTCTGTAGCCAAATTTAATTTGATCAGAAATAGAAATCGGTACATCACCTAGCTATTTGTTGTGCTTGCGAGCGTTTGGCAAATAGGTGCAAACTCCTGTGGTTTCATAAATGTTATTCAAATAAAAACAAATAAAAGGCAGTCTCCACGACGAAGCTTGACTTTGTCAATTAAATTGACTTCACGAATCTACGAATGTTCTGTGTAATGTATTCATATTATTGCCAGAACTTATTTACACGTTAAAGTTATTCAAACATTCCAAGAATTTCGCTTTGAAACTGCTAATTTTCTCAGACATTTTAACAAATGTATCACTAGGTTTTCACATATTCTCTCTATCTCCTATACCTGTTTCATTGCTACTCTAGCGAAATGCTTTTCTTCATAACAGAACTCAGTCTACAGAAGATGCCTGAGAAAACTGCATGTTACAATGTTTCGTGAGCGCGTTTTTTTATCAGGTGCTTATACCTTATTGGCCTCAACAGTGGTGTTAGTTGTCGGTTTTCCTTTTCCTTGATGGAGGGTGAAGGAAGAGTTGTATAAGTTTCTCTGAGTAGAACAATCAAAAAAGGCTAAAGATCTGCAGACATATCTCCAAGGAATCTGTTTCGTGAAATGAATTTCTCATATCTAACTTCAAGAGGGGATTATTTAAAATATGAAATTTCTGTTAGACCCGACATTATTTTATTGAAATACACAAGTAGGAAGTCGATCTTTACAAGGTGTATATAGTCATGTAATTACGAATTACCATTATCGATAGAAAGAATGGACATTGTCAGAGAAAATTCGGGTATCACGTGTACTTACTATTGCAGATACTCTAGTATATTGGTTATTTCTCATAATTTCAAATCAGGCAATCATTCCTCATGTATGCTTTTCAAAACGAATAAAAGAACAATTCAATTGAAATGATATGCATGTATAAATATTCTTATCTATTGGCAGTTTAAGTGCATTCATATATTTCTACAGAAGTATGTTCATGATTTGATAATAAAAGTTTTAGTACCCAGTAGCTTATCTTGCAGCATGTTTGTTTATTATTCTATCAGATGCCTGTCGATTTTCGTGTCCACTTTTTTATGAACTGTAACGAAAAATTTGCAACGGAAATGTTCTGTTCATATGGAATAGTCATGAAATTCACAGGAAATAGGCATGACTTCCGGGCAATGACTTACTGAAGCTAAAGCCATAAATTCTGAGGTGCAGATGTTGTCTTGCAACTTTGACTATTCACTATTCTATTGAAGTTTTTAGCTTAATAATTTCAAAGAAATGGAAATACGGTATATTACATATACATGTAGTATATAAAACGATATCTTCTATTGAAAGGGAGCTTTATATATTCACATAATTTTAATTTTTGTTGAAGTTTTCATTGGTTGATTTAAGACATTTTGTCATAGAGTATAATTATATAAACTTCAAATTCATACCTCTATGCTCAAAATATTTTATCATTTACGGAACTCCGTACAAAATAAGCCTTTATATACTTTCCGTTCCTGTACATAATATGGATGACTATTCCGTGCATATATTGCAAACAGTTATATGCATCAGCCTGCGAAATAAAAAGTTCTATTTTTATTTCTTCATCAACTCTCTAATTACGGAAAATTAGTTTACATAAGAATATAGGCGGGACGGAATATTACAAGAATCTAATATTTGATATACTGAACACGTGGCCTTGAATTAAACGACGATGTTGATTAATATGCAGGAAAAGTCGAAAAGCTGCGTTCTCGGGTGTGTGTGAATGTGTGTAAAATGTTTACAGCAGAAACAGGTGCAGGTTAATCTGCATAGATTGCATGTACAATTGCCACTTGAAAAAAAGTTGAAATGTTACATCAGTCCCGCGTCGGTTTCATTTTTGTCAGAAGTTTCTGTCAGTTTCCATGTTATTTTGGGAGTTTGTATATTTTGAAATGATGTTTCGTTTGGGTTTGCTGGCTTAGTTGCAAGAAGTCTGCATCTTACGTTGTCGCGATCGCAAATGGAAATAATTTGTTTATATCCTATACTCTGGGAATTTATTGACTTTGTTTGCTTTAAGAAAGTTTTGTACAAATAGTTTTTTCCACATAGAAATGTAATTATGCTAAAGTCTTCTGCACCTTTCTATATGTATGGTTCTAATTACTCAGGAACAATCTGTGAGCATCCTCTCTTCGCTCGTTGTCAGTTATCTAACTAGATGAATACAAGGAATTCTTCACACTGTGTTTTAGGGGGCCTAGTGAATTAAGATTAACTTCATTTGGTTAATGGTTCTGAAAATATTTTGAACCGACCACAGAGCTGATAGTATGTACAGTAGTTTTCTTTCGAACCATTTGCTCAAAATTTAATCAGTTCTTGGGTTTTGCAAGAATATTTAAATTTGTTTAAATCAGTCTTTCGATATTCCTCTTAACATTTTAAAATTGTGGTTAAATACTTTAGCTGTTTATGATAACTTTTTCACCAACTTATAAACACATTTGCTGTTTGATTGAAGCATGTCAGCATGATGAGGTTGCTAATTAGGAAAGAGGAACCTGTAATTGGATCGTTAATATCAAAGGAATAGTTACGCATTTTTATGGAATAGCAAATGATGAGGCAATGACGAATAAAGAGATGAGAAAGAAAGGGTGTTCTTCATTACAAAAAAAAAACCCTCATCGCGAGTAAGTGTTACTCATTCAGGTGTGCATCTGTTGATCCTTGGGATGGAAGTAATGTTTTACTTGGACAGCTTACAAAGCGAGCTTTAGATCAGTCGAGCTATGTTACAATGTACTTACCAAATCGTCTGCTGATTCAGGGGTACATGTATGAGTCAAGGGGTTAGAACACGAGACGATGAAATGTGCTTCAAGGCCAAAACTAAAATGTCGCATATCATTTTCAAAAAGAATCATAATTTAAAATTTCCTATTTTAAAAAAATTATTTTGAAGGAGCTCATTTAAAACTTGTATACAAAACAGTATAGGATGCTTTTGAAAAGACACCTGTAAACGTATTAATGGATAATAAATTTCGTAATTCACGTGTACGTTTTGATTATTAAGTACATGTAAATGTGAATCTGAAATTCTTTGATTTATCGCCCTAACACACATTCTGATTATTAACGGGTCGCATTATTCCATAAAGGTGAATTTTTGACCTGGAAACAAACAAATACAGAGGTGTTAAAATCAGTGATAAGATGGTTTGAACTGTTCATATAAATCCTCTCCTCATCCAATAATTGTGCTGATATCTACAACGTTCAGGTGTAAGCTTCAACCTTTTAATGGCCTTAAATTGAAGGGGCTGTTGTAATATTAAGAGTCGTATCTCAAGTACTACTTGTCCGTCCAAACATCAAACATTCCAGGCAAGGTCACAGAGCAAAAGTAGACTATTTTCTTTTACATTCTATTTTTCACGGTTAATGATTTTTTTATATGTGACACTGGTTTTTATTTCATAACCTAGTCATCATTGCATGCACAAACATCTGTTTATATATGTGTACTCTACTCAAAAACCTGTTTCTGATTATAATAAAAATGCAGCACCTATAGCTGTAACAGTGTTAGTGATAATGTTAACGTCGAATGTCATTAAATTTTACATGTTAATGTCATTATTAAGGGTGTTCAAAGACATAGAGAATAAAATTGGAAAATTAAAATGATTTTTACACGGAATTAAAAAAAATATACAGTATATATAGGGGTGCCCTTAAAAATTTGTACAAACTTACAACAAACATGCATGTATGACGAAGCTTAGCCTACACACGTGCATTGAATAGCAAATCTGCTCCATAAAATCACAGGATTAGATAATTTAATCTGATACACATGTAAATATACGCACCCATTTAGCAGTGGGTGTACGATTTTCCTAGTGGACATTTGCCCTTTAACCATGTTTAAGAAAATATAACTATTGTTCATTCAGATTGAAGCAGATTATACAAATGTCCCCGAATTTAAGGTCAAGCTATTTTTTGGCTTTTTAAAATGTTCTATATTTAATTATGTTTTTAAAAAAAGAGTTTACACCTGCACACATGGGAAGGTTCACTCTACCGATCCTAAGTCAAATCCTGAACATTCAGAGCATTTGATTTGAACATTATGCGAACTCGAAATCCCGAAAAGATAATCCGTATGAAAATATTTAATGTAGTGAATTAGTATATGATAAAGCAATACATTAACATTGCCAGAGGATATTAACTCTCCATTTGTTAATTTCATGGTTTATTGCCTTCCGCTACAAAGGAAAGATAGCGCATCTTGTGTTCTGCTTTTTGTCTTTCGGACCCCTTTGGTCTTTTACGATGTGGTTAATATGATTCTGCAGAGACCTTCCGTCGTGGTTCGTCAATAAAAGACATCATTTCCAAAACGTCTTCCTGAGAAGACTTCGTACATCTTGATAAGAAAGACATTTTCTCGAAGTCGAGTAAATCTGGAGAAGATCAAAGACAATTAGTAGAGGCACACATATGTGACCAGCAAATAGTGGTAAATTATTTTTATATACGAAATTCGAGCTATAAATGAAGAGAGTAAATAGCAGAACATTAGATTGGCGAGAAAAAGATGGTAGGAATCATTTGTGCTTTGTTCATTGTTTTATTTGGCTTGCGTTTGCTGCCTTTCCACTTTTATCGTTAAAAACGCAAAACAAAATCTAGCAAACAATGTAGAAAGTCATGATAGAGAGGCGAGATGTACTTTAATGATTCTCTCTCTCTCTCTCTCTCTCTCTCTCTCTCTCTCTCTCTCTCTCTCTCTCTCTCTCTCTCTCTCTCTCTCTCTCTCTCTCTGAAACAGAAGGTTTGAGAATCTGAGAACCACAGACGTTGGAGCTAAAGGATCACTCGTATAATCTTCTGACTTTTGACAGATGGGAGCGAGGTTGCTCTGAGAGGAACTTGGCCCCCTCCCAAGGACGTTATGCGCCGCCGGTGACAAATGTCTCAGACAAAAGCGTGAAATTATACATAATCTCGCGAGTTGCTAGGCAGCAACACGAAAATGAAATTCATTGTATACCCTAATTTTATGGCATATGTGATAGTTTTTTTTTTAAGAGGAAAAGAAGAATCTTAAGGCTAGACGAAGTATCAAATAAAAGAATATATAAGCAATGAAAACTGAGTCTCATTCGTAAAATTTACATCTTATAACATTATTACTTGCACATTACGGTTGAAGCTAATTGTTCAAAATGCATAAATAAGCGACATTTCTTAAACAAGAAATGTGATCAACGACTATTTCAGGTAATAACTGCAAAAAACACTGTCTGCCACATTTCAATAGGACGAACCACAGCCTTTCATCTAATAATAGCCCAACAAAAAAAACTGATTTCGATAGAAGAAAGCTTGTTTTCACTGAGTAACTCTACTCCTACTCGTATGTTAATGAGGGAATAGGAAGGATCCCATTAACAGGTTCTATGAGTATGTCAGATAGCAATCACCTGTAGGGTATTGGCGGAATCTTATGCTGCACCTAGAAAACCTTGCTACCTACACAGTTCATTGTTTGGAAATAAAAAAAAAGATTGTCGACTTGTATTTTTTAATAAATGCAATAAAGTATTATTATCCTGTAGGATGAAGATTGAAAACTTGAAAAACAGGTGGTAAAGCAATTATGTCACCCCCCCCCCCCCCCAAAAAAAAAAACCAACATAAAAAATTGAATTATGTAAGGTCTCGGGTGTAATTTTTAAAGGGTTCTTTGGTATAAACATGACACCGATATACTATCTGCCTATGCAACGTTTAAATGATAAAAAAAAAAAAAACTTCAAGGTTGGCACAGTGAATAAAAGACCGATTTAGACGATTAAGAGACCTATACTGCCAAAAAAAAATGCTTCGCTGACTTGCCATCAAAAGAGAATTAGAGACCATTGTGTTTGCATGTATGTGATAAACAATGTGCATATGTTAAGATGAACGGATGAATTCATTGAAAGATATCAATTTACACATCAAGTCATCAAATTTGATGGTCCTGCTAAACAGTGAAAAGAAGAGACATATTCATTTGCACGCACAATTACCTGTGCTATATAAGCAGTTTAAGTTTTCTAGTTTTCTATAACATGGTTTTTTTTTTTAAACCTTAGTATCTCTATGTGACATGAATTAATATGTGTTAAGACCGCATAAGTAGGTACATGCATTCTATAATTGCATATTTTACTGGGGGAAATGCGACCATTGGATGATTTACATTTAACGTCCGGGCTAATGAAATAGCCAACATTCCAAGTAAAATATGTCTGATGCGTAATTCATTATAGTAGAAGTATGGCGATGAATTTTATCGTTCATTATTTTTTATATTGTCAACATAACCGTATTTACTGTATCGAACAAAAAATGTACAATAACTTATCCTTCAATAAAGATAGTCAAGGTGAAATATCTATTTCAATTTTGATTTCATAAATAATAGGTAAATTAATTAATTATGTTTCTGTGCATGTTGTCTGTATACATTGCAATATTGCCTGTCTACTTGTGTTTATTTGCGTGGGTTCATAAAATGTAAGGGTGTATGTATAATGAAATGAAAATCAATTGACTGAAAAAAACCCAAATATTTACTGTATTGTAAGACCCTTTTTAATAAATTTATAGTGACAAGAAATGATTACAAAAATTAATTTATTTTACAGAAATCTCTAGCGTGTTTTACCATCTTCCTATGAACATGCTGATTGGACGAACTTCTGTCAATCCTTCGGGACTCGATGCCAATATCGATGGATCCAATGGACTTCCGAAGAGTGTCAGAGGCCCTGAGGGTAACGCCATCCGTATTCGGGGTAGGAGGGAGTGGCTACAGGTTTCCGGGCCGGGCCACAGATACGAATGTTTCGGGGATCTGGAAAAATGTTATAACGGTAATTCACAAGAACTTTCTCGTAATGCTACGAATTTAAATAAATACTTTAGTAATGCAAGTTTTAAAAGTTCCCTGTTCTTTAAAGGGTCAAGGGCACATATTTTGTGGATTTTTTTTAATAAGAATTGAATAAAGATGATTCGAAAAATATGCAAACTCGTGCATGTAAATGAGGGTGCCCACGAAATATACAAAAATTGAGCCACCTTGAATTTTTAGCTATTCTGTGAATTTTTTGAGAACTACACCAGCAATTACAAAATAAATGATAGAATTGAAATTTACAGACTTCCTCTAAATAGTATTATTATACAGAACATTTTACTCTCATACAGGGTACACTCTTGGCCTGTGGGTGAAATTCAACGACGTGGGGGACACAGAAGGGGTGTACATGTCCAACGGGGGACACAGCTCCAGCTCCCACGGGATTGCCATGACCTACAAACTCGGGGAACTGGAATTCGTGTTCCGGACCAAGTCCGGACTCTACTGGAACGTCAAATACGACAACGCACTGGAGGATAAGTGGTACCACGTGATGGTGTCCTGGACCAATAAAAAGGGACTTAAGTTATACATCAACGGGGATCTGGTCAGCGAGTCTACTACACCGGAACAGAGGTTAATTTTAAGTCATGTTAAGCGATATATTGCTTTATTTTTCCTGTTTATTTTCTTTGGGAAAGGGTTGATTCTACCGATTCTATTGAGGTTTTTAATGTCTCGCCATTACGTTGATTTGCAGGATGGCGATAACTAGAAAACCTCGTTTCAACGAGTTCCTGATTGGCCGCAGTAACGATAGAACGGGCATGGACTCTCTAGGAATCATTACTGTAGATGACCTGAAGTTCTGGTCCGAGTACAAGGACGAGTATCAAATCCGGGAGATCGGTAAGTCCACTAAAAGACAAAAATAAGCTTTACCTTTCCTGCTTACCAAGGATGTTGTCCGATGCCAACATGCTTTCTTATTCTGAAATGCCAGTAAAACTTTCTACAAACCTTTTTTACAATAGCCTGAAATTGCTGATCATTTTTATGTATACCATACAGCTTTGTATAATCTTATGTTAAGCCTCATATATAAATCAAAGATAAATTCCTGGGTGCTACTATATATACATGTAGTATATGGTTTCACTCAGTTCGATTGTTGGATAAAAGGTTTTAAAATTTCATTAAAATCATGGTATTTATTCGTTCTGTGTTAACACAGGACCCATGTACAGATACTACCTGGATATGGATAGCATCGTTGGAAGAGAACTAGTTGTGGACAACATGGCGTCCGAGGTTTTGGGAAACGTCCAAAGCGTGAGCGGCAAGATCGGAAACGCCCTGAAATTCAACAAGGACGGGGGAAATGTGGATCTGGCGGATTTCAGCACCTCCTGCCTTGGAAATCCAGACATCTGCCTCCATGGATTTCTGATTTCCTTCTGGATCAAACTGGACGAGCTCCGCAGATATTCCTACTACTTTTCCAGTCCGGGTATTGACGTCTACTCGGTGGGCAAAAACCTGTACGCCGTCGTCCACGCCGGGAACAGGAAGTGGGAAGCCCGGACGTATGGTTTAGAAAGTGGTATCTGGCAGTTCGTGGAAGTAAGCTGGAGCGAGAGTAAGGGGTTGTCTATCTACATTGACCTTCGGCTGGCTGTTAAGCAAGCGGGGCATTCTATAGAGTCACCGAAAAAAAGCACCGATCCCACGTTCTACATTGGTCGCGCTAACTATGCTAATCAGCAAGAATATCCCTACGGTCTTATTGATGATGTGGAAATGATGTATGGGGAGAGAGACACATTGCTGTTTTTGGATCTGATACAGAGAGGTAAGCGAGATAACTCTGTTCTGTTAGACTAACTCGGTTTAAGATTTTTATTAGAGTTATCCTTCCTGTAGTGTGTTAACAATATTGGTACGCATTTAAGAACATGAAACAATACCATTATAAATAACATTAACAGTTTTTACTTGAAATTAATTGTTAAAATATTAATTAAAAATGAAATTCCACACACTTTGCTTACTTCTATTTATAAATACATGTACACGAAAAATCATTGCAGGCAAACCGACGAAAAACTACGTCAGTTTCGACAGCATGGTCGGAGACCGGGTGTTCCACCCCAACATGCTGATTGAAACCTACGGCGGGCCGAAACTCGTGTCCGGAAAAATAGGCCAGGGCATTAAACTGAATGGTAACAGGCAGGTAGTGGACTTTGGCGAGCACCAGGCCAGGTGTCTTGGTAACCTAGACAACTGTAACCATGGCGTCCTCCTAGGATTGTGGTTCAATCCAACAACCTTCAGGGACAACATGTATTTTGCGTCCACTGGAAAGAACGGCATCACCATCAGAAACACCGGAAGTCGTGTCACAGTAACGGCCGCCACGTCAACCCGCGAGTGGTCGGTTAACACGGAACTTTTGTCCTACGGGAACTGGTATTTCCTGGAGGTGTCCTGGGATCCGGAAAAAGGCCTGGAGCTGTACATCAATAACAATTTGGTGGATAGCAGTGACAGTCCGAGAAAGCGCGCGGTATCTGTGGATACGGGCATTTACGCCAGCTCGCAGGAAAATAAGTTCTATCTTGGCCGAGGAAACACCGGGATGACGTCAAATAGTTACGGTAACGCCATGTATGACGAGCTGGAATATTGGTACGGTCCAAGGGACTATCTGATCGCCTTCGATTACATCCAGAGAGGTGATTTATAATTTCATCACATGCATTTAAATTAAGCCTATTTTAAAATTTGAGCATATGCAATGGATTTTGAAATCTTGATATTTTTTGGTTGTAGGTAAACCAAGGGGTTATATAATTGATATGGAAGCCAAGAGAGGAGATGATCTAGTCCACCAGGACCTGCCTCTGCGGCTGTATGGTGACCCCCAGCTTGTGCAGGGCGTAATAGGCTACGCCTTACACCTGGACGGCAACAACCAATACCTAGACGTAGGCAGACACGCGGACGAGTGCCTGGGAAACTTACAGAAATGTACCAATGGACTGACAGTATCGGCCTGGCTCAACTTCAAAGACTACTCCGAAAACATGTACATACTCTCAACCGGAAACGACGGGATCCGGATGTACCAGAAGGGAGGAGAGACCGTCGCGGTGGTCCATCAGAACGGCAAGGAGTGGGAGGTGTCTGTGCCCAATCTGGAGCGGCAGGCGTGGCACTACGTGGAGCTGTCCTGGCACCCCGACTTCGGACTCAACATGTATGTTAACAACACCCTGGTCGCCCACTCCTCCTTCACTAACGTCGTACCCAACGTCAGGAAGCCCGGGGCACGCGTGCTGGTGGGTCGGGCTAATGACGGGGATACGGGGGAGACTACCCGTACAGCTATGATGATCGTGGACGAGATGGAGGTGTGGTACGGGCGGAGGGAGGGGCTGGTCGCCTTCGACTATATCCTCAGAGGTAGGTCATGGAATGATGTAGCAGACTAATGCCATTGTAGTATACGTGTTTCTTACGTAATGTTTAGAAGACCAATACCATTGTAGCACATGATTGGTAAACGGAACACAATATATGGCAATCTTAAATATTTCTCGATCTAGAATTATTAGCTATATACATGTTATAGTTCTTGCATTAATACTGTTGGTAGTAATTTGTTTTAATAATATAAAGCTTTGTTACGCAACTAACAAAATACATGTTGCTTAAAAACGATTGCAATCTTAGAGGAGTGGTAAGATATTCATGGATATGTTGATGTTATCAACATGCTTCAAATTTTATTTTTATTGGACGTTCTTTAATTTTTTTTATCGCATGTTGTCAAATAAAATGGAGTTTAATTTGTTCTATTGGAAGTTTTTTGTATGAGGCATGGATTTGTTGTTGTTGTTTTTTTCAGTTTAGCTATTGGTCATAAAAGTTATGAGCTTATTACGCATGCTCTTTTAGTACGAGAAACGTAAATAATTGTTGTCTTATGGAATTTTAATTGGCCAGGAACTGCTTTGGATGCAAATTAGGTAGTATGATGAAAGGTGAATGTTTGTATATGTATATGGGCTCGATGTTTTGTACTCAGGACAAGAATTAAAATTTGTTCGAATATATAAAATAGAAAATATTTTAATATAGGTTGTGGTTTAATGTATGGCATGAAACTGAGTCACAGAATGAAGGTTAAAATTCCATTTCTTTACAAGACCTAGTTACAGGTGATCTGAGGCGTTGCCATGGAGACGTCTTGTTGTTGTCTGGGAGTTGAGAAGTTCCCGTGAATGGCAAGTTCCGGTTATGTGGATGTTGTCTCTCATTTCTTCATTTGCATATGTTTCTGTCTGATAGATTTCTCATTCTAATCTATAGAGCATGAACATTTTGTTTTCATCCACGTATATAGATCTATAAACAGTTGTCAGAGCGTTGATGGAGCGGTGGCGGGTCGTTTTCTTGCATGGACAATTTTTTTTTTTTTTGATTTGTTTTTGTTTTTTTTAGTATTTTTACAAAGAAGTTTTATTTATTTATTTCGAATGCTATGAGTTTTAGTAATTGTGTGTGCAATTCCTTATTTTTATTCCAAGAAAAGTTGGTATGATTTGATCTTACATATGTAGAGTGCTTGTGTTATGTTTATTTCATAAAATTTACATTTTCACAATACATGTATTGATTGTTTATACTGTTGCCATCACCTCATATCTCATTCAATTTTGATTATTTGGTATGAAATTATTTTAACTGGTGTATCATAATATTGCACAAACCAATCACTTTTCTTCGAATTATTTTTATTAACCAATCATTGCACCCTTTTCACCTCTATATTCGTTGTCACGGTAACTGCATGGTTTTGATTGGTGTTTTTTTTTCTAACCCTTGACTTCCAACAGACAACATTCAACACGAGACTATCTCCTTGGAAACGGCGTCAGGGGGCGTGGTTAACCATCCCCGACTAACTATTACTTTAGCCAATGGTGCAAGTCTAACCAATGGAAGAATAGGACAGGGGGTTTCTCTGGAGGGATACGGCCAATACTTGGACCTCGGAAACAATGGCGACAAATGTATGGGAAATCTGGACAAATGCAGAAACGGACTAACCATTTCCCTTTGGATAAAGGCGCGAAAATTAGAAGATGGTACTTATTTCCTATCGAGTCCTTCCAACACGCTTTCCTATGAGTATGGACAACTGGTTTCCCGGTTCTTTATGAACGGAAAGATGTGGGAAGTATCAAGCCCGAACGTTCAAGCCGATCAGTGGCATCAGGTGGTGATGTCGTGGTCCCCCAATGGTGGTGCCGAGCTCTATCTGGACGGCAAGAAACAGGGAGCCACCACCACGTGGAGCTCCTTCCAAGGAGACGATCCCACCGTCGGCAAGACGTTTGTGGGTCGGTCGAAGGACAATAGCCGAAAAACCGTCAATGCCTTGGTGGATGAAATTCAGTACATCTATGCTCAGAGGGACCAAGCCATAGCTTCTGGACAACTGCAAGGTTTGTTGACAAGTATAACCTCCCCCTCCCCGTAACTTTGTAGAATTTCACGATCCTTAGCTCACTATAATAAACCAGTGTGGTGTCTTTCGTAGTAGTACATGTACTCAAGTGTCTTTTCACCTTTCAAATCCATCCTCACTTCCCAAATCTACATTTATGGTTATGTATACAGGAGGAATCATCACATCACACAGATACACTCACAAGTCACAGAAATATTGCGGACTCTACGTCTTTGTTGAGAGTCATGTCGAGTGTATTTACGAGTTTTGATTCTTTGTTATCAGGATACGTGAATCACCAAGCCTTGCCTCTAGATCGGGTACCCCGCATTGAGAATGGCAAGTTCTTCATCAAGCTTCCCATAAGAACCATCCTCCTTCACGGAAATCCGGCACAGGTCCAGGGCCAACACGGGCGAGCTATTAGAATTAACGGAAAGAGCCAGTACCTAGACTTCGGAGAAGACTTGATTTGTAAAGGCAACCTTGCTAACTGCGAGTCCCGTGGTTTCACGGTACAGTTCGCTGTCAGGCCGGAGCGGCTGATAGAGAACATGTACCTGATGGACAGCTTCCCCCTGTCTGTGTACTACAGGGACGGGAAGCTGTGGGCCACCGCTAGGACCCCGACAATGTCCTGGACCACTTCTACCCCTGACTTCATTGCGGGAGAATGGCAGCTCGTAGAAATCACATGGCAACCACAAAGAGGTGCAGAACTATATTTGTACAATGTTGTATAATCCATAAAAGGATATATATGCATCAATTTGTGTATCATTTCTTTAGTTTACTCGATCAAATATTATAATTGGTTTTTTTTTTCATGATTTTTGCCTAGGCTTGTCATTACTAATCGACGGCACAGAAGAATCCCATCAAACCTTCGGAACCCCTCAGCAGGAGATCAGAGAGTGGGACCGCAAGACCTACTTCGGTCGTTCCCTGTCCGACATGGTCCGGGAGAGATACGCTGATGCCACCTTGGAAAGGCTTGATGTCTGGAACGTCCAAAAGGACTACCTACAGGTCCACGGCTTGATCGGATCCAACACCACCGGATCTACTGGGTACATAGTAACAGGCGACCACAACACGACGTCTGGCGGTTCCGGACAGAGTCTCCACGTCGATAGGATCAACGTCACCCACAATGTGGTGACCATCCGACCGGGCGTGGAGGTGGTGCCCGATGACTTCATCACGAGTGTGATTAATGACGACCGTCGCATCATTCGGGATGGGGTCCAGACGACCTTCATCGAGCCTGGCGGTGATACCCACTTCATCCCACCCCCTGGGGACAACAGCGGGGTGGATATCATCGTCCTGAACGGAACCATACGACGGGAGCAGAGAAGGAGGACAACTCTGCCACCACGTGAGTCTTTTAAAGCTATAAAAATTATGAAAATAGTCTAGGTTTCTTTAATTTGATATTACTTCTGGTATTGCTCTGAGCTGTGATATTTTAAAATCAGGACGTTGTCATTATCTGTAGCATTTTATTGAATATGTCACAAAGAAAAGATGACAAAAGATGACCTCTTCATCATAAGATAATGAAAATGATTAAACGAAAAAGTATAAATGCCACATCTACATGTATATTTGTAGTGGAAAACAACTTCAATATTGAAGCTTATTTTAGTGCACCGTACTTTATTGCATTTTACTGCAGCGTGCGCTGAAAAAAACCCCAATCGAATCTTATTTTAATACTTAAAATTACAGTACATGAGAAACTCGTGTGAAAATATAGTTCAAAAAGCATTGGCTTGAATGGTGTTATAGCAAACTGACTATAATGACCAATTTGCCGACGTATTTTCAAAAAGCCGCACCGCATCATCATTTTATGCATGTGACATTTACTCAGTGTTAATATCCATTCTTCCTTTGTTGTGCGAGTTTTTTTAAAAATAAACATAGACACAAAAATGAGATGATTTTTTTTCTAAAGAACACAAACGTCTTTTTCACGGACCGCTGAGTGAAGAAAAGCACCCCTTATCTGACGTTATCTTGTCTCGGTATCATAATCTTGGCAATCCTGACTGCAGTTTTCCAGGCTGAATCATTCATTCCACTCAGCTATTTTTACATACACATGTTATGTCAGAGACCTCTTGCATTGTATTGCCTTTAATTTGGTTGAAGGTCCGTTACGAAGTGGTACAAAAACTCGACTATCAAACCTGTCAATAAATTATCAGCGTTAAAGCTGCAATTAATTTTTTTTTTTCATGAAAAGACTTCTACCTGTATGCAGTGAATATTTTAAAATAATTTTCTTGCACACTAAACCGCGCGTATCTCTTATATCTTTCCACCATTGCCGGGGGTTAACTTTAAGCGTAGCCGGCTAGGGAGCTACCACTTCGCGTGTTTATGTTTTGCTCCTGGGGGGTTATTAATTCTGTGAATGGTGTATCGGTGTGATGTATCAAACTGGTCCACCGCTCGCACCTCGCTGTGACTGAACAGGCACACTTCCAAACTCATCTTTTGCTAGGAAGCGCTCTGTCGATTACCGTCTGCTCAAATTTTCGTTTTCTTGTCGATTACCGGAAATGACGATTGCCGTTTGGAATCTGATAGTCTGACATATACATATTTCGGGGGTTGCTTCATCCTCGTGTGTTTATCTTTAGGAAATATACATCACACACGCGCAATCTGCATCCCATTGCGAGCCGAAAACAAATCTATTCTGAGAAGTGGTTGTCTCTAAGACATACACACGTTTGAAATCAGTAGGATTTAATTTCTCTGATTTTGTTAATGGAGTGATCACAAAAGATTCTATTGGAATGAGGACAGAAACAATTTTAGCGGTGCTGGCAATAGCAATAGGTAAGCTGTTTTTCACCTGTAGAAAGTTAATTCCATGAGTCATTCGGGAAAATCTTCTCTTTGATTGTTATTTTAGTAATTCATTCGCGTGAAAAACTAGTTTGGCAACTTAGCATACGACAAATTGATGCATATTTAAGATTGTAAGAAAAAGTTGACAAGTCAGGAATCCACGCGTGTATTTTAATTGAGTGACTGTTTTTTAAAAACATTTTTGTGTGGGCCGAGTTCAGATTTTTCAGAGAAGTGTTTACTCAAGATTTTGTTTTTCTTTTAATGCTATGTTGGGAGAAATCTGGCTCAATAATCCCCCACAAAAGCACGTTACGACACAGAGAGAAAATAAAATCGACAGTTTAAGGGGACTACCTTTAAATTACACGTCTTAATCTATTGGGGGTCTAAATGGGTTTAACATGTACATACTAAAAACAGGAAATAAAGAAAAGTTTCGATTTAATTCGCTAGATCTATAGACCTGATAACCTTGAAAGGGAAACTGGCCTCTAATTTGAGATGAAATCTATCCCTGTAATTTTAAAATTCGAAAGAGAGACGTCCATGCTGAATCTCAGTCAATGATGTGTCATTTTGGTGCGAAACATATATTTATCAATCCTTTAAGTACGCAATCAAAAACCTCCATTTCCTCAAACGAAATCTACACAGCAGGCGTCATTAAAAATCTCTCGCTATGACTCTCTGTCTCCTTCTCTCGATGGTAGGAGGAAAACCACTTGACTCATGCATGTGCATTTCTCTACCCCCGACCTCCTACTGTATACTATCGGCGGACAGTAGCCGCTCGGTGTGTGTTTACCTGAGAGATGTAGGGAAAACATTCCTGAAAGAAGCGGTGGTGAAAATAGCTTCCGCATGCAGCTGCTTCAAATTAAACATGTTTCATGTGTTATAAATTGCACTTAAATGATACCAGCTTATATTTGATTTATCGGATCTAATAGATTAAAGAAATCATCATTTTCAAAAATAAAAATGTTCAAGTTTTTATAAGGTTCATAATCGCAATAAAAAACTTTTTTTTTAAATGTTTTTTTAAGATGTGACATACACACCATTGTAGTTTTCATTGTAGACATATGTTTTGTAGCGGTATTACCTGAAATTAAGTGATTAATCACAAATAGCCACTGGACTTGGGGCGTTTGTTGATACAGATACTGTCACAGCGCACCTTGCTGCGAAACAAATGACCCCCAGGAGCAAGGGCGGTCCGGCGATTCGTGGACACCGCTTATGTACAGAGAAAAAAGGGGTGTCTTCAAATGCATTCCCGATGTCTTATTAAGCTGATGAATTATTGTAGTAGGCCTGAACCCAATTTTTCTTTTTTTAAACACCAAGAATAGAGAGAAAAAAACAAAAGGAAATACCAAAAAAAAAAAACCTCCGAAATTTAGAAGTAAATTACTTCTATCATAGGCATACCATACTGACAAATGTGTACTGTTTATATAAATAAATCTCTGCACATCGCTCAAAAATTTTTGACGAGAGAGCAACATGTGTTTTAGTTGAGCGTCTAATGTTATCGGCAGTTGACCTCTTTCCCTCTGTTTTGTCTGAAGGCGTTCTTAATTTGGTGTATGTTCCACAAATCTTTCGACAAATCGGGCAATACAATAGTCATCTACATTGTGTATACACCGACTAGTTATAAAAATACTAGTATACATGTATCAAGAATTAAATAATGATTAAACATTTAGACAGTTTTGACTTCACAAGTTATATCTCATTTGAAAACACATTTGGTACCATCATGTGTTGTAACATCGTTGTGTGCCAAACCAATAGATAGATTAAACTGAAAAACTAATATCACTAAAGCTAGCAAATCTCCTCATAGTTTTGGTTTTAATTTCAATGTTTTTGTAATTACATGTATTTGGGAACCGAAAGTACCAATGTAGAAAGATTCAGTAGCTACTTCGCACACTAACAGATATATGACCTGTGGTATAGTGACCGGTCATTGTGAATGATGAAGATCGTTTATCATTGGTCACGTCTAATCATTGTTTGTGTATATCAGTGTAGGTAGAGGAATTTGATGTGTCAGAGATACTATACTATACTTACTTTGTTAGGGGACGGGGGGGGGTATTTCTACGCTTAACAATTTGTATATTGTACATACATGCGTTCGTTATTTTATATACATAAACGAATAGAGCCAAATTTATAAATAATCCATATATAAGCACCAAACCTTCATCTGGAGAAATGTTTTAGGTTTATAAACTCGCGGTAACATTTTACACTTTATTGATATAGGCGCATCCTCCCACATACACTGTATGTTATTGAAACATTGTATTAAGTTGTAGAGCTGGCGATATGCCGATGTAGGTAATATCACTCGATGTTCATCTGCCGATGCAATGTATTCTAAAAAAGATTTCATCTGTTGCATAATTGCAAAGTTGCAAGATAATGACAAAAAACAGTGCATCTCAAATCAACGTGCTGTTTTTTTTCCTAATTTTCATTGCATTCCAAGCTATGTTTTATGGTTTTTGCAGAATGAGAGAGAGAGAGAGAGAGAGAGAGAGAGAGAGAGAGAGAGAGAGAGATCTTATTTGATATATTAAATATAACAATGAAATATCAGTATGACGGCAAATTGTGACTATACAGGCGTCAAAAAAAAATTAATTTTAGCATATACATGTACATGTATATTGTATCTCAATTCACTCAGTCCTACACTATATGTGTGCCTCATTTACTAGAATTGAGAATAAAATATTTACATCCATATTACAATGTATACGCGAGTTAATCTGCCTATGGTTGTGATTTTGTATTGAATTTTAATCATAGTGACAGCGTTGATACAAACAGTATACCAGCTGTAAAGATCATTACCATATAGCAGAAATAAAGCCTATATGCGTACATATTGATTCAACTTTGATGCACATAATTAACAACTTGCGAAAATATACGTTTACAACATCTGGTGCATGTTGTGTTTGCAATTGGTTTAACATTTTAAAATACTGGACTACCGTTTTCATATTGAAAATGCTTAGACACGCTTCGTGAACAAATAGCGGAAATAAACATGCGTGCAGCTTGAATGCAACATACATGTAGGTCTTCCATTTTTCTATTCCTGTCTTATTACACCAATGTCTTTTATTCAACAGCCATACCCACCACCCAGGCCCAGATCAACACAAACCTGTACGAGGATGTGGAGAGACAGGTGTTCCGCCAAACCCGGCGCTACTCCACACACACTATCCGCTTCCTGGGCAGCGCCTACATCCACTACGACTTCGGCGCCTTCGGTGTCAACGCCCCCAAGATGATGGAGGTGGTGTCCAACGAGACCTTTCATTTCCAGTTCATCACGAAGAAAGCCAATGGCCTTCTGTGGTTGGACAACAGACAGAATCAGCTCATGTATATAGCCATCAAGGTATAATGGGTTACTGGAACTTGAGTGATCACATTGAAGCACAAATATTCTGAAGGTTTTTATTTTGGTTTTTGGTCCATTTTTATTTTTCATTTTTTTTTTTGAGAGAGAATTTATTTGTTTGCGCTTAAATTTTTTTTTATTCCAATTTTCGTTCCTGTGTAATTTCAAGTGCATACTTTTTTAGTATTTATTTTAAATGATTTTTGGGTTTTGTATGTCCGAGTTAAAATGAAGCAAGCATCAGAAGACAAAATGACCCTTCAAGATCGTTGAGAATTAGCCATCCAAGATTTCTTTTATGTACCAGTTTTAAGTAATGTATACGGTAACACAAAGTCACACATTTCCAACAAATCATAATTTCTGGAAAAACTTGAAATTACAACTAAATACTTGTAGTTTATAGAAAGAATTTGCGTTAAGTGTTGTACAGTCTTTTATTTGATATACATAAAGCTAGCACTGAAATCTCTAGCAAGCCGACTGAGGGTTTCCTTCTTTTCGTGTATGAATATTTCAACGATCTTGGGCACACCTCTTAGCAGTGGCTTGAATGTCATGTGCACTCTGTTTTCCTGCGAAAATATATATATGCATATAAAAATCATATCCAGCATATTAGCAGAAGGAATTTCCCCCCGCTTTGATTATCAAAAATTCCAGTCACTATAAGAAAGGTGACCCTCTTATCTGGAGCAGCACAGTTGATATTTGTTTGCTCTGTTTTTGGCAGAATGTTGAAAACGGCAAAAAGTGTGTAAGTAATCCGGAATGACAAGATCATCAGGACTCTGGTGCCATATACATACTAAGCATGCCTAGAGGTTACCATTGTTTACCGAGACAAGGAGTTGTTTTAGCATCAAACTCTTCCTCACTCACATCAGACTGAGTTCATGGAACGTGTTTCATAATTCATCTTCATCTTAATCAAAGGAAAAAAAGAATGAAATGTGTTCAATAACAAAGCAGATTTATATTAAATATAGCATCCACAATGAGAGAGAGAGAGAGAGAGAGAGAGAGAGAGAGAGAGAGAGAATGTATTCATTACATCAGATCAACTATTTTGTCTTTTTACAGGGATTTTTTTTGTTTCTGCAAGATTTTGTTTTGCTTATTTGCTTTTCAAGTTTTGACCGATTTTCGTTTTGCATGATTTTCAATGGATTTGTTTGATCATATCATTCTGTAGAATGAACGTATATAAAATATATATAAAAGACGGGGCAAGAGGTTTATACATAAATATTCCTTCATTTAATGTCACTATAGTCTAAATATATATACCGATAGAAAACATGTATTTATTTACTCTTTTTATCATCCACATTCTTAAAGTGTTTTTTTTTTTTCATTTCAACGTATATTAGATCTTACTTTTGTTTCTAATTTTGTTTCTCTCCAAGTTTATTTTCATTTTTATTTTTTACTTTTATTTCAATATTTTTCTCAGTTTTCATAGTGGTAACCAGTTTTTTAAAAAAATTGGTTGATTATACGCACATTTATTTGAGTTAATGAGCTAACTAATTTTAAAGTATTGTGAGTTCTGTATCTGTGTTCAGCCTCTCATCTGTGAGTTCCTCTCTTTATTACAGGACGGTTACCTGACTTTTTACCTGGACGATGGGACGAACAGTCCCCAGCAGGTGCAGCTCCGCCCCGAGGACTACCGCGACCTGAACGACTGGAGGTGGCACAAGATTTCAGTGGAGAGGATGGGCCGCCATGTACGTAACACGTCACTGGCAATCTTTATAGTTCGGTGGGGATGGGGGTGGGGAGGGGTTCAATTTTCGGGATTTTGTTGTGAATACAAGCAAGCATCCAAGAAAATAGATACAGTTGTTTATACGTTAATTTTTGTAACCTTGATATTTCCGGTGGGCGGGGAGGGGTGCAATAATCGGAAATTTGTTGTGAATATACATGTATACTGTAAATGCACGACCTCGCAAATATTCATACACATTGTTTGTACCTTGACGATGCTTGATATTGGGTTGTTTAAATAAAATCCATGCAAAAACGTTCTAGAAATTTTGTGCCTAAAATTAAAAAAAAAAATAGTCCGGACTTAAAGATGTTTTCACATACTATAGTTGTACTTTCTTATTGTGTACGAAATGGATTGTCTGCCAGGTTTTCTGAATGCCTGAATTTATATAAACTAAAGGATCACTGCGTTAGTGCTTGTAGTAAAATGGACATTCTTTTCTGCTACAGCTGAGATTCTTTATCGACGAGAAGTACGCGGGCGAACTCTTCACCAGGAACGAGATTCAGTTGGTTGCCCCTGGCGACGTGTATTTGGGAGGGAGCCCGGATACCATACAGCTCACCGATAGAAACATCCGTGAGGGCTTTGATGGGGCGCTCACCGAGGTAACTCATCACCTGCGTGTCTACATTGAGTAAAAACATATAGAAAAACTCAGTAGACATGGAAATAGGAGAGAAAAATTGTATTTAAATGCTGAAGGATTAAGTTAACAATATACAAAAAATCCCAAAATAAAGTATTCATTAAAGAATTTTTTCGAGCCAAAAACTCTGCAAACATATTAAATTATGTTTCAAAGGAATTATTATTTCTGAAAATATTACTTGCAGGTCATATACACCAAATTCGCTAGAAACAATCACGTGACGATCGTAAGTCTTCTAGCTCACATCGAGACGCATGCGTCAACTCATGGCCGGGTCATTATCTACAAACCTAACGAATTTGGCACCAGGCCGCCACTTCCGGCCACAACCCTTGCCCCGAGACCAAAAGAAATCTATCTCTTCCGGACTCTCTCCATTCTGCAGTTCAACTTCCACATCCGGGCCACTGGCTTTATTGACATGAGGAATGGCGGCGAGATCTCTTTCCGCTTCCGGACTCTCCAGTCACAAGGTCTGATATTCGTTGCCGGAACTTCCGGTTCCTTCGTCAGTTGCGAAATAGTGGACGGATATTTGTACATGGTGTATGATTTTGGCGCTGGCGCTAAGCGTGTCCGACTTTCCTCGAGTATTGTGAACGATGGTCAACCCCACACTGTCCGACTTGTATTCAGCTATGGCCGCCGACTTACGGCGTATTACGACAACGTTCCTACAACTGCTAGTCTCTCGGGCTCTGAGACTTCGTTATACTTCAGCGGAGGAATATGGTTCGGCGGTCCGAGGGAGGACGATCAGTTGTCCTGGTATCTGATATCAAGGAATGGTTTTGTTGGGTGCTTGTTGGACTTTGTTTTGACAGATACCAGTAAGTACTGTAACTTCGACGTTTTGTGAAAACGCGCAAATATGACATTTGCTTAGCCGTTGTTCGTACTGCAATATGATAGAGAGGCCTTCTTGTAATTGTTTGAATTGGTTTTATTTGTAGGCACGGATTTTGGATCCATGATTATCCAGAATGTACCGGAACTCTCCCAGTCCTGTGTAGTGGGGGCAAACGAGTGCGCGGTGCCCTCAATCTGCGGGCGGGGGGAGTGTACATACCACGACGCCCTGTCATACCACTGCTACTGCGCAGGGACAGGGATGGCCGGCGACAACTGTAATATATGTAAGTTAAAACCTTTTTTCATAAACTTTTAAAGTTCTCTGAAATTTTTAGAAATCAAAGAAAAACTTTTTAATTTTAGAATAAAGAATTTTATTTTTTCAATTATTCATTCTTTTTTCTTTTAAAATCAGTACACTTTGAAAATCATTTTAAAATTTGAAATTAAAATGAAGAATTTTTTTCAATGATCAATTTTTCGTTTAGGGCCCGTGACTGCCGCATTTGAGGGGAGGGAATACGTGATCTACCACTACAGCAGGTATCTGGAGACTCACATGAACGACTTCTCGGTCAGATTCAGGACCAAGCAGAGTAACGCCATACTGTTCCAGACCTACTCCACCCAGGGGCACAACGACTTCATCCGTGCGGAGCTCGAGAACGGGCGAATCAAGGTCACGGTCAGGGTCAACGGCAGAGACCAGGTAAAGAGTTCAAGGATATTTATATATTTTAAAAAAAACGAACGTGCATTAACTCTGCGTGCTTTAGCTTTCAGGATGGAAATTTTCATAGCCCTTGCATTTCACCTGTTCTGCATTATATAAACACTAGTACTTTATCAACGGTTTGCCGTGTGTGTGTGTGTACCATTACATATTTATGACGAGTTCTAAACGTAAATGTACAGTTCTGTTGTTTTTCTTCCTTGAGATCCTTTTTTTTCATCTTAACGTTATTAAAAAAATATATTAATTACAAGCTACATTATCCTTCTTATAACCAATGCATATCATGTTCTTGCACAAAATATATTAACAGTTTGCCGTGTGTTTGTCCCTACATTTTTTGTCAAATAATAAGCACACACATAACAGTGTTGAAGCCTGTTGTTTTCTCCTTGAGATATCCTTTTCCATCCGCCTATTATAACAACTTTCAGTGTGTTCATACTCATTGCAGCTTTAGCCTGTATGCTTTGACATTTTCACTAGCCTCGTGGTTGCTATGTTATTTTCAGATTTTCGATCATAACCCAGTGAGTAGCTAGATGTCAATTTTAAACGTAAAAATTAGAAAAAGTGAAATTTTAAATTCTGCATGAGAAAAGAGAATGGGGATTTTGGATGAATGCTATAGTCAGATTTTTTTTTTAAAGTTTTAATTTATGTACAAAAAATATTTCAGTAAATTTATAATTTTTAAAACCTGAATATTGTATAATTTTATTTCATTTCAGATTATATTTATTAAATTTTAGTTCTCTTTATTGTATTACAGTAGTTAGTTTAGATATCTTTATCACATTAGATTATGTCAATTATTCAATATAAATGAAATAATTGATTGATAAGTTATTGAATTTTATTTACAGTATACTCAATTAGGAATGTTTTCATCTCTGAATCATGTGAATATAATAACATTTATTGATTCAATAATATCAATTAATAATTACATTATTTATATAAATAAATGCTTAATAAATACAGCTGTTTCTATGTGATTTCAATTATTACATCCATTGACTGATCATTAGGTGTTCTACACCGGGATCTATCTCAATGACGATGCCTGGCACACTTTTAACCTCCGCCGGCGCGCGGACCACTTGGAATTGTGGGTAGACTCCCAGCAACACCAAACAGGTAAAATTCGCGAAAATAGATTATCATCATCCACATGCTACGTCTAACCTGTGTACATAATCTTGTGGTACTTTCTGAAGAATTATATTTACGAAACGTTTCTTCTTTTCCTTTAATTATTTTAATATTTATCTGTCATTTCAACAGAGAAAATATCCGGCCAGGATTTCTTCATCCACTACGACAAGATTTACTACGGATCCCTATATGAGATATACCCTAACCTGCGAATTCCTGCCTTCCACGGGTACATGCACAATGTCTACGTTGACCGGGTGGACATCTTTGAAAAACTGAAGCAGCACAGCGGCGGCCATTGGCCCATTCTGATCTTCACGCGCGGTGAGTGGGAGAATCACTATAGGGGTCACGCTGACCTACATACTCCCAGACCCACTACCCAGAGACCGGTCACCCCGCGTCCCACCACACCCGCACCCCAGCCAACCAGAGTCAAGCTCATCAGCACCATATCGCTCCTAGTTCACGGCAAGCACTACCACATTCCCGGCTACGTCGACTTCCGGCAGAGAGGAGGCGAGATCAGTTTCCGCTTCCGGACTTTGCTTCCTACCGGTCTTTTACTGACCATACCAAGGACCACCTCTCTGTCTCACTTCATGAGCTTTGAAGTCTTCGATGGAAAATTGTATTTTGTTTATGACTTTGGAGCGTTAACGCGACGTATATTGGTGTCTAACGATTTCGTCAGCACCGGGCAGTGGCAGAGCGTGAAGTTATCAATGGCCGACAGCTACATCCTGGTCTACCTGAACAACAAGCCCACTCGTATTGAACTGTCTTCATTTGAGACCAATTCTTTGTACTTTGCCGGTGGAATTTGGATTGGAGCACTACCAGCAGAGAATCTGTCGTGGTATACGTTTGCCAGAGACGGGTATGTGGGTTGTATAGGAGACCTCACGCTTCACAAACTTGGTGAGTGAATGTTCATTTGTCTCCTCTAAACTTTCTTTCAATTATTTTTGGGTTATATTTTGCATACAATATTCCCTCTAACTTTCTTATATATATTTTCAGTTATGACTATTTTCAAGGTTGTTTTTATCATTATTTTCATTTCCGTACAGATTCCAACATGCGACTCAAGTCTTTCATCTCGGGATCTGATATTTCCAACCAGTGCTCAGCGCTCACCCGCCATTGTGACAATGCCAACATCTGCGGTACCGGAACCTGCGCGTACTCCGACCAATCCAATTACATCTGCCACTGTGAGGGGACCGGATTTGGTGGAGACCGTTGCGACAGATGTAAGCTTCTATCAGCAATATTTCCGGACCAATTTAAGACATCGTGATAATACAATGTGCGTCATTTTTTTTGTATTTATTCATCGCAAACTTACAATTTCTTTTTTACTTTTATTTTGCAGGGCCGATAACTAGCATCTTTGAGGATGGGCACTATATCTTATATAATTACCTACTGCAACAGAAGACCCACAACAACGATTTCTCCGTCCGCTTCCGGACCGCTCAGGATAACGCCGTTCTGTTCCAAACTTACTCCACCCGCGGCCTTGACGAGTACATCCGGGCAGTTCTGGAAAACGGCCGCGTTAAGGTCACCTTCAGAATCAACGGAGTTGACCAGGTTTGTGCTTAATTCAAGTCATTAGAAATACTTTTTTTTCTAAACACGTGAATTTGTGTCAAGTGATTTCAAGATCGTTTCAGAGAATTATTAGTGTGCAAGTCTTGAACAGTTAATTTGAAAATTTTATCGGAAACATTGCACTTGCAGCCAATTTTGCTTCCATTTGTAAGTAGATTTGGGTGGTATGGAATTTGATATCAATGGAAAGCATGATTCAGCATTTGTACGACAGTATCCCGCTGTGAGGAGTCTACTCGATCGTGCATGATAACATACATATCAAAGATATTCACATCTTGTTGCGGAAAAATAAATCATCAAAGCGCGAAATGAACGGAACTAGCGCATAGCATACAAAATTACGATTAAGTCAATTCATTTTATCGTCATCGGTTTTTATGGAATTTTATTTTTTATTTTCTTATTGTCTGGTAAAGGTTTTGCATCGAATGTTCTATTCTATTCTATCTGTTCAGTTTTCAACCTTTCCATCCTTACGTTTACAAATACATCCACACAAAAATCTTTTGAGTTTGGTTTTGTTCTCTTCTCCTCCACAAATAAATTCTTCCAAGTTCATTTTCCCCATTTTGTTTTTGTTCTTTTTCAACTGATTTTTTTTTTACATTTTTTTAATTTATCCTTTCATTTTTACTACATGTATTTTAATTGAATTATAATTAAGACTAGTTGATCTACATTAAAACATTTCCGATTCTTTTGACATTAGGAGTACTACGTGGGAGAGAACTTGAACGACAACCATTGGCATACCTTCAACCTCCGACGTCACGGCAACCTGGTCAAGATGTGGGTTGATGACCTCGCCGCTAAAGAAGGTACTTTTGCTAGTACATGTGCATATATAATTTTTTCAAGTACAAACATATTCATGGATAAATGTATTAATTTTTCAATACCAAATTTACCCGTTATATTTATTAATGAAAACCATAATTAAACGTTTAAATTTCAATATTCCGGTATCATTGACCGCTGCCTTCTGGTTTTGAACAGAAACATTGAAGGGAGAGAACTTTTTCATCCACTACGACAACGTGTACTACGGTTCCCTGGCCAATCTGTACCCCAGTCTAAACATCCCGTCCTTCTCTGGCTCCATGCACAATGTGTACATCGACCATACCGACATCTTTGACGAACTGAAGCAGCACTCGGGGGGACACTGGCCGATATTCATTCACACCAAGACCGAGTACGATAATTACCACTTCCGGCCCGTGACCTTCGTCACTAGGGACGTGTACGCCGACCTTGCCCCTCTCCACGCCTCCCAGAGGATGCATCTGACCTTCAACTTCAAAACTGGTGAGGAAAACGGAATTCTGCTGTTTACACGCGGAGGTGGAAACCAGTTCATAGCTGTACAGTTGATCGGTGGACAGTTATACGTCAAATTCCACAACGGTGTACGTCAGAGTTCTCCACATCTTGTTCCGACCCCGAAACTGAACGACAACCAATGGCACACCTTTGTTCTGAGGGAGCGCACGCGAGGCGAGCAACGTCAGTTTGAGGTGTCCATCGACAAGTTGGCGCCCATTGTCATCAACCTAGGAACGAACCCCCTGGTGCTGACGGGCAGACTGTACATCGGCGGCGTATCCGCCAGTGAGTACCTGGACACGTTTGTCCGGGAGGTCCTGCAGTCCAACGAGGGCTTCATCGGATGTATGTCTTCCGTGGAGCTTAATGGACACACACCGGAACTGCTGAAGTACGCCAGTAACCTGGACCACATAATGACTGGATGTCGTGGTGCGTTCTCTATCTCTCTCTCTCTCTCTCTCTCTCTCTCTCTCTCTCTCTCTCTCTCTCTCTCTCTCCAAAGAATGTTTCTAATTATGACATTTTCAAATACGTGTTAATATCGTATATTTGATTACTGTTTTCAGCGATTAGACCATGCCCCTTGGACGCCTGTTTACACGGGGGTATATGTATTCCCGGAATCACAGATTTCACGTGTAACTGTCAGACGACCGCTCACTGGGGACGAAACTGCGGCGAGTGTAAGTCAACCAAAATTAATTGATAAGCTAAGCAACTTTCCTCTGAAAATAAAAGAGAAATAACACTAACGGGGAAAATGTCAAAGTGTTTTTACATTTCTTTCACAGTAGTTAAGAATGTATATTAAGGTACAGAGGAAGTTGCAGCTTTGCAATTATTGTGCTATATTTTTACATTTCGTTATTATTTCTTGCACCTGATATTTGATAAACTAAAAAAAATACGAATTTCCATTTCTTAATTTAGATCCCAATGGCACCATTTTTGGATCCCCTGACAACCAGCAGGGCGGCCTGATTCTGTACACGTTCGACGATCTCCAGGTGTCCAGCACGGATGAAATCGTGTTTGGGTTCATGACCTTCTATGAGGACGGATTATTATACAGAGCAGAGAGCCGGCTGGGAAATGAATACATTGCTATCAAACTGGTAATATACCAACTCAAAACCCCAACCCCAGCCCCTAGACCCCATACGATTTGAATTCAAAAGATGAATCGTGTATTTCTTTTTAAGTGATGTATACCGCTACAAAAAATTAAAATTGGAATTTTAGATATTATTTTCTTAATCATTTTCAGGAAAATGGTTTCATTGTTGCTGAATATGACACTGGCAGCGGAAAACAAACTCTGAGAATAGACTCAAAGACGTACAATGACGGGAAATACCATGTTGTAAATTTCCTGCGTACCGGCGAGCGCGCGGACCTGATAGTAGACAGTCTCAGCGCCTTTAACATGCACCAATGTAAGCAGAGAGTGTGACTATTTTGTGTAATTGTTTGCAAGTTCAATATTCAGTGTAATTGTTTCTTTTGTCTTCTCGGCCTTTTATATATCAGACAATATAAACAATATTTTTTTACACAGCTACCCATTCTAATTTCGACGAAATGCACAAGGTATTCATTGGTGGATACACAGACTCCGCCCATTCTACCATTTTGGATGGCTTCAATGGAATCATTGGAGGTAAGACTAGGAACGAAGTGACGACTTTCTCCGTTATTCTCATGAAATCAACTACGTGAAGAATCTTTCCGTATTTGTATTTTGTAATAAATGTTTTTGCTTATTTTTTGCACAGGCGCCTACTGGAATAAGTACCGCTTTATTGACTTGGCCCACCACGGAGACAGCAGGATCAACATTGTCGGAAACTACGCCACTCTGATCGACAAGCACGGCTACAATCTACGGCCACCCATGTAAGACATTTTTAGTACAGATTCGTACATCTTGTTTAAGATAATTGATTTATTTACGAATAGAGATGTGTACAAGTTGTTGTTCGTTTTTCAGTATACCCACACGACCCCCGGTCCCTGATCTTGGCCCCGGACCCCACATAGTTCCCGATCACATCGGAGGTGGTGGGTCCCTCGGACCTGGTGCCTCGGGTATTGGAGGTTAGTGTCATCCTATAGTTAATGTAGTTAAACAAGTTGTCTTAATTTCAGCCTAGCTTTAAGGAAGTTTCTGCTTGATCTACGATGGTCTTTTCTTAGAATGAGTATTATTTTCCTGATGAACATCCTTTGATTTCACAGGAGGTGTTGATGTGATCCACTATGAAAAGATCGGTGGAATTTCGGGTGGCTTTGGAACAAACCCTGGTTTGACTGGTGGACTGAACACGCTGCCACAAACCGCTGGTGGTGGTCCCGCTGTGGTTCCACCCCCAGCAGCTGGTGGTACGCGGGCAGGTGCTGCCATGGGAACACTTCTCGGTAAGTAATACCAGTAGTTTATCGAAACGTTTTAAGGGCCTCGATTATTAGAGATTGTAGTTAAAATGAAAAGGTTTATTTTTCAATATAAAAGGAAACATATCAATATGATAAATATTTTACTAGGTACCATGGCGTTTTTGGCTAGCTTAATGTGGGCCTTCTGGAGAATGAAGCCGGGTATAGTCACATTCCCAGGTGGTGGCGGCGGTGGACCCCCACCGGCAACCATCTCACCCCCAACGGCGACCAACCTACCAGTGTTGAAGGCAATGGGCGGCGGCGGCGGTGGCGAAGGAGGTGGTGGCGGATCTGGCGGTGGCACCAAGATCACAGTGGTCAATGGTTCTGCAGGAGCCGGTGGCGGCGGCAGTGGTGGTGGTGCTGGCGGATACTCTTCCTACTACACATCCTCGACAACAACAGCGGCCGGTGGTGGTGGTGGCGGCGGCGGTGTAGGCGGGGATGTATTTGATTCTGCCACTCTCAGAGCTACGGGTACGTTCTCGAACAAAGGAACCATTATTGGTACCCCCAAGGCTACACGAGCGTACTTAGGATCCGCGTCGTCGGCAGGTTAGCGTTGTTGTTAGCATGTGTAGCTAGCTCGTAGTGACGATTATAGCGTAGTCTGTAGCATAGGCGGATCCAGGAACTGGTGTGGAGTGCGTTGCTATGATGCTATATAATCACTCGAGCTCTGTGTATTCAACTTTTACAACGAACGCGACGCGTGTTTTTACATTTTTACGACATCCGCCTATGTCCAGGTAGTAAGTTTAATCTCCGTTGTGTAATCCATAGTACGGCCATTTTGTCTGAACTTTCAACAAATGCAATGATCTCAATCTTTTGGATATTTTCTTGAGAAATATTATATATATAATTAATATGATAAAAATAATAAATTCTTCTGAATTTAAGTATTAATTTTCTCTCCTAAGACTTCAACACAGCTCAGGAAAAAAAGACAAAATGGACTGTAATGCTTACCGTGTATGGGTATTCTGCCGAGGATTTTTGATGTACTCAGTGTAGCCTAGCACAAGTATATACCGTAACATTGTACTATCACTACTTACTAGTGTGCCAGTACAAACATATGTATATGTAACATACATGTACTGCAATATTTATTTATGTATACCACCTAGTATATACTTTTTATATGAAGTGTATTTGTAGTAGATGTCATATTTCCAAATATATCATAATTTTTTATCAACCCATGGAATTACAAAACACAGGATCAGAAACGGGAAACAATGATTAATTGTTGAGATATCTATCTTTAGGCAGCGGAAGTGGCGTTGGTGGTGGCGGCGGTACCTCATCTTACCTTTACCAGAAGGAAACCACAACCTACAAGTCTGGCGGCGGCGGCAGTGGTGGTGTTAGCGGTGGCGGTGCCGGCGGAGGCGGCAGCAGTTACAACATGGCGTACGGCGAGTCTACCACGGCGGATTACGATATGGCGACGCCCGCTAACTATACCAGTAACACGCTCTCCTCCTCCATGGGAAGTGGTTTGGGTGGTGGCGGTGGTACGCTGGGTGGTAGCAATACCATGTCCAATACCATGTCCAAGAGTGGATACAATACCATGTCTTCCTACAGCTATCAGGTAAGGAGCAGGTGCCCTTTATTCTCTGTGATATCATGGTTTGTTTGTTTTTGTTATTGCGGTGTTTTCTTTATGTTTGTCATCCATTTGTTGATATCAAAGCATGGTTAATTTTGTGATTTTTCTATCGTTGAATTGTGTTTGTTTTCCATCAAAATCATTCATTTGTTCGTCTTCAGTTGTAGATGAAATCTTTTTGAAATTTTAATTGTTTTCATTTTCAGTGTATCGTAGTATTTTCTAGATAATTTTCAAGAAATTTAGAATTTAATTCATTAATTCAAAGTTTATCCAGAATTCAATTCAACATCTTGATTTTAATTGATCAAGCGTGCATAGAAGCACATGTAGTTGAATTTATTTTAGGTTAAGTTGAGTTTACTTTATACTTTAAATCCATTGATAATAGTCCTGAATATGGTTAAAAGAGTTCATGACTTTAACAACCAGAACAACTTGTTTTAACAGACATCCTCACTTCATCAGAAACGGTTCCTTGTAAGTCATCATACTCATTCCCAGTGCATGCTGCCTGTATCCAGACTCTCTCTAACCCCTCCACACAGAAAAAAAGAATCTTTCTTTCTATTCTTTATCTCTCTATCTTTGTTGTCTAGAAACGGATTTTGATTCCAAGAGCACAATATCGGCTTCTAATTAAGGAGGCTGCTGGTTGGTCAACAAATTACCCATCAGATTTATCTTAGAATTTTGGATATGATATATTTATCTATAAACCGAGATTTGGTAAAGAAAAACTCAATTTTTTTTATATTTAAAATTTCTTTTTTTCCTTTATCATTATAGAGCACTATAGATCTCATTCTCAATGAAGTTGATATATTCTAAAAGTTAACACGAGTCGACCATACAGTTCTCTTAATTAAGTAGCCTAATTGTGGATATTTTGAAAATTTATCGATTGATTTTGCCGGATTGTGTTATTGGAATCATGAATCATTGTTATGACTCGATCATTTCTCCTCGCATTGGAGATGGTTGGATCATA
Organism: Magallana angulata; assembly: GCF_025612915.1. Classification (NCBI taxonomy): domain Eukaryota; kingdom Metazoa; phylum Mollusca; class Bivalvia; order Ostreida; family Ostreidae; genus Magallana; species Magallana angulata. The sequence goes on along the minus strand of NC_069117.1, from coordinate 38,420,417 downwards.
ATATTGAGAGCGCAATTTTAATTTTTTAAACATGAAACGTGCTTAGAAAATAGCGTTTTAGGGTTATGTGTAATTCATTTTATTTACTTTCTGTTTCATTTACTTATATTTAATACGCGATTTCGCCATTTGATATAATTGTCATTTTTTTGTCAGCATTCTTTATAGATATAATCAGATACTAGAAATGATAAATTCTCTTTCGAAAATATATACTGTGGTTTCATCAATATTCGTTGAATACCAATTTTCGTGGATTTCGTTGTTAAGTTGATCCACGAAATTAAATGTTCATTGAAATTCAATTTTCAACAAACATTTTGTATTGATAGAATCATTGGCCACGAAATTACGTATCCTTGAAACTGTGGTTTTCAGAAAATCCACGAAAATTTATACCCACGAAAATTAATGAAACCACAGTATAACTTATTATAATCCGAGAATGAGAGTAAAAATTCCTCTCAAAATTTTTTTAAACTTTTTATAAGCGGAGTATTGAAAATAATAATTGTCTAATAAGAATTCAATATGTAAAACTTAATTTACATGTAAATGAATCGCTTAACATGACATGGTATACTGCACGTAACAAGAAAAGATGCTTGAAAGAAAACATGGCGTAAGGTTACACCTTTGCGAATTCTGTTGTGCATTAGTGTTGTCATGCAATGTTCAGAATGTTTGAGTTTGCATCCCTATTGTTGTTGAAACCAAGATATAGATAAACACGGAATTAATCTTTTTTGAAGGCGTCGGTTAAAAAGTAATATATAATGAGTTTTTTTTGGTGTTTTCAAGAGCATTCACTGTTGCATTAATGCATTCAGTGGCCATTGTGAATAAATTAAATGAATTCCTATAGTTGACATTTTGATAAAGCGCCCACTTCCTTAGCATTAATTCCGTGTTTTTGCTATCTTTTTTTTCTTTGATTGACCTCTCCTTGATTGTGAACCTTTAGCATGTAGATGGAATGTGTCTTTGGATGTTGAGCTAATTCATCTTCTTTTCCTTTCTTCTAGGTATAGAGATGGAATGATTTAAAAATTACGTAGAATGTGTCATTTAAAAAAAACTTTTTATAGGTGTCTATGAACTTTCATTATATAGAATAAGCAAAAGAAGTCTAAATAGAAGTAGCAATTTTCGTAGATTTTACTAACAGTTAAGTAGAAATCAGAATTTTAAAAGTTTCAATGTTCTTCGTTTTTACACTCAATATTTTGCTCTCAACATGTGCTTTTAAAAATATTAGTATTCAGATCTTCAAATGATTATCAGTATTTTCTATATGTCTCTGTTTGTTATATCAGTCATGCTTTTTATTCCATGATATATACCTCCGCTTTTACTTTTATCATAACTTTTAAATAAATGAAAACAAAATTTGAGTTCCAAAAAAATTGATTTTTCACAGGTCCAGAATGTCCGTACAATGATGGCGAACCAGGCCGGAAATCAGATGGTACAGTACAGTGCGACCTCTAGCGGCGCGGTGACGCCGGGGGCTGCCGGAGATGAAGTGCGCGTGGACTGTTGTCTGATGGCGACGGACGGACGAAGCGTAGTGACCGGATCAAGCCTGGGACCACCCCAAGTCTGGGACATGCAGGTAATTCAGCAGGCCTGCAAAACAATGCAAGCGTCGTCTGCAGAGTTTAAGATTATTACCCGAGTTTTATTTAAGGGATGCTTATAAATGTATTTTCTGTAGAGTTTGAAAGAAGTATATATTTTTTTACTGGCTTAAGTCTTTTCAATTTCTTTCCCCTCGTCGTATTTTTAGGTTATTGAATAAGAAAGAATATTATAAAGTTTGATAACAAGACAAATGTTGCTTAGAACTTAAAAAAAAATAATAAATATCGTTAATGGTTCGTAAAAGAATGGTCAGAGAGGACAAATTTTGCAATGACCGATTTTAAGAAGAATGTTTAGAGGTGTTTGATTTACATGTACTAAATTATGATTTTTGTTCCAAATTTAGAATGGCGAGTTGTTACGCATTATGAAAGGAGATACTGTGGGATCCACAAACCTCCATCTTGCCTGCAATGATCGTCTGCTGGTCGGAGCAGTGCACGCAGATCTTGAAGTCAACGAATACTCAACTAGGAAAGGTGTTACCAATAAAAAATTACAGGTAAAAATGTTTTCCTTCAATTTTCCTATATTAATTATTTCTATAATTGGAATTTATACGAATTGTTGTTTTTGACATCATAATATCATTTACTTTAACATCCTAATATCATGTACTGCTTTATTGGTATTTTCTATAAAGGATCAATAAATTTCGGTTCTTTTCAGATTTGGGATTACACAACAGGAAAACCTTTAGAGATGGGAACAGAGGAAACCTGTTCCGCTCTGTGCGTTATGTCCGACCCGGATAAAGTAGTGTTTGCTCGCTCAGAAAAGTTCGGCAATGCCACACATGTGATAGTGTGGGACTTATTAGGAAACCAGGCACTAAAAGAAGTGAAATATGACGCACCCGTAGGAAACAATGACTATGTGAACTTCTTAAAACTTTCCCACAATGACCGATACTGTGTATTAGGATTTAATAATTCATTTGACAATCACGCCGAGTTCGTGGTATTTGACATGAATCAGACCCACCACGAAGTCACGGACCCATGTTTATTGAGGTTGGATGCCAACACGGACTGCACCGTCATCCTGCCTCGAGACGAGGCCGTAACGGGACTACGCAATGGAGATCTTGTGGTCTGGAGTCTGCGCACTGGTCAGCCCAGCCGACAGCTGCTTTCCGGTTCCGGTGTACATGCGCATAACAAGGAGGTGAAGGCGGTCGTTCTGTCAGAGGATAACAGATACTTAGTGTCTGCCTCAGCAGACGGCACGCTGAAGGTGTGGGACATGCAGACGGAGAGACAGATGAGCACGCTGAGGGGTCACAAAGACGAGGTGAGATATCATACTGTTAACATTAGTTGCAATCAACATTGAAACAGTTTTATAAACTTGTGTCAATTTTTTTTAATTTTAAGTTGTTAATAAAAACATAAAACATTTGCGTTATCAGTTCTAGCCAAACCTTTCAGAAAAGTCAAAAAGCATTGAATGATGAAAAACGGAGAAACTTTGTGGTAAAGTTATAGTGATTCCTTCTTTCTTCTTTCAGGTTTGGTGCGTTGCCATTTCTCCTGACAACGAAATCGTCGTATCCGGTGGTAAGGACGCTTCCATCCGCCTCTGGAGAATGAAGAACGGAAGTGAGATCTGCGCATTCTCCACCGCTGTGGACGTCTTCTACGTCACGATGAGCCATGACAAAGGAACCATCGTTGCCCTTGGAGACAGATTTGGTGCTCGAAAGTTGATTATGTTGCAAGTCGTACGCACTAAAATTCGCCGAACTGTCACGTCATAGAACTTCAAACCAAAAAAAAAGATTAAATGAAAAATTACGATTCGAAGCAGACTGGTTGGCCCTTTTAAGTATATATATATGATATTTTTTGTTTGAAATATTCTCATTTTAAGGATGAATTAGATTACGATTTTTTTAATTTTCTGATATATCGGATGCTTTTTGCCAGAATTTTCTTGCCAGTGCCAGCTACATATATTTTCTACAATGCAGAATAATATTTCAATCTTTGAAATCTTCACTGCTTACCGATAATCTGCCACCCTTTATTGCCATAAAAAAAAAGCTGTCGAACTTTCTAGAACATTTCTAAAATGTCGAGCTAAATTTTTACGTTTTGAAATGTTATCTGAATTGTAACATTTGTTTTGGGGGGAATTTCCCGAATGAGGAAATGCTACGAAATCCATTGACGTGTTGTTTAGACTGTTAGCGATTAATGAGTTAGCCATGACCCCTTCCACGCGCCGAAAGTACGTGGAAAACACAGACCCTGGGCAAGAATACTCACATTAAGATTCAATCTTATGAAGGTTTTTTTTTATTGAATGTCGTTTATATATATTTACAATGCTTTATTTATTACGTGCTTTAATATATGATATAATAAAATAAAAGTTTATGATATGAATTTCTGTGAATTTTTATTATTTCCTATCTTAATAGATTTATTCTATCAATGAATTCGATAGTCGAAGAGAGAGTCAACATTTACTGTATATTTGTTTTGGAAACGAAGCTATTCGGGAGCAATGGGTCAAGTTTTAATGGAAATCTGGTGAAATATTTACAAACATTGACTCCTTTCAAGCACTGTCCTACATAGATATCCCGTTATCAAAATTTTCTACATGTAAAGCCAGGATGTCGATACAGTCTACTCAGTATCTTTGACAAATTGAAAACTAAATTCTAACATCGCTCCAAATATTCAACTCCAGATGTAATTTTTTTTTCAAGACGACACTTTTTCTTGGCTTTTTAGAGAGTTTTAAAAGTTTTTCAAAGATAACCGATATTTACTTGTACAAGCGAAATCTTTATATTACACAACGATAGTGTACTCTGATCCTGGCAGGAGAACCCATTAATAATGTGGCTGTGCTTGGCATTAAAATGTAAGTTTCATATTTCACAAGATCCAGCTGAAAAGGAAAATTTATGATGGTATGATGTAAAATATGGCCTTAGTAATAGTAAATTGACCAAAAAAAAAAAACTACGTAATTTTTTCGTTTTCATCTGTATGTACTGAATCTTTTATATTTGAACCTTCAAGTACAATGCAATCCTTTTTATTTTTATCCAAAATGAAACAAATACGTAAAAGATGTACATCATTTTTTATGGTAGGGGTACACTGTTCATTCAGTCCCTGTATAGTTTTAGCTCTGGCCCATATTTTAAACCTTTTATTTTCACAAATCAGAACGAAATTCCCAACAAAATCAGCGATATCGCGAAAATCTTATGGAGGTAACTTATAAAACTTTCAAACGATCAAATCTTTGTATTCACACTAATCAAGATAATTATATCACTTTTTTCACTTTCGTTTAAAAAACAACAAATTCACGGTAGAGTTTTCTATAGTTCAATGTATACATACAAAGAAGCCGTTGGCATGTGATCAGGGTTATGATCTTTTCATGACCTCTCTTTAAGGTTATATGCAATAGGTCAAGGTCAAAAATGGCTGTGAACATAATCAACCAATTTTCTCACAGGTGAAAAGTCAGATAATACGTTAATTAAGAGGGATGGATGGTCATGGCTATTTTTCTGGCTGTTTTAGTCTCCTTTAGAAAAAGAGTTCTGTATGATGATATTGGGGAAAAAATAAAAGTTAAAAGCTATAATGTATGAATTTTTTCTTTACTTAATACTGAGAAAAAATTATTTTTTTGATAGTTCACAAATCATATCTAAAACTTTGAGGCTTATCTGATGGTTAATTAGTTGACTACACAGCCTCCTTAATGAAATGTGAGAGCGTATGTTGCACATATCTCGGATTGTCTTTATTGTTTAAAACAAGTTAATCACTGATACAACTTTAACAATTTTAACAGTTTTAGTTTTCATTAATAATTCAAACATACATGCTTTTTTTATATGTCAATGGTTCAATTTGTAGTTGACTTTTGTTCAAGTAGGGAAAATCGTATGACCCATCAGAATTAGTATAATTGGCCGTATATACTCTGTCGTATGTTCTGTCCGATAATTTACTTTTAAACCAGTGACTGACATATATAAGAGCATGTGTACGTAGATCAGATTTGATTTGACCCCAGATAACAAATACCAGCCGGCACCTGGTAGAGTCGATGTCACTAATATCACCCCAGAATGAAAAGGGCGGTCTTATATTAATCATATAAAAAGATCGTTAATGAATATGATATTAATGTTTTCATCATCAAATTTCAGATACGTAGACTGTTTTAAGACAGACTACGGTATTTGGTATTACCAGTACGGTCGTGTTTTTTTAGCTAATTTGGTGGAGAGAGAGAGAGAGAGAGAGAGAGAGAGAGAGAGAGAGAGATTTGCAAGTAACGCAAGTATTTTTTTAGTCGAAGGCACTCTTGTGTAATGTACACTATGGAAACGGAATTGGTCATATTTAATCAGTATAAAACCTTACTATTTATGATCATATAATTGTAAATACATACGTGTTCATTCAATTCAATTTAAGGCTTCGAAAAGTGTTTCTTTTTAAAAAGTGGATTAGAAATAAATGTTTGAGGCACTGAGTTAAATATCAAAATATTTATATATCGCTGGAATCAGGCAAAGACATATACACTTATTGTTAAAGTTTATTCTTTTTAGGGTATATTTTTGTGTATATCCTATCGTCTTGTTGGTATCAGAAATGTACTTCAATTTAGAATAAGTTAAAACATTTAGAAAACAAACTTCACACTATAATTATTGTTTATAATATTTTATTCTATTAACACGTTTTAGATAATTTACATTTCAAAAACACAAAACCTAAGTTTATAAAAAACACAATGAGAGGTTGGCAAATAACAAATTAAATGAGTGGATGCGCGCAGATGTATTCGATTAGATACCCAACAGCGTAATACTGGTCTTCGATTGGATGAAATTATAACAGTACCGATCTTTGATTTGATGGAAGTTATTGGTCTTTGATTGGATGCATCATTGAGTGGTTTCTAGATGATGAAGTACATGGGCGTTTTAACCTACAACTAATAAAGAGAATCAAATTCAATAAAAAGTAGCATACACATGCTAGTACAAATGTACAGACATAACGGAGATAACGAAGTAAATCCATTGGTCCTTAGGACTTCGCTATAACCGAGTTTTACTGTACAGATAATAGGAAAAATTGCGCCATAGTTTAGGAATTTTTCTTTTGATGTTTGCGAATTCAAGCATACATTAAAAGTCTGTGCTAAGTAACTGTTTTTGTCACTTTTTTCCATTTCTTTAATACATACATTTACCTACAAGTAAAGAATAGTTTAAATCGATATATAAGGGGTAAAGTGCACAATTTCTTATTGAACACGCCATTCCGAGAAATTGACATCGCTTGTCTAATGGGAATTTCTCCGAAAAACTTTCACAAATTTTCTAACATTATATTCCAAGTACTATGGTGTGGTATGCAAAGCCTGTCGGCTAGATTTTTAAAATTTCTATAGAGTATTTCTTAAAAAATACTTCGTTTTCATTCTAGTGAATGCGTGAAGATTGAATATTAAGATGTTTATGAATTAAATTAACAAAATTAAGCAAAATGTTATGGAAACTTGGACTTGATACATGATATTGTCAGCGGGTCGAAAGTTTATGCATGATAACTTTATTTTCACTGTACAAAAACTATCACCTAAAGCTGGTGTTATAAAAAAAAAAAAGGGAGAAAAAACAACGATTTGGATATTAAAAAAAAAACACGATAGTTTAGTACAAAGTTTTTTAAATATTAAAATTTCGAAAAGAATTAATTGAAATAAATTGACAAAACAAGCTCATAACGTCAATGTAAATTAATTCCAGAGATTCAGTATAAATACAAAAACTTGAAACGTCTAAGAGCTGAATGGCCTTGGCAATTTTAGACTATCATTCTCTTTGAGAAGAACTCTTTATAAAGCTATAAAAGAAAATGATTAGATTTTAAAGCTAAAGTATCTGAATTTTTCCTTGACTCCAGAAAAGCTTATGGTTAAAGAAATCATACATAACATTTATTAAAGTAATGGGTAATTCATTCACTATTCAGCTGCCTCCTGAATATTCCCTTGCGATATCGATTATCGATTACTTACATGTATCATGAAGGATGAATGGAAAGCAAGTAACGGAGATACATGTGCGACAAATTATTGTGTACTCCTCATGACTGGTGGTTTTAGAGCTTGGGTCTTTTATTCTCTCTCGTTTAATCCTGCGAATCACTCGCGATGAAGTCCTTGACGTTCTTCTGACGTCATCAGCGGGAAATAGTTCGCCATAACTTGCCATCTGACCGTAAATCGGCACAGCGGACGCAGGGTTTACTTTCACAGGGGCCCCGTCCCTAGTCTGTTCAATTGTCGCCTCGCGGCGAAAGGAGCAGACAGGGCTCGGAATGGTTCCGTGGTAATTTTTGGCCACACATTTTTCAAGACATTCTCTAAATGTCATCTGACTTCGATTCTGTTTGTTCGGAACCGTTCCTTCAAAGCAAAAACAAAGCTATGAAATGAAAATGCCCATATGACTAAATGAAACTAATAAATGTCTCTTGTTTAATTATTATATTTTACATAAATATGTCAATAAATTGAAAATTTATCTACATTCAAAAGATGTAGCAGTAACTATCAAAAAACATATCTATTCAAATACAAACCTTCGCGTTCGCGTTCTGCATGTGCAATGCCTAATAAGGTCATCCATACACAAAATAGAACAAAATAAGAGTGTTTCATTTTCCCGTCATGCTGCGCGTCACTGTCCCGTTGTCGTCTGCTCCTTCACCTCTTATAGGTTTGGGTAACGTTAAGCTCCTAGCTCTAGATACTTCCTTGTGTCACCTTTGTTTCTTATTGTAAAAAAAATATATGTTCGAATAGATAAAAAATCTCCTAACTCATTTATTGGTCATTCGTTGTCACGTGCACATTTAAAAACCTCCCAACTTATCCGTCCAAAGTCAGACATTCCTCAGTTGATAAGATATGTGCATTTTTACAAAACGGAAAGTATAAATTGTTAAAAAGATTTATGCATGTAAATAAGGAGATGTGTTAAAACCCTTTGATTCTTTCTATAAAAATTTTAGAATTTCTGTGGCAGATTTTTACAGTCTCATGGCTAGAGACTTCAATTGTGACTGGTATATGATCATCTTATGTTATATACTCGTCTCTCTATCTTGTTTCTTATAGGAACCAATGATATAATTTATAACTATATCGTTAATTGTAATTTGAGTATCAAATTCGAATATGACCTTAGTTTACACTTCTACCTAAAATGAAGGAGTTGTTTGTCAACTTCCTTTTAGAATCACCTTGCAAATTTTTATGATTTGTTTTACAATAGTAACAGTATTTAATACACTTTTATCTTGTATGAAAACCCCCAGTTTAAATATATTTATATTTCTACTGTTGCCGAGCTCCAAAACTCCCACTGTGACCAAACTCTCTTCTACTATTAATAGACTATCATCTTGGACTATATCCAAAATTCCAGACACCAACTGTAACTGATTCTCAGACGTCTTTGTGACTTGATTTTCACTCTGTTATTGTAACATTTTTACAGCTAAAAATATCTCGCTTCATAATTGCGGAAATGTTACTTTTAAGATATTGTCGTTACCTTATATAGTCAGCAGATGACGTCCAGACCCTACTTTGATTACTATGATTTGAATTTCATTTTTATATTTTAACTATAACTGGCACTTTAAATTTGTTATTCTCCTATGATTAAGCTCTCGGTCTTCTACGGGGTCTTTACATTCATTGTTCAATGGTATCTTTCCTCGTTATCCTATAAGTATAGCAAATGTATTTATTTAGCAAACCTCGTACAATCTTTAAGTTATTATTTTCTCCACTCTAAGACGTGTACTGTAACACGACTCACATATTTCTACTGTAACAGACTTCTACTGTTAAATGACTTACAGATTCTATTGTTACATGACTTATAGACTCTACTGTAATATGATCCAAAGATTTTTACTGTTACAGACTTCTACTGTGACATGACTAACATATATTTTACTGTAACAGACTTCTTCTGTGACATGACTCACAGATTTCTACTGTATTAGACTTAACTGTAACATAATTCATAGACCTCTACTGTAACATGACTCATAGATTTCTACTTTATTAGACTTCTACTGTAACATAACTCAAAGACTTCTACTGTAACAGACATCTACTGTAACATGACTCACAGATTTCTACTGTAACAGACATCTACTGTAACATGACTCACAGATTTCTACTGTAACAGACGTCTACTGTAACATGACTCACAGATTTCTGCTGTAACAAAGTTCTACTGTAAAATGACACACATACTTTTACTGAAACATGACTTACAAACTTTTACTGTAACATGATTAACGACTTCTACCGTTCATGATACATGACTTACCTCTGCTTTAAAATGACCTATAGACATCAACTGTAACATGACTAGCATACTTCTGCTCTAAAATGACCCGTAGACGTCTATAAGATGACTCAGAGACTTCTACTGTAACATGACTCGCATACGTTTGGTGTAACATGACTCGCAGACTTTTACTGTGCCACGAATCAGACTTCCTCTGTTACGTTAAACATGAACTTTTTGCCTAAGTCCATTCTTTAGCTATCATCAACATCATCGTAAATTATTGCGTTTGAAAGTAGTTCCTTTAATGCATAAATGTATGAATGCATTGCTTGAATAAAAAAAAAAACGTTATGTTGTTGTTTTTTATTGTTGTTGTTTTTTCTTTACTTAAGAGCATACCTTTAAATAAATAAAACATCATATACGCTATTTTAACGTTTCACCGCATCTCTTATTATTTGAGAAATTTTTTCAATAATTTTGTATTTCCTTTTGTTAAAATATGCCTCGGTTGACGGTGAACGTCAACGATATTCTCGTTACCGCCCAGCATATTATAATACTTATAATATCTCGACATATTTATTTTGTTTTTAAAAAAAATTTGATTTTTTTCCCCCAAAATGCATTCCTCGGTTTTTTATAAACTTTGGATTACACATTTAGCTAATGAAGAGTAGCGGCCTAGTAACTGTTTTGAGATGAGATCAAATACTAAACACCATGATTGTTTGTAATATTTTATTTTGATAACATGTTTAAATAATACATAATATTTATATAAAAAAAAAAACCAAGTCTTAAAAACACAATGAAAGTTTGGCAGATAACAATGGAAAACATTTAGTGAATGCCGGGTGTATTTGATTGGATAATCATCAGCGTTGTAGTAAACCTTTGATTGGATGTTATTATAACAACACTGGTCTTTTATTGGATGTACATATAATAATAGCAGTACTGGTCTTTGATTGGCTGAATCGACAGCACTGCCGGCTTGGATGATAGGTTACATGGAGGGTGCTAACCTACAATTAAAGGAAAGGAATCAAATTCACAAAAGTAGAATGAAAATGCTTATAAATGTTTAGGCAGCAAGAAGATTCTTCTTTTCTCTTTGAGCCACGCTTTATGCCAGAAATGAAGTATACAATTTCTTCTTGTATAGGGTTTGAGCTATGTTCAGTAACTTACATATAACTTACAAATTCAATGCAACACTGCAATTTTTTATGCATAATGTGAAAGTTGAAAGAAAAATTATTCTGGGTAAACCGTTCTCCAATGTACCTTTTTAAAGTCATAAAGTAACATACAAAGAAAGAATTAATTTACCAATGCATATTACAAGTCAAAATGAACTTTAGCCATTTTTAAAACCCTTTGTAAATCTAAAGACAGTTGTTTTTTTAACCATATCGAATAATTAATAACTGAATACCATATTTCGACACCTGCAGCGAACGAACCCGATTCAGATTCCGTAACGCATGCTACAAGTATATTAGCTGTTCTTTCGTTAACTTTTAATGTTATCGTTTGTGTTATGAAAATTAATATCTATACGCTATTGTTTTTTTATGTTAAAAAAACTGGGGGTGGGCATTGATAGGGAAATGTCGTTTAACATCAATAGTCCTTAAAATTAATAAACTGGTTTACCAGTAAATAATATGAAGCAAGCAACGTCACAAAATAATAAAAGCGATATGCAATATCTTTAATTCAAGCTGAAGACTTTATCGCTGAAAATTTATTTAGTATAATTTAATTATAACACAATAGGGGTATATAATTCATAATAATTAGCTTAATTTTATTCTTTCATTTATCTTCAAAATGATTTTAATGTTATTCAAATTTCTCTAGAGTTTAATATATATTTTTAGGTATATCTTCGCTAGCCAAGGGTTTTCGGTCCACTTTGCTCCCCATAAACATAAATATGGGGAGCAAAGTGGACCGAAAACCATTGGCTAGCGAAGATGTTTTAGGTACAGCTATGTATTTTTTGTAAATAAAATATATTTTTAACCAGAATTTAAAAAATCATGGCGGTTTTCCAAATTAAAGCAAACTCAAAGCAAAGCAAATTCATATATATTATATCAATATATTTCAGTGATGCAGAATGCACATGTCTCTTACCAAAGAAGATGTAGGGTCGACACGTCCCGGAGATACAGTTGTAACAAATGTTCACGTAATCTTCACGACTTGAGGTTTCAGAGCTAGAGTCTTTCCTCCTGTCTCTTACTATTCCACGAATCACTCTAGATAAAGTCTTTGACGTTCTTCTGACGTCACCTGCGGGAAATCTTTCGTCATAACTCGCCATCTGACCGTAGATCGGCGCAGCGGCCGAGGGGTTAACTCTCACAGGTGCCCCGTCCCAAGACTGTCTAAATGTCGCCGAGCGCCCAAAGGAGCAAACAGTGCTAGGAGAATCCCCATGGTAATTTTTGGACACACATTTATCAAGACATTGCCTGAATGTCATCAGACTTCGATCACTTTCTTTTGTAACAGTTCCTTAAAAAAAAAAAACCAAATTTTTAATTATCAAAATGACAAAATAATTTGAACAGATTTTGTCACGTGATTTTTAATGTAGTTTTTTTATACTTAAAGATAAAAAATTTAAATCGAATGTATATTGATATTAAAACCAAATACATACCCCCTACATATGCATGGGCCAACAGGGTCATCCATACACAAAGAACAAAATAAGAGCGTTTCATTTTCCCGTCATGCTGCGTCACTGTCCCGTTGTCGTCTGCTCCTTCACCTTTTATAGGTTTGGGTAAGCTCCTGGCTCTAGATATATACTCTCTCGCGCCAGCTTTTTCCGTGTGGATGTAAAATGTTCGATAGATTAAAACAAACAGACAGTACAAGAATGTCAGCTAGTTTGTTATCACTAACTCATTCATTCATAGTCACATGGGCATTACAAAACCTTTATTTTACAATTAAGAAGAAAGAAAAAAGAACTTTAAGACTTTCCATTCAATATAAGACATTCTTCGGTTGATAAGTGACAATGTGTCCTTGCAGTATGAAATTGATTAATTGTTAAAACTAAGTTTGTTGATACATGTTTTTAAGGAATAAGGAATCAATCTTTGAGTATTATCACGTGATCATAATGGTCGAAACGTGATCAAATCCAATAAAGTTCGAAGGGGACTTGAACACGCCAAGACCGTATATTGATCATCCCATAATATTAAAAGGATGGTTCTTTATTACTTATATTTATATAGTTTTTAACAAATGCATGATTGAATATTAAATTAATGGGATTTTTACATTATTTTCATTTCGTATAGTTAGGCAAACCCTGATTGAGCCCCTACGTTATGGATGGATTCATTATTATACTATACTATTTAATACTATACGTTACAAATTTAATCCATGTCGTTAACTGGAAGATGTAAACGAATCCATTTAAACACTTCAATAGCTTTCAACAAATGAAAAGTTTACTGTAACTTGAGTTTTTGACTTTTTACTGTAGTATGACTTTCAAACTGCTGTTGTGTCTAACTGGTAAATAAAAATCTAATATTACTCGGCTCTAAATTGTAATTCATCTATTAGAGAATTCTACTGTAAATCGATTGCTAGACTTCTGCTGTAACTCGATGGCTAGACTTCTGCTGTAAATCGATGGCTAGACTTCTGTTGTAAATCGATGGCTAGACTACTGCTGTAAATCGATGGCAAGACTTCCACTGTAAATCGATGGCTAGACTTCTGCTGTAAATCAATTGCTAGACTTCTGCTGTAAATTGATGGCTAGACTTTTGCTGTAACTCGATGGCTAGACTTCTGCTGTAAATCGATGGCTAGACTTCTGCTGTAACTAGATGGCTAGACTTCTGCTGTAACTCGATGGCTAGACTTCTGCTGTAAATCGATGGCTAGACTTCTGCTGTAACTAGATGGCTAGACTTCTGCTGTAAATCGATGGCTAGACTTCTGTTGTAAATCGATGGCAAGACTTCCACTGTAAATCGATGGCTAGACTTCTGCTGTAAATCGATGGCTAGACTTCTGCTGTAAATCGATTGCTAGACTTCTGCTGTAAATTGATGGCTAGACTTTTGCTGTAACTCGATGGCTAGACTTCTGCTGTAAATCGATGGCTAGACTTCTGCTGTAACTAGATGGCTAGACTTCTGCTGTAACTCGATGGCTAGACTTCTGCTGTAAATCGATGGCTAGACTTCTGCTGTAACTAGATGGCTAGACTTCTGCTGTAACTAGATGGCTAGAACTCTACTTTAGCCAGACGAATACATTTCTACTGTGATTCGACCACAAGACATCTAATGTAATTTGGCTGATGTGCTTTTAGACATCCATACGTATACATATACTATTCTAAACTTCTACTGTACATGTAATCGACTGCTAGACTTTTACTGTAACTCGACTATTATACTCTAACATGTCTTCTAGACTTCAACTGTAACTCGACTGCTAGACTTCAACTGTAACTCTACTGTTACACTGTTATTCGACTGATAGACTTCTGCTGTAACTCAACTGGTAGACATCTACTGTAACTCGACTGTTATACTGTACCTTAACTGCTAGACTTCAACTATAACTCGACTGATAGACTTCAACTGTACCTCGACTGCTAGACTGTAACTTGACTGTTATACTTTAACTCGACTGCAAGACTTCTACCGTAACTCAAATGTTATACTGTAACCTGACTGTTAAACTGTAACTCGACTGCTAGACTTCTACTGTAACTCGGCTGTTATACTTTAACTTGACTTCTAGACTTCTACCTAAACTTGACTGCTAGACTTCTACTGTAATTCGACTGCTAGAATTCTACTGTAACTAGACAGTTATACTGTAACTTGACTGCTAGACACTTACTTTAACTCGACTGCTAGACTTTTACAGTAACTCCACTGCTAGACTTCTACTGTAACTCGACTACTTAACTTTTACTGTAACTCGACTGTTAAACTGTAACTTGACTGCTAGACTTCTAATGTAACTCGACTGCTAGACTTCTACTTTAACTCGACTCCTAGACTGCTACTGTAACTCGACTGTTATACTGTTACTTGACCTCTAGACTTCTACTGTAACTTGACAGTTAGACGTCTACTGTAACTTGACTGTTAGACTTCAGTTGTAACTCGACTGCTATATCTACATGTTACTTGATTGCTAGACGTCAACCGTGACTTCACTGATATTCTCTAAATTGACAGCTATATACTTTTACTGTAACTCGATGGCTATACTTCTACTGTAACTCAACTACTAGAATTCTACCGTAACAAAACTCTAATGCTTCCAATTTATCTCAGCTTTCCTGCTTTTATTGTAGGGGAAATGCATGTGATCAGATCAACCTTATAAAAATATGATTCTTCTAACGAATGCTATTTTGTGGTAACTTTAATGTTCTCAGATTTCTACTCAAACAAAACCCCCAAAACCTCAACTGTGACTAATGCATGGTAGGTTAGTATAAATAAACTGTAACGGTTTAATTTAACCTAAGTATAATATAGAAATTTACCTTCAGATTTCGGTTACACAACCAAAATAATATTACGGCATTTTCTTCCGCAAGTCTCTTACCTTGTACATGTAATTACTGTTATTTGACTCATTGATTTTTAACCTGATTAACTTGACTCTCAAGGTTATGATTGTATAATTTTACCATTTTTTATATTTGGTTACTTGAATTTGGATATTTCTTATTTATATAACGCGATTTTCTCTACTTTGACCGATCGGTTTAAAAATCGGTCAGTGGCCCTTTTTATAACTAAAGAGCCCTGACATGCATTTTATCAACCGTATTTGTTGATATTAGAAATCTTGGTTTCGCTACTCATGTCCTTGAACGTAACAGATATAATAGGTCAACCTATGTATTCAGGCCTTGAAGGAGGTGGGCCATATGATATGATTTTTAAAAATGTGAAATTATAAAAAGAAATATTTTATATAGGAATTTTTTGTAAAATGTAATATTCTTTTTCCGGACTCAATTAGTTCAGATGTATGATGTGCAATTTGTGAGAAGGTATATATTGTGTTACCAAAATCATATAAATATCATTATAAGATATACGTGTATTGAATTTTTTTGGGGGCCTGATTGTGACACCAAAAGAAAAAAAACCTCGGTTCAAAATTGGTCCAATATCCAGACATTCGACACGTGGACAATATACATGTATGTATGTGGGTTTTTAGGTCAGGGTAATTTCACATTTCTATTAACAACAATGTTATCCGGGATAGTTTTATCTGGAATTGTCCAATATTGACAATGATTGAACGGCGTACTCCATCTTAATCCGCTCGTACTTTTATGAGAATCAAGACTTTGTGTCTGCCAAATTTATTAAGGAAAATATCTAAGTTTTCGACAGCAGATAAATCTGCTTTGAGTAAAAGGGATCAAAAGTTTAAAGCGAGTATCAGTTTTAAACAATGACATGTTTTTGCAATCTCAATGGATGTACATTTGTATCTTTGAGGAGACATGTTCCATCTCCCTAATTTTTTACTTCGCAATTCTTAAAATTAAAGTTAGGGGTTTGTTTTTTTTTGTAACAATTTTGAATAAGTCGTATCTAAACGTAATACGAAATGTTCACGATGTTAGATATATACACGTATTATCTTTATGGTGTTTTATGAAATATAGTAATATAAAATAAATTGTTTAAAATACCTTGAAGCGTGCATTGATATGTTCGTCGAATTAGTATTTTCTGTGTTATATTTTTGCAATTAACATCTTATTACATTCAGTGCCTGATATTTTTACTTTTTTCAGATTTCAGATTTTCTGTCTTGTCATTCTATTTTAGCGAAAAGTATTTTTGTTTTATACGTACGTACTTTGTAAAATATGAACAAATAATGTAGATAACTAGATTTTCTTTGGGAAAAAAACACTAATGTACAAATTGCCACAATTATTTATTATTGGAAGTTTTAAAGATATATCAGACATAACACACGCGATCACTAAGGTATTTTATGTAAACTGAACAAACAGAAAATATGGACAAACAAAAAATAAAATTAAATTCGTCTTCTATAAAGTTTTTTATTTCATTTTAAAAAACCGTTTCATTTTGTTCCCGTGTATTTTATTTTCTAGATACCATTACTAAATGATTTTTTGTGTTCATTAAATACTGAGGATAAAAATCCATCAGTTAAAGTAATATGAGCTGTATTTTTTGGAATTTTTTTTTGTTGTTGCAAAAACCTGCTATTATGATAAGTCTGCATGAAACGTAAACTGTTATGATAAAATAAGATTTGAAAAATCATTAATTTTTGTCAGAAGAAAGATTTCTCTTCTTAAGAATAAATAGCAGATCAATTTTTGTACAGGGCGACAATAATTAAATTTTGCTTAAATTAATGCTTTTTAACGGCTTTTCCCATAAAAATATGGCTTACATAAATTTAAAAACCATATTATATTTATTGCCATTTTAGTAGAAAATATTCTAAATAACATTTTCGGGAAAAAAAAATTCAGCATGATAATTGCAGCTCATATCGCTTTAAATATTTTAAAAAGTACATATATAAACAATTATTTCTGTGATATCTCTATTTTAACAAATGTAACGTGTTTGGCCAGATCTGAAATTCTTTGTTTGCTGGGTTTTGAACCAGTGAAATTTTATAAACTGAAGTTCACATATAATTCAAACGTGTGGGATGGCAAAACAAAGAAAGAAGTTAGAATTTAATACAATACCCCAACGAAACGATGTCGAGGCACGTTTTACAATTAATACATGTATATTCTTTTTGTTTAGTGCAAAAGTACCGTTGGTGTCGACCCTTTACATGCAGATCTTTCACCTTGTTCACCCTAATGTTTATCTGGTTCATCTGGGTCAATAACGTGCATGACCATATTTCACACATCATGGAGCTTGCTCACTTGTGGTACTCCGATTCCTCAAGATGCTGTGTTGTTTACGTGATATCGATAAAGTCTTTTATCAGCTGTTTATGTAAATGCAATAGATATTGTGAATCAAACATGATCAGTAAAAACTTCGAATATAACTTCTCTCTCTCTCTCTCTCTCTCTCTCTCTCTCTCTCTCTCTCTCTCTCTCTCTCTCTCTCTCTCTGAATTTGTGGACGCTAACGATCTTATTAGAGAAATAAGTGGTGAATGTTTAAACCCAATCTTTGTCACTCAAAATCCTTTGATATGAAAATGCTACGGATTTGAGAAGAGTATTATGGTAACAGCATGTCAGAAGGTCAACATGCCGTTAAGAATGGGTAGATTTATCTTTGAGATCCCAGGTTCTACATCATGATGTGATTCAATAAATCTCCACAAAGAAAATACGTTAGCATGATAAGTGACACAGCTCCGATAAAACATTAAATCGTGACAATTTCTATAAAAATTATTTATTTACAATCATGAAAAGTCATTAAAGTTTTGCGCTTTTTCCCTACTTTCCTTTGGAAGATTTTTGCAACACTTTTTTTAACTATGATATATCATCTCTCTCTCTCTCTCTCTCTCTCTCTCTCTCTCTCTCTCTCTCTCTCTCTCTCTCTCTCTCTCTCTCTCTCTCTCTCTGATGCATACTGATCGGGTTCGGCATTCAAACTATTCATTATACTCTGGCGGCGAGGGGTGAATGTACTTTCACACATCTTTATTTTAATTATTTTTCATCGAATATTAGGTATTGTGACCCTAGTAAAGGTAATTGCTGTAAATGGGTACTTATATATAATTTTATAATGCCCGACACAGTTAGGTTTAACATAGATTATTGCATAAACATATTTATTGTCTTATGCTTGTAGAGATACTCTTTGTCGGTTAAAATTAGATTGAGAATATTAAGGTGCCTCACTACACCTTGAAAAAGTTTCTCAAATCAGCAGAAAATTACTTGATTATGATAGAAAGCATGATGGATAAGAAGTATATATGTCAAATAGGCGAAAAAATGTGCAACTTTAGTTAAAAAATGATATTTTCAAAAAATTCATTCAGTAAACATAAACAAAAGCCCCAGGTGGATTCGAACTCATGACCTGCGGTTCACATGCCTGATACTTTAACCACTGAGCTATGACGATATACATCTGAATCGATTGATACAAACAGTTTAACAAAACATTTAAATCGCCATCTTGTGACGTAGTGTCTTAAAAAGTATAAGTCTCGGTGTAGTGAAGTACCTTAATTATTTTAAAGTTTTGAATGGTTTAAAATTTCATATCAAGTTTTATAATCACAATTTTCCATCGAATCATTCATATTTAAGTTAAGCTAGTTTCAAATTATATAGTATAACGTGAGAGTCAATGTCTCCAATTTAAATCTTGTTCATAATACTAATATGTCTATACATTAGCAATGCTAAATAACAGCAGCAAATGCAACCTTACATAGATTTCTGCACATCAAACCTTTAAACGGTATCCTTTATTTCAGCGTATTTATGCTTAAAAACATTTAATTATTGCATACACAAGTTAATTTCAAAATTGTGAACACGTTTATCTCGAATACAATGGATATGTCGTAGTAATATGTAAGTCCCTACCACTTATTCTTTAAGTATTTTACCCTTAATATCTCAAAAACGAATATCTTAAAGTTTTAAACAGCCCCATCTAGTTCGAAATAACGCACTTTGACTGTACTGCTATATTACGTGCAGATAGCTGGGTTAGATTCATGTATATTTCTAAAGTCGGCTGAATTTTTCTGATCAAGCTACAAAACATTTAAAGTTATAAATAAGTACCCCTTTACACACAAAGCTACTTTAAAGGGTTATCTTGATACAAATTTATAGCAAGATGATTATTCTATTTGGCAATTCACAGCTTTTCATACGACTGTTTGTGTAACTAAACAAGTATTGGAAGGTCATGTTTCAAACATAAGTGATTTTTTTCCAGTGTCTCGAGTTAGAATTGGAGAAAAATGGTGGAATTTAGTGAGAAATTTAAAATACTGTACAAATTTTTGTATTTTATGAATTTTGGTGTCCTGCAGGGATTTGGTAAAAAAAAAAACATACATTTTGCATACTGCCGATACATATTTTATTATTGATTATTTTGAATTTAAGTAATACCATATTATACAATGAACTTGTACATTTATGAATAGAGAAAGAAATTAAATATATTTAATAAACCAGGACATGAAAACTATATATTGTTTTAGTGGTTGTTAGATATATATGTAGTATGCATTATGGTACATGTATTTTGTTTTATTTCATAAGGAAAATTTTAAGTATGTATAAAAAGATCTATATATTTATCAGATATCTCTAATACCTGATTAAGAAAAAAAGTTTGCTATTCAACATGCGCATCTTCAAATGCCATCTATAAAGGGAATTTCATTGTAAAAATGGTATATTGAGACAGAATATCTTTATCAAAATACATAATATTATTTAATTTTCTACAGAGTTCATGGACGTTGAAGATAGTAAGTCCACTTTGTTGCACCTCACCCAGTCAGGGGAGGATGTGGAAATGCAGATCAAGGAGGAGGGGTCAGTGAGTGACAGTGGGGGGAAGTACTCCATTGACTGGAAAAAACGGGTCAAATCAGAGTTTATGAGGATAAAGCATTTGAAGAAGTACAAAAAGACAGACGAATTAAAGGTATGAGGTTCAGCAGGCTTTCTAACGTAGGAGAATTCTGTACAAAGCTTTTAATTTTACCCTTCTTTATTGTACTTTTCGTAAAGCATTAAAGGAAAATTTGGATTCATTTCAGCTTAGGGTCTTGCACTCCATTTTGATACAGATTAGGACACAAATTTTGGGGAATATTGAGAAAACCAAATTTTTTTACTCTTCCTATTTTGGGGCTTCTGCATGTTTTGTTGTGAACTTAAAACATGTATATGTTTTGTTATTTAAAAATGAAAAAAAAAAAGATTGGGTAGCAAGTTTAAATGTGTTATATCCATATATATATGATCTTTTTTTTTTGAGGGGACAAGGATAATGAACTAACACATTTATTGGAGAGTAAAAAGGTACATTTTTTAAGGCAATGGCCCGATTGATAGACAATCAAAAGCCCTGCATCTTCAGGTGTTGCTTGCATTGAACTATGCTAATTTAAAGGAAGATTTGATAATGATTTACTTTTTCTCCAGGCAGCTTTTGCAGCAAACAGAAAAACCATCAACGAGCAACTGACCAATCAGAAGGAGTTTCTGGATTCCCAGCCGTCCTATACCCTCCCTCCCCCCGAGACCCTCAGTCACATTCCTGTCACAAAGAAGGTACATTACCAGGTCTTCATAAGAACATAACCCCAGAAAAATGATTTCTCAGAGCCTTATATAGCTAGCAAGATTTAGTCTTTTGGAATGATGTATAAACTATCGAGCTCACTCATCAAAACAAATTAAAAATGATGCTGACCAATTAGTGAAATACACTGATTACATACCTACAGCTTAGAATTGCATGAACTTTGTTTTTGTTTTTAATGAGTCATGAATACTGTAATTGATAATGAAACATCACATTACTGTTTGAAACAACTTCTCAAAGTCCATGGTCTTATTAAAATAGCTGTGTGATAAGTCAGTAAATGTGTGATAAGTCAGTAAATTAATTTGCTTACCAAGGTAAATTAAAACACTCCATAGTCTTGCTGTTCAGTAATTGTAATTAAGTTGTGTTTTTTGTTGTGTATAATAGGCCGCTTAGTTTGTTTATAATGTCTTGCTGTTGTTGTAGTGTGATGTAAAAAGTAACTTAATGCCAGTCCAGACAACTCTTCTGCGAGTTTTAAACAGCCTTCAGTCCATTCCAACCATGTACTGTTGGGCAGGGCTCCAGCAAAACTTTATGGTAATCACACTTTTGAATTAACATGCTACTTGCTAAAAAAAACTTGTGTCAGATAGAGCTGTATTTGTGGTAGAAAAAATTCAGCAAACTTTATGATGACTCAATCTTTATTCAAAAGTTTAAGTCATTGGAACAGTTAAGAATTGCTGAGATCAACTGTTAAAAAATAATTTGAATATTTTTCTATTACACTCCATTGGCTGTATGAAAATCACAAAATCAATCCTGTTGGATTGTCCGTGCATGACAATGAAGAAGAAATATGTAACACTTGAACCAGTTTATATTTTATTTTGCCTCTTTTACAAAGGTGGAAGATGAAACTGTACTGCATAATATTCCATATATGGGGGACGATGTCCTTGACAAAGACGTAACCTTCATCGAGGAACTGCTGAAGAACTACGACGGCAAAGTCCACGGAGAGAAGCACTGCAACGTGATGGACAACGACACGTTTGTCGAGCTCGTCAACTCTCTCTGGCTCAACTACCCTGATCCTGATGTGGATGGGGGTATGTGTATTGGGCTAACTTAAAAACTTTAAAACTGTTAGCTTGCTTTATTCTCTAATGACGGCAACAACAAAAATCACAACTTTGATATTTTTATTCATATTTTAAGCAAATTCTTCTTTAATTTTTTCCAAAATGAAGTAGTTTGCAGATTCATGCATGTATTTTGTTTCATAGCAAGATTGCTCATTTAAATTTTATATTCACTTCAATGAAATCTTGGTAATGTGTGTCACTGTATGATTAAGCAGATGGAAGATAGGTATTCTATGTGTTCCTCATACTTTTCTTCATACTAATAATTTCAAGTATCTGTTGACACAGAGGAGGGCATTGAACACTGTAACCAAGACGAACAGAAGTCACCATTCCCCAGTGATGCCATATTCGAAGCCATTTCTGCAGAATTCCCAGAAAAAGGGTCAGGGGACGATCTAAAAGAAAAGTATGAGCATATCAAATTATTTCTGCTGATTAACAATATTTATTTATTTAAAAGTGTTCAATCTGTAATAAAATTTAAAAGTTTAAAAGGTTGATTTCATAGGTAAAAAAGGAATTCTATTACGCTTACCACAGTCCTGATTATATTTACTCATAATATTCAGCAAATTCTATGACATTTGTGTTCCTCATTTTAAAAGTCAGCCTATACTTTTGCAGGTACAAGGATCTGATAGAAGTAAAAGAAACCACTGGTAACATGCCCCCTGAGTGTACCCCCAATATCGATGGAGCGGGCGCCCAGTCCGTGCCTCGTGACCAGACCATGCACTCATTTCACACGCTGTTCTGTCGACGCTGCTTCAAGTACGACTGCTTCCTACATCGTAAGTTATTACATATAATACTGGTTTATATTAAAATGTGAATATTCACCTTGAAGGGTTCTTTTGCACTTCATGTACTATGTTATTATTTATCAATTTAATAGGAAGATTTTTTAAAGTTACATTTTATCAGTTAAAAAAAGATTTTATATTTCTCCCATTTTATACTGATTCTAGTACATGATAAAGTCAACCTTAAAGGATTTTTGCTCTTCAAGTTTTTCCCATTTTTAATCACTGAAAGAGCTATAATGCCATTTTAGTGAAATGTTGGAATTTTTTGTAGCCTATCACCCCACTCCAAGTATGTTGACCAGAAAAATGCCAGAAACCAAACAGGAAACAGAGCCTTGTGGACCACACTGTTATTTACATTTGGTAATGTTACTAAATAGCTGAAAGTTGGTATTACACATTATAGTATATTTTAAAGGGGCATGGTCACGATTTTGGTCAAAAATTACTTTTCTGATTAATGTTTACAATGCTTTAGCAAGGCATTTTTAAGAGGCAACCAAAAATTTGAGTGTCGTTTGTTGGGTTATAAGCGAGTTACAGAGCTTACAATTCTTTGCTATGTAAACAAAGCTTTTGTTAACATTTTGAATTTTGAAGTGAAAATTCCAAATTTAGACCTAAAATGAATGTGTTAAACGTTAGGAACTGATTATTTATGCTTCAAATTGATAAGAAGATAAACAAATCAGCCTGAAAAAGAATTTACTTTATTGAACCTATGGAAACAAAAACAGGGCACGAGCTTTGTTACATGACAAAGAATTGTAAGCTCTGTATCTTGCTTTTAACTTAACGACTGACCCTCAAATATCATTTAATCATTAGAAATGCATTCCTCAAGCATTGTAAGTAATAAAAACAGAAAAGTAGAATTTGACTAAAATCGAAATTCATGTACATAATCATTATTGTCTTAGTCCAATTTATTGATAATTTTGTAAGATATGTATTTTTCATGAATTTTATTTGCAGATGATATTTCACTTGTTGAATTTGAGAGCACTGTTGGTGATTTATGGTTGACATAATGACATCAATGTGTTGATTATTTAAGGTTGGTCTACCAGATGAAAAGGGGGAGCACTGTGAAGTGAAAAAAGAAGAAAAGATAGAACCTAGTAAGTATACTGATGTTTTAATACAGATACAACACAGTGTGAATGTGCACTATACTACACACAACATACCATCACAGGATGCAGGGTTTGGTTTGGGAATTGGGGAAGGTTTAAGTCTTGTATGCTCAAGATATAAATGAATTTGAGGGAAAAAAAATTAAGTTGACTGAGGGAATTTTTTTATGAATTGAACATGCATTGTTTTGGATTTCATCGTGTATACAAATCAGAATTATAAGCCATTCAATAATTAAAAAAATTCCGAAATACATTATGTATCTTTAGCTAATCAACCTTGATATTCATAAGATAAAGAAAAGACAGGGCTTGGTTGAAAGGATTTAAAGTGCATTCACATACAAAAAAAGATGGACATTTATAAGTGTATTTATGATAATTGTGGACATTTAAATTAATGGATTTTGTGTTGTAAGTAGTTGCAGCTGTTGCTTGTCTTATTTCAGGTAAAAAATGTAAAACTAGATTGCAAAATAAGCGCAAAAGTAAGTACAGTCTCAAAAAAAATTAGACACACATCGTTCATAGTTTTTTTAAAAAACATTTTCATTCATATCTTTTTCAGACATCAGAAATAGTCATTTTAGAAGATACACATTCTCTAGCTCCATATTCATGGTGCATGAAAGTCAGAAATTTTGCTTTATTGACTTTTCAGTTTCATTTGCTTCCATTTACATGTAATCCTTATTGTGTTTTTTCTTATTGAAATTTTATATTTATGATTTATATACATATCATATACATGTACCTTTCATGAATTGTTTTGGTGTGAGCTTTGCATGATATTCATAAATTTGATCTCCACCCAATTCTTTTGACTTTTAAATTGGTATTTTTATTGAATTCAAACTGACAATAAGTAATATTATCATAATTTTGAAAGCCCAAAAATACATTCATAAATAAATTTCCTATTTTTTTTCTTCAAGAATTGCACTCAAGTCATGTGTATAAAAATATGAATAATTATTTAATTTTCTTGGTAAAGATATTTATATTTGATAGGGTGACGATTTATGCATCTACTACATGCATACGTGTATGTAGAAAGTGCAGATGTTAAAATTGTACTTGGTACGTTGAATGTAGTGCCAGATTGAATGCTGCTTAAAAATATGGGAGACTTATTCAAATGAAAGTCCCACTTTTAATCTATGTACAAAAAGTTTTAAGATACTTATGATATATACCATTTATATTGATAGAAATATACAATATAACCATGTTTCATAAGTATTGTAATTATACCCGCACTTTCTAAAGAAAGTTCGGGTATATTGTTGTTACCCTGTTCCGTCCGTCCGTCCGTCTGTCCGTCCATCCGTCCGTCCGTCTGTCACGTTTTACTTTCTCAAACTGCTCTTACATCTTATAAACCAGCAAACTGAACTCTTGGAGTTTGATTTGGGGTATCATGTTGTTTTGTAAAAAGGTTTCAAAAATTCTCTGTTAGTCCTGGGGGTCAAATAATTGGTAAAAAATGACGTTTTTTCACAAAAAACCTTCTTCCTTGAACTCCTCCTACATTTTCAAAAGTAGACAAATCATCTTT
Organism: Magallana angulata; assembly: GCF_025612915.1. Lineage (NCBI taxonomy): Eukaryota > Metazoa > Mollusca > Bivalvia > Ostreida > Ostreidae > Magallana > Magallana angulata. The sequence goes on along the minus strand of NC_069117.1, from coordinate 38,394,424 downwards.
TGGAATATGTTTTAGGGTATCCTATAGATGCGCAATAAGGTTTCGGAATTTTCAATTTTGTCCTGGGGGTCATTTAATGGCTAAAAAATGACGTTTTTTTACAAAAAAACTGGTTTAAAAAACGTCATTTTTTTTAAGCAGTAGCCAAATGATCTTCTAGAATATGATTGGGGGTGTCATATTGAGGCATGATCATGTTCCAGAATTTTTTTTTTAATTAAGGGGATCAGTGGGCAACAAAAAATGACGTTTTTTGGCAAAAAAAATATGGTTCCCAGAACTCCTCTTACAACTTTTGGAGTAGCTACGTCATCTCTTGGGATATAATTGGGGCTGTCCTATAGATGTGCAATAAGGTTTTAAAAATTTAAATTTCATCCTGGGAGTCAAATAGTAGCAGAAAATTGACGTTTATCACTAAAAAAACAAACATTGATCCAAGAACTCCTCTTATGATTTAATGGATAGACAATCATATCTTGGGATATGATAGGGACTGTTCTATAGATGTGCAGTAAGGTTTTCAAAATTTAAATTTCATCCAGGGAGTCAAAATGTAGCAGAAAATTGACGTTTATCACTTAAAAAAACATAGATCCTAGAACTCCTTTTATGATTTAATGGATAGACACATCATATCTTGGGATATGAAAGGAACTGTTCCATAGATGTGCATTACGGTTTTGAAAAATTAAATTTAACCCTGAGGCCCATTACCTACCGGTACATACCTTTTGATGCCCTTTAAGGATCAAGAATATATATGGTTAAGGGGTGGGGATCTCAACCGTTTTCGAGATATTCGTGCACTTCCTGTTCAAGGGGGGTCATGACCACCCCCGGGGCCCATGACCTACATACCGTTTGATGCCCCTTGACACAAGGAACAAGAATATATATGGTGTAAGGGTGGGGATCTCAACTGTTTTGAAGATATTAAGGGACTTGCTGTTTGAGGGCGTCAGGACCACCCACAGGGCCCATGACCTACATAACATTTGATGCCCCTTGACATCAGAAACATGAATATATATGGTTTAGGGGTCATGATTATAACAGTTTCTGAGATATATGGTAATTTCAAATTCCTGGGGGGTGGGGATGACCCCAGGGGTCAGATCTAATAAACCCTATATATTGCCAGTAACAGCCAATATATGATTATGAAAACCCTATATTATTATCTTTGTCCGTTTTCAAGTTACCATTTACAATAGAGTCTATGATTCTTCCTACAAGGTTCAATGTTAGACCCCACACCCTTTTGACACCCCCCTCCCCCCCCCCCCTCCCCCAAAAAGTGGTTGTCTAACCTAAAATGAGAAAAATCAAACCAGGGTGCACAACTAGATTTGCAGGCCTATCATATCCTAGAGTTTTGTACAATTATGTTCAGCCATCTCTGAGAAACAAGTTCAGAGCGGGAAAGAAGAAAAAGAAGACGAAGAATATATACATGTATTAAGAACCGTACAAAAACAGTAAGTCTCCAAACTTCATTCAGGAGACTTAATAATTAATAAAGATTAAATAGAGATAGGATCATCAAACATCAATAATTTAAAGATAATTGACAATTTCTGATTCTAAGGGGGCCAGGATGACCCCTTAGGGTCATGACTTACATGCCATAATGATCTGATGCGCCTGCATGACCTAAGGAGGAATAATATCTTTGGATTAAGGTGGGGATCTCAATGGTTTTTATGATATTTGATAATTTCAGGAAGAGCACTTGGGATCATGACCTACATACCATCTTAAATGCCTTGAACAAAGAAACAATAATATAATATGTACATGATATATGATTCAATTTGAGAACCCAGATATAGATCAATCATCTGTTTTGTAATACTTCCTATGTATATATACATGTACATGTATTAGTTTGTGTTATGTTCTATACTATTCATGTTCATGACTGTAGTATGGCTTAGTCTTATTTTAAATTACATTAATATATGACTTGGAACCCCCACTCCCAAACAAACTCAAATATAAACTGTTCTCTCTCCCCCCCCCCCCCACCCCCCCCCCCCCCTTCCTTGTCGAATAATCTATTAAAATCAAAATATAATTTGGGTGTCTAAAAACTTTTATAAACTGGTAAAAAATGTTATTCTTAAAAAAAATTACATTACACCTTGCATAATTGACAAATGATCTATTGAGATACGATCAGAGGTCATATTTCTACCTTGGGATCAATAAGTAGTATTCATTGACAAGTTAAAATTAATTAATAACAATAAATGATTCAAATTATAAATGTTTATACTCCACATTCATCCCCCCCCCCAATCTAACCTGCTTATAAAGATTCAGTCTTCTTAATACATTCTTGCATGTGTACAGTAGCAAATTTTAAATCATTTCTTGACTGCTTTTTCTCTCGTGATTCACATTAACATTTTGGAAATTGCTTAATTCAATTTTTAAGATCTATAAACAAAATGTTATATGCATCACTGCCATGTGTATTCACCTATTTGGGGCAATTGTAAAGTCTCCTAAACAAAGCAGTGACATCATTAGGCTAGGAATTACCCACATGGATCAAACACTACTGTATAACATATGAATAAGATAAAATACATTATTATTTCTAGTTCTAAAATGTCAGGGTGTCTCCAAGGGGGCATAATCTTACAATACAATTTTACGCGCAATGACACAAAGAGCAAAAATAAATTAAACGGTTTAGGGATGAGGATCTCAGATCTCAGAAGTTAACAAAATATACAGTGTATCATATCATTTCCTATTTCATAAAGGCGGGGGGGATGGGGGGGGGGGGGGGTTTAAAGACAACACCTGGGGGTCATTAATGTACTTTACACCAGTTGATGCATCATAATGACTTTAGAAGATATTTTGTATTTTCCTGTTTCGTGGGGTCAGAACAGTCCCATTAGGTCATGACCTACATTGTATTTGATGCATTATAATACATTAAGAAAGAAATACTCCTTCCTTCCTATTATTACTCATATAAAAAATATAAGTGTCTACACTTACTTACATATGTAATACACAAATTTAATAAGAAATTGTTTATACAGGGTCAATATGGGGTCAACTCAACAGTGCATGCAGTCTGACAAATGAAAAAAATAACTTTTGCAACTAAAATGACAGAAACTTTACAAATGCGATAGGATAGGTAACAATGATAAGCTTATTTAAATATTAAAAGATGATGATACAGTATGCTGTCAAAGAGAGATTACATTTAGAAAGTGAAAGTAGAACTTATATACATGTGTATGTATGCTGGCAGGAATCCCATGCTGGCATCTTATTATATTGTGCTACTGCTACTACATGTATTATGCTTACCTAAATTGGTCAACATCATAATGATAATCCAATTAAAACACAATAATGAATTCCTTTAGCTGATCTTAACTACCGTAATCCTTTTCTGCATACGGAAAACACAGACATGTACATGTATGTATGGGTGTTGCTAAAACGCGGAACGGAAAACGGAACGGAATGGAAAATATCATCACGTTTATCGCTTAAAAAGGGTATAGACTGGCCAGAAACGATTTACTTTGTACCTTTTATTTATATCTAATGAATGATTATCAACATGTTGCTATCTTATTAATATTCATATGAATGTCTCTCAATTATAGCATTGTATTCATTCGGCTTTAGTTGAGTACGAAACGGAAAAATCAAATGTATACGAATTGTGAAACATTAACATGATTAAACGAGCAAATTAGCTATAACTTTTTACTTATTTCTCTTATTATAGCATTGAATGATTTATTTTTGACGTCGTCGTGTCAATAACTGCCGTCAGGTGAGCAGACAAATTGAATAACGCGCGTTAGCGCGTTATGATAATTTGTCTGCTCACCTGACGGCAGTTATTGACACGACGACGTCAAAAATAAATCATTTAATGCTTATATTTACATTCCCTTACTGATGAAATTAATTATTTACTTAAATAAATCGATATAAATTGCAGATAACGGAGGGAGTAAATTAGTAACAGCAAGAACAGCTGTTTATAAAACCGGTTTAAACTGGTTATCTAAAAGACTGTTGTGATGAGATCGACGAGCATGAAAATATTATCCATGAAAAATAACTCTTAAAATTTTGCTTTTAATAAAAAAGTCAATTTTTTTAAGAATAACTGTAAAACATGATGTTTTTGACAACATTTATAAAATGTATTTTACACCGATAACATAGAAATCACTGTTTGAGAACTACTTATGTAAATTACTTGTAAATTCATACGTAGTGAATAGGTGTTGCATTTAGAGGCATTTAAACGTCACTGAATTTAATGGAAAAATAAAGTAGAATGTAAATATATGGTATTGCTGGCATATTAGCGTAATTAACGTACTCAGTTAGTGAAAGCGTTTTATGCGTGTTTTGAGTATTTTTATACTATTTTCAAATATGATGTACATGTATATACTTACATCAAAATTGAATTTTCGGTGTTCTAGACGATCTTTTATCATACAGACGATACAGTATCATTGAGATGGAAGAAAAAAACTGTAGGACTGACGACATTAAAAAATTAAAATACAGTAAACATTAAAATACCCGGTAATTTGCGAAACTAGTAATTTGTGAAACTAGTATTTTTAGCAATGCAATTTTGTTTATGTTTGCATTACAAAGCATGCAGTTGTTTATTCCAGCAGCTATATACATATGATCCAAATAGAGAGCTCTAGACGTGGCCTGGTTTGATTTTCCGATTATATATTGGGACTATAGTCTGTCGATCCCAAAATATTCATGCAGCACATTTGGACGATTTATAATGGAAAATGTTGACTTCTTTTCTCCATTTGGAAGTCACTCAGAAGACCTTGCACAATTTTTCAACACTATCATCCGGGTCTGTTAAAATGCAAAACCCCGTAGACTTCTTTATTTTTAGCCGTGTATTTATACCAGCTGATAAGCTAGAGAGGACGTTTTAAAGAAAGAATAATGAGAATGTTAAATGCTTCTAAAAGAGAATCGCTTGAACCCTGAGGTATGTATAAATATACAGCAAAAAGTGAATCGAGGATATTTTGGGACAGAATATAGTGGTCAATGCATGTACTGTTAATTTTGAGGAAATAAATATTCTTGAATAAATAATCTAATATTGCTAATCTTTCAAAAAAAATTAAAAAGGTACATAAAGTATATCGTTTTAGCATACTTAACAAATCTATGAGGTAAATAACATTAGAAAAGATTTTCCGTTTTCCTTCCGTTCCGTTTTCCGTTCCGCGTTTTAGCAACACCCATGTATGTATACACGTGAACCCATCTAATCGAAGAGCTGGGTAAAACTAGTACCCGCTAATGAGATATGCAGACCTGTGTTGTGTACGTAACTTCAGACAAAGATCAGTCATTTGTAACATGCATGTATTTTTATGACCTATTCTTCAAATCCACTTGCACTATTTTATTAGGCTTTAAGGTGGTGCAGGACACCTGCATATTGTGATGTACATGTATACATGTACTTCCTATTGAGATTGTTACCTAACATTGAAGCGCAATGGGTTAGAGCGTTTACATGTCTGTAAGAGCATTGGGGTCCAAGGTGTATTTTTGGTAATTTACGAATTTTCATGGGGAGGGGGGGTCTGGACCCCTCACCCCTTCTCTAAATCTGTGCACACGATGATGTTCATGTAGGCACACAGAAGCAAATCTAAAACCGGCAACCGCCACGGGGAGGGGGCATAATTTAATTTTTAATTTTGTTTGTAATAATTATATAGACCATTATACTTCCTATGACATAAAATGTTAAGATTATTGATTAACTGAAAATTCACTGCAAACAGTTCTACCCCAAATTGCACATAAAGTGCTGCTCATGTCACGATGTGTATTATCATATGGGCAGGGATCTCATCCTTCAGTTATGAAAATTATAATTTTTAAATGTATTACCGGAGTTTGCATGTAGCCTTCATTTTTAATTAAACTGGTACAAAACAGTGTTATTTAGGGGCAAACACATGGTGCGGGTATTACTGTCTAATGACAGCATCTAGTTTTACTATGTATCTGTTTTGCACTTGAGTTGATTAAGTTTTTGTATACGTAGTCTACTCAGATATAACGCCTTTTATTAAATTTAAGACTGGGCGAATTTCAATGTCTCAATTATTTTTTAAAAACACAACTGTGTATGGGTGAATTCAAGACGGGGCAAAACTTTGCAATTGTAGAAGGGGGGGAATTACATGGGGCAAAATAACCCTGTATACAGTAGTTCATGGGATAGAAAAAACTGCATCACTTATCATTAAATAAAGACAGCCAATACAGAATGGAATATTATAAGGGGCTTGTTGAATAATCGTATTGTACATGATATATGTTAAAATGGTATGACAATTTGGTCTTTACATGAGCAACGGGGGTTTATACTGTATAAACTTAATTACATAGCCCAGTGTCATTCGTTGTTTGAATCTAAAATAACAACCCAAGCAAAATTTTTTAGATTGTTTTTCTCAAGGAAATGGGCTTTCTTTGCATCTTTTCATATGTATACCAGCATCCATCAGTGAAAATCAATTTTAAAAAAGACAAATTAAACTAACTTTTAAACTTTTTACTAATTTAGTGTCCCATTTTTGATAATGTTGGTTTTAATAATTGAAGAATCATTTCTTTTATGGGAAAAGGGGTTAAAAAGTGAAATGATAACTGCTTTATACGATCGTCACAGAATCTGTCACAGACGTGAAGCAGGAGAAGACGAGGATAGACGACTGGATGCCGGGGGAGGAGTCGTTGTTCAGGGTGATACAGGACATGCACCGCACCAACTACTGCGCCATGGCCAAGCTGATCAAAACCAAGACCTGTGTTCAGGTACACTGTCATTCTAAATTTATCATTATCACTGCATTAAATTGTCTCCAGGTACACTGTCATTGTGTCTGGTGATATATGTATCATCACTGTAAAAATGTGTCCAGGTACACTGTCATTGTGTCTGGTGATATATGTATCATCACTGTAAAAATGTGTCCAGGCACACTGTCATTTTGTCTAGTGATATATTTATCAACACTGTAAAAATGTGTTCAGGCACACTGTCATTTTGTCTGGGGATACATGTTTGTGTGATCATCACTGTAAAAGGTGCTCAGGTACTCTTCAGTTCTTCTGACCAATGTCACTGTGAAGTGTGTGTGTGGTAGCATCTGGTATGTCTGTGTAAGTGTGCAATGACATCCGCCATAAATGTGTGCACAAACATCAACTGGGTACTAAAGTATGTTTAGTTGTTTACTTTGAAGGATTTGTGCACATAAATATGACTTTTCTGTTGTATAAACAGTCTTTTGGGAAGAATATTAATGTATGATGAACATCTGTAATGTGTCTGAATATTTATACATGTATCTATACATTCACTTTGAAATATACATGTCTCTATATGTTCTTTAGATTTTAGAAATGTGTGTATACTTGAATTCAATATTACCTCTAGGATGAGAGCTCTCATTATAGAAGAGCACAACTTTTCTTATGTGGTTAGTGTTCATTGGTTATTTTTGTTTTTAGGTGTATAGTTTTGCACTTAAAGAGGCAGCCCACATTCCAGACATCACAGAGGATAAGAAGCTGACTCCACCCAGAAAGAAGGCCAAGAAAAAGCACAAGTAAGGGGTTTGTTACTCAGGTGGCAAGGCAGTTAGAACAGAGACTGCCGCTTAACAGAACAGAAACTGCCGTTAAATTACATTATATCATATTCCCATAATGACATAAAAAAAAAATCATTTCAAATGAAATACATGTATGCAACAAGGCCATTTTCATATCTTTTTAATTACATTTACTAGATTTTTAAATGTATGACAGCAGTTGGACAAAATCTGGTGTTAAAACACAGTTAATGTACCTAACAAATATAAAACTTTGTTATTATAGTAAAAATAAAATGAATACATGTTTTTTAATTAAAAGAATTGGTAGTCTGGTGCATGCAATTTAAATTATCTTTGACATGGGTAATAATTCCAATTCTATGAGGTTCACACCTTTGACATGTAACTAACTGACTTGTTTTTATTGACAGGTTGTGGTCCATGCACTGCCGTAAGATTCAGCTGAAGAAAGACAACAACAGCAGTAAGATGGTGCACAATTACCAGCCGTGCGACCACCCGGGGCTACGGTGTGACGAGAACTGTCCCTGTATCATGTCCCAGAACTTCTGTGAAAAGTTCTGCCAGTGCAGTGGCGATTGTATGTATATACCAAACTTGCTTGTTTTAAATACAAATTCATCAATTTTTTTATAAAAGTATGTTACACACTTGTTGGGTGAAATTAAGTCTCATTGAAATGCAAGAAATGCTAATTTGCTGAATATTCTTTGCATTTTTTTTAATATACATGTGCTTTTAAAACCAACCATCACAATTTAAAAAAAAACATCTTCAGAATGAACCTCTTACATGTAATCCTCAATTTTTCATACACATTTAGAACATGTACTAATTTATTGGTATCTGTTTATACCAGTACTTGTTCATAAATGCTGCAGAATAATATATTCATGATCAGTAAAAAGACATGAGCGTAGTACACATATTGTAATAGTCTTGGTAAAACAATTAAGACAAGCTTTCCAGTGACAGAGAATTGCAGCATATGATGTTCTTGGATATGGGCCTGATTGTCAGTGATTACACCCTAACTATCTGATGCTGCACATACATGTAATGAATGCTCCATTTTCCTTTAGGGATGATCTGCCTTGTATAGACCTTATTTTTTGACCTATGATTTGTTTGTTTGCAGGTGAGAACAGGTTCCCTGGGTGTCGGTGTAAGGCCCAGTGTAACACCAAACAGTGTCCATGTTTCCTGGCAGTGCGCGAATGTGACCCTGACCTTTGTCAGATGTGTGGGGCAGGTAAGTGACCGACCATTTATATACTGTATAACACTCTTAAAGCATGTTACCAAAGACTAACAATTCTGATTCTTCAGTTTTGAAAATTATTTGTTTTATACTCAAATTTCAAGACCTTGGAAAATAAAATTGACATTGCTGTAAGCATAAATTCATAAAAAGCATGTTGACTATAATTGTGTCTAACTGTATCTGTGATTTGCTCACTTACAAATGAGTAAAAGGAAAATGGTTTTCATGAAATTTTATTTTGTTTGGGTTTATTACAGATCAGTTTACGACTGACAAAATTTCCTGCAAGAATGTCAGTGTCCAAAGAGGAATGAAAAAGGTATGTCAAGATTTATGGATCAACTTAAAAAATATTAGAGCAGATATTTAGATTTTTGATGTGACATTGTAACAGTGTAATAAACTTTGAGTTTTCTTTTTTTAGCATCTCCTTCTAGCACCCTCGGATATTGCAGGATGGGGAATTTTTCTCAAAGTACCAGCAGAGAAAAATGAGTTCATATCAGAATATTGTGGAGAGGTAAATTTCCAGAAGTTGCCTTTATTAAAAATAATGGATGTTCATGTATAAAATTTTCAAATTGATAAATGTTGTTCAGATAGTTTTATTGTAAACAATTTGATATTCTTACACTATAGATAATATCACAAGATGAAGCAGACAGGAGAGGGAAAGTATATGACAAATACATGTGTAGCTTCCTTTTTAATCTCAACAATGGTAAGTTGGCTTCCAAATATTTAAATCCATTGATAGATATTGTGAATCAGAAATAATTCATCTGTTAATCTTTAAAAGAATTAATTCAAAATTTACACACTTGCATTTATAAACCTTAAAAAATTGTATGTTTAAAGCGATTTTGTTTGTATCGTTCAGATTTTGTTGTGGATGCCACAAGGAAAGGGAACAAAATTCGCTTTGCCAACCACTCTGTTAATCCCAACTGTTACGCCAAAGTCATGATGGTAAACGGGGACCACAGGATTGGGATATTTGCCAAGCGACCTATACAGGCAGGAGAGGAGCTCTTCTTTGATTATCGGTGAGTACTGTGCTTGTTGTTTTTATTGATGTACACATACAAGTGTGGAACTTATCAGAAATCTTGAAGACAGCCTAAGTCACTTCAGACTGTGTTTTGAATGAGATTCACAAATGAATTTCATTCAAACGTTTGGAATAAATTATCTGCACTGGCAGATCGATACCTGTAACCTGATAAATAAATTTTGTTAATTTTTAGTGTATTTTTGGTCATACATGTGTATATACTAAAATCAAAGTTCCTAACATCATATATATCAAGTGTAAATTTTATGAATTCTTTTTCTCAAATGATATTGAACTTATATGATACTCTGAGATAATCATGTGTAATAATGGATACAGACTACTATTAGGTAAAATACTGACCAAACTTGAGAATTTAACCAGTAAATACAATAATTATCATTGTATTTAGTCAATAATTTAAGAATATTTTGTGATTTTAATTTCTGTGGATTTTTCATACCCGTAAAATAAGGCAGAAAATAAACATTATATGGTATATCAATGACATGCAATATCAGCCAGTATGCTTGGAAGATATTTGAATTTGGTGTTAATTATTTTTTCAGTTATGGTCCAACAGAACAATTGAGATTTGTGGGCATTGAGAGAGACACTGAAATGATTTGATCTGAGAGGAAGTAGCAAGCTTAACTGATGTGAAATTTTCCAGGTGCTTAAAGTAATATTCTTTTCTTCACTGTGCAATATCTTCAATTTTACAATCTCAAAGCAAATCAACAGGATAATTCAGATCAGGAGACTCAAAACAGAACTGAAGAGTTTTGTAAGTTTATTAAGAGTTTTACAGTACAAAAACAAAATAATGCAAAACCTTTTGTTCCGCTTGATTTTAATCAACTTTATGAACAATATTGAACACCAACACCAAATTGAGTTTTTATTCATGTTGTTGTAAATTTGTATGTACATTTTCTATTAAAACATTTCTTATGTCAAAGTTTGTTACTTGTTGAATTCATGTATTGTCAAATGTTGAAGACTTAAGTCCATTAGGTTAGTAGATTTTTCTTCTGCATTTAAACTTGAATATCCTTTTAGAGTGTACCAGTTTATAAGTAACTTTAACAACCATAAAACTGATTTTCAAGCTGTTATGGATACTTTGAATTTAATCAGAGTGTAAAATGGGCAAACAATGCTGTATAACTTTGAACAATGCACTAGACAGATGTTCACGACGTCTGTTGTAGTCCCATATGTTTGAGCTGTTCAGCAGTCAGCACCTCAGCAGCATGTTCCGCCTGCCAGGCTGCCACGTTAGCTTTCCCTAACTCTGCGTGAAGTTTTGCAAGTTTCTGCTCTGATTTTGCCACCTCTGTGTTCATTCTGATAACAACAAACAATAGTTTATAATATTTCAGTGCAAAACCTATAGATATCAAATTCCAATATTTTCTGTACCGGTATATATTAAATATTTATATACAAATATAGAAAAGCAAACATACCTCCTACTCTCAGTCATTGCTCGAGAAAAGAAGTCCAATGCTCTTTTGTCATCAATCTCCTCAGTTGCATCCATTTTGCCATCTTTCTGTATAATGTATTTAAACATCCCATTGCATTGTTGAAAACCATTTTACATATATTATACTTAAAAAACCTCAGAGAAACCAAAACATTTCAATAAATTATTTTTTAACTCTTTAATCCGACAGATTTTTAAGGACAGGTAATTTTATGTTTCTTCTGACTACAGTAAAAACAGTTCAAAGAATATTTCAAGAGTGTGTCTTATGTATATAGTTCTGCAGAACGGAGAAAGATTGAGGTATTAAAAGTATGCTTACAGATGAAAGGCATAAATTGTATTTCTGTATTAGAACATTTTGACAGCCATGCTTTCAAACTAAATATTAAGGTATCCGATCCATAATTGCCTCAGATTCAATGAATCTGGGTGCATAACAGATATGTAAGGGCTTAATACTCAGTATACTTGGACATAATTTTCCTGCAAGTGCACAGGGGCTCGTCACGAAGTTTTTTCAATCTTTTATATATACCACCTCTATACTATAAAATACACAAGGGAGGAATCAAAACTCGAAAAAATCGCTACCTCCCGATTTCAGTCGCCTCGTATTAATTCTTCTCGGACGTTAAACCCTGCACTCTAGGTATCATTAGATCGGGAAAGGACCATAGTTTTTAGGAATACCTGCAAAATTTAAACATCGGCAACAATTTTAGAAGTTTTCACGCATTTTCTTCCAGTTTACTCTCCGGTGACACTTTCTTCGATCAGATGTCGCGCACCAAATTTATTCATGCGCTCTCATTGGTTAATTTTGTTGATCAAGATAAATCGTACGTTGACTCGTATTTTAGAGGGATATTCAAATGATGAGTGAAGAAGTTCTTATTACGTGGTGAGTATATGTATTAATTTTCATATTTATGTAGAAATATTTTAACTATACTTCGGACATTCGGTAGGACGTGACTATGTATTTCTAGCATCAAAGCAAGTTTGAATATCGTTTGAAAATCCTTCTAAAATACAAGTCCGCGTACGAGTTATCTTGAGCAACATTGAATTGACCAATGAGAGCGCGACATCTGATCGAAGAAAGTGTCACCGGAGAGTAAACTGGAAGAAAATGCGTGAAAACTTCTAAAATTGTTGCCGATGTTTAAATTTTGCAGGTATTCCTAAAAACTATGGTGTATTTTATAGTATAGAGGTGGTATATATAAAAGATTGAAAAAACTTCGTGACGAGCCCCTGTGGCAAGTGTGGAATGTGTCCTAATTAATGAAATCGAATATCTATGCAAAAAAAAAAGTCGGGAAAGTATGAGTAAATAAACTCTCTACCTTTTGTTTGTTGTAATGTTCGGTTACAAAATCCTCTAAACTTTTCGCAGGTTCGTTTCCTTCTCCTTTATCGTGATCCTTTGGTTCGTCCGCCATTTGTAAACAACACAAATTTTTCAATAAAGAGCTAGCACCAGTCTTATTTTCGAATTAAAGATTGAGAAGTAATGTGTACACTAGCGTGCTTAAAAATATCTTATTTAAAGAGAATAAATAAATATATTAAAAAGGAAAGTTTATCATTTTACAAGGATTATTTAGGTTTTAACCATATTTTCTGTTTTTGCGTTGTCATGGAGCTGTATACATAGTTTTTCGGAATACCTCATAAATGTTCATGTAATGTCTGCATGATATTAGAGAGGTTCCGACTCAGCAGGTGCCCGTTGTAAATTATACTTGGTAACGGTAGGAATTAACTTATTAATCCGTTTAACGGGTTTATCGTGCAGTAATCCAAGTATATACATATTAATTAATTATGCCACGAAGAGGAGGAAGTGACAATGGTTCAGAAAACCAGGAACTGGTGGGAACATTCGAAACACTTCGTGATGAGGGCGAGCACTTTGTCCATGTCAAGCTATGGCAAAAAGCAATTGACAGCTTCACACGGGTATATTTTATGTAATATTTTGTTAATTGCAACGGATTACCCTAATACTAATCTCTTTAAAATCAGCTGACTTATTGAATAAAAGAGATTACGGTATCAGGAAAGTTATCAAAATGTTTTTCTTGACTTATAATCTCGATATGTACATGTAGAAATATCCTTATTGAAATTAGTCTGTAACACAAATGTAAAATCCCAAAATATGACAGGAGAACAATTTAAATAAGTAATTTTTAGATATTCATTTAATTGATACCTTTAATATAGGCCATTGAAATGAGCCCGGAGGAGAAGAAGTGCTTTGTCACAAGATCAAAGTGTTGGTTACAACTAGGCAATGCTGAGAATGCACTCACTGATGCAGAGGAAGCTCTCAGACTTGACAAAGAATATATTCCTGTAAGTGGCATTTAAAAAAAATCCCTTATTTACTATTAAACTTGATTTTTAATTTAATCTATGGTGTATTAATTGTGTGATTCTGTACATGTAGTTATTATATATCATACTTGTTTTTTTGCAAGATGTTTTTTTATATTTTGTAATGTCTTGTAAACAGTTTTTAAATCATATTTAAACATCACATAATAATATTAAATAATATCACAAGATGAACCATCTTGTGATATTATTATGTGATGTTTAACGGAAAGGTCTGGAAAGATGACTAAAAGACAGAGCTATGCCATTCAGTCATCTTTTAGTTACCTCTTAGTCACATTCAGGTGACTGAATAACAGAAATTCATCCTAGCTGTGTTTTATACATATCAATGTTATCAATTGATTAAAGATTTTTTTAATTTTTTCAGGGATTGTATCAGAAAGCTGAAGCAATGTACCAGTTAGGGGATTTTGAAACAGCACTGGTATTCTTCCACAGAGGGCACAAGCTAAGACCAGAGCTCCAGGAATTCCGACTGGGTATACAGAAAGCCCAGGAGGCCATCAATAACAGTATCGGAAGTAAGTGTTCTTGTAAATCCAGAATCTAGCTCTGCATCTTGGCTAGTTAAAAGTTTTTGTTCCACTCCGATCCTCATGACGCAGAGTGTCCAGTGGACTAATTGAAAAAAATATAGGTTGCCGTTGGAATAATTTAAATTAGTCTAATTATGAATGATTAATCCACTTTAATCATTATTTTTTTTATGAAGTAAGATTCAGATAACAAATATGTCAGTTTATAAGCTAGCTATCAGTCTACCTTATGACTTTGATTCATTTTTTCTCTTCAACACAGAGCCTGATTCTGTCAAACTGACTGCAGAGGGAGACCTTACTTACTTCTACAAACAGGAAGAGGTAAACAACTCATCAAAATCTCACATTTCTCGTTTTTATCTGTTGTTTTTTTTTTTCTCCTGAGCATGAATACATTTTGCTAGAATTTTTCTGAAGATCTTTTTATATACTGTGAAAATATATATGTAAACAGATGAATTTGCTTCAATGTTATTGTACTTGATATCAATACAGAAACTTGTTTCCGAAAGTTTGTTGATCAAAGGAAATTTTTCCAGAACTTTTAAATTGCAATTATCATTTTTTGGATGGTCATTAGTACCCATATTTGACAGAAATTCATTATGATTTTCAATTCTCTTAATTTTATTGAATAAAGTAAATTATAGATATTTGAATGAGTTTCTATATTCATACATATGAAATTAAATTTCAACAGTTATTTCCAGTGGTAAATAATTTTAATATTACATTGGAGAAGGGGACTTGAAATTAATGAATGTTCTTTCATCGCAAATATCTTTTTTCTTGAGGCAAAAAAAAATGTCCAATAAACTCATCAAAGTTTTTGTAATATGAAATGATAAATAAAATTTATTAAAAATGCTGTGAAAGAACATGGATATAATTATAATGATCAATGACTAAATGACTTGCTGTGAAACAATACAGTATATGTGTGAATATTTATGATCTTAAAAAATGGAATCAAAGTACTGACACAACTTAAAGTTATATTATATCATTATTGATGCATGGGAATCCAATAGCCAAAATCTTATGCTGCTTATTGTTAGATATTGAATGCACCATTGTAATGCAATGCATAGTCAGTCATGCATAGATATTTGATTCACTAATGCCCCTGCAATATAAAACCCCATTTTTTAATAATTTTTTTCATATTTTGCATGTACCGTAATCCGGTGAATATAATACGCACTTTTTTCCCACGATTTTTTACCATGAGAAAGGGGTGCGTATTATACATCCCTATAGGATTTTGACATATTTTTTCCCTAGATGAAGCACGGAGTATCATACTACCGTATTACCTATGCTGTTCACAGGCAGGACCGATACCCCGCTATACATCGTAACATTACTTCATTATCACATTTATATTATTATTTAACCCTTAGGAAATGATTGTCATAGTATAAAAGAAAATGTATACTTAAAGTCTGTTAATAAATAAACTGTTTCAAAATGGCCTTTAAAAATTAATTTGAACTGCCTATTTTTTTATCTCCGTGTACGCCGCCATTACAGCTGCTATTAATAGAATGCGGGCTTGGATGGCCACGTGCTATTTGTAACCGATCTTTGAAAACAGCTTACACATCATTTTGCTCATTTTTAACCATTTTCATGTAATGCTAAATGATTTATTGCAAATAATTATGAATATAAATAATTCTATAATCTATTCCGTTAATTGTAGCCATTGTTGTGCTCCCCTCCGCTAACACTTGACACCTTGGGTATCTCAGACACTCCCCTTAGGCTATGTGTACTATACACAACACAACTATTTGTGCACATATTTTATTATGTTCAAGGCCTCTAATTGATCACTTTGATCGGCGTCAAATAAGAATTTAATTAGGTCCGTTATCTATATACCTGTACACCGTCCGTTTTTCACTACACAGGGGTTGTAATGACTAAACAATTATATAACACTTTTTAAAAGTAGCTGATTTTATTTACGGTAGAATATTTAATTCTAGGTCTATTTAAAACATTGATTAGGAAATAAAGATATTACCGCGATGTATTAGTTACGATAAATCCGTATCTAAGAAAATATTGTGTTTTTCTTATTTCCGGTTGCGTATTCCCGTGATGATGTTGAGCGTGCATACAAAGTATAACTGCTTTGTTGATACTCAAGATTACCGTTTGGTGAATTTTTTTGATGCGTATTATACATCCCAACAAGTTTTTTTTCACAACTTTCAGGCCCAAAGTGGGGGGTGCGTATTGTACACTACTGCGTATTATATTCACCGGATTACGGTATATATGTGTGAATATTAGATATAAGGAATTTTAGCAATATATACATGTATAAAGACTTGCTGTGTTTCACAGGAATTGCTTTTACATATATACTTATTTACTTCCATCATTACAAATACAGTATAAAGATACGACATCTATTTGCTTGCATGTTGTATTGCTGTTTGTGTGTTCGTTTGCATGTTGTTTGCATTACGTATATATACAGAAGTATACATATAACCATGTATGTATTGTATAGGATGAGAAGGCCAAGGTAAACCACCTGTATTTCGTAGAAGTTCATACCAAAATTTTTAAATATACTATTCTGCTTCCTCATCATTTCTGCAAAATCTATTATATTATTATAGATATATAGCTGTAATCTGTATTCTTTTATAGATTTAGACTCAATATTTCAACCCAACCCCCCCCCCCCCCAAAAAAAAAAAAAAAAAATTTTTTTTTTACTTAATATTGATAAAAAACCACATTATCCATGTTCATGTACTATACCATATTTCAATTTTTTGTACATATACATTTACACATAGATGTTTATTTCATAAATGATACACTTCATGACAATAATATTAAAAGCTAGATGTATATACAGGCAAAATAGTGTATAAATACCGGTGATAACATTTTAATTTACACTAGTTGTGTATATGTAAAATCAAGTTTATTCAGAGAGCCAGAATGGGGTAATTCCTATCAGGAAGGCAAGAAAATGGTCACACGAAATCTGTATGTGATATTTTTATTTGATTTTGAAGCTGTTGCTTGAGATTTTTTTTTCAGTTACTTGTTTTATTTGAAAGCAAACGATTTCTTAAATCTGTTCATATTCTGCAATTTTAATTTTAGGATTTTTTTTAAAATTATTTTTAACCACTGTTAGTATTTTTGTAATACCTTTAGATTAACAGAGTGATTTTTATTTCTAATTATAAAATGATTATATTTCCTATGGTAGATTTATCAAATTTAGTTCAGACCTGTTTTGGAAAATTTTATATTTATTTAGTAAACTTGTTGAAATATTCTAACTTGCAATAAACTTTTATCAATGTTAGGTAACTATGATCTTTAAGAATTTGAAATTTCACGTTGTCCAGCATGATTTTCATAGCCAAACATCGGCATCATTTCAGTCACAAGAAGAATTATCTTTTTTTCCATGCATCTTGTTATTATTGTATAACTTTTTGAGATTGTCTTATTCTTTCTTTTTCCTCACAGGCCAAGAAGGTACATTATATTTCTCAATTCTAGACACATAGGTGGATTTTGGGTGTACTTTTCATAATTTTAATTTAGTCTGGTTATCCCAGATAAGTATTCATCATTAATCACTAAAATACAGTTGTACATCAATATGTTGGACATTGTGGACATTTGGAATGAAGTAAGCTGGGAGGTAAACAAATTAACCATTGGATCTACCTTAAACTTTTTATGTATGATTTGTTAAGCTATAAACTATAATCAAGAAAAGAAAAATTCCATAAATTTAATATACAATTTAATTTTCAATATTATTTTATATCTTTATATAGAGCTCTTCTTCTATTAAAGAAGATCAATACAGTCTAAAAATGGCCACAACCACCCAGCCCTTTTAATTAAATCCCAAATCTGGTTCTTTTTATATTTTGAACTCTAAATTAATATATTTATATATATACACACCAGTATATATCTCGAATTTTTGAATAACTTAATTAAAGTTGTAGGTTTTTTTTTAAAGTTCAATCAAGTCTGAGATATATATTGAGGTTTGACTATTGCACCAGACTGAATTAAAATTGAGAGTACCTGTAGATGATCCCCTTGGTTCACTCAGTTCTTTACCTCTGTTGGTGATTTGGTTTTATCCGGTTCTATCCGGTGCTTGTTTCAGGAGCATGGTGGTCAAGTTATTGAACCTTTATTTCAGTTACAGATTTGTAGCTCCATGAAATTCACAAATCACACATTTTTGTTTGTTTGTTGGTTTGTTCATTTATGGTATCTAATTATTGACACTTATTCCCCAAATTTGCACATTTTAATCCCACATGGTATTCATTTTAACTTTTTGGTTGTGTTTTGAGGTATATAATTATATATTTGTTCAAAATGTCAACAACAAAAGTATGCACTATTTCACTGATTAATTGATATGCACTTTTAACATAGGTTTTGTAGTAAAATAATGGTTATACCCGTATAATACAATGTAATGATATAGAGAAAGCCTGATATAGGTGCTTGTGCCTATGACTATATAGTTTTAGATATGTAGGGATTTGTATAGAGAAATACTCACAGCATTATGATGCCAATTATAAGCAAATTTTTTTTTTACTCTAAATAGAATATATTTCACAATTATTCCATATAGCTATACAATGCAATATATGTACTCTTGCACATATGATACATGTATCTTTGTTGAAAGAGAGGAAATGAGAGAGAACTGAGATAATGCCTGTTTATCTTGAACATTGAAGGCAAAAGCAAAGAAGACAGGAGGAACCTATGGAAAACCAGGGGCTAAGAAAGAGGCTGCCAAGGAGAGACAGAAGCCCCAGGCTAGCGGGGACCAGAAGACCATCAAACAGCTCCTTGGGGAACTCTACGGGGACAAAGACTTCCTGGAAAAACTCCTCAGTGAGGACAGTACGTATTCAGTGGTCTATTTTATGCTTCATCCCTTTTGGTTGGTCGAAGTCATGCAGTCATGTGCTTTTTTACTTATTTTTGCGAAAGACAAGAAAAAAATCATTTCATTTATTTCATTTCTTATTTATTGTGTTATGAATAATTGTAGTATTAGCTGAAAGAAGGATTGAATAGAAAAAGCAGAAGACAAAGTAATTCATCAACATGTGCTTTAGTTATAAAAAAAAAAGCAAACAAATTAACTCAGACACTGTAAAAGGGTTGTAATAATTACTTTACAAAATAACATCTCAATTCAGACCCCAAAATCTGAGTTTTGAATATAATCATTTCCACCATTTTTTGAGACTTAGTAAATATTGATTGACAGGTATGACAAGTGACAACAACCCAACAAACAAAGACATCCGAGAGAAGATCTACGACGGACTGGAGTACCTTCACTCCCGAGCGGACTTCTGGAGGCAGCAGAAGCCGATGTATGCACGGAAACGGGACAAGGCTAAACAGAGACAGAGCGCCAAGGCCAGGAACCAGGACCCGACCAGCTACCTGCTTCGCTGTCTGGAGGACATTGATGATGGTGAGAACCAGTTTATGGATGCCTAATTTAGCTAGCTCTGATTATGTATATGATAACACTCACTCATTGTTGATTTTGATTGTTGATAAGACAACAATGCTGTTGTTTTTTTGGTTTCAAACATCTACTCTTCTACTAAAAAACAGTTGGTTTGACAGTGTTGATAGAGATAAGTGCTTCAAACCACTGCAATCCTTCAGAATATTTTTCAGGTCAAAAATTACACTGAAAAAAAGAGGGGTCCTTGAAGAATTAAAATGAGGATGAGTTTTATTCATTTATGACACTGGTGTGAATTATTTTTTTTTATATTGATTTTTGACTTATAGCCCAGGTAAGTCTGTTTTCTCAGCTTATGAGCTGGGCTTATATACTGTGGAATCATTAAAATTCGTGGTGGCTCAATTTTCGTGGTATTCGTGGGTAGCCCTTGGCCACGAATTTACATCCTCAACAAAATTTAATAATAAAAGAATAAGTCTACCATCTGAAACTAAAAACTGATGCATCCACGAAATTACACCCCCACGAATATGCAAAAAAACACACAATCCACAAAAATTGGCCCCCACGGAATTAAATGACTCCACAGTAGTAGTAAAATAACATACTTTTGCAGATCAATCCAAGGAGAGATATGAAGAAAGTTTACAGAAAGCCAAGAAAACACTGAAGACAGTTGAAAACATGAACGAAGACCAGCTCCAAAACAAAGCCGAGATCCTGGCCAACATTCACAGCCAGATAGGAAACGCCTACCTCGAACTCGGCAAATACAACGACTCTCTCAAACATCACGAAGAGGACCTCAAAATCTCCAAAGAAAAGTACCTATGTTTATCCATTTTTCTAATATTATGTAAAAACATTTGTTGTGTAAGATATTTAGAAAGTATGATTTGTATGTTCTGTGTTTGTAGTGGTTTGGAAGATGCCAGATCAAGAGCCCTGGATAACCTCGGAAGAGTTCATGCTCGTAAAGGAAACTACGATAAGGCCATCTCAGTGTAAGTAGTAAATAATTAGAGTAACAGACATATCTGCAGCATACATTTTACCCATTTTTGAGAATCTCCATTTTAAATATTGAATAACTTTGACAGAAATTTGATAATGTTCATGTTTAGTAGTGGTAAACCATTCTGCTTTTGTTGTAGTATTCTTGAAGCGTGGGTAAAATAAGCATGATCTAAAACTACAATATTATATGAGCGAGTGTACGAAAACTTTTTAAAAAATGACCAATTATTAGCTCATGTTCCCTGTGACTTCCAGTAGACCATAATGACCTTGACAGTCATTTTTGACACAGAATGTGAACAAAATTCTTATTTAATGTTTGTAATGAAATATGTAATTGTTTGAATAAAGGTATTTTTATTAAAAGAAATTACCAATTTAAATACTTTAATGCATATTTACACCTTGTTATCATAATACCTTGCTGCACGTTTGAATCGTTTCTGAAAAAAAAGTTCAGAAATCTTAATTTATATCAGTTTTAAATGTCAGAAATACATATTTTAGATATCACTTCATTTCTCTACTTAATTTTGACAGAGATACATGTAGTCAATATATTCCTTTCAATTTTATAGCTGGGCTTTTTTTTTTCCTCCGTTAGTTTTTATGCAGCCAAATGCAAAAGCCTGGTTTTCTATGAGACAGTACATGTACATGTTTGAGATGAATTATGAATGGTCCCTTATATGTGTCTATCCATTTGTGTATCCATTGGTAATGATGTTGGAATCTGTGATATCAGATTATTCATCTGCTCTGGTTTAGTCCTTTCTTGTTTATGCAGATTTAAAATCATCATTTTTTTAATTTCTGCACTGAGTTGAAGAGTTGAATTATGAAGGGTTTTCGTATACTCTAATGAGAGATGCATGTTACATAAAATATTAAGTAATTTACTTAATATCCTGATAGTTAAAAAAATGATGAAATAACGGGTAATAGTCATGCAAAACATTAACTAAAAATTCCCAAAGATAAATATTCCATTAATAATAGAAACTATATATATAATATATACAAATTCATATTTAATATTTAACTCAAGCTTTATTCATCAACACAATAAGCTCTGTGTATGTCCACAATATGTCTTGCAATAATATACTCTTGAATTTCTTGTTTTTCTTTAATGCTTTAAAACAATTAGAAAAATTATTCAATTTTAAGAATTTCATTCTATAATTAAAAAAATTCCCTTTTTTGAAAATAAATACAGTATACTTAACAGAATTTACTGTCAATTTATAGATGGGAGGAGAAACTTCCAATGAGCAAGTCTCCGCTAGAAAGCACCTGGTTATACCATGAGATTGGTCGCTGTTACCTGGAGTTACAGAGATACCAAGACGCCAGAGACTTTGGGGAGAAGGCGATACAGGCAGCAAAGGAAGCAGAGGATGATGGGTGGCAGCTACACGCTAGCGTCCTTGTCGCCCAATCAGAGGGTAAGAGTTCCTATAGAGTTAAACTTAACGAAATCCTCACTTTGCAAAAGTATACTCAGAGAGAAGGTGTGTATTTGGCAATTAGTACTCTTTTGTAAAGATTTTATTCAGAAAGGTAGAATAGATGTGTATTAGACTATCTTAGGCTTTATGATAGAATGTAACATCACAATTATTGTACAGACGGACTTTTATTTCTATACAAATTGTTCTCTTCAATTCCACAATTTTCCAGAAAAAAAGGTTATTCAACATGTGTATTGTCTGTACACACTTAATTGTTTGTGTGGACATTAAAAATAACGATTAAATAGAAATGTTGGAATGATCCGTTAAACTATCACATGTATACACATAGTTATAATATTGTTTTAAACATAATAAATAATTAATTTTGATTGAAACATAAATTATACCTGATATTCTTCGCTTTTGATATTGTGCATAATTATTAGGAAAAAGATGTTGATATATTTAATATAATTGTTACAGTTAAACTAGGAGATTTACAATCAGCATCAGAATCCTTCGAAAGATCATTAGATATAGCCAAAAAACTGAACGATGGACCAGCAGAGGCAGCTATTAAAAAAGCCATGGAGGAGGTGAACAACCGGATAGTGCAGGGGGTGAAAGAAGGGGATGGAAAAGACGACGACGACAGAGAATCCGTGAAGTCCGACAAAGACAGGAAGGGGGCCACCAGTCAAGCATCAGGTAACCAGTTTCTTTAATTTCTTCAGTTTAAATTTTGCAAGTCAGCTATTTAGAATTTTTTAGGCCAAGCAAAAAATAATTAGGTAAACTAGAATTAAATGATGTAAATTATATTAGGTATTCAATTTCACCAGAACCATATTTTTGTTCATTGAAAAACTTTAAGATATGTACAGTTTTAACTTAAAATTGAATTACATGATTATCATTGCATTGCCCAAGTTGTTTGCACAATACATGTAATAGAAGGTGCAGGTCTGAGGAGGAAATCATTTTACAATTAGTTGTAAACATTGCTTGTTTTAAAATTATTAAGACAAGGGAAACCAAAGTGATCAGGAAGACAAGAGAAGTCGACATAGCAATGAGGGGGAAGATAAAGGTATAAGACAGGGGGCGGTTCTATATCCCACTTTGTGTTGTTCTTGCATGTACCACATACTCCTCTCTTTGTTACTTGGTACCATTGATCTATGGATCACTATTTATTTCTATCTTACTTTTGCACTGGAATGCATTTATATATATAGTATTATACAAGGATGTCTGATAATGGAAGGGGAAAATCTTGCTTGAAATTTATATATCTGCTTATATATAGCACAATTTTTGATGTGGTAAAAGGTTTTGTATTTTTTATATTTCTTTGTATGAATTCATGTACATATATAATTCATATATAATATATGCGTATAACTTGAAATTAACTTTTGGTCAAAAGTATATAAATTAAAGAATCTAACCAATTTCCTATGTTATGAATACCATTTGAATTTAATACAATCAAATTAGGGAAATTTATTACAGTTAATTGAGTATATATTTTTCAGATATAGTTCTGAAAATAGATATTGCGCAAGCATTCTAAACCATTTTATAAAAAAAATTCATTAAAAGGGATAATGCCATTTTATTAACATTTCTGATATTATCAAACTGCAAAAATTACCCTTTCTAATTGTTGTTATATTGTGTTTACTACATATTATTGTTTACTTTGAATGGTTTACATATATAAGCTTAATCTATAATATCTTTGAGTCTTCAGACAAACGTACCTGAATGTGATCACCATTTTCATATTACATCATAAATAAGAAGAGAAAATCACTCATACTACATGATTTTATTGATGTTGCTTGCATTGGTTGTCAAAAGAATCAGTTTATTACAATTGTTACAATCAAACCTTGCATCGCATTTTACGTCAATGACCGTTGTCCTCATTTTAATCAAGACAACAGATACGATGATTATCCGGACGACTTTGAACAGGACCAGCAAGGTGAACTTTCATGTTGTAGCTCTGTTGTTCTCTTTTATTTCATTATTTCTTTCATTTTTACATTTTTATCATTAATAAATGGGTGCATTATTTGGTTTCATTTTTTCAATAACCAGAAAATTGATTATTTCTTTAGAGGAAACTTCTTCTATGTATATCAGCTCAACAGAAAACAGATACCATTAGATTTTATTACTTTAATTTTCTGTGGTTGGTTGGTCTTTTTCATAAACTTTATTCCAATATGGCATTAGAAAAAGGTAGTAAGCAAGGGTCAAGGCCAAATTCTCAACCTGAAGAGGTTTCAAAGAAGGAGAGCAATGAATCCAAGCCAAGGGACAGTCCAAGTAAAGATGCAGAAGAAAGTACAGACAAACCAACAAAGTCACCAAGTCCCGCACAGCCACAGTCTCCTTCAACGGTCAAGGCCACAACTAGTACAGGAAAGGATAGCAAGAAAGGATCAGAAAGTAGGAAAACAAGCAAAGAGTCTCAGAAGTCAACTAAAAGTGTCCAAGGTACCAAGAGTGAGCAGCAGAAGAAGACATCAAAGACTTCCAGTAAAGGAAAGTCCAGTCCTCCAATGAAGAGAAAATCGACTCAAGAAAAGAAACAGTCAAGTGAAAAGAAACAGTCAGTTGGGAAGAAGGAGACAGAGGAGAAGAAACAGTCAGGAGGGAAGAAAGATTCTACAGACAGCAAGGGCATGGGTGAGGGATCAAAGAAAGCAGAAGAGACCGATGATGAAAATGATGAAATAAGAAAGGTTTCAGAGGCAAACTCCAAAGTAGACATGTTTGAAAAAGATGAAGATAAGAAAGAGGACAAAAGAGAGGAATCTGAAACCAAACCATCTAAACCACAGAAGAAGTCTTCAGGAGAAGGTCCAACTAAAAAGAAGTCATCTCAGAGTCCTTATGTTAAGACTACTAAAAAGGCATCTAACAGTAGTATAAAAAGCAAGACCTCGACTACCAGCAGTGGTAAAGGGGAGGAGAAATCTAAACAGGAGAAGGATAGCAGAGAAGATCAATCCAGTAGCAAAGATGAGGTAAAGGTTGAGGACCAAGAGAAAAAAGAAAATCAGAATACAGAACAGAAAAAATCAAGTGATGATGATATAGAAGAAAAACCTGCAGAGAAGAGAGACTCTTTAGAGGAAACTGAACAAAATGAAAGCAACGCTGTGGAGACACAACAAAATGAAAGTGATACCAAAGAGACTCAACAAAATGAAAGTAAAAGCGATACCAAAGGGACTCAACAAAATGAAAGTAAAACAAAGACAGAAAATAAGAACATCTCACAAGATGGTGAGTCCCAGCACCCACAAGCATGGGATGTTGTGACTCCGGAGCATGCCTGTTCTAGTAGATTAGTATGTGTTGTGGACATCACATGAATGCACAGTGTTTAGATGGCTGTTTACATTGGTTTGGCCAGTTCTTGTTATTGGTATCATTTAGCATGCCCAGTTTCAGTGCCCTCTTGTATTAGATTATATACAGTATTACAAGTAGCGTAAATGTTTTGGTTTTTTATTCTTTGTTGTAAACTGTCCATTACTAGGTGTAGCAAACAGATATAGATAGAAATTTCACGTTAATCAAAAATAAGGGGTTGATTATTGTTTAGAATATTAAGAAATGTGGAATACAATAAACAAAGGTTTCTTATGTGTTTAAAAAATTCCTTATTAGCGGTAGACTTCAAGCTGAGCACTGCCAATCGGTCAAGCCCAAGACCTGTGGCCAAAAGTCCCCGCCCCCGCTCTGTCAGCATCAGGGACCCCAGGGACTCAGCAGGGGGCTCCAAGGGAGGGCAGGGTGAAACAGGATCCAGGGGCACCGGTGATGGTCACTTGTCTCCAGCCATGAAGAAGAAAACCCCCTCCCCTAAGGCCAGAAAAGAAGCAGCTCCAGGATATATGGAGACCATCAGTCCATCTGCCAGTGCTAAGGGCAGTGCCAAGGGCAGTAAAGCGGGATCAGAGAACAGCAAAACTGAAGGTCCAATATGAAGTGTGATCTAACCAGCCATTGGCTCACTCCTTTAATAAATCTGTTGTTGTGGTTGACTTAACAGCAAACAGTTGAATGATTTGATGAATGAATGTGGTTGTATAACAGGCATGATGTTTGATTTCTTTACTCTAGCATTTGGTTATAGGCAGTGATGCCAAGAACAGTCCTAGAACCAATAATTGCATGGACATCATTTCTTTTAAGTTTTCTATTAACCGCTGTTGTCTGGCTTATATAAATCATATTGCTCTTTGTATACTGCTCTCTGTTAATAGTAATGTTAAATATGAAGTTTTTCAGATCTAATATTTGTCATCATTTGAAGTCTTTTTGCATGTGAATTTTTCTTAATAATATTAATATTCATATGTTTCATGTATTTAGGTATTCCATATAATACTTCTTTTATAAACTTGTTACTAAATTTATGTATAGAGACAAATGTACAAATGGTTAGTGAGGAGGATTCGGCCGTGCCTCTAGAGACAACAGAGAAGGACTCTAAAGTAGAGGTTGAACCTTATGATACAGAAGCCGCAGAGAAAGGTCCATATAGTACCCATTGTCTTATCTCTCTGTATCGCTGCATGATCTGAACCAAGCCCTGTTTAAAACAGCTGAAATCAGAGAATGTCCATTTCATATATATCCCTGGCTGTTCTGTCTCTGTGTAGCGGCGCATGATATAAGTGTAGTCCCAAACAGAAAATTGTCAAGCATATCCCTGTACTTTGTCTCTGTCTTCAGTATCAATGCATGATATGACTTTAAGAAAAACGCTAATCAGAGAATGATCAGATATATCCCTTCTCCTTGTCTCTGTAATGATGCATGTTATGCACCTGTATATTGGTGTCCAATAAGAGAATTCTGGATATATTCCTTGTCCATCTTTATCTTGATGCATGATATGTATGCCAGAACTATATCTAAGAAAAAAGGTTCAACATTTTCCTGTAGTATACTGTATTGTCTGTGCTGCCTCTCAGTGTATCAGTGGTTAATTTACCTTGCTCTCCCTACTTTCCTGTATCAATTTATGATCCAAATTATTTAACCAAGAAAAGAGCAAAAAAGCCTACAATGATGTCGCTTCTGTGTACCCTTCTGTTATATTGTGCTTTAAAGTAAAAGAATATCGTACATCAGATATTGATATTGCCAATAGTTTAACTATGTACAAGATTATAAACTTTTTTAACTGCATTAACTATATTTTAAAGTACTTCAGATATAAAATAATATTTCCGGAATGAACTCTACAAACCAACAAATAATGGAATTTATTCTTATTGAGTGTTCATGTATTAATAAATATTAATACAATTGTACCACAACAATATCATTTTAACTAATGATTTACAGATATAATAGTGTGAATGGTTTAACGAAAATGTGTTTGCTACATCAACAACTATACAATGAAATTTAATTGATATGTTGTTCTATCTGCATATGACTTTTCTCAAGTTGATCACAGAAGTTTATGAACATTTATACATGTATTCAATCACATGACTTTTGTATGACTTTGTATTGGTTTATCTTTTCCAGGATTAGGTTACAACCACCCATTTGAAATCAAGAGTTAGTTGGGTTCATTATGTATCTGCATGAATAATTCATAGCAAAGCATGGCAAAATAAATACTTAACTGGTTCAAAAATCCAATAAAACAGGGCAATCATTTTAATATGTTAACCCAATTTACTTGTGAATATCCAACAAAGGCAATACTCAAACAAAGTGTATACAATCCCCACTTCTTCATTGCAGAGTAACATATATAGATACATGTTACTTGTATTCAGTAACAAAAAAAATCATATACATTGTACACATTCTTAATTATTTCTCCTCTGTGCTTTTTTGTTGCAGATTATACTACGCTTTTATTGACAGAATCAAATCTTTCATCTTAAGCATAACATTCTGTATCAATATTGACCATGAGTAACATGACTTAAAGTTATGACTTAAAGTTAAAGACATGAAGTATAAGTTACCTTTGATAAAAAAAAAGGCAAATATTTGCTGAAATATCACTTTATTATCAAATTCTGAAATATTACATGTAGTTAATGTTAACAAGATATATCTAGTTGAATGTACATTACATTTCTTTTGTAATAAAATGTTGATGTGGATGTTGTTACATGTGTTATAACAATGGTTTGTGTAATTACAGGAAAAGAAAAAGAGGAGGAGGGACAGAAATCATGAAGCCATTACTGACTGTAAACAAAGTGAATTGAACATCAAACTACTCAGCTGTATGATGATACATATAATGAACAATTTTTTATCAAACTACGCATGTTTTGGCCCAATGACAAATCTTTATTGCTTTATATTGGACCCTAGGCTTGTTTAGATACTGTATGCAGCAAGTACTTTCAGTACTTTGATTCGATGAAGCGCATGTCTAACGTGCTAATTCAGCAACTGTTTTAAATTGTATACTCTCATTTTATATATTTATAATTATACATATACATTTTACATATATGTTTAAGAAGTTATTGATATATTTTGTACTGAACTAGACCAAGTGCGCACAAGTCTACGCAAAATGTTAATAAACTGGACTAATTTTTCTCTTTTTCCTTTTTGATGTCTGCAAATCTGTTAGTAAAACCTCGGAATTCTCTGTTTTTGTGGACACTGGTTTGGAGGGATTTTCTCAAACAATGTTTGACTTCCATCTGAAATGGAAATTCAGACAAATCCGAATTACTTAGATCTGCTGATATTATACAGTATTATGCACTAGAGATATTCATTCGCAAGATTCCAGAAGTTTCATGGACTGCTACTTTTTTCTAAACTCTTCAGTATTTTCAGCAATCGATTCAACGTTTGAATTAATAAAATTAAATATTTTTAACTAAAAAACTTACACCACTGAGATCCGTAATACACGGGACAGATCCCAACTTGAGCCTTGATTTCGGCAAACACAACGTTACCCTGGGGTTAAAAACAGCAACATTGTTTTAATAAACCACATGTACACTATATCAATTTAGAATTAATAAGAACGGATGAATTAAAGAATAGGGAAAACGCCATTCATTTCATAAAGCGTTTTTAATATAACGATTGAATACTTAGTACTTACCTTAGTTACTGGTATCTTGATCCTGGACATGGGGAACACTAGCTCACCACCTACCGTAGGGTCCGTAAACTGTTGGGAATAAGAATGGTGAGGTCGGAGTTTGGAAATTTTGCGTCCAATTTCAGATATCACTACTATTCGTAACGTGTTCACGTTTTGATTTTTTTTTTTGGGGGGGGGGGGGGGGGGGTTGCGTACCACCCCTTTGCATCAAACCGTCGGTTACCTGATCTGCAGCTTGGTTCCTTCCTAATTCCGGAATTCAATTGATAACTGATTAATTAATATTTGCATTTGATAAAATGGAGTTGTTATAATGATCTTGGGCACCGTTTCTCACGGGGTAAATTGGGTACTACATGTACTTAGCAAGTAACGATCGACTTTAACTAAAGTACTACGTAAGCACTTGGTTAAGACAAACTAAATAGTCTTAACTATGGTCATTAACGGTGGAAGATATTTACAACCTCTCTTACTTTACAATTAATTAGGTCGTCAGCACATTTAAGACGTTTCAATAATTGTTATAATAATAATTTTAACGCCAGCTTTCCGTTATAAAATAATGGTGATATTGATACATTTAACTGCAGCAGAAACTTACAAATGCGTAAAAATTCCCGACGACAGCACTCTGGCCCTGGAAGTAGAAATTGGTCCAATTAATTCTATAGGTAAATCGTCAAATTATCGATACAAGATTATACACGTGATCAAGATGGTGTATGAACTACTCACCCCAATTTCTGGGTTTCTTAGTTGCCCTTCTGTTCCAATATTGAAAGTCTGTAACGATCAGAACAAGAGGCCCATGGGCCACATCGCTCACCTGAGGAACAATAGGTATGATAAAATCAGCTTAATGGAGTCATAATACAAACTATCTGGACAATGTACAATAATACATGTTGATCCTGTATAAATAAAATCCATTTTTCCCCTGGATATTCTTATGTTTATAATCATCTTTTCTAACAGGATGATTTTATAGTCATATCATATGTTGAGTATTGCAGTTCTCAAAAAGATCCTTAACAATTGTTTATATATGGGATATAAACGTACATAAACTCTGAACCTTCTTGTGAGGCCAAAGAATTGTCCTTGGGCCAAAGTTTTAACAATTATAAAGAATCATCTGGCTGATTAGTTTCTGAGAAGAAGATTTTTAAAGATTTACCATATATATTCCTTTGTTAAATTTTGACCCCCCATTGTGGCCCCAGCCTACCCCTGGGGATCATGATTTTCACAACTTTGAATTTACACTACCTGAGGACGCTTCCACACAAGTTTAAGCTTTCCTGGCTGATTAGTTTCTGAGAAGAAGATTTTTAAAGATTTACTCTATATATTCCAATGTAAAACTTTGACCTTCCATTGTGGCCCCACCCTACCCTCGGGGGTCATGATTTTCACAACTATGAATCTACACTACCTGATGATGCTTCCACACAAGTGTCAGCTTTCCTGGCTGATTAGTTTCTGAGAAGAAGATTTTTAAAGATTTACTCTATATATTCCTATGTAAAACTTAGATCCCCCATTGTGGCCCAACCCTACCCCCGGGGGTCATGATTTTCACAACTTTGTATCTACACTACCTGAGGATGCTTCCACACAAGTTTCAGCTTTCCTGGCTGATTAGTTTCTGAGAAGAAGATTTTTAAAGATTTACTCTATATATTCCTATGTAAAACTTCGATCCCCCATTGTGGCCCCACCCTACCCTCGGGGATCATGATTTTCACAACTTTGAATCTACACTACCTGAGGATGCTTCCACACAAGTGTCAGCTTTTCTGACTGATTAGTTTCTGAGAAGAAGATTTTTAAAGATTTACTCTGTATATTCCTATGTAAAATTTCGACCCCATATTGTGGCCCCACCCTACCCCCGGGGGTCATGATTTTCACAACTTTGTATCTACACTACCTGAGGATGCTTTCACAAAGTGTCAGCTTTCCTGGCTGATTAGTTTCTGAGAAGAAGATTTTTAAAGATTTACTCTATAATTTATATGTTAAACTTCGACCACCCATTGTGGCCCCACCCTACCCCCAGGGGGTCATGATTTTCACAACTTTGAATCTACACTACCTGAGGATGCTTCCACTCAAGTTTCAGCTTTTCTGGCTGATTAGTTTCTGAGAAAAAGATTTTTAGATATATATTCCTATGTTAAACTTCGACCACCCATTGTGGCCCCACCCTACCCCCAGGGGGTCATGATTTTCACAACTACCTGAGGATGCTTCCACTCAAGTTTCAGCTTTTCTGGCTGATTAGTTTCTGAGAAAAAGATTTTTAGATATATATTCCTATGTTAAACTTCAACCACCCATTAAGGCCCCACCCTACCCTCGGGGGTCATGATTTTCACAACTATGAATCTACACTACCTGAGGATGCTTCCACACAAGTTTCAGCTTTCCTGGTCTTATGGTTCATGAGAAGAAGATTTTTAAAGATTTACTCTATATATTCCTATGTTAAATTTCGACCCCCCATTGTGGCCCCACCCTACCCTCGGGGGTCATGATTTTCACAAATTAGAATCTACACTACCTGAGGATGCTTCCACACAAGTTTCAGCTTTCCTGGTCTTATGGTTCATGAGAAGAAGATTTTTAAAGATTTACTCTATATATTCCTATGTTAAATTTCGACCCCCCATTGTGGCCCCACCCTACCCTCGGGGGTCATGATTTTCACAAATTAGAATCTACACTACCTGAGGATGCTTCCACACAAGTTTCAGCTTTCCTGGTCTTATGGTTCATGAGAAGAAGATTTTTGAAAATTTACTCTATATATTCCTATGTTAAACTTAGATCCCCCTTTGTGCCAAGTTTGGTTGAAATTGGCCCAGTGGTTCTTGAGAAGATGTTGAAAATGTGAAAAGTTTACAGACAGACGGACAGACGGACGGACGACATAAAAAATGTGATCAGAATAGCTCACTTGAGCTTTCAGCTCAGGTGAGCTAAAAACAGAATAAACTGTAATCTGTAGCAACTGTTAAGTGTAACGCAAAAAATGTAATTTTCTTATTATGAATGGCAATATATAATTCATGTTACATGTAATATTGAATAAGAGCAAAAGGACATAAACTAGCATTTTTTAAAAATATTATGTGGGTACATTGTAAATGAAACCACTATTCAAAGTTGATTAAAAATCGATTGAGTCCAACACGTACTCTTAAAGAGAAGAACAGACGAGTAAAGTGGCTGAGTTTCGGTTCTGAAAGCTTGGCCTGTAGGTTAGGGATCCATTTCCAGTTAGTCGTGTCGTAAACAGCAGCGCTAAAAGCAGACGACAGTAACAAATTAATTAGTATATTTCAGTAATGATAGCAAAATAAAGAATTCGCTGTTTAAAGCTGTTATTAAAAGATAATTTTTAATGCTAGCATACTTATGTCTAACTTCAGAGTATCTTCTGACTGTGGATGATTCCATCAACTAAAAGCATAAATACTAATTTAAAACTGGTTATACAACAGTGTCATAATTCGTAGGTGTGGATTTTTTGTTTGAATGCAATGATGGATCTAGATGTTATTAAAAACCAAATCTCTCTATTAACATACATTGCATGTGAAAAAATTTTAATTAATTCAAGGAGTTGCCCGTGTTACTTTTTTGTATCCCATGTAGGAGATGGCCATGGCAGTTCCATTGTCGAACATATCATACATCTCAATTATTAGAGGGCGCCCATTTACCACTTCCGCTTTGATGTCGGACTTCATATAAGGAATGCCATTCCTTAATGGGAAGTATAGACACCTCAGTTTGGACGACTTTGAAATAATCTTTTTAAAAAAACAGAAATGAAACACAAGATCATCTAGATCAAATGCGCTCTTGAATACGTTTTTAAATTATTTATCGTATTGCCAGCTGTGGTAATTTGCTTAATACAATGGAGCAAGGAAAATCAACTAATCAAACATATTAGATTGTAAATGAGGTTAAAATGAACAGCATACTCTTTTCTCTGGCGACCCACATAGTTCCTCGTACAATCGTCTGCTTTTCTTTGATGGTGATTTAGGTTTAAGGTCAGAGAGTTTGCCCGATGCTTTGCTGTTCTCCAAATATTCCAGGTTTCTTTTGGCGGCTACATTCTTGGGATCTACATTGTAAATGCAATCAAAAACTCCGATTACTAGTAATTGCTTTGTTCATGATAATCATAATCTCTTTTGTACCTAAAAGAAATGAGAGAGAGAGAGAGAGAGAGAGAGAGATAGCATACCAAGTCTTAGTAAGTCTGCTAACACTGTTTGGGCTTCTTTGACAAGACCAGCCTGTATTTATCGAAAATAAATTTTAGGTATTATATTATAGATTTCTCAAATATAACCAGTATACTTAAATTTAACCATGAATGACGTAATATGTTGATCTAGTCATTACTTACCCGAAAATAAGCATTAGACAACATGTGGAAAATCGCCGAGGATGATACCTTGTCATCTATGTCTGATATACGGTGTGTTTTTACTTCCTCTATGATATATTTCAACCATTCAATCGCGTAAAACATATCGTCTTTCTCATAAGCTGTTTGTGCAATGGCGAAGGCGTCCGCCAGGGTGAGTTTCTGTAAGGGCTCCACTTCTGTTATATCGCCCCGCATTATTTGTTCCACAGTGAGCCCTTTATACAGCTGCAGTGCAGATATCGTGCTTGCTATCGTGCTGAACACGTTCTTATCTGGGACATTGTCCTCTATGTTTTGTAATTTGACTTTCAGAGCTGTGAAAAAAATACCCAGAAAGGTCTTCAACTATATTTTCTAGTATTTATGAATATATATCACTACATGAACGTATGCAAGGCTTTGAATATAAAAGAATATACATGTATAATTAAATTTAGTCATCATCAGGCTGGCGATGATGATGCTGTCTACAAAACAGTGTGATCATTCTTATTATTACTATTTGGTAAAATGTCTATATAGGGATTTTTTGGTTTACCTTTGACACAGGTATCACTATTTAGAATACGTTGTAAGACCTCCCGCCACTGATGGTAAAGTCTCCTGGTTAAGTGGAACTGGTTGATGGGGTGGCTGATGTAGCCTGCTACATTTCGACCAATGTCCCTGTGTATTGCTTTAACGTCTTCTAGAACACTGTAAAACGAATAAAAAAACAGGCAGTTACATATGTATGTACAATGCCAAGTATATAGAAGGAAAAAATTGGTTAAAATAAAAATATAGTACACATGTAAGTTATGCATATACTGACCTAGTTATATTAGCAAATTGATGAACGTCTTCATCATGACTTCGTAACTCTTGCTTCACGATCAAATCCGATAGAGTCAGAAGTTCCTCTTCCATTCGGAAAAACTTCTCAAAGTTCATTACGGAAGTCGTGTCTTGGGAAGTTCCAAACGACAAACACGACAAAAAGAAAATCACGGCCACACGAGCCATGTTTGCTGGTGAGGATTGAGCGGGTCCCTCGCCACGTGAGCATCTGGTGTGGCTGAGTCTTCTCCTCAAGATGTCACTACAAACACGTGTTACGTATTGTGTGTGGACATCGATTTGGAAGAGTCAATCTTTATATTAAGGTGATGCGCAACTTAAATCGATTGGCTGTCGTATCGATGTTGCACGGATATTTATGATTCGACATTTCATCTAATCAGTGCAATGTTAATTATATCTTATTTTGTTGTTGTTTTCGTTGTTTGTTGTCATTGCCATTATTATGCAATTCCATCAAACCTACATTTTTACTGATAATTAGTTCCTTTTAAGAGGCGTGTTTTGGAGGGGGGGGGAGGATAACTTAATCAATTGTAGAGGATTTGTCGTTTTCTTCCTTTAATTCAATAATTCCGTCTGCGATAATTTCAACGGTATCTGTATAAAACTTTTATGCTTAAATTCATCTAATGAAAAAGACAATTGATATTTATACATGACTGAATATTATTACATTACAGATGTTTGGTTGATGTATAAGACATGTATATTTCTTATATATCTATACACCATACAATAGTATATACTTGGCCGGCCAACACAGCAATCTCGTGAAACGTCACGATACAAATGTATCACATGATACACACCACGTTACTGTTCTAGAAAATGGACAATCTTTGGTACTGTAAGTGTATAGAAAAAGAGCTTTTACTTTTATTGCACACATTTCGAACTTTATATTTCGATCTCGGAGAAAAACACAAAAGAGAACTGAAATTTAAATTCCAAATCTCTTAAAAGGTTAAATGGTTATTCTTTATGCTATGTCAGAGACGTCGCTAACTAAACTTGTTTCATTTTCACACATTTCTTTTAAATCCCTTTTATTTTTCTGTCCGTACAAACAAGACAACAAAACAAATCCATTATGCATTAAACAAATTGAAATTTCCTAGCGCCAATCCAAGTTACTGCCCAAATTTTATTTCGACTGTCTGTTGAAAAAGTTAAAACTCTTTTACTTTGTTAAACTATAACAATGTGTTTTGGATTTGTTGTCTTTTCTCTCTATCCAATTCTAGTCTTTTCTGCATATACAGGTAAGATTTCATAATTTACAACTAAAATAAATACAAAACTGTTTAATGATATTAAATTTCAGAGAACCGCATTTTTCTTTATAATTTTCATTTTACTAATATCATGAATAATAGCCCTTTCTTACATTACGGAAGTATAATGGCTAGTTTTTACCCATGCAGTCATAAAAAAAAATATACGAACTTCGGTCCACTTTCTGTTCATTTCTCATTTAACAAAAGTAAAACTGTCTATTCCGCATTACATTAAAATGGATTTCTTATTTATATATCAAAATCATGATATCTTCACAAAGCATCAAACATGAATGTCATTAAGACCCGGGTGATATTTACACGCATACACGTCTGCGAAACACAATTTCATTATTTCGATAATGCCCGCGAATAGAGACCCGCTTTCCTCAATGATTTTTCTTTGAATTGCTCCTGTTGACATTTTCAGAAATGTATTCAAAAGATACAATAGACAAAGTTAAAACCAAATATGTAGTGGGGAATTTCAAGTTGGCACTGTCTGCAATAACTTCAAATAAAAATTTAAACTCAATAACTTTGCCTAATCATCAGGAAGGGTGTGGTTAAAGAATCATCGACATGTGATATTAATTAATTAATTGATTATACATTATGTCATACATATAAACGTGGACCATTAGTTTTTTCTGTACCCCTGGGATGTATCCGTGGAGGCTTATATTGATTCTTTTGGGAATATCACCTGTTCTATGTGTATACAAAGGTATAGTAGTTCAAAAAGTGTGTACTTCCTTGAAAATAATTTTTTTTCGTTTTTTACTTCTTAAATTTTTTTAAATAAATCAAATTACGAATAATATTCAAATTAAACAATGTACATTTATAAATTATGAATTTATAAAAGGAAGGTCCCTGTAATTTAGATTGAATATCTTGGACTTTACTTATATTCGATACAAATGGAAACAAGATTACTCAAAGTGAAACTTACCAGAGCCGTTAGAAACATTTCATTTAATATATAAACCCCATTTCATTTTTTTTTATATGATAGTTTCATATTTCTTAGTTATTAGTTACATAGATTATGTGTATCTTTAAAAACTATTTTAAAATATTAACAAAAACGTGTTTTATTTTCATAAATAATTATTAAAAGCAACATTATTAATATAAAACTAAATTTTGTGTGAACATTGTAATTTCCCGATACAATCATATATTCATGTAGTTTAGGAATTTTTTTTACACCATTGGAAAAAAAATCTTCAAATTTGAGGAACAAGGTAATTTTAAAATGACTTAGCAATAAAATAGGTATACGTACATGTATTTGAAAGCAATGAAAGAATTTCAGTGATTCGTATATAAGCACGAAACACAAAAACATTTTACTTCCTTTTAAAAAAGAAAATGGAGTTACGCTATTTGTATTGTGTATGTAGGGAGGGTCATGTTAGATCTTATTTTTATTTATTATAACAATTACATTTTTTCAGATGTTGTCTTCATGGTCGACAAATCCACATCCCTAAACAGCACAGAATTTGACAAGTCTCTCCAGTTTGTTCATGACGTCATACAATTGTTAGATATAGGACTATCGGACACCCTAGCCTCTCTGGTGACGGTTTCTACCCCACCCACCGAAATATTCGACTTGAAGGATCACACTGACAAGTCGGATTATTTACAAGCCATCAATGACCTTATGGGAAAGGGAACGTCAGGCGACGGCAACATTAAACGCGGTCTTAACTTTGTGTGGGAAAACTCCTTTAAAACCAGTCCCATCAATCGGACCAACCCGGAACCGGAAAGAGTGGTCATATTGCTGTCAAGCACTGTCACAACAGACAATGCGGCTGGCACTGTTGCTGTCGCGGACAAGATTCGAACCGACTACAATGCCAGCATTTTCACCCTTGGTGTCGGACCTGAGGTCTATGCACAAAACACAGAACTGAGAGGCGTTGCTAATGACCCGGATGCCAATTTCACGCACTTTGTGGATACCTTTGATGATCTTTGGTGTGTTGTTCCAATCATCGTAGCTAAAATAGGTTATGTTATTATTATTTTCATAGGTTAAATATAGTATTATTTTAATAGGTTATGTTATTTATTTTAACTTAATCAATTATCTGCAGTGCAATTATATGTTCTTTGTAAAATTATTATGCAGAATTTACACCTTAAACTCTTCGTACACATGAAAAGGTTCTATATCATAAAATATGCTAAATTAAATACTTTGGCTACGTTTAATTTGATAAGACATTTATTCGTACCATTCAACAAAATGTACTATTTCTGATAACGTTATAAATTCTTTTTCTTTTATTTAGACCCCTCTACATCACTAATTCCGTACACAAACTGTACACTGAAACCACTGCCCCCGTTCCCATCAGCCACGACAGAACCACTATCTACCACAACATCTCAAACGTCAACAACATCCAATGAAATAACAAGTTCAACCTCTATAACAACAACAGCTACAACAGGAGTTACAGCTTCTACAACGTCCCAGGCCAGCACAGCAACCCCATCAACACTGTCGTTGTCTACGTCATCACTCAGCAGAACATCGTCATCCACAGCATCTTCATCAGCGACCACGCAACACGCTTCAACAACGCCTACTATTCTGGGACCTGCGGAGTCGGCCGCCTCCACTTCGGAGTCTTCCGGTGGTTCTGGTACTTTTTAAAAACTTTAATAAGTGTTTCTATGGTTCGGTTTCATATAAAATGACTGCATTTTGGCATTAAAACTATTTTGATCTTACATGTATATAAAAATCTATGTGGAATATTTTGATTAATTCTAATACATTTAATTGAAAATGAACCTTTAAGGATAAAATTCACAGAACAAATACGATTTAGTTATTTGCTGGAATCCTCCTCACAGCCTTCGTTTATATAATTAAACCGGTATACTGTCTTAACTTCTCCATAGAAGCATTTACATATCTAAAGAGGTATACTTACTTTTAACAGGTACCGCAACCATCGCCGGTGCAGTGGTTGCCATTTTAGCTGCTGCTGTTGCAGGCGCGATTCTTCTGATATTATTTATCAGAAAAAGGTAATTCATTATGCAACCTTTTTTAGTATGTTTAAATCTATGCAATTTCTTTCAATCTTCTGATGTTTAACTGCCTGCGTTTGCGTTTTAGACGTTCCTCTCCCGGTAGAGAAGAAGGGTCCATCTTGGCCATTGTTCGACAGTATAAATCTGCGCCGATTGGTCCCTCAAAGGCAACCTTCTCGTATCACAGATTCTAGATCAGCCACCGTTGAACGTGAATAACGTAAATAACGTTCAGAGATACGGCCTATCTTTGTTGGAAATGGAACTTTTGTCCCTCATGCTGTGTTATATCATAGCAGGGATAACATTTTCGTTAAAAGTATTAGTACATGTGTGTATAAATCTATGATTAAAATATCATAAATGAAAATGAAACAGGGGACCAGGCGACTGTATGAGGGTTCGATGTTCGATATATGGATGCGCAGCATGATTTGGTTAGATTACAAGCAAATGGCGCTTATTCAATGCCGTGTGAGATTTACAAGTACCTGTAACTGGAACACTAAATTTTCTTTATAATACAAGAAACAGTGTACTTTGTATTTTTTACAAAAATATCCTAAATATCCCGAATATCCTAGCACTACATTGACGAATGACGTATGTACGGATGTTACGTATGAAGACGAGTAAATGAGTTCATCAGTCCATAGACATTAACAGAATTCCAATGATTATGTTGTGATTATGTTTTTGTTTAAATTTTCAGCTCAAATCAAACGTTTTTCGTAATACTGTGCGCTGTTGTATACTGAATAAATTTTTGTTATTTTTTTCATTTTTTTTTTATTTCTAGTTGAAAAAAGTTGTTTTTTAAAGCTTAAAGTTGTTCCCATTTGAAGAGACATACAAGGGCTAACAGACAACGCCTCTGTAATCGGTTTATACTTTATAACTATGCAAGGAACGGTCTCAGTTCTTTAAATGTCCCAATAGGTCAGTTTATTTTGACGCTTTGTGAAATTGACCATTGTGCTTTCAATAGATGGAGTATATATATATATATATATATATATATATATATATATATATATATATATATATATATATATATATATTCATTACTTTGACACGGTGGTTCAATCGGAATTTCCTTTAGTATCGGAAGTGTAACATGATTTCCTCCATTAACGAGTGAAATGAAGTTTGAGGGGACAGTTTTCGTGGGTTGTTTTGTTCTAATCTGTGTCTCGGCAGTATATAAAGGTAAGTCTACACTCAGAATTCCAAATTTATCCAAGTCTTAAAATATTGTTCATGTCCTTCTTATTTTTCTTTATTTTATTGTTAATGTATAAAATCAATTAACTCTAGAATACTTATGAGAGGCTTGAAGAGGATTAACGTAAAATGTCCATGTCATAAATTCATTTAGTATTTAATTTCAAAGTTTATATAGAATATAAATTGGCTATTTTTCTTTTGATTTTTTTTATTAAAAGTTATACATATATATATGTAAGTTGTATCATCAATTAAATGCTCCCCTACCGATAATTGTAAAATAGATATTTCCAATAGGAAATACGGTATGAAAAAAAAAACACACGAGAAAAGATTCTTTTAACAACGCAAAGTTGTTAATCACGGACTGAAATTGTCAAGATTTTTTGCGCTTTGGAATAACTTTTTTTTCGGGGGGGGGGGGGGGGGCGATTTTTGTTTTGAATTTTTATAACAAGTTTTGAAATGTGCAATCAATGTGTTTATATCTTGCTGTAACCAAGAATTGGTTGAAACGAAATCGCTACAGATTTTGTTAAACGATCACTTAATTTATTTTGTTATCCATCAACTATTAGTATATGACTTGCGTCCTTTTTCAATTCATGTGAGGGTCCCACCAAAGCCAACATAATTCAAGTTTGATAAGAGCTGCATTAACGTCATAGGCTTTACATTATGCCAGTGCATGTTTCAGGGATATCAATTCGGATATAAAGTGTTATACATCGTGCACAATGAAAGGATCGTTTATAATCTGTGCATACAAAAATTAATCGATTTTGGGTACTGAGCATTTGCTCGAAGCGATGCACACATTTTTTTTTTACCATTTTTTTTAAATTAATGAACAAAAAAGAACACATAAGGATAATTATTTCTACATCTCAATTCAAAATACGACATTGGTCCAGTATTTCTTCATCCATGTTTCACTTAATATCTTTTTTGTTCACTTCTACACGAGTTTTAAAAATGAACAATTAAACAAGTCGACTACATGTATATTTAAAGGGTGTGAGAATAAAATCGCTACAGACTTTAAAAAAAATGTCTAAGTAAAATAAACGGAAGATCAAAAGAAATAATTGACCGTTCATTCAGTTTTAAAACCTACACAAAACAATCAATGCTTAGAATGAAATCATAGAATATGGTCATGTGTTGATTACTTATTTGAATTAACGTCTTCGCTTGGTCACGAAGTTTGAATACGTTTTTTCAGTGCCAAAAGGCCGACTTGTAAAAATAATGATCAACCGTGACTAACAATGTACATAAAGCTATTCATAAGACCATATATAAGTTAAAAAGGCATGACTCGTGCGGATTTACATTTCCTATGAAAATAATTTAATGTGGGCAAACAAAGAAGGCATGACTCGTGAAGATTGATATTCCCTTGAATAACACGTAGGAAACTCAAAGACACTCTTAAATAAAGGTTACACTAAACAAAAAATAGACAAAAATTTATCGATTCTTAAATATTTTTTTTATTTCAGATGTAGTGTATGTTATGGACCGCTCCGGAAGTGTTAAGGAGGCTGACTTTGACGAGTCTGTGGACTTTGTGTACAACGTCACCGAGTACCTCGCGATCGGGACGTCAGAGATGCAGGTCAGCATCGTCATCTTCTCAAGCTCCCACTCCGAGGAATTCGATCTTAATGACTTCACGAGCAAAGCCGACCTGCTGAACGCCATTAAAAATCTACGGGGCACAAGAACCACAGGCAAGACGTACACATATGACGCAATTGACTACGTCAAAGACAACTCTTTTACGTCTGCAAAAGGTGGAAGAAGCGGAGCGAATCGGACGGTGGTCATTCTCACGGATGGGCTTTCAAATAACTTTACACGAACGGTTACTGCAGCAGACGAACTTCGCGCTGGATTGGGAGCGGAAGTATTCGCGATTGGAATCGGCTCAACGGTCTCCAAATCAAATGACGAACTGAAAGGAATCGCCAGTGATCCCGACTCTTACTATGTTCACTATATTGATACATTTGTGTATCTCTGCAATCTGATTCCAGCATTAGTTCCAAAGCTTGGTACTACAAATATGTATCTTTTATATTTGCATACATGTAGATACAATATGTAATTAAAAAAAACATTGACATTTAAAGTTAAAAAGGATTAAGTGAATAAACCATATAGTTGTTGCAAAACCAACCAAATAGTTGTATCTAATGATGTTTTGAAATATTGCTGTCAAGATTAAGTAAGTTCTATGCTCTTTGAATTCCAGACAGCACAGTGACCCCTTCTTTACTAGCCGACTGTCCCACCCCACCTTCTTCCACGCAAGAAAGTACAACAGCAGCAGCAACAACAACAGGAAGTACAAGTGGCAACACAGACCTGGCAACAGCAACAACGACAGTGACAACTTCAGAGACAACATCAAAGAGCACAGAAACCAGTACATCCAGCATCACAACAGACAGCGCGACAACTGTTATACAGACAACTAGAGTCGGCACAACACTTGCAGCAATAGGAACAACACAAATTATACAAAAAACAGGTACTTCAATATCTATAAAAACAACCTTTTATAATGAGTGGTATAGATTGATAACATTCTTTACAAACATTTTTGTTGTTGTCAAGTATCTATTAATAATTATAGAAGACCCTTTTCTGATATCAAATTGTACTTCTGGCCAACCCCCAAGATAAATGAAAGTTGGGTATACAAGTATATGATTTTCATTTTTCTTTAAGGCGATCAGTCACCCTCGTCTCAACCGAGTGGATCTTCAAGTAAGTTGTTGTTAAGTACATCATAAAATGACAAGTTGATCTGATGTTTGCACATATTTTGGTGGCCATTTCTGACTAGAGACTTTGCCCGTGTCTCGTTCCAGGTAACACGGCAGCCATTGCGGCAGGGGCTGCCTTGG
The DNA here is from genome assembly GCF_025612915.1 of Magallana angulata. Classification (NCBI taxonomy): domain Eukaryota; kingdom Metazoa; phylum Mollusca; class Bivalvia; order Ostreida; family Ostreidae; genus Magallana; species Magallana angulata. The sequence goes on along the minus strand of NC_069117.1, from coordinate 38,351,040 downwards.
GAGCGCTAGCGGCAGCTGCTACTCTCATTGTGTCCGCCAGTCTTCTTCGCCGATGGTAAGTCACCAGGAAAAATCATTTTTTTTTTCATTTCAAAAATGATTACTCGGTAATGTAATCATATTTGATAAGTTGATTTCCGCCACTCACCCACTCTCAACGCTAACTTTGTGTTATCCATTGCAGTTGCCACCTTCATTGAAACGTACCATAGCATAACCATTAACTTTTAATCAGCATAGCCTTAACCTATAGTTTATAACCGTGATAACTTTTCTTTGCATTGCAGGCACTTATCAACCAAAGAGGATCCGATGGTGTTGGCAGCTGTTAACCAGTACCAGCAAGCACCCATAGGACCGTCCAAAGCTTCGTTTAGTTTTGCCTGATTTTAGGATGAATTTCAAAGATGTTAAGAGTGCAATACGTGGTCGGCTGGTGCTTCGCAATTACGCAATTTTAAAAATTTCAATCCAAGGATTTCATATGAAGTGCTAATTCACTTGGAATGTAGAATGTCGAGATATAGACTGTATATATGTTTTAACAGTTTTAACGGTGCATTTGCATTACTTTTTTCGGGTTCACAATCCCTGATTTATTTCGAGTCGTCAGATTGAATTTGTGTGCATTTCCCATGAACTTCAAAAAGCTCAAAATATTAAATCTAAAAGTTATAACAGGTAATTCCATTCAAGACTAAAATTAACTCAATCATAATATCAATCTACTGAACTAAAATCTGATTTTGAGAGAAATGAAACCGGACACTTTGGTCTATAGACAGTAAACTTTATACGAGTACATGTACTGATATCGTGATGATCCAAGTACTGGTACATGTGCCTTTTATTGTTTATACATGTATTTCCCAGTGTCTTTGCCAGTGATAACACCAAGAATCGATTGTGTAATGTATGGTTCAATACATTTCATCAATGACTATTTTAAAATATTTAATCGTACTATAATTGCTGAAATTACATAGAAATAAGTTTTGAAATTTATCACCTTATAATACTAAAAGAACGATTCCTTAATTAATGAAAATCCTCCAGATTTGTGGCCTTGACAGTATTTTTTTTATATTTGTGTAGAGCTTGTTATCCGTTATTCGTGTATAAATGTACGTGTACGTTTTATAAATACTGTTATTGGACTTCTTTGCTTTGTTTTGATTTCAATAAAGGATATACATGTATGATTATATTTGCATGTCCGAGATTTTTACGATTTCACGAGTGGACAGAGAAAACATTGTAAAACACTTCCAATTTAACTGCAACATTCCTGTAAATGAATGATAAAGTTACTTACAGATCATTGGGGCATTCTGTTATGTGCAGATTCAGCATTTTTCCCAAACAGAAAGGGGGGAGGGGTCCATCTTTTCTTGATAAATTTAATGTTTGAATTTTAAAACAGATTGAATCTCCTGGGAAACCCTCAGTTCTAGGTCCACGCATGTCTTTCATATAATCAATGCATGTAAAAGATTGCAAAACACACATGTACAGACTGCGTGGCTAACCCCCCACCCCCAAAAAACAATAAAATCATTTGATGTGTTTTGACTATTTTTATTCAATTGGAGATATAATCCATGAGAAAATACTTAAATCTGGCCTCAAAATCTGTGTAACCTTATCCAATCTGTTTATCAACAACGTATTTTTCCTCTGATACAAAACAAAATGATAGCATTTGAATATGGTGAATACAATATCAAACTGAAACAGAATATCGTGAACATAATCAAAAATGAAGGGTGGCTTTGATTACAATTAACCTTTTCAAAATACACAGATGAATTGAAAGCTTTTAAAATGTTTCTTTTTTTCTCACAATGACAAAATTAAACAAGATTTTTGTAATATTAATTATTGCAATTTATTTTCCCATGTAAAAAAAAAAAATACATACTATAGACATTTTCTCTTATGCCGACTGGTTTTTATTTTTAATGGTTATTGATACAGATTATCTTTTTTAAGGGGGTGTATTTTTCATGTAATTAACCATCCTTTTGTTCTCTACAGATAAATGGGTAGCACCAGTATAAATATATTTTAATAAATAAAAATGATTTCTAAAAATCAATAAATTAAAGAGATGTAGCCTCATCATATTATTTTGCATTATTTTTTGTTATAATATTAAAACGGTATGAGACAGCTAAGTCAATGAAATAAAGATCTAAGTCCAATATTCATGAAATATCGATATCATAAATGTACAATAATTACACATTCAATGCAGATGTGAAAATTTTGATAATAATAAAACACTCACATATAACATACACACTGTAATATAATCACTATCAATTCACTTATAAAAAGTACAAACAGGACTATAAAAAAGATAGCAATTTCATTTTCAAAAAATGGCTTGCATAATAAAAATGGGCGATCCATCAACAATGCAATGGGCCCCAAAAATTCCTCAAAAAATGACACGTGATATAGATAAATGATATATATACAGGCGTGTACAGAAGAATATCAAACACTCATTTTGCAGTTGCTTTTGGAATTTTCGATTCTACTTTGGGCTTTGTAGATTTGTTTTTCGTTGGAATTAACTTCCTAGGCAATTTGGACAGGATTTTCTTGTCTTCTTTGTTTTTGATAGCACTTTTTTCATTGGTCGAATTTGAGTTAGCACTCTCCAATCCCTGAGCCTGTTTCTTGTTGTCCTCAGTTCCCTGAGACTGTTTTCGGAACATGCGGAACCTGCCGAGCTGAGACGTCGCCTTGGGCTGGGATTTTGATTTGTTCGGTGTTGTCTTGCTGGTAGAGTTATCTTTCTTTGAAGATCCCTCTTCTGATTTCTGACTGGCCGTTTTCGAAGCTCCAGACGATACTGCTTTTCCAGTACCATTTTCTTTAACAGGTATCAATTTCTGCTTTAGCGAAGATTCTGTTGACTTGTTCAGTTTAAGATCTCTGGCATTACTGGCACTGGTACCATCCTTGCCTGGTTCGCTGTCCTTGGTGACCTTTACCTTGACATGTATTCTGTTCTGGAGGTCGTCGGGAGAGGAGGGTTCCTCGTCCAAGAAATCAAAGGCTGCTACAGCTTCCTTCTCTCTTTCTCCGAAATGCGAAAAATACTGAGAAAGATCGACAGCTGGTCTGCTGACAGGGGTACATCTCACTGCTCCATGACCTTTTTCTGCGGACAAGTAGAAAAATAGACATTTGAAGAAAACTGTATTTCTCAACCATGCTTTTTGCTTTATACTATATTTATTTACATCTTCAACAGCCAAGGGTGTTGTTTTATTTCTGCTCTGTACACACGAAAAAAGATAAGGAGTAGACTGTCACCCTTTTTTGATAGCGAAGATGCAATTATTTATTGCCACAGCAGTAAAGTTGAAGCTATTACATATGTACATTTATGAATATGTTTTTGTCAGTTATTGATAAGATTTACCTCCCCTCCCAATCAGTCTGGAACACATGACATGGTCCACTCCGATATTGTCGTCTAAACTCTCCATGCTCTCCCCGCTCAGATGAACCATGGCATCAAGGCTTGAAGATCCAAGCTAAAAAAAAATCATTATAAGGTTATACAAGTTTTCAAAATATTAATTATTCAATTAACAGTATTTGAAAATTAGGAATTCTGTTTCTAAATCTAGTACCTTTTGCTTTCTAGTTTCTAATTTTCGAGGAGGTTTCTCCACCAACTTCTTTGGAATTTTCTCCTCTGGAATCCTGGCCTCCCCATTTCCTGTATTGGAAGCTGGATTGAGGTCATCTTCCATGATGGATTCACATAGAGATTTGAAATCATATTTCCCGTTGGCGTTGGAGGACTGCAGATTCCCATAGTACTCAAACTCATCATTACAAGATGTGTCGTCCATGTACTCATTCACCCAGTCGGCGCAGGCTCCTGTCTCCGAGAAAGGAGATCCACCCATTATGATTTCTCCTCCACAAGGGGTCAAGTAGAATTCATCCTCCACCCACTGATACCCATCGTTGTCTCGGAAATTCTCCGCTGTTGAGGGGAAGAGCTGAATTTGTTCCTCGTTGGACTCTGTGTCTGAGTCGTGACTATTCAGACTTGTCAGACTTTTATGTAAGGCATTGACGGTTTTTGAAAGACTTGCAAGCTGGCGTGAAATCTCATCAAATTCCTGAGTGTTCCTGGCACTGATGCAGCCCTGGCAGTTTTTCTTGTCGTTGGTCTCCTTGCATGTGTGCTGAGGAGCTTGTTCTGCCTTAAACTGCTCATTGTCCCCATCATTACTCCCGCTAAACAAGCTTCCCTTGGAACCCACCATACAAAGGCTGTAGTAGTCGCTGCGAAATTTGGAATCGACTTCCTGACAGGAGCTGTCACTTGAAGGGGTTCCCTGCCGAACTAACCTCTGCTCCATTATCAGACTCTCTGAGTACTGGGCAGCAGACAGCTTCTGAAGTGAGTCACTTCCCATGGTCGGAAGCTGGGAGAGGTCGGTGTAGGGAGACATCTGACTCAACAGCTGCTGGTACCTCTGCTCCTTCTTCTGTTTGTTGGCCAAGATCTGGGTGTAGCTGAGGCTCTGGAGGTCATCTTCTGACTCACTCTCAATAGACAGCTACAAATGAAGAAAGTACATTGTATTTGTTACTGTATAACAACTATACATATGAATATAGTCATATACCCCCCAAAAAAGTGATTTTGCAAGTGAAAAAAAAAATATTCATGATATGAAAAAATATTCAACCTACCTGATGATAAATATGGGCCTTAATAATTTCTTGAACTTGTCCTATGACCTTGACCTCATCAATTATCACCCTGTGACCTTGTCTGCTCAAAGGTGGAGTGGCTTTAAGGACACACTTCACCTTCTTTGTCTTCTTCAGATCACTGAGAGAAGTTGAGCGTTCCAAAGAGAGGTTGCCTCCCTTGGCACTGTTCAGAATTTGTTCCAATTCATTGTCAGACGTAGATCCCCCACATTTGTGTAAATCTGAATCTGAGAGCGCTCTTGAAAGGCCTTGAAAAGAAGACCAAACGGTTTTATGCTTCCTCACTTTGAACATGTGTAAATGATCAAGATGTTTCACAAGAGGCTGGTGATATTTGGAGATACAGTCTAATCGATTCACACTCGAGGCTGTCGACATTTCACACTCATCTTTCTCTTCAGGAATATCAGACAAGAAATTCTCTTCACTCAGATGAAGAGGTTGAAAACTTGGGGGTGTTTCAGGTATGACTGGCTTGAGTATTGGTTTGGCAGATGGGAGAAAAGGTTCAAACTTTGTCTCCGAAACAAAGGTCTTTGCTACTTGTGTAGTCTTGATCTCCACAATAGGATCCTGGGTTTTCTTTAGTTCTGATTGAGTATTTTGAAATAATGCACTGTCATCCCCTAAGGAGTGCCTTTTCAGGATGGCCTCGGGGTGGGAACACTTAGAACTGAGAGTACTGTCCACAGACGGAGACTTCCGGAGGGGAAAGCGGGAAATTTTAGTCTCCGTGGATTTCTGACACTCGGCTTCAAACATCAGCTTCATGGCCCTCACTCGGCCCAGGGACCCATAGGCTGGGGACTGGGGAGAGGGGCTGTCCGAAAGGTGAGGGGAAGAAACACTGGAGGAAGTCACTTCATCACTTCCACTGGCATGCCCTATCATGGAGTCCCCCTCACTTCCTGTGCTGGATTTACTGCTCTTGGCTGGGGTCGTTGGACACGAGTCCTTACCAGCCAACTTATTCCGGTCTATTGAGTCTGCGTTTACTTGCACATTGTCGTTGTATTTATCCTGCAGCTCTGGTTGAATATCGCTCGACATTGTGGAATATCCATCGTCTTTGCTCCCAGATCTTTCTACCCTGTCACTCTTATTGCTCTCAAAACTAGAGTCCGACGTTGCCACATATTTCGGATTGAGTTTAGAAATTTCTTGAGTACTTATAATATGATGCTGTTGTAAAGACACTGCAGAATTAGTGTAGTTCATTTTAAATTCATGCGGTTTGGGCAGGGCTATGTTTTCCTTTGACAATGTTGGAACCAATGCCGGTTTATTTTGTCTGAATCCTGGAGACTGAATCCCCATCCTAATTCCAGGGGATTTCTTATTGCTAGCACTGGGCTTCTTGGGCACAGGAGGGGGAGGTCCTTTTCGGGGGAGAGAGTTCAAGTTCAGACTCTCGTTACTCTCTGACCCATGACAGGAACTGGTCCCCTCTGATTTCTGCAACGTTTCTAAGGACACTGAATTGGTGTTTGGCAGTTTTGGCACTTCGGTGGCTACAGGGGTGAGTTCTTGAGATGATTTCAATGACTGTTTATCGGAGACGGATGAGGAATGATATGAGGAACGATTTGATGAGGAACTACTTTTTCGTTTCGGCTTGTGATGGGGTCTGATTTTACGCTCCATTTTCGGAGACCACGTCTCATCACTGTCCGTACTACTGAGACTAGATGAGCTATACCCATGGTACATGAATTGTTTTTCTTTGGGTGTGAGAACAAGAGAATTTGGCCTTTGACTTTGATGTTTGCGTTTGCTTGGATGTTGCATAGATTTTCTACGATTCGTGAGTGGACTTTTGCTTGGAACACAGTTCAGGGTATCTTTCACAATATCAGGCTTGCTTCCCAAACTAGAGGATTTCTCTTTCCTCATTTGAATCTCCTTAGATGAGAAACTTTTCGAGTCCCCATGTGAATTTTTGTTCGCAAACGTAGGCGAATCAAAGAATGCGAATGTTTCTGCGGTGAATTCCTCGTCCAGGAGAGTATCGGTATCCTCCTCTTCCAGTAGTTCGTTCAGGGACACCGTGGAAGTAGTACTGAAATCAGCCGACACTGGACGGTTAAAGTCACTGTCTTCATCACTGTACTCATAAAAGTACTGGGCTTTGGGGAGCAAGGAGACACTGGGTGGGTTCCCAAGATTCTCCTTGATGGCATCCATTCTCTTGTCAGAGCTTGACCTATCAAGCTGCGAAGAATACACTGAATGCATTGTGGAAGTATTTGACTTTATTGCAGAGGAAAAGTTTGTCCTTTTTGAATATGCCACATCAGCAGACGATGATTTCTGACCGACTTCTGAATCCTTCACTGATCTGTCCTGTTTGTTCAATGGCTTTATGATTGCCTTTGAAGCTTGAGGTAGAGATGGTTGTGATTTTGAAGTGTGTTTGATTGGAATACTTGTTCTGTTTTGGACTGATTTTCCTGAGGAGACACTTGATTGTACTTTTACTGACCTTGTGGACAACGTCTGCTTGTTCACCCTGTTAATGTTATCCGGCTGTGACACGCTCTTCTTCGAATTCACATCCAGATGATCCGCTGAAGTTGACATCACGCGAGAGCTATTCACATCCGAGATACTCTTGGATTGCACAGTTTGAGAAATTCGGGATTTGGGCAACGCACTTGTCGAGTTGGTTCTGCTGGGTTTGACCGGGCCTTGTAGAGATGACACGGAGGAACTCCTCTTTGTTTGGACACGCTCCGCCATACTGATGTGTTTGACCTTCGGACTAGAGGGAGTGGCCGGGAATTCCGTTTCTATTTTGGTGTGAGGTGCGGCATCCTCACCCTGGGTAGATGGCACGTAGCTTGAGGTAGATACAGATCTTGGTCGTTGTTCTTCCGTTGGCTGTAAAAAGTGATAAAATATTGTTATTATTTAATGACCCGCACAATAGTTGTGTATGGCAGATATGTCTGAAAAATTTAAAAGTATGAAGCACAAATTTTTGGTTTTCAACAATAAATGCTTTGGGACATGTAAATCCATGACACCTTTTTGCTCATAATTCGAAATGTATTTGACTGTTTTCTATTTGCTAGAATAGAATATACATGAATATAACGTATCAGATTGTCAAATACATACAAAGTCAGATGAGAAGCCGTGAAGAGACTCAGTGCTGTCAGGAATGAAGTGCTGAAGACATTTCTGTGCCACCGTATTTTGTAAAATATATTGTGACATAGGCGACAGGTGCTGAAAATACATAGTAAATGCAAGTGTCATTTAAGTGCAAGTGTGCTTTAATAATCTAAAAGGTTTAACACACCAAAAAAAAATTTCCCTAGAAAAAATTTCATTCAAAACTCTCTAAATTGCCATTGCATCTTAAAATTCTGTTTAAAAAATACTAGCTAGATAGCTTGCTATCAAAGTATGAATGGAAAAAAGGTGTGGTTGAATGTTTTAAGATATCTGAAAGATAACATGCGTAGATACATGTACTACAGAAACACGTATCTAAACTTCTAAATCCAAAAAATAATTTACACAACCAGTTTGTATTACATATTTCTTTTTCTCTCATTGTTTTTTACCTTCAAATATTTATTTGATATTCTAGATTAGATTTCCCTCTGATAGACATCAACCAGAATATTTTATACTTGGTAAAGCATATCCTGATAAAGGCTCGTACGCAACACTCAATACAGCAAGAAACAAATCTCTTGTGTGGTATATGAAAATTAAATGATGCATATTGGTGGGGGTAACCTTCATTAAAGCTTACCATAGTCTGTGAACAGAGGGAGATGGCCGAGGAGAATTGAGCAGGAAGACTGGTGACACTGTTGGAACAACTCTGGGGGTCACAGAGTGTGGACGATGACATGCTCTGACTGGACGACTGAAATTCCAAAAAAAAAAATCTTATTGTCTTGCAAAGGTCTGCTAGTGAATGGTGAATTAATTAATTTATTAGATTAGTTTGATTTTTTTTTTATTGTTAAAAATGCAGGTTTTGGGGGCGTAGTTTATTTGGTTGAATATCTCAAATGCGGGTTTGGGAGGGCAACATATCCACTCCTTGTTATTGAGTTATTTAAAAAACAATGGACTATCATCATCAAGGATATGGGTGGGATGTATCATGTTCCCCGTGTTTTAGAAGTATACCTGAATGAGGGCCTGGGAGGAGAACTGACTCTTCTGCTGAAACATGTGGCTCAGCTCCATGTTCTGATGTTCAAGGTCGTTCACCTTTTTCTGAAGTTTTACACATTCTTCTCTCAAGGTCTGTCAACAAAACATACCAAAAACAAATTAGTTGTCTAATTAACTAGATGATTCATTGCATTAGAAATTTAGAATTGCATGGTCTTTTAAAACTTCTAAAAAAACTCAAATAACCCTACAAAATCAACAGTTAATCTTTCCCGTAAAATTCTCAAGATTTACGATCTTTTATCTTATCTATTTCCTATTTAATGCAGTCTGCATGTGCAGTCGCCTTCTCAATGAAAAGATCTAGGATTTAAGAAGTATTTCCTGTTTCCTCTAACTTAACGATAAGTTATTATGACTCTTGGAGCACCCCATACCTTCTGAGCTAGCAAGGCTTGGACCACTTGGTTGGCAATTTCGTCCAGACATTTCTCATACTGCTGTCTCTGCTGTTCGTTCTCCAGAACCAACGAGGAATTCTCAGCTTCCAGCATTTTTAGCCTCTCCAACAGAAGTTTGGATCGCTCATCTGTTTTCCCATCCATCTGCGATTAATTTTTTATTTTCAAAAAAGAATCAGCTAAAAATAATCCCTATATTTTTGCCATCAATCACAGTTGAGGTATGTCCCACAAAAATGATTATTTTTCAACAAAGAAAGCTCTAAAGTAACACATTTCCTCTCTAATCAATCCGAAAAATCAGCGCATTATTTTAAAAATGTAGCTGAATTCGCCTCTAGGTTTTTTTTTCACTAGTCTCAGTATTCAAGTAGGTCTATCTAATATGTAATCTACACTTTAAATGAGGGTTTAGCAACATTTATATATGCACGCATGCAATACCTGAACTGCAAAATTAAGCGCTTGCAGAAAATTTCACGTTTCCCCCAAGTCAAATTTTAATCAAACACTTGATGGCAGGGAGCCTTGCCAAAAGTGCTTTATATTGAAAATGATTACGTTTGATATTTCTGCTTTCACACTGACATTTTGGCAGAAAATGGCAAATAAATCTGAGGGACATTATAGATCAAATCTTTTGATTTTTCTTGAGAGAAAGCAACCATTTGAACAGCTTTGAAGGCATAAATCTTCAAAAACCACAAGATCAGAAGTAATTGCACAGCCATGACTCTTTGGGCCAGAGTGCTAGCTAGAATGTGGTTTAATAATACAGAAAGGTCTTGAGATCAAGTTTACATAAACAAATAAAACCTCAAGCAGGTGTAAAATGTCTTACCTGTGTCTCGAATCTCTTGACATCATTTAGAAGCATCATATTCTCTCTCTCCAAATTGCTGATGTAACTTCTGTATTTCTGGAGGTTGCTCTGTTGAAATAAATCAAGAGATTACCCAAGATAAGATTACAGTTCCTTCTGTATATATATCTCTCTCACAGATATCAGTTGGATCACACCTGTGGACTAAGCCCACATGACAGATATATACCTCATACGTGATGGAGAGACTCGACTTCTCTTGCTTTAGCTGCTCGATCTTTGTCTTATACTGCATCATACTTTTTACCATCTCCTCCATTCTTGAAAAAAAGAAGAGAGAGAAAGAAAAGTCAAAAGTCTGCTGTGATAAAGAATATATATCTGAATTAGTGGCAGGGCTCGTCAGGAAATGCCCCATACAGAGAACACTCGTCTACTCCTCTCTCCCGATCTCGATCTCAGTACCAGAGACATCTGCTCCCATCGTATCTCGATCATCTCGAGAAAACCCTTATTGAACAAAGACCCATCTTTATATAAATTCCTTGCATTGCTGAAAATCTCATACCCTTCCATGTCACCAGTGTAGTGATAGGAAGTCTTGCAGAATAAACAATGGTATAGTTTGTGAACAGATAAACAAACACATAAATATGTAAAGGCAGTAAAAACGTTGCAAACCTGTCTGATAGCAGCGAAATACTCCCACAAAACGAATAAATCAAAAGTTGGGTGCAGATATATATCAGGTAGCCATTAAACTGTTTACACAAGTCCAAGATGATGAATACATGCTGTATTTTAAATTTTCAAAGCGATTAGAATTCTTAGTTCCAGTCGAGAGACCAGACAATATCAAATCCTTCCAGTGGTCAAGCACTCAAAACCCACACTCATATGTAATGAAAACAAGATTAAATCTATCCGGTCCCCAAAATTAATATATGCCAAACTTTGAAGTACCATCTGGAATGCCAGGACAAACTAGTAGAGAGAGCACACCTGTCAAATTATAATCCGCGATAATGTCTGTGTTATTAAAAAGTCTCAAAAGATTTTTTTAATAAGTTTCCCCAAATGTGTTGACACAAGGGTTTCATGTAAATTAGATATATACCTTTTAAATTAAGAGAGTAAAATCCCCCAATCCTCATACAATACAGCTAGGTTCCATTCACAAAAACTGTGTTTTTTTGATAGGACACTCCTAATACACTATTGAATCTATACCTTCGTTAGATTGTTACAAGCACACAAAATGTCACATAGTGGTGGATCAAGTAAATTAACACGTGTCACCAAGACCTATATTTACTGACAGACTTCTATAGCTAGCACAATGAGGTGAGGTGTTATTCAAAATGTGTCCTTCTGAATGTCAATCAATCACCCCCACACGCACATATATCCCACTGACACACTTTGACATTGAAAAGACTCTTTTCAACGATTAACACAACACAGTAAAAAGAAAGCCTTAAAATTGGAATCGGGAGTTCCCTCGATCTTCCTCTCACATTTTTATCTCAACTTTTCCATGCGGTTTATATATACGCAATGTTACGAAAGCTTTTTCGGGTCTGGAAGCATTTATTGGGTCCTCCCTTCACTGGTTGGCTGTGTACAGCGTGAAGTCGTGATATAAATACACTTTTCTTTTAACAGAATTTATTGATAAAACGTTTTATGTATTTGCCTCTTGAACCTGGGATAAATCTTCTATTGAGAGACCCCGATTGATTCCAGTATACCTTACAAACACTAGCTCCGCTATCAGACTGGAGATAATGTCGGAGATCCTTCCGAGATGCACAACCCAAAGTGACTCATATAATTCACCGACTGTCTTACTGTGCAGTATATACACCTCTGTTTACTTCTAATTCATGCTTTTTCAATTACACTTCCAACTGCTTTAATTAAATCTAAACATGCAGAAGAAATTGTCTGATTTAAACCTTCTGTGTCCCACGGCATTCACAATCTCTTATAGCTTAGCTCAATATCAATTCATGATGAATTTCAGACTGATTTACTTTACCTTGGTGGACTAGAGTTCCGCGACATCTCATCTGTATTAACATCTGGATTAATATCCATATTTACATCTGGATTAATATCCATATTAACATCTAGATTAATATCCATATTAACATCTGGATTAACATCCGTATCAACATCCATCTCGGTCGGATTATATATAAATTGTGTCACACAGTTTTTCCACTGTTTACAAAGGTGTAATACATATCCATTGGGCTGAAGGTTTATAAGCACAGCTAGGTTTTTTATAAAGGTGAAAACTAAATAACCCAATAGCAATTCAAGAAAATTTTTTAGAAAAAAGGAGGACAAAGAGATTGTGAGCCTTGAAACACGATATCCGTAAATATCCACTTGCCATTGTTGACAATTTGCAAGAATATTCCACTTCAGGCACCTCGATGTTTCCTACCATAACACATTACTTCAAACAAAACGGAATGTAATGTATTTGCTTTGTTCTTTCATTTATACACAGATACCTCTGAGAATTAATGGAGTGGATTTGTTTACATCAGAAAATATCAAACCAACAATAGCTTCGGTAGCCATAACATAACATTCAATAAGAAAAATGCATGATCGAGATCTCCACTAACAAAGCACACAAGAAATGTACAAAGTATATCCTACAGACAGTGGGACTATGGAAGTCAAGTAAAGAACAAAGCAATTGGCACCTATTCCAGAATGAAACATTTCAAGTGTATTTAGTTCCCTTGACTATCTACTGCCCTGCGGATAAAATCTATAGATAAAGTGCATCAGATGCCGCCCAAAGATTGCGACAGAGACAATGCATGTGTATAAGTTCTGGAGATTATGCAAACTGTAAATGTAGTGTTCCAAATTACATAACAAAAAACCTCAGCACTTCGGCTTTTGGGAGGAATAAACAAAAAAAAAACCGAATTCCGCTCTGGCCTTGCTGATAGCAGTAGTTTACAAGAGGAAGGTCATCTTGTTCCAAAGGGAACACCTATATCTTAAGTAGTCATAAGATACACAAATATTATCATCATCGAACAGTTCCGATTGCAATTCAACCCAGCTGCCATGGAAAAAAAAGAAAGAAGTCTCACTGACCAAGTCATGCAGCTATAAATAAGTTGAATCTGCCTCATAAAACAAACACTACATCATCTAAAGAGTATTTTGTGTATATACTCCATGCCGACTGATCATCACTGGAGACTTGATAATGGCCACTAAAACTTCCCAGGGAAAAATGCAAGTCCGCCTCCTTGGAGCCAGAGAATCTTGACACAAGCCATTTCTCCGCCAGAAACACAAGAAGGGTAAGGAATTCTATAGCACTACAGAGGAGATGTGGTCATTCATTCAGCTTTCTCAAATCCATCAAATCTTATTCATCCAAGAGCCTTAATATATCTTTACAATTAGATTTGGCTTTCAAGGACAGAGTAATAAAATTGCTGATTTTTCTGTCATTCTATATCACACACTGTTGGCCAATCTGCTGACATTCCAAATAATACACTTAATTTGGGATAATCTGTTTTGCGTGCAGATAACCAGCTCTTCCCCCCAATGACTATGTAATTTTTATTTATTACAATCAGTTAAGGGGCAATAGTGCACAGAGATCTACGCTGACAATTTTCTCCAGCAAATGCTTTTGTGGCAACAGAATCACAACAGCAGAAAAAACCCCATTAATTCTCTATATGTCTTTCAGAGTTCCAGATTTTGAAAGATGATATGTAAATTTTTCACGGTTTTCACCTGTATGCACTTAGTTAATGTGTTTTATATAAGGTAACAACTGTTAATTCGACTTCTGAAAGAATCAATGGAAATGACTACGAATCCCACAATCAGGCCGAGATCTCCAAGTCAAACAACATTACAATTCAATGTATTCCACTTTGGGAATGTTACTGGCTTGGCACCAACTACTGTTATACAGTGATGACTCTATAATGCAGTTAGAAATCCCTTGTAGTTACTGCTATGCATCTTGAAGGGGCTGATGTTGAGTTTTATTCACTTGAACTTGCTAAACTGCACAGTTTTACCGTAGTACTGTGAATGCACCCAGATCAGTCTGAATCACGGTAGACCATGCAACACATTTTCTTTAGTTCAGACTTTCTGATGTCCTCCATAAAATAGTTATGCATTGAAATCTCCCATGCCCTTAACAATTAACCCCTGTCTGAGAGTTAAGCCTCTGAACTTGTGTTTCTGAGTATACTCACTTTTTAAACTCGCCCTGCAGGGACTGGAGCCGAGCCTGACAGTTTTCGCTCTCGGAGGTCATGTCTTTCAGCCTTTTTTCCGCTTCATGCCTTAACATTCTCTCCTGCTCCACCTCCTTCAAAAAGGGAGCTTCCTTCTAAAAAAAAAACAGAAAAAAAATATTTTCAAACCTTTTGGAACCATAAAATGAAAGCCTTCATCCATACACCCTCCCCCGCTTATCCCCCCATAAATATACAAGATAACCATAAAAAAGATTCGAACTAATGATCATGCAGATGATCTGATGTAAAGATTGATCAACTCTACGGATGTCATCTGAGTTGTGACTCAGTGTAAATTTTTATTCCAGAGAGCTCAAAATATTGCAATTATTTCAGTAATGCTGCATGGTTTGTAAGTTATGTTTTATTAATGCATCAGGATGCAACAAGCCAGAAAACTGATAGGATCAGTGTTTTGCAGAACATCAGAACACGATCAACTTGTATTTGGTAGGAGCTCTTCACTGCGCCGATTTCTTTTTTTTGGGGGGGGGGGGGGGCCTAATTGTGTGCGGCAGATGCTCTTACAAACAACGATAAACTTGGACTGACAGACAAGTGTAGCAGCCCCAGCTGATGATCTTGACTCAGGGATTCAATAATCCTCATGCATCTCGCTATTGTAGTATGCTGTGGCTTGTTTGATGGGTATCGACTTGGTTATGAAATAATGTTTACTTTTATACAATATACATTGATTTTTTTGTCCCTTGTGATCAGTTGGAAAGTTGACCCGTGATTAGAGAGCAGAGATGGGATTACAGTTAATTAACAATTTGTGTACGCCACAAAATTAAATCAAGAGCTCCCAATATTCCCATATACTTGTGCTGGTAAAAGAATTAATTAGCAATAAAAAAGCAGTTACGTTGAAAATGATTCAAACTGAGGAATATTAAGTTTACATAACTACATTGGGACCGTTCTGAGCATTTGCCCAGAATTCCTAAAACCAAAGAATGTAATTCTTAAGGTCAGCATTTATTGAGCTTATACATGTTGCCAATCTTTAATAACAAACAAAGCAATTAATTTGCAAACAATGGTACAATAGATTTTTCCCACAATTAATCCTGTAAAAACACAACCAATTAAAAAAAAAAAAACCCAAACCCAACAAACAAAATACCAAAAGAATCCCAAGACCATTGACTTTATTAACCCCCATAAAATGACAATAACCAGTCGTTTGCTGTGAATGTTTCGAAGATTAAGAATCTGTTTACCTCTTCTTTAGCCAGATGATGTACATTTTTGTAAGATGAGCATAAAATTTAACACAAACATCCCTGGATGAAGTTGTGGGATCATTAACAAACTTGGCCCATTTACACTCCAGCGGCAGCAGCCAAATTGATGATTGATCTGTGGGTACCACACACACGGTGTAAGGACATTGTCTCAACACAACCCTTGCGCTGGAATCTCAGAAATCCTCACACTCCGATCATCAACAAGTCACAAAAGTAGCCCTGTGATCGAATGTTTATTTTTTTCTTGCCAAAATCTAGAATTCTTCATCCATCATGTTAAGCAGGTTTTCCTATATTGTTCAGCAAAACGAAACTTTTAACTCCAATAAGTATTACAAGGATCCATCTTTGACCAGGAAAACAGCATCTTAATCGGTGGCTTTTTTCTTACAGTTATTAAGAAGTGCAATTTGCTTTTGATGACTGAAAGAGAATATGGTGCTAAATGTTTCCTTTAGTGTTGACCACACACAGATATTGCTTTCATATAACCAATCTCTTGTCATTATTCCAAAACCATTCAGAGAAGAAAAAAAATGTCTTTTGCAAAATGAAGACCTTTGAACTGCCTTCTAATTGGTGACAGTGAGGGAAATGATCCTAATTGCCTCCAAATGTTTGTATAAACATCTCGGTTTGAGTTTCCTTGTTTGCCTTTAGCGCCTTGTGGCGAAATTTTTTTTACTAGAAATCAAACAAAGGCAGAATGTGCTTTATCTTTGATAAAATAAATAGCAGTGAAAAGCGATTCCGACCCATTCAGCTGCCATAGGAAGCTATATAGTATGTCCAATTTATCTGATAACCTCGAAAAATCTGAAGTTCTCTTGATGTAATGGAATACAAATAGACAGGGACACGAGACAAATATTTTCCCCCGATCTCAGTGAACTATTGGAAAGAATCAAGCTTGCGCAGATAAGGTACTCAAGGAGGCCAAACGAAAAGGGCTTGAAGGAAATGCAGTTGTTTGAACTAATACTGACAAATTGCAATGTTAGATCTTTGTTTGAGATAAAATGAATGCATAAAGTGGAGCATACCACAAAACTGTTTAACTATAGTCTGATAATTTCTTGTTTGATACCTGCAATTATAAGCAACAAGCCATCTGCATAATCTCAACAATGCATCTTCTGTTCAGTAATTTCAAAAAACAAGCAAATTCATTTCCTCTGGGAAAACTTTTCCTGTGCAGTTGTTTCTACAACAATATGCATGTACTTGTACCTGCATATACCACAGTGACCAAATTTTCCCCAGACAAAGACATTCATAACATTTGACAGATATTGGTCATTAGCATGTTATCGTTCCATATTTAAAGTTCATTCAAAGTGTATTTATGCTATTATCTTGCATACAACACAGGGTTTGAACAATACAAGTGGTCATTTACAGACTAAATATTGGCAGAAAAAAGACCTGAAGATACATTCCTCCCTCAGTTCATTTCCGAAAAAATCCAATTTTTGACACGGTCAACTTGCTGAATACAAAAATTTGATGTATTTTTAATGTCAAATTATCGACATTTCCCTCTGATCATTTAGCTCTCCGTATTTATGACATTGTGAATCTCTGATGAATAAATTATAGGTGATAAATTACAAGAAATCTAATATCAAACACTAACTAAAAGGCCCGAAGCTTATAAGCGGCTTTATACTGATTTCTAAACTGTGCCTGTTGATCAAATAATTCGATCTGCTCCAGGTTAATTAAGGTCAAAAGTTTATCTTCATCTTCTGATTCCATTGAAAGTTTATTGTTTCTAATCATGATTCTGAATAATTTATTCATAAGATATGAAAAAACTTTGAAGATAAAAATCCTAAAACAATGAAAAATAATTTTAAAGGAAAAAGTTGTGATAAAATTATATCTATACGTGAGCAAACTAAATAATGTTATGCAAGCATCAAATCAATGACAGCTGTTAAAAAATCGAACCTTAATGAACATAAATAAGATATTCTGCCTGAGAGAGGTTCGTATAGCCCTTTATTAGAATTCAACAACTTTTGTGTTTCATTCCAATCAATTATCCCCAAAATGACAACCTCCATTTCAAATCTAATCTCCTGGCTAATCCCACTTAAATACTAGTACATGTATTTATCTGTCATACAGAAAATATGCTTTCATCAAGTTCATTACTCACAATGAAATTTCAAAAATATATACATATTCTAACATTTTCTTGATCCGGGATATGCCATGATATTTGATTGAGTACTCGGGATCAGAGCTTTCATAAAATGATATTTTGGATTACTCATAGGCTCAGACAAACCTTATCATAGCATACCATCAGATGATGACGATTGCTCTGTATGGATGCTTCGCAAGTTATCACATAAAGTCTTGCAGATGCAACTCACTCCTACGTTTTTCTGGTAGCAATATCACCAAAAAAAAAAAAAAGGAGACAGAAAAGAGAATATTGATTTCCTATAATGATAGAATTTTCTTTTTTTTAAGTTAAAAAAATCATTTTAAAATTTGTTACTTTTTTTTCCGCTCATTGTAAACGTTTATAAAAAAAGTTAATTTGAATGTGCACAGCAATGGGTTCTCTGTATGCAATTATCAGTGTTAAAATATGATCGTAAAAAAAACCAATAATGAAAATATCTCACAAATTCATTATTAAATTTCATCAGTTGCATCTGTTGGATTTGAAATTGCATGAAGATGAAGATAAAAGCAAACAGAGCTGGCTGCTAGGAGTGATTCACCAGGTAGGCATTATCTGGCTATGCTTGAAAGCATCAGTCCCCTTTGTCACGCGTAGTCAGGCCAAGCCTATTGTTAAAAATGACATCACCCGACTACATCGTAACCATAGCGTCTGCAGAAAAATCCTCCCATAATACTTTCTAATGCAACATGGAAATGATTTAAAAGAAAGAAACAAAATGTCACATGCCAAGTGCATGAATTGTAAAATTTTACCAAGTTTGAACAAATGATAAGAATGTAAAGAAATTAATTGGTGACCCCAAGAGCAGTCTGTCAAATATTGTAAGACCTACACATTTAAAAATAACTTTAGGAACCAGTCATCTGATAACAATGTATGATACTGCTATCATCTCTCACTGTTTCGATTTATATATTCTTAAGATATGAGCTGCATCTGAAACATATCACAAACTTGGCTTGGCCTGAGGTAGCTGGAAGGAGGGAATGGGTATCGAGCATAATCTGAGGTGATGATTCATCCCCGTTACCTGCATCATCAATTACGCTTTAATGTGGCCGGCAGAAATCTCACTTTAATTAAGCCCTACCATAATTAGCGCTGAATGTGATCTTAGGTCCACACAATAAAGCACCCTTCCCTTCTTACCCTGTGGCTCTGTGCTACAGATAGAAAAAAGAGGAGGTATTCTTCTTTTTCCTCCCTGTTACCTTATCTTAATCTAATATACTTCTGGTCTTTCAAGTGGTCTCCCTCCATTAATGTTATCGGGGGTTTCTAAGAAAATATCTACTTTCCATCAAATTGTAGAGACGTGTTTTGAAGGTGATTAACAAAATACACTAATCTGTAGATCAATGCCCGCTTCCTGTGTCTTCTTTAACTGTTTCATTACATATATCAGATTGATGCTCATTCTAACTAATTTTCTCAAAGTAAAATAAACAAAAAATTATACAAAAGGTTCTTTGCAACTGGAATCAAAGCTATAAAAATATTAAGAGTCACTTATTAAGATAAATTCACCTGTAAAAGCGTTATATATAGACCCTATTTTGAGATTAACAACAGTCTCAGCTAATCGAGCTATTGATTGGCAATATGATGCTTTAAACAATCATAAATTTGGAATTTAAAATATACAATAAACCTAAAAATATTCAATTCCTAAAACAACATGATTGTTTTCTATAAAATTCACCGATTAAAAGGTTAAATTGTAAGCTTATAATATATGCTTACAAGTAAATAGCAAGTTGAACAGAAAGAGACAACATGCACACATATGATTATCAAAGATATATAATAATTGAATAACTGATAAATAACAACATATGCATGCTGATTTGAAAAGTTGATGTGTAAAAAATGATAAGAATCACTAGACCTGATGACTTAGCTTAAAATTGGAAAAATTTTAAGACTGTAATTCAGAATGAAGATTAAAACTGAATAAACGAAATAATCCCAAATGCAAATTAAGCCTTAAAAAAACCTGATGATTTTAAATAATAAAGCAGGGTTTACACAACATTTAATGAGGAACCATAGTACCTGATTTGGTTCAGAGCATTCCTATATATACACCAAATCTTCTAGTACTGCTGGCATGAAATACAAAGACAGACAAGAAAATAATCACACAGTACAAACTTTATTTAATTAAGATACACGTTGCACAGAGCTTGTGTTTAACATAAATTGTTTCCTGGTCAGCTTTGAAAGCAATCTGAGGGCGACATAGCTTTCAGTGTGTAGCTGTATAGCTTCTGTCAGTTGAAACACATTTTATTCTAGGAAACCATTACAAGAAATGAAGTGTCAGAAACTGACAGGTGATCTTAGCTGTTAGATGCCTCAAACTGATACTGATGTCAGAGTTTAGGTCAGAGTCACCAGAACTCTTCTTCCTCTTGACGGAGTCAAGCTCTCTATTAAAATCCCGTACTTTACATGTATACAGAATATCGATAAGTTCTAATTATCTGGCATAAGTCGTCATTAGCAAGACTGTCAGGATATTTCGAACGAGCCTTGACCATCCAAGTCAAAGCGAAATGTCTGACAAACTCAACATATTGACTCGATCTTCACGCATTTTATGCTGCACAAATGCATGTTTGCATGCATGCACAATGCTTGCACATGTCATTTCAAGAACAAAGACAACTTTGACATTAGTATTGAGCGAAAATTCCCTGTCACATTACTGAAATTAGAATTAACTAATGCTGCAAATGAATCATTGTTGACTTTGAAATTATCTTTAAACATCCAAGTCATTACTGTAATAGGCAACTCAATTAAAAAACCCGACATGCTATTAAATATTGAAAATGAGAACTTCTTTTATTGTGTAATGTAGGGGGTTACTATCCCCATTTACAGATGTGAATTGCATCAAAGTGCCTAACCTGTAGGAAATAAATGTTTAAGTGAATGATTTTCATGTGTTCCTGCAATAATACTTACCTTTTTACGTGAATTATTGGATTTTATTATCCATAAAAATTGTGTAATAACTCGGTCCGCAAAGAAATAATCACAAGTCAGGCATTGTTTTCAATGTCTGCCGGTTCTAAGTCATTAATTATTAATCCAATTCTCCAAATGTTCAACAAATGTCATTCACAGCATCTTATAACACACTGGGAATTTTTTTTTAGATCACAGTTCAAATCTTGGCTATCGAAAGCGAGAATCAATTTGCCCTTAGATCTCCAACCAATACTCATTTAAGGGTCTGCTCTAAAGACAAATAGCATCGTTAACCATGGAAAGCTTATCATAACAAGCTCCATTAACCCAACAATTAACAAAATGCAATCACTTTACACCAAGTGCCTTTTTTTTGTTTCATCCCCTCTCCGGGCGAGAAGCAAAGCAAATTGCTCCATCCATTGGTCAGCGTAAGACAGGTTTATAAGGCCCATTAAAGTCTGGTCAGCATCAATGCTTTCTCCCTTCCCTCCCTAGGCAACACTTTCCCCACTGTCAGTTTTTTTCTCATGCATGCACAACTAACCTCCAGCCAGCTACAGCAAGCACATGGTCGTTTGGGGGGAGTCACAGAAGCAGTGCAGAAATTATTAATCCTTCTTTAACAGTTAATGTGTCCCTTGTCAAGAGGCTGACATTGACAGCTTGTTCTAATCATCAGCATGTCTTCTCATGTATACACTTTATACCCTGGCTATGGCTGCTCTATACTCATACTGTACTAGCTTAACACAAAAAAAAAAAATGTGCATACTCATCTAGAATGACAAACAAAATATCCCCAACACTCACAACTCTTGTGAGAAAAAAAAATCTTACAACAAAGGATTATAATACCTCTATATCAAAAACAGATTGAAGTCATCCATCATACATGTGAAGTGCATACAGAGCTTATACAAGAATGTTAAAAATGGCAGATGGCTTGGGAAGACATTAAAAAAAAATGTGTTGATATTTGTTACAGTAATTACAAATGATTAATAAAACTTGTGAATCTCTAAGAACGTAGCACACACAAACATGTTGCAGTGGCTGATTTTAGATTTATTGATCGCAAGGTGTTGGGTGTACTCTACCAACTGAGTTAGACCCTTATTTCACATGAGTGACTCTGGTTGAGTCAAGCTCTCAACAAAGACTTCTCTGGGTAGAAACTCTTTCTGCTTATTGATTATGCAAAATACAGGGAGAGAGAGAGAGAGAGAAAGAGAGAGAAAAAAACTGCCGCTGGCTTCCTCAAATGAAAGCTTCCTCCTCCAATGATACAGTTTCCTGTCATTAGGATAACAAAATTGCCATAAAATAATTTTTGCAAAAGTAGTAACCTAATTATCTGGAACACTGCACCAGGAAATCTGAATAGCATACTTTGTAGGCAGTAAAATTTCTATAAATGTTTGGAAGATGGTGAATTGAATTGTAAAACAGCAACATTATGCTAAAGTGTAACTATTACCTGGAGAAATCACTTCAGAAAATCACCAACCATCAAAAAGAATGTACGGAAATTCCTGTTGGAGGGCCAGCAGTTGCAGCTAGGGTACTCATCACTTGATCGTGCTAAGATGATCAGATATCCAATTATTTCACCAATTTCTCTCAGCTCCCTCCAAATCTCGCACATGAAATCTTATTGCTCTCAGAAAGACAAAGACAGTTCAGTACAAATTTATCTTCTTAGAGGTACATACATGTACCATGCCAAGCAATATGCCCTGGTTCATAACCCACTTTTGCAGAAGTAAATATATTTTTTTTCTTTCGAATCTCCATACATGAAGTCAATATACATGTATTCATAAGATTGGTTTCCTCTGTCCACTCTATGCATTGGGAGGGTGATTCAATGAATGGCTGGCTAATCCTTACACGGAATATCAGTCGCATCGAGACCAGCCAGAGAGAGAGAGAAACAATTGTTAATGGAATATCTGTGTCTCTACAAGCCTTGAGCTTGTAGGAACTATATTGTTATATTGTCCGGTACAAATGTTTTGTCACTAGTGCAATGGGGTAGAGGCGTCAACTGGAAATGGCCCCAGAGCAGGAAGTCCCGAAAGGTGTTGGGACAACCCAGATCATAAAGGTCATAGACTAGCCAGGTGTTGTGGAACAATTTTCACCTGGTGTTTTGTCACCATGATGGACTTCCATATGATTAAAGATATTTCTGAATGAGACAAAAAAATATATTGACTCAAATGATTGAAGAGAGCTTTGCGCATAAAAAATATTCAAAAATATGATTAATAACAAACACTTGGCATGACCCTCAAAGTGAAGCAACACTTTGTTTCTGCACGCATGAGAAAGAGCAGAAACCCAAACAGAGCACAAACGTGCATAAAAATGCACAGGAAAGTGAGTTTTGTTTTCTTCAGAGTGCATGTCGATTTCCTGATTTTACCCTGTTTTTCTGAACCTTTGATTTCCAACAAAAATAAAAAAAACCTTGGCAGAGTTTTGACATAAACATCAACATTATTTATAATATACTGTACGTTTCTGAGTCATATAAACAAAGAACATTCGGAAAAAAGAAAGATCGAGAGGAGGAAGCACTGGGAAGCCTTGAGGAATGGTATATGGCCGATGGATGCTGGAGTTCACTTGACCTTCATCATCAGAAATGGTAAGTATCCAGCAATTACCTGGGAACAAGTGACCACTCAATTAACAGAGGGTGGAGTGGGTTAACTCCTGTCCAAATTCCACAGATATCTTCCCTGATCCCTCAGGCTTATCTGTCCAGGACAAGTGCTGAAAAGAATTCCCCTATTTAGCTCCTCCAAACAGCAAGACCACTGTCTCAGTGCATCCCAGGCATGCCTTAGAATTCTTCCTGATTGGCCATTAAATGCATTCAAACTGGCATCTACTCAATAGTGTTATTCTTTTTCATTACCCTATAGTTGCTTTTACAAGCTTTGCATATGTGAGTCCCATTCCTCTGGTTTTATGGTCTCTTTATATATTTGCTATCCTTACAGCCTTTAACTCTTTGCAAAAGAGTGGTGCAAAAGCAGAGAGAGAGAGAAAGAGAGAGAGAGAGAGAGAGAGAGAGAGAGAGAGAGAGACAAGCAAGCTCACATAGCTAACGCATAGTGAAAGAGGGAGTCTTAAGAGTATTTGCCAAATCAAAATATGGATTCTTATTACTTGTTTATTAATACAATCTAAGACCTCTTTGCCAAACTTCCATTCAATTACTAAAGCTAATAACCATCCATAACACCGACTGCCTCTTTACATGTACGCAAAGGCACATTCCAACAAGAGGCAATATATTGCAAGCAATCACTCTGATATCCTAGAACAGTGCCATTTTTTTGTTGTTGTTGCAGAAATGAAGGACCCCACAGAAGGAGCAAAAGTAGCAGATTTGGTCAGATAGACTTGGTCATTGCAAACAAACTTATCTGTCACTGAAGGGCAGCTTAATCAAGGTAAAGCACCCTTCCCTGCCAGATCCTGATTGTATAGGGAACATCAATGGCAGTTTATCATGGCTTTCCCCCCTTCCTGCAGCACTTCTCTGTGATAAAAAGATGACCAATTTCTACAACATCTGTATCAATATGATAAACTACACTTATAGTGCCAGATAAAGGACAAGCAAAATGCCAAGTGTGAAGGTATATGTGCCCTCATAATGCACATATTCTCTTGTACCCTGAGATAGAATGCGATAGAATTTCCTTGGGTCTTCCTTTCTAGTAACCTTCTTTGTATCTATTGGCCGTTATAAAAAAAAAAATCCAGAAAAGTTGATCAAAGCCTCTTCTTAATTGCAATTGAAATAAAAAGGTTTCTTGTAGGTGAAAGTGCATCCCTCATCTAAACACTAGCTGGATACACAATATTCTTTGACACTTATAATCCTATCTTTTTGCTCTGCATTTCATAAGCCCCCGAAAACTAATATAGAATCTCAGTGGCATAAATCAGAGAGGAATTTTGATGGCAAAATCTACATGAAAAAGTAATTAAATATAAACAGGAAAGCTGACAAAATCCCCAGAAACCTTTCACATCAGAGGGTGGAAGACGGCACTCCAAAGAGGATTAATTATCAGCCATGATTTAATGTTGGCCCAGAAACTTCGGGGATCCGATTCAAACTTTCTCTATATTTACCATCTGTTCTTTTTGCCTCTTCATTCAAAAGCTGATGATCAGTATTAACTTTTCATGACAAAAATATCTCTATGTTCATCAATGGATTTTGCTTTTCATTTTTAAATCAATAAATTTTCATGATAATGTTTACAAAATAATACCCACCTACCTAAGAGGTATTAGCCCATGCACAAGCTTTAAAGCAATCCCAAATTTCTATAATTCACAGGAAACCAATATACACTTTATCTGCAGGATTCAATTTGGTCTTATCCCCCTTAATTACAAAGACACTGAGCATTTTTTCCCTTTTGGATAAAATCAGGAGAAGAAAAAATTGTCTATCATCTCCTAAGCTAACACAAAGAGACTGCATGCAAACGTTTCTGCCATTACAGAACTTCAGGACATGGTGCTCCCTACAGAGTTCAAAGAGTGTCCAAATACCTGCAGGAGGGCCTTGTGTTAATACAACATAAACAATTTACACATTATTTCAAACAAAAAAAACTGATATGCTTCCCATCTCTCAGTAAGATTGATGTGCACATAAAAAGCATTAGCAACATTGCTGCTTGCCAGCCAAAACCTTGCACATCATGTCCCCCTGGACTTGATTTAAAATAATCAAAGCCCTCACGACGTTCATATACTCCACATGACCAGATAAAAATCTCTCGTTGGCTCAAATGTAGAGACAGATTAATAATTCAAAATATTTATCAGTTAATTTTTCATAACCTGATTTACAAATTTGAGGATGGCAAACAAAAACTCGCAATAATCTTCTTGTATAAAAAATACGAAAAAAATAAAAATGAAATTCTCTCAAAAGTTTTGAAATGAAAGCTTTTAAAAGCTTGAGCAAAGAAGACCGAAGTTTGTTTGATACTGGATCAATACAATGTATCAGTGAGAGACGAAAATAAATCTCTTCACGGAGTTTGGCAAACAAAAACTTAAGTAAGTCTCTCCACACGCCTTTCAATTTCATCCGAGGGAAAGTGATAAGCCCAAACAGGTCAGCTGATTGATGAATTTAATAATCAATTAATGGAATCTTAATTAAAATCCAATGAGAGTTACTTTTCACAAGTGCATGTAACCATTTAAAAACTTCTCTGCAGAAACATGTTTATAAACCATTGGGGAGGGGGGGGGGTAGGTTATAGGTACCCATAGACTTTCACAATATCTACAAGACCTATAAATCTATAGAGATACATGTACCAGTAATTAATTGCATATACAATATACATTTGTAATATGAACTGAAATTTCTGACATATATATGCATATCAAATTAACTAAAAATTATCTTGTCTAAAACTCCTTAATTTACCTCTTCATTTCACGAAATGATACGTACATATCACCATTTTGCAAAGCGAGAAAAAAGTTTTGGGACAATCTGCACATCAATACGCGGCATCGTGCACCTGCCTCTGTATTTGATTAAGACTAATTGTGCTTACGCTGCCGGGGTTATTTTCACTGGCAGGTACAAATTGTCTACCCTTTTAACAGTAGCAGTCAGGAATGGAAACACAAAAGCATTCCAGCTTCACCACACACGCAAGAAAAACAAAGAAGAAAAACCCAGTGGTCCTGACCACCACGAGATGAGGCGGAGACAACAGTTTGGCTCAGTCTGTCTGTGCGTCTGTAAGCGAAACCTTCCCATCCTCAGACGGCTGAGAGAGTTATAGCTCTGATCCACGCACCATATGTTTGTGCAAGGAAAAAACAGAATAGGGTCAAAAGGACAGCTTGTCACACCAGACGGAGGACAAAAGTTCACAATTTTATACATCAAAATCAAGCAGAAAAAAAGAAAAAAAAAGAAGCTGAGTATTATCAACTGGAATTCAAATCTGTTGCAATATGATACAAAATGCATTAGCCATACTGAATGCACGTTTGGTTGATTTATAATTGCTTTGAATAGAAAGCTTGTAATAGCCATTTTTACACCGAGTACATAAAAAGAAAACGGGAAATTAAATGAACGAATTGACAGCATACAAAGCGCAGGACAGATAAAATTGTTTGAAATGAAGTATGAACAACTTCTATTGATTTTTACCCCCTCTTAATTTGATTAACAGGTGTCCCTCTCTGCCTAAGTGTCTGAAAGTTTTTTTTTTCTCCCTCTTTCATTCCTGTACTTAACAATAAGAAATGCCATCTCTAATACTTCAATAACAATAAGCTTGTTATACTAAATTGCCTTATATTCCGATAAAAAGCATTATTATATTGAAATACCAGAAAAACCATTTGGTGAATGTGAGTAATTGAAATCGGCAGAATATCTCTTTAGGACCCCATGAAGATGCAATCAGGCATTGATGATGGGGAGGACATGCAAAACCCATATAGTCCTACCCCTGGGAAAGATCAATAACTAATAAATCAAGGAGAAAAAACAAACAGCTGCTGTTTTTTATTTCCTTGGTGAGTACTAGGAATAGCCCCAGGGAAAGTATATGGTAATTGTTAAAGCTGGGTTTTTATGTTCGTGCCACACCTTTTATTTTTTTTTTTTCATTTTTTAAGGGAGGAGGGGGGTTTCAATATTTAGAAATCCCAATCAACTGGAAAGTGGAATGGAAAAATATTCTAAACAACATATCACCAGCTTTTGTGTGTTAATACCAATTTGATTTTTCACCAATTAGAGTTATCTCTCTTTGATGGTTATCTATTTTCTAAGTCGTTAATTTTCTTTATAAATTAACACTCACTGTCAAAAACTTCTGGCTGTCACTTTTCGCTCTGGTGAGTTCTCGTTGCAGTTTAGCAACTTGCTGTTTCTCTCTTCTGTGCTGTTGTTTCTCATTGGTCAGCTGTCGACTTAGGTCTTCAATTTTCTTCTCCAGGACATCCTAAAAATACCATAAATAAATTTATACAATCAAGCACGTGTCTCTTCAGTTTTAATTGTAATCCTAGCTTTGTATAAATTACCCATTTACTTTATGGCATGACAAAATACAGTCGGACCTTAATTATTAAGCAAGCACTGTACATTTTAAGAGAGAGAGAGAGTTAGAGAGAGAGAGAGAGAGAGAGAGAGAGGATATTACTAAGAGTGATTTTCATTACTCTACATGAAAAGAATGATTACATGAGAATATTAAAAGAATGCTTACATCCAAGGCATCTAAGCTTTCTTTATTACAAATAATAGAAATGTTTTAAATCTTAATCCTAAGTATCTGAGAGATATTCAGTCAAATTACCCATAAAGTTAATGCAAAATCAAATCAAAAAATGTACATCGGATATATACAATGTACATGAACTTATTTGAGTTCTAATATTTGCACTAATAGACCTTAAAAAAAAAGACAGGTGTATATTGGCAGCAGATTTATAATGGAGGCATTGTTTGAGGATCGAATCTCAGACAACATGCTTGCCAAATATCAGAGGAATGGTGCTGATCATTGCTGCGTTTATTTATCTTCGTAAAACCTGCATGCAAAAAACACACACGTACAAGGTGCAAAAAGTCTACAGACATTTGTTTGATTCAGTCACGACCATGTTAGCGTGTTTGTTTGTATGCTGATTAGGCGATGCCCTTTTGCCAGCGAAAAGTGTTAAAAGAGGTTCTTTGTGATCGCTGATATCTTGAAAGTACATCGATCCAAAGTCTCAAAATCTCCTCCAAGCTGAACATAATGGGACATCTGACGGATTCTTATTTTATCCTCTCTTCCATTTCATAAAATACTTTCAATTTTTTTTCTCAATGGGGGTTTCTAGCTGCCTAATAACATGAATAAATAAAGTTTAATTTCATCTTGATAATAAAAAGTTAAAGCACTGAAGTACTAGATTATGGTAATATTTTATAAATACATGGTTGACCTGACTTTACCAAAATCCCCAGTCAAACACTTCACAACCTTAATTATGTAAGTGGATCCAACTGAATTTTTTTCATAAAGCTTTAATTATCTGTAAAACAAATCATGAAAATGGGCTCAAACTGAGATTCAAATCATAATTATCACATGTTTCCATCTTATCAATCTGTTAGGAAGACAAAATCTGACACCTATTTCAAAATAAACCAGACAATTTTCAGAATTCTTCACCATCTATAAAACAATCTCTACTGATAATCTATACACAAAATTAATAGCCAACTGCAGTTCTACAAAGAATATACGAAATCTTGAAATCTAGCCATGAGCTGATATTTACCCTTCTACAATGCTGTCTGACAAGGCGATCAAACGCTTAAATTTGAGTAAATTAGGTAAATATTAGCTAAATGCATGAAAGCAGGTACATTGAATCTACCAGATTTAGATTTCAAGATGAAAGGCTTTTGAAAGTTTGTAAATCCAGACACAATTTTTTTCTCTCTTGATCGAGGCTTTAAAAAAAATTTGGAAACAGAATATCTTAAATATTTGGACCATTTAAAATGCAAGGTGACAAAATAAACTCTAATGCGATCAAAACCCAACAACACCCATCCCCACCCCCGCCCCAAATTGGACATGGGTGGGGAACAGGGTATATAAGAGGATGGAGGGGGTAATTAATGGTCCAGGTGGTACTTGAATCACTCGATCCTTACCTCCCAGTCTGTGCTAGAATCAGTAGAGGAGAAGAAATCAAAATCATCAAACTCGGCAGGGTAGGTTTTTCTGGGGGGCAATGTCTTAGATTTGAGAACTTTTTTATCCTTTTTCCTCTCCATTGAATCGTATATAATGATTAATGGCCAAAGTTGTTCTGTCACGTACGTTGTACGCGTCGACGACAGATAAACTTATCCTGGAACAGTTGGCTCCTGTTCATCGCATTACAGTTCTTGGGTTTCTAAGTCATTTCACACACTTCTTATACATATACAGAAGCTGCTAGCTCACTGCCAGCACGGAAAATATCCAAACTCATAATACAATTGTCATAATTAAAAAGCCCTGCCAATCGGGAAAAAAATCTATACCAGATTCAAAACATTTTACACATTTTCTCCAAGAAATTGACATCCATTTTTAAGACAAAGATGCCAGCTAGAGATTCTTGCAGTTGCCCCTCTAACGTAGTGACCATGCATGCATGGTGCCACCAGAGCCTCGATCAACAACTAGATACCTCCGAAATGCATCTCTGAATGGGTCGCGCTATAGTTTAGAGCTGGTATGAGGCGAGGGGAGTAGTACAGATGTTTCGCTGTGAGGGAGGTTTTGATTCATGTTTACAGAATATACCTGCCTGAGCTACAAAGGCTCTCTATAATTACTAAATGTAATATAATGTTCCTTAAAAGCATTAAGCATGTTCACAAGCTTTCACCTAGTGGGAGAGAGAGAAAGAGAAAGTGAGCACATGTGAGGTCTAAAATTATTGTTTTTTAGTTGGGAAAAATGCAAGGGTTATGAAATGTTATCAAATTGAAGAAGAAAATGCTGAAAGACTTTTATTCAAATTTTCAATTTAAATGAGAAATAATAAAATGAATGTGACTTTAAATCTCATGTTATCATTACAGACGTATATAAAGTGTATCATAATAGTCAGGCATTGAATGATATACATGCACTTCCAAACATTGATCCCACATAGGTTACGCATTCATCAGATATGAAATGACAGTTATTAATATTTTTCAAGCCGTGCTTCATGTCAAGTTAATCAAACGTTATGGTACATCGCGTAAATTTCTGATTGATCTCTTTGATAATGTCATGTTTATATTCGAACTGTTTTTTTTTTTTTCATTAATATCTCTGAAACATCAAACTTATAGGAGATGTATCTGCGATTGTCATACAAGTTGTGGGGTTAACACTAGCTGTTACAAGGAAGAAAAAACCTTTGTTACATTCAACAATGTCTTCATGACTGATCAATCAATTTAACATACAAAAGAAAAGTCCTTGGATTATTATTCGCTGTTTAGTTTCATTAATAAAAACAAAAAAAAGGCCATCAATGCTACAAGCTTATTTTTTGCTCAGTTAAATTTATTAAACAAACAATAAACGAGAGAGAGAGAGAAGACAGAGAGAGAGAGATGCAATATTGACCAACTTTTTCACAGTTTTTGCTTGCCCTTTAGAGCAGACTTTAACTATAATATGAAATTTTTCTCTAATTTTCTGCACATGAAGAAAAAAAAAAATGCAGCAAGGATCTTTTTTGCCTTCATTTTCATTAAGAGACAGTGAGAGATCTTGCATCAAAGGGCACTTCACCATACTAATCTCAAAACGTCTCCCCCACAGCATGAGCCAGTGCTCTTAACGAGTTTTACTAATTAAGCCGAGCCTCATCAGTCTCTGAGTCATCATGTTTCCACATTCATTGCCTATACCTATATTGTATACCTTTATATACTGTGCACATATCCTTCATATTCTTCTGTTTTTTTTGTAATTTGGTTAATAAGAAAATAAGAGCGTGAGAAAACCTTACAATTAAGGGGGAATAACTCTAGTATATACCTGGCGAACCACAATTGGATATTTGTATTGCTGACAATTTCACACTTGATAAGATTGTAATGTTATCACAATCTGCTTTTCATTATTTTTTTATCATAAATATCTATATATACTTTAACACTAAAGAAACTCAATTTGTGTGTTAATCTGCTGGAAATCCAAAGGATTTCAATTTAATTCAACCTTTAAATTAAGTCAGGTATTTTGCGATTAACTTGAGTGGATCACCGGCTAATTTTTGTCTAACATACAGATTGAGATTTAATTGATCCAGATGTTATAAGCTTAATAAGTACAATAATCACAGTCGTGTAAAAAAATAATCTGTCTTATAAGGTGAACAAGTATCAAACTCATTGCAATATACATTAATTTAGAATTATGACTGGCACCATTTTTTCAATTGACCTCAGACTTCGATACCAGGCGAGTATTTCCAGAGATCAAAAGGCTTGTAAGAAATATTCGTTAGTGCTGGCTGGAAACACAATCCAATGAAAACTCCATTTTTGACTCTGTTACCTAAGGCTGGGTACCGCTTTAAGCTTAAGCCACCACACAAATTACGCAACATCTAAAATATGTACCGGTAGGTGCATTTTTTCAAAGTCATATTATAGAATTAGAATATATGTATAAATTAGGATTATTCTGCGCTTGAACGAAGTTTCCATTTACCGTATAATATGTACCAACAACAACAAAAGAGAGATCGAGTCAATAAATAATTCGATCTTTAATAAAATTGAATAAATTTAACATTCATGTTTCATGACATTTCTTTAAAGGGACCATAATCTCTATAGAGCAAAAAAAAAGAAGTTACCGTTGTGAAAGGTGTATATTTTTTCTAACACATACTATCATCTGGTGAATCGTACCAACATGTGCCACACATAAAACAGCTGTAGAGCAGACATTCACTAGCAGCATGCTTTATTGTGGGAAAAGATGTTGAACAAATAATCATCCATAAAACAATTAATTCTATGTCCAAGTATACTTGTTTATTGAATATTTACACCTCACCCTCCTTAAAAAAAACACAAAAAACCCCCCAAAAAACTACCCCCCCCCCCCCCCTTTCCACCAAAAGTAGTAAATTTGTATTTTCAAGTATCTAATTCTAGCTGCATTAAGTTTAAACATATATGCTGATCTGGCAAAAACCAAACTGCTGGGATGAAATCTGGAATCATTTAACAAACCTTTTCACAAGTGAGAATTAATATTGAAGTCTTTTAATTAAATTCCATGTAAATACAGACAACTCATTGTCTGGATCACGTTTAAAAAAAAAGAGAAAAAGACCAATTTTTTTTTCATAATATCCTACGCTTACAATGTGACAGCACTTAACTGGCAACTTGAGTAAATATTGAACGAGAGAGAATTAAAACTTGTTTAATTCTTAACGTCTTTTTATCAAGTGCTCAATCTGGCAGTGACATCTGAATATTCAATGCAGCTGAGATGACATCAAAATCGGAGCATTGATGTACGCATAACAAATGCAATTAACGCAAGGAAAATATTACAATGAAACAGGTTTACATGCACTCTTATATTGATCCTAGTGTAACATATATACATGTATACAATATGGGTATAGCACTTCAGTCGCTAACTTTGATCAGGTTTCCAGAACGAGAGATAATGGTTTGTTAATCTAGATGGATTGTAGCCTGCCACCAAGCAGGGTCACCTCAATTAGGACTTAAAAAGCTAATCTTTTTAATGATTTTCTGATTAGTTTGTCTCTACATTTCAAGGTTTAGAGATTAAAGTTTAACGTCGGATGCATCAAATTTTAGGAATGCAACAAGTGTTCTGTTCGGACGGGGATTCAGAGACAATTTGTCGCCAATTTTAACTCATATTATCTGAAATTAGTATGTGTATGCAAGACCTTATATCCTATGTATGGAATTAATTTCATCTTTATCACATACACATCAAAATGAATTATAATAAACTAGAAGTATTTTTCAGGACAAGTTTCCTTTTTATATTATGTATAATTATATATAATATATATACAGTTGCATAGATTTGGGAGTTCCATTTCAAGTCAAAAGACCATACATATAACTCACGTTTAGCAAAATTACCAATATGATCATAGAATCATTAAGGATTTGATCCGTAACTCTTGTTGAGATAAGATATCAATCTCACTATTTCATTGAAATTTCTACAAACTAAGCAGATAGACGTACCTTTTTAAAAAAAAAATAAGTACATAATATCAAAATAGAAACAAGCAAAAAAACCTAAACGACCTCCAGATCTTCAAAGGACAAACTTTTTGTGTTAACAAACGTCTGGTAAAATGCACAATATTTGATGTAAATTTCAATGTCTGCTGAATTAAAGTCAAGCAATTTACACCTCTCCAGATGTAACAACACATTAACATGGCGCATGTCGCCGAAATGTCCATCAACTTCATGTCACTGAGGCTTTATTGCATATACGTTTTAGGAAATGGCATTAAACAATTTTTTTTTTCAAAAACAGCTAGAGACAAACAATTCATTTCAGGTCATGCACTGCCTATCAGGTCTGTCAATTGTAGCATCAATGATTTACATCAAATAATGTTACTGTAAAGACAACATCTATATAACTTCCCGTACAAATAGAGAAAGAAAAACCAACGATTTTATTTACCAATAAACAAGCATTTCACCTGAGTTGCGTGATTTTTACCTCATTTTAATGTCACTTGTGATTTTTCAGTCCTCTCCAGTTCGCTTTTTTTTCCCTAAGTCTAGAAATGGTGACTTAACAGGCGGTTAGTTTCCTAAAGAGGTAATATATTCACAGGATGACCATCCCTCGCTAATTAATCGGTCAGTGGTCACCGCACCATTAAAGGTGGCACTTTTGTGAATGGTAAAACACAACTCTGGGAATTAACGGCTACCTATAACCTTGACGACCGTCGGAGGTACTGTCAACAAGATGATTGACATTAACGAGAATATCAATTTCCTGAAAAGTGACAGTTCTTACTGACAGCTAAACAAGTCCATTACAATGCAGAAAGACCGCCGTGTACTATATATAATTATCCTCATTACCATCCATTTACTTGGTACACAGACTTATATATCTAAAGCACCGACAGAAATAGTTCTTTTCGACTCTTCTTTGCCTTGGTACACGTCTTCCCTCTAAGTACTTCTATGATTATAAGTACTTGAATGTACACAAATCATCCTATCTCTTTTGTATATATACTTGAAAAATGAAGAGCTTTTATAATAGTAAAAATAATATGCTTGCATGCACAGTTTATGTATTGCAAGAGACCATATGAGGAAATTTCTTCAGTTGATAAAGACTTAAATACAAAGACAGAGCAATTGAGAAAAATTCAAGGAATAAAAAACTCACCATTAGTCCCATGATGATTTAGAACTGTTTTTAAATATCCATACAACTACTTGAGGTTGCTATAGTCCTATCATGACACAGTCACCAGAGGGGCTAGCTATCTTAAACAGATAATTTCCTCCATAAGTACCTCCATATTACGTGAATAGAAACAATGGGTTTAGTCAGGCAGTCCATTATTATCTTTGTTTCAGACTTTAACAAAAATTAAAGAACCAATAACTAGGACAATTCATGTGTCCAAAGATCACTTTCATAATCTGTCATAAAACCTCACACCTTGAAAAATAGAACTGTCATGGTTATAATCCAGACCCTTTAGAAAAGGACTCTATAGCTATTATGAACAATTCTCTTGTTAAATCTCGAAGAACAAACAGGGGTGCATCATGGTCTTTGAGCAGGCCCTGCCCCCCAGGTGTCGAGTTTCACGGAACTGCAATACAATTTTTCGATTTCTATTGCCGACAACAACTGACTAAAGAAATACATACATCATGCATTAGCAAAATTCGCATTGCTAACAAAGAAAGTAAAATAGAAACCAATATTTAATTGTCCATTTTGGCACACATCTGTCAAAGACTCATATCATTCTGACCTAATTAAGAAAAATACTTATTTATGGAAACCATTTAACTTAATGTGTATTAAATATAATGGTAAGTAGCTCGAGTTTCTCACTAATGGCCTTGAAAGTAAACCTTCTTAATTAAGCAAAGTATCAAATGAATAACCTTAATTAATATTCCAAACAAAGACTTGTCATTTAGACAAACAAATAGAAGGCAGGGGAGGTTTTTTCTTTTTTTTCTATCACCTTTCCAAATCCCCAAGCCAAAGACAAGAAATGAACTGTGAAATGTTCTTTAATTAATTAAGGCCAAAACTTTCATGATTTATGACATAAGCGGACATGATCTGTACAAAGGTTTGATCTACACCTTTATTACATGAAAACGAACACTGGATTGTTTGCCGCTGTATACCTGACAACAAGTGAAGTCATTTACATCAAAACCCCGAAATTGATTGTTTGAAAGTCAAAATACAAATCTGGAAGATCCAAGGCTCAACCATAATGAAACTGTATACGAGACTCTAGTGCCAACAAAAGTTAATCGCTGTTTCGTCCTTCAAGAAGGTTGCACATGCAGTTATTCATATTGCATAATTATGAAAATAACTTTGAATGCGTTTGATAGCAGTGCATTCCTAATGCAAGTAAAGAGAGGCAGCATTTCACAAAATGAAACAATGTATACTGATATATTTATCAAGGAAAAAACCCCCAGCTATTTACGTGAGTGACAGAAAGATATTCCATTCAAAAAAATAAACTTATTAAAAAAACCAACCCGAATTCTGACAGTGATGTAATGACAGTTGCGAGAGATCTGTTTCGTTGTAATGAAAGTTTGACATCTTACTTATCATTCTGCTAAGATTTAAAAAAAATTTTTTATTAGTTCATTCAGGGTTCTTAAAAGAATTTGATTCATAATTTAAAAGGTGAAATTGGTGTTTAAAT
Source organism: Magallana angulata (assembly GCF_025612915.1). Taxonomy (NCBI): domain Eukaryota; kingdom Metazoa; phylum Mollusca; class Bivalvia; order Ostreida; family Ostreidae; genus Magallana; species Magallana angulata. Next base: position 38,314,558 of record NC_069117.1, on the reverse strand, counting down.
GCTCTGTGGGCGTTCTATAACACCCAAGGTAAACACTAGAAACTTGATGTCTTTTGATGGAGATTATCAAAATGTATCAATCAATTTATTCTGGGTGTATAATATCCCCTTACAAAGAAACTAAACAACGATATGCTATGTGAATAAAATAATGTATCAGACAATTGTTACTTAAGAAATAAACAAGAAGGAAAGAAAGAAAAAATTAAAACAAAAAGATAGAAAGAGCTAGAAGTCTCGGACCCTTACCATTATAGAGCTCAGACCAATCAATGGCTGATCAAGGAAACTTTCTTATAATAGCCTTGATATGAAACAAATAAGAATAAACTCCCTTTTTTTGAAGCAACCCAACTATACTTAATTCAGAATATATGCATCAATAAATCAGTCGTGATGGGTAACGATATAATGGACCTCTCTCCGAAGTCAGGAGCACACGCCTGATTAAACAAATAAAGACTTTAAATACTGAAATAATCACCCCCCTCCCACCATCTTGCTTTCATAAACCACCAGGCGAGTAAATAATGAAGCTGTCCAATGAAATTGAATTAAAAAAGTTCACAAATTGAACAATTGTCTGTCTCTTGGAGCCATGTCGCAGTCTCTTTAATTGTCATCATTATCATAGATTATCATTTACTGTCAGTCGTTAGAAACATGAACCCCTCACACTGGTGACTCTCGGTGAATATGTCGCTAATTGTTTCGGTAATTATTGCGTGAACTTGACATTCTACACAGTCCTGTGTGTTCTCCCCATGTCATCTTGACAAGACATAAAAGGTGTCAAGACCATGATAGACTTATCTGGGATTTATCCTTCAAAAATGATAATATGATTACTTTCGCCTAATGTATTTAAGGACTCTCTTGTATAACTGTTGTCTAAGATCCGTCCATTCATGTGGTCTAGACCTTTAATAACAATTTTAATGTTTAGCAGTGCTAATCAATTATCTTAATTCCTCAAAAATTATCCATTCAGTTTACAGTTTCAATGGAAAAGGAATCGGCCAAGGATAGTATGGGTCCATCATGTATGCACTTGCTAAAAGCAAGTTAATATTCTTATTATCTATTCACCTAAGTTGTTTGTTACTCCAAAGAAGGGGATTTGTTCTTTAAGAATGCAAATACTAGGAGTGACATTATACCAGTATATAAGTTCTTTTAGGATGGGTACAGACCAATCAAAGACAACAGGCAAACATTACATCCATATAGAGAGCAATTACATGTAATCCAATAACAATGATCATTTCATTAAATTTTCATTTTCGTTACTGATATAGATCAACAGATAATAGGATACACTTATTTGGAAATTGATATTACCGGTGATTTGAACACATTTGGTATCAATTTTCTATATCCCTATTTTGCAAAAACCCTTCCTTAAACACCAGGACTTTTATTGCAACCATGCATACAGCATGCACTTAAGAAGCTAAATTTCTACATGTCATTCTCTTTAACAAATCATAGCAGAGAAAATTTCATTTATAGTTGGGGAGTTATATATTGCTGATATTTCTGCATGCAGATAAGCTAGAAGAGCTAAAATTCACAAAGAGAAAAAGTTTCTGAATTCTGACCCGATTCCTTGCAGCTAGGATAAGTGGCCAAGAAATTCAGCTCCCCATGCCATGATCTGTTTATCATCAATAACACTTATAATTAGCAGTTATGAAGATAGAAATCAAAGAAGATGTCTGGAGGACAAAAAATTCTCACTCATGTTTTTGGAACACCTTCGTACAAGTAGTAATAATATATATATCTTTGGAGAGGCAGGAGAAATATGTCTTCTGCGACATTCAAAACAACCAGATACTAAGGCAGCCCCATAAACACGCCTGTATATATATATAGTTATATACCTCCCCTCCCTTCTTTTATCTTTTTAGAGAATTCCTCTCTAAAGTCACAGCAGGCATACATAATCTCATAATCTGGCATTTAAACCAAGAACTTCACCTACTTGCACTTCTGGTATTCTTAAATGCTGCTGGCAACTTTAAACAAAAAAAAAGTTAACATCTCCCAAAATTTTGTGCTTTTTTTTTTTTTTGTTAGAAAATTTCATTAGTATGATCTATTTTTGTTTAATCATAATTCATTTACAGATAATAAGCCAATTAACCTCTTCCAAATCCAATCAACACTTTTAGTCCTCTAAATAATCACCCTTGTTATTAAACTAAAATCTTCTTCTGATACTAAATTGGCATTCGAAAATCTTCTCAATTTTGACTTAGTATAGCTAATAGAATTTTTCTTCCCACTTAAATAAAGTTTTAATTCTGCATAACCTCATACAGCAAAACTCGGTTATAACGAAGTCACTGGGACCTAAGAAATTACTTCATTATATCTGTAATTCGTTATAACCGTATAAGAAATTCATTAAATTTACAAAGCTGGGGATCCAAGATGACTTCGCTATATCCGTGAATTCGCAATATCCGTGTTCGTACTAAACGAGTTTTACTGTATCATCAAATATAATTTTGTCAATTCTTTAAACAATGGACCTCATTGATTATTTATTTTTTGTCCTAACTTAACCTTAACTTCTATACGACATATTACACTTCTTGCAAACTATTACAACATCAATTTTATAGGCCATTACATGAATATATAGATTCTCTACACATTTAGTAAAGAACTAAAATTGTGTGAGATTATTATTATTCTAAAAATCTTTTTAAGTACCGGTACCCCAGTTTACCCTTCCCAAACTTTCTCATGGTTCTTTTCCGTGTTACATCATAAGCACTCTACACCCCCAAGTCAGTGACTTGATTTTTACGATTTAGTTTTAATGAGATTAAGCCATCAAAAGAATGAAATGATTAATACTGAAATCCAAAGAACGCCCTGAGTGTTGTATTATGTAATGTACAATTAGTAAAACTACAATTCATTTTTTAAACCTTTCGCTTCAGCAATTTTCACTTGAGTATTGATGGCCGGGTAAGTTCTTTAGCTTAATCTCTTATCCCTTTGAAGTGCACTTAAAAATTCTTTTTTTTTTGCTTTTTCATACCAACATTAAAATAAAAAACCCAGCAAAATTTGATATTCCTGATATTAAATTCAATGTTATAGAAATTATTATAAAATGTATATTTTTCGTCACTTTTTAAAAAAATTAAATAGAGTAAATTATGCAGAATTATGCCTTATCAGATTCACTAAAATTGTTTGCTCCATAGACCCAGAGAAGAACTGGATAACAAAACCATAATGTTCAAAGCCAGACGTGCTCTAGATGACACCTATTTACCACCAACTTTATTACCTTAGAGTATACAGGTTTACAAAAAGGAATAATAGCTAGAATATCAACTGGGTTTCTGACAAACATAATTGATAAAAGATGTGGGATTTCTTTCCTGTGCGTTCCAGCGCAATCTCTTTCAAAACACCTACAATTTTATATGAATCGCTTTAATTGCATTAGCATATGATGAAAAAAAAAATTGAATTACATGTACCTGGGTACACCAATGTACTTTACAAGAGAAGTGGGTGTTCTTTGCCAAAGACAACAAAATTTGGCACCCAGGTAACAGAGAATTATATCTTTATCACAGAGACTGCAGTACTTTATCAGACCACACTCCACAGGGACATGCAGTATCTTACAGGGAGACACTCTGTACAGATAAATTTTGTCTATCTCTCTGCTGGTGTAAGCCGGGGTCTTTGTAAATTTTGATGATGTGACATGGCTTGATCGAGGTATAACCACTGATTCAAATATACGTATCACCAAACTTTGAGTTGGTTGTCCATGTTGTTAGGGCTCTAGACTGAATCCCACACAGGGAGATACCCGTTTATTGCCCACCAGAAATTGAGAAATTCTGTCAAAACTGTCACATCTTACTACAGATAATGTGAAGCAGATAGGCTTGAAGTTAAGTCACAGGGGATTAAGTTCCCCCCAAAACAAGTACCTAACCAGCAACAGACCAATGTGCACCCTCCAATATAGGCAAGTGTTAAGAGTCACAAAGACAACATTGTGAAATTAAGGTATAATTACAATGAAACTCTCTTATTATGACCCCTTATTCTTTCACCTTTCCCCCTGTGATTTCCTTGCATGTTAGGCACCTTTAGAGAGAGAACAACACTTAATGTACCCAGAGACCAAAAGAAAAAAAATACCAGACCTAGAGTTCACAGACCATGGGCGTCTGGCTGATCAATCATACAGCCTCATTATCAGACATGGAGACAACTGCCACAGAAAGACAAAGCCTACCAATGCCTGATTTCCCTATTTATCCCAAGTCTTCTACAACATTAGGCAATCTTTTTGTGCCTTTCTGCACCCAGACAGAGCCAGTTAACAAGGGTATCCAAAATCTCACCTGTCCATCCATTCAAACACAACACGTCGCACGTCTGGTCAGGGCCTGCACTGCGATCTAGGCTCAATAGCAGCTCTGTGATAAATGATGACATTGATAATATTCACACCTTTGTTCTCTTGAGGTATTTTCTACAGAGAGGGATTTCCGCTTGGTAGTGGAGAGGAATTATTTCAAAGACTCTCCAAAATTCCAAAAGAAAACTTGACAACTTTTAAGCTTCTACAGATCCTACAGGTAAATGAACTGTGTGTACACTGTACATCACAGAATCTTACAGATGTGTTTGGTTAGTTGGCAGAGTAAAACAATACCAAACTGAATGTATACAGGGGTATTTAAGCCAGAAGAAAAATATGCTTGACAAGCGTTAAACCGCAAGAAACATATCTGATTTTTTTTTCAAAATTATGAACTTTGGTTGAAATACGAGATAGAAAAAAAATTGATTTCCTCCATTTTCACAGGTCACGACTTAGAACAAAACACCATTTAAAAGGTCACTAAATGTGAACCAATATAACCTCCAAACTTTGATATGCAAGACGAGGAGGATATGATTCTGTCAGCACAACGGAAGGACAAAGGAAGACCCGCATTCTTTAGGTTCATCTGATCCAGTGTCATTGAATCTCCTGTATTTAAACCAGGCAGGACCATTCAAAGGGTATCCCTATAAAAATCACTGCTCCGATATGTAAACGAGAATTTAATTTGATTTCTTATTTTAAAGTTATCAACCAAATATCTTAGATCTGATTGCTAAGCAATGGTGTCTTTTCTGCCATGAAATTTGTTTGACAAAGTTGGCAAACAAATCTAAACCAGGGTATATACTCTAAGCTATACCACAAGCCATCTGATGGAAGCATATTGCCTGTAGTGGCTTGTATCTGGTGTGCCAATGCCACAAAGTGGTTTGAACTTTGAACAAATGGTTCAAAATTCCATGACACTCAAATGGCCACACACATTCATCATAACACACCTCATGAATGAAGAAAAAAAAAAATTAACAAATTTTAATGATCAAAAATTACACATGCCCCATTGACGATTTTAAAGAAAGTTTCTCCCATGACCAATAAATTTTTTGCTGACTTTCTGTGTTTGAGCAGTCAGGTGGTGTACTTAGACACCCCTAACAAACCTTCATTTACAGGACAGCCCTGAGGTCTGTTACTACGCTAACAAGGTCTTCCGTGTGACTCCATCGTACCCAGTAATTAGCAGACGTCAGGATTCATCCCTTCCCCCCAGACCCTCTCATCAGCTGTGGAACAAGAGAAACGGAGTGCATTCTCTTTCAAGTCTCACCTAACCTTGGATAGCTCCGATAGACACAATTTTTGTTGGCCAGATGTTTTGAATATGATGGGAAATTATTTAATGATAACTATGGAAGTAAATGGCCTTTTTAGCTACATGCTTTACTAATGAGGGTTAAATTCTTTCCACAACAAACATTTAGGTGATGCATGAATTAAGGCATGTAAAAATTAGTCATCATACTTGTATTTTACAAGGTACCTAATAACCATGTTGTATGCTGGTACTTCATGTTGCATTGGTATCAATAAGTGGTGGTAGATTTCAAACTCTGGTTTGTGTAATAATGCTTTACGCATCATTTGGACTTGGACAAGGGCTACACATATGGCACACAATGGGCCAAGTTTTACCAGCTGCTATTTGTGGTGCATTCCAATAGGGCCCTGGTGGTCTAAGCTGCTATATCAGGCTACGTAATACAGTGTCAATCACCTACTGTGATGGGATAAGTCAGACAGGTAAATCATTCACACACCTAATGGGGCCAGCTAATTAGTCATATTAATACAGGTGTAATATATACACATATTTCTGTGACATATGATTCTGCAACACCCCCCCCCCCACCCCCCCACCACAAGTTTCTCCATATTAGTGCAATTGTGGAAATAAGGGCTTAAGAAAGCATTAAACACTCATATTGTGAAGTACATTTACACTGAATATACGGAACTCCAAAGTGCTTAATTGTGTTCAAAAAGAACATTCGGACGATTAAATCTGAAAAAGAATAAATAGCATTAAGCAAAACAACTATTTACTTAGAGCTCACTTACCAGTATGTCGTTTAAGTACTATACATTTGAGTACCAGTTCTAATTAAGAAACGGTACAAAGAGGAGAAGTGACTTTTCCCTTTCACAAATCTCAACAAAAGGGTCCCGCTACATTATAGAACATGGTCTGAAGTGGCCCGAGCGCCCTGTGGTCACAATGACTTGGCTCGATACCTTTCTACCTGTCAAAAGATATACATCAAGGGACCCGAGATTTCCGACAGGTATAACAGGATCAGTACAATAGGTCCAAATCTTCTTTATTCATTTCCCTTTTTTCATTAAAACAAGACCCACAGAACTCCTTTAGAATTTACCCAGACTTTTATCTATGTTTTTCTATTTAATCTTTACTATTTTTTGCCTATATATGATTTCAAGACAAGGCCATTTTGATGAATGGATGAGGACAGCTATAGGGTTCCCCATTAAGTGCGGAGGCCTCGGCTTTGTGGGGGTATCCTTGCAGTCTGATTTACAGAAGTATGCCACCTACATTTAGATATCTATCGCAAAGGAAATTTAACTATATTAGGTGAAGTGACCCCAGAACTGTCCTATTGAAATAAATTGTGGTTTCTTTCAATCATGACACACTTAGTGATTGGCTAACCTAGCATTATCTGGTTCAATTTTATTACAGGCCTTCTCTCTCTTGGAGTTTGTCATCAAATTCCCATATATTTTATTAGACATCTTTGTAATACACCTTCAACTGAAGAAGGGGGGGTTATGACATCAAAAGGATGAGTTAACCAGGTGTGAACAGGTAAACTGTCCTACCGGAACACCTGAGTCGTAAACATTTCTTGTTTCTGCCTCTGTAATCTTGACTTATCTGATTAAGGCCTGAAACACTTCAGAGGTATCCTAGACAGCAGACCCTCGCTTATATTAAAGCGGTCTAACCGTCTTTCAGAAATCTAAACTTGTGGTTCACCTGGTTAGTAAAAGATTATAGGCATGGACAGGCAACACTGTCAACTCATTAATTCAGCAATCAGGCAATCCACCTGTTTTGCGGAATATAACACATCAACAATCTGCCTACAAAATCACTGTATCAAAATTAAAACTTTTTTTTCATAATTCTATGCTTGTATGAGAAATATACCCCTAAACCTCTGAGCGACAAAGATGACAGTATTCAAAAATATTAAATTATGTACACAAGTGAATCTTAATTGTACTGCAGGTATGAAAATGCACTAGAGCACAAGCAAAAGATACATTATGTCTATGACATTCAAAATGAAAATTTTAAATGCTTCGAAACCGGCCCAAGGTCACAGAAAATGCATACAAAAGGACATCACGAATCCTAAAGCAGGGGCTGAATAGGTCTGGCTTAGGGTATGAATTCAACCAAAATAAAGACTACACAGTAGCTATAGAAGATATTGCAAGGTTATTCTGTGTTTTGTGGCCTGTCGCTCATTCAGATGACACTTTTATTTAAAACAAACTCTATTCACAGTAGGCAAAAAAAAAAAATCTTTAACTTGATCTCTCATGGAAAAAGACCATGCAACCTCCAGCTAACTTGTTTACTTTCCATAGAAAAAAATAATACAAACTCTTAATTCGAACAGTAAAGTTGGAATGCGGAGCTCAGAACTAGGTCACCAATATCAGGTCGGTACCACCCTGGACCATGAAAACTGTCATTTTTGATTCAATATTTCATTTTTTTTTACCTCTTCCTCTTCAGTGAGCCTTGTGATGAAGATATCAATCTCCTTAATTTATAAATAAGATACCGCTTTATGAAATAATGACACGGGCAAAAAACATGAAGTGTGGCAAGATCAAACTACTGCCTTATAAAGCCGTAATTGTTTTATTTTTCCTACAGGCTTTAAATAAATGTACCAAGGTTTTTACGAGACATATTTTATCATAAAAATCAGAGATTTATCATTTTCCATCTGATGTATATTATGACAAATTTGAGAAACGTTTCACCCCCCATTAGCAGTGTGCCTGAGAAGTCTCAAAAATAGGTTACATTTGATTTGTGAATCACCAGACTTTATCAGGTTATTTTATTGGCATTAGTCCCCTCCACGTCACAAGTACCTGTCTGAAATGTGCACTGGTGACCCTTTATCATTTACCGGTTATCTCCCTTTTTGATATTTCAGGGGGCTACTTGTTCTGTATTTGTAACCTTTCACGCAGGTTAAGCTAGTCTGTCCCGTACCTCAAGTTAAAGTGATAATGAATTATCCATTACAACATTTAAGGGTAATTACATATGTAATTCATATATATAAATGGTTTAACCTAAAACTCTAAATCTTTATCAAAACATACCTTAACATAGTGCAATAAAGTCCAAGCTATACATTTTTTTTTACATAAATTCACGTGGCATTTTATGCAAATTCTCTACATCTTAATAGAGTATTCAAAATTTAAAGTACTTAACCGTAATTTAAAAAAGTTACACCTTTTAAAAATACTACATGTGCATTAAGGGCAAAGTAGTTTTGTTGCTCCAGATTGAACCCATATGGCCTTGATGACTTTAAGTTCATGACCTTACCAAACTTTATGACTGAACCCCCCTACAGTTTATCACACAGAATATATATAAAAAGAAAACATTAAATAAATCCAGCTCTCAAAAAAGTAAGCCTTTTCAAATTTGATTTACGATTGGATGATATAGTATAAGCTTTTAAAAATACCATTGCATACAAGAGGTGCACACCTTTATAGTTAATTTACTGTCCATTTGAAATGTTTTTCAGACTGAAATTAGCTTAACAAACATCTGTTCAAAACATACTTACCAAATCCAAATAGCATTAAAAGTAATTAATGTTCATGCATATAGTTACATACATGGTATGTGTAGTGGGATTAAACTTTGGGGGTGCAGTCTTTAATTAATAGTCTATTGACATAGCAATGTTATTATGAAGGAGAGACTTATATGAGTAATATAATAAGTGACATATTGATGGTGACTGGCTAACAGAGTTATTGTATACCTATATACAGTAAAAAGGGCACCCATTGATTAGGGACATTTCCTTTCACAAAGGGCAAGGCACAATGTGAATTAAGGCATCCAAATATCAGTTAAAACTTTTGATACACACAAGCTTTTTAATTTCAAATCTGCTGACACATCTGTTATTGAATATAAATATTTTCAATGGTTGCCTCCAACCCCCCCCCCCTCCAAACACCTCCCCCTCCCCCTTATTCTTTGTTAGTAGATGACAAACATGTTTAAAATTTTTGGCCACAATTTTTGTGAATGAAAGACAAAGAGATTGAGTAAACTTCACACATCAAAGAGGCTTGCCTATCTTTTCAGGCACTATGGGGTGCTGGATATTTTCAATATTTACCCGGTTCAATATGTTCCTCCGGTTTTATCAACAACTCTCTAAACCAATGATATTGACGAGCTCCATGTACCTGACGCCACTCGGCAAAAATCCTCTTTCAGCAATTTATTTACCCTCCGATCTGGATACAAATATTTATAGTCTGTTCGCTCCTTCTCTGTCAAACAAGTGACCTCAATGTTTTCTCAATTCCTTTTTTTTTTTATAGAATTTTTACCATAATAAACCCAGCATGCATTGAACTCATTTTTGATTCCCACTCAATATCAAATTACATGTAACATTTTCATTGTCACACCTAATAGAATTCAGTCAGTTTAATAAGAGATTATAGTATATTTATAAGTACTCTTATACTGCTGTTAGTACCAGATTCAAAGTACCGGTACCCATTCACTGACATAACACAAGACTTGACTGAGTAATACAGGTCTGAAGTGTGAGTTTTGTCAAGTAGACCCCTACTAATTAATCTCCCTCCTATTTACAAGCTTAAGTACAGACTGCAACTCTTTTTCCTTTTCTACTTCGAATGATGCATTTCAATGCACCTCTAAAAAATGAACAACATTCATAATTTCACCTCTCTCCCTCTTATTTACAGACTTAAGTACAAACTGCAACTTGATCATTTCCTTTTTCTACTTTTAAAGAATTAAAGGATGCAGATAAATGCACCTCTAGAAAAAGAACGATATTTATAATTTCACCTCTCATTGTTTCGACACTTTATTTCATATAATTTAAATTCTCTATCTTCATTCATTAAAAGATATAAGTTAAAGCACATGCATTCAAGACTCTAAATCCAACCAATACTTATACCAAATGTTGATAATATAATAGATAAAGAGGGTTTAACTTTATTTTAAAGCACTTAAAAGTCAGAGAAAAAACACTCTTAAAAAACCCTCCCTATGGCGATCTATTGAGATCAATAACCAAACTTCTTATCTCGAGGACAACTCTACTGTACATTGCTCAATATAATGTTTGTCTCGTACGTATAGAAACGGCCCAGGCCCGGCACTTTGCTATCAGAGGGAGAGAAAAAGAACCCTCTTTGAATTCTGAACCCTGTTCTGTCTGGAAAGACATCTCAAGTACTGCTTCAACCTCTCAAGTGTCAGGTTGCAAGGATCAATCATTCGATATGCAACCATCTTTTTTAAGTATTTATACAAATTACAGTTTTGTCTTTTCTCAATCAAATTTACAACCTGGGTTTCTTTCACGATTGCTTTTATCTATGGAATTGCTCAGTCAGTAGCTCTTCAAGTTAAACTACACAGAGAAAATTTGCTGCATATGCAATATTTCTAGTTGCTTACGGACCAACTTCTTGAATTGTATGTTCGAAATGATTCTGATAATATAAATTTCTAGCATGATGGCAGGTGTTTTCTTATTTGTAACACCTGAACCCTAATCACTCTTACGTACAGCCCCCCTCCCCCTCAACCCTTACCTCCCCCCCCCCCCCCCCAAAAAAAAATAAAATTAAGAAAACCTTCTTCAGTGTACCTACAAACTACAGGCATTAGAAATCTGCATGTAAATGTGATCTTACTTTTAATTCATTTCCAGCTCTCCCGTTCCTGTTTCTTTCTCCTGGGTGCCTTAAACTCATATCTGTTCCTCTTCATGTGAAAATTTCCCCCTGCAAAATATTGTCCTCACTAATCATACTCCTGTCAAAATTCTATATTTTTGGACCAGCAAGTTCCAGGGCCCTTGAAGATGTCAAATTATGTGCCTCTCTCTCAAGAGCCATACTCTGCTCCTCTGTATCTCTTTCACAGGTACATATTAATCCAAGCATTCACACCCCAGTTCTCATTCATGTATGCTCAAGTGGGCTTTTTTTCGTTTTCCTTTTATATATGTAATTCTAGTTTAAACAAGCAATTCAATCAGTCACTTAAAAGTCCCACTGCGCTAATCACCAGCTCGAGTCCGTAATGAATGAAAAATTGTCGTGTAGATTGTGAAAGTGGTGATGTCCCCTCTGGCGAGATATATTATCTCCCGAATATCATGTAGCTCTGACAGGGACCAATGATTGGCAGTGATAGCAATCACAGGTATACAGGGTCCTCTCCAATACACACACACTCACTCACAGGTTCACAACCAAATTAAAATACACAGTCCCTGCATACACCCAATATTTAAACCCAAGAAATAATTTTTTTTTTTTTTCGGCTGAGAAGAGGATTACCGACCAATCACACAATGTTGTGCGTGGTCAATAACTTTTAGCCCGAGAAGGAAGGGGCTACGGCACTTATAAAGATCTCCCGACAGAGTAAATCCTAGATACCCATCAAAAAGTTCCAGACCATGTCTGGGACGTACAACTTTCTATCAGTACTTGGAATCTACTCATATAGCGATATCAAATATTCTTTTTAAAAGCTCGATTAAGTTGAATAAATTTTGACATGCTTACATTAGGTAACCTTTTTGATGACCATGCCATCTTGAGATAATACAATGGTCCTTAATCCCTAGTTTACAAGGTCTTTATCACTCATTAAACATAACTTCCATGTCAGCCTATCAGTACGCAAAGACTAGTTAAAGCCTTTGTAAACACTGCAACTCAAACAAAAGAAAGAGAAATCCGTGCTACTCAAATTAGTCACCATGTCTCGATATATGCATTACTCTAACACTAACCTCAGTTTTCCTCGCTAAGTACATGTATATACGTGTATTTCCCATAAATTTCTTTTCTGATCAATATATATACAGCAGTTAAGTCAGAAATTGTGATCTTTTCATTACATAGTTTTATTTTTATTTTTATCTGAAGATGCTATATCCAACTGATTTCTATTAAAATTTATCCTATAGAGATGATCTATAAACAAAATCTTATGATTGGGTGGAGTGAGGTTTTTTATGATTGAAATACCTGTATCTATTTTTTCTGAATGATACGTACACCTCCCTAAATGTGGGAGAGAGATTATTCAATCAAACGGGAGCATTAAGGAAGAACAAATATGTTCAAACTTCTCCTCCACCTAACTTCTTTGTAGATCGAATTTCTATTTAAATTAAACTCATTTGTTATGATCAAAATGTGTTTCCGTCTTCAACCTTATTCTTGCAAAATGCCACCTTGATGAATTGACATTTGTTTTTATAGAATCATAAAAAAAATTTGAATATGATTGATTTGTATCAGTAAAATATGCGAATATATTTTTCTGAATATTAAATATCTGCTCCTACGCTGTATCATTACTCAAAACAGCTGTGTATATGCATAAATAACTCCATGTATATTGAATAGTTATTCGATTTTTAGACTTTTAAGTCATAAATAACCTTAAGCTGCTCATAAATTAGAAATAACTGCATGGAGCTAGGCTTCACATTTTACATAACAAAAGTGCAATACATAATTCTCATTCAGAAATATTACTCTCTTTCCTCCTGTCAACAATGAATTCTTTTCAAGGTATGTAAATATTATCACCTATTACCACAACTTCAAAGTCAAATATTCCACCAAGCTGTAGGAGAGTGGTTCAGTTCCCACATACCGCAGTGCCTTAGCCCTAATGATTAAAAAAACTTAACCCCAAAACCCGACCAAGGTGTCTGCAATACAATGGCATCATTGACGAAGCTGTTGCATAATCTATCATTGATACATTTTGGAAGCATGTTATCATGTGAATCAATAGACCCGAGAGATGGAAAGTTTAACTTGCATGGAAACCATGTCACAATTTATATATATAAACAACATGTATACCGGTATTTCTTTTTCAGGGCCAGAAGGGGCCGGTTTCAATTGTTCTGACACCTAGGGATCTGTGGGGGGATTGACCCATATTTAGCTATAATCACCAGAGTCTTAGACCACTGGGGTGATTGCTGAGGCACCCCAATCCTTCTGGACTCATTAACTAGATTCCCATTGAATCCATGGAATCGGGCAAAGTCTCTGAGTGACAGATAGACAACCCATTCCTGGGGTGAAATTACATCTGTGCTGATCAACAGTAAACCTAGTATGATAAAATAGACAAATCACCAATTGCTTCAAAATAAAAAAAATTGAGATACAATAGGAATATCTTGTACCATTAGTGTATCATTAATTTACAAAATAAAGGGGCACTAAGAAAGGTGTCCAACTGCTTCATTAAAACTAATAAACGAAGCATATTTATAATTTGATAAAAAACATTTTTTACAAAACTTAAATGCTGTACGCATTAGCAAAAAAAGTAAAATGTTTTAACACAACATTGGAATAAACTAATATACCAGACATATTATACATTAATATGTGTATATTTCCCAAAATAAAACCTAATACCCGGATTAAATTTGGCGACGGTGTACTTGCAACAAGCAATGCTCGAAACCAGTGTGAGAGACAAATGATCGCAGGGACATCTAGATACAGAAATATTGGGATAGATTTCAATTTGATGAATTTAGCATGGATCAGAGAAGTAATGGGATAAAATTTAGCCACATATTGCCAGGATTTTATCTCGGTGACCACTATTTACCTATTTATATACCCAGGGTAAATACACAAAAGATTGGGTCATTATAACACCAGCTGTCTGTCACGCTTATATATAAACGTAGGTGAAGACTTTGGTCGCTTTTTCACTTTCGTATACACTAACTTCAAGTATGTGCAAACAGTTTTGTTAAATTTACCTATCCATGTACACATTACGCCCCGCCCATCATCACCCGACTAGCTGTCTGTCTGTGACCCCTGTGTCCTGTGACTGCCATGACCTGGTAACCTTTGACCTCAATAAATTTTCATCACTGTAAAAAAAATCAACTATTAAATGAAAATCATTGATATAAACTAACATACAAAACAAAATATGTAACTCTCATCCTTTAAATAAATACAGTTATGATACAGCAACTCATATACATTGTATAATTTCTTGCACACTGCAACATTACATGACAATGCAATGTGAGGGTCAGAAGGATTCGACCTCAGGCGCGCCAGATAGCTCAGTAGGTAGAGCACCTGACCAGATTCAGGGGCCCAGGTCCGAATCCTGGTCTTCTCTGTCATTAATTCTCCCATCCAATTACATTTGGTATCTTGACCAAGTCCTGAAACGGACAGGTTAACTCCTGCAAGGGGAAAGAACCTTGGATGTTGATCTTCGAGAGCCAAGATCATTTATGGGGGAGGAATGTGACAGAATGGTGAGTGGTTCTTTCACTGATGCAAGAAAGCTCAGTTTGTAAAGCACCTGGTTCATAGTGACATATATTTAATGCAAATAATACCCCCCCCCCCCAAAAACAAAGAAAATTATTAAACCAATTTTTCTTGCAAAAATGCATATCTACATAATTTTTTTTTTTTTTATTGACTACAAAGTTTCAAGGGCAAACTGTTTCTGTAGTATATTCAATAATCTGTTCCTGTAGCATGTTCAATAATCTGTTTTTAGAGTATATATTCAATAATCTCTCGAACAGTTTAGGGGGAGTTAATTGTGCTGACCAAAAAAATATGATTGGTGAACTGACTGACGAAATGTGACACAGTTTACTTGTACATGTATAAAGACAAAAACATTAATTATACTTTCTCCAACTTGCTGCATAGGGTAAAATTATTTATTTCAAAATGAGTATTTGATTGCAAAACAATGTTTCTTTAATAGCATTATACTACAGTTGCTACTGAATGGAGTGTCACTTTCGAATTCTTACTCTTACTCTCATATCATCAACAAATGTTCCCTGCTTCTGAGTTTTATTTTTTACAGTACTCATGAGTCAGACTAATTTGAATACAGGACTATCTGAGATGGCTCAGTGGGTAGAGCACCTGACTAGATTTTCAAAAGGCCAAGGTTCGAACCCTAGTCTGGTCCGTCATTATTTCTTCCATCCCATTACAGGACAGTTTAATAATAAATGCCTAATCTTTTGGTCAAATTACAATAAATTATTGTATATATTTTTTATATGTTATTTTGTCAAAGATCTTATCTACTGCAAATTATACTTTGCTTAATTCTCATCTCAACTGTAGTTTGTGCCTGGAATTGTCTATTGAAAACAAATTATTACCGGTATTAAAATGGAGTACCCTATCTATAATAATAACATGCTATAAAACAACATTATATTGTGCAAAATATTCAGCACAAATTGATGTTTCAACAAGTAATTATAAAGCATACATTTTGTTCACAATTAGCTATATAAATTATTTACTTACAACATGCATAAGAAATTTAATTCAAGCAGTGTTCTTGACAGTCGAAAGTTCTGGTAACAAATGACAATGTTCTAGAAATTAAATATAAATGCATGTATTCAAAAAAAGCAAATCAAGACTTACAGAGTTGTCTTTCCTTGTATAGTTGAATCTGGTGCTGGATCCTGCTTTTATCTATGTGTCTCAGAATTGGTGTCAGTTGTTTTCTAACAAAATTCTATTCAATTTACTAATTAATTAATATTTTCAATGCAATTATCAATTAATTAATCATGACTGAGAGTGAAAAATCGATGTCCACTGAATTCAGACACATGAATATGTGGATTATAAAGTACTAGGGGATATGGATAATTTACTTTTAATTTAAAATCCTCATGCAATTTGTTACACTTTTAATTCAAATGATTTCTTTGATAAACCTATCAAAAGAGCACATTTTACTGATTTTATTAAGTCATGGTCCTCCCCCCAAAAAGCATTAGATATTACAGGTGCTTGAGGACAGGACCGATCTCCCACCCCTTTCCTACCTGGACTTCCCTGGAATTCCTCATTTTTTCTTTAAATTATCCTTTAATTATAATCTAATGGATACATTCATTGCACAAAATCATATCCCTCTAAAAAAAATTTTTTTTCAAAATGTTTGTTTTAAGTAATTTTGTGCAATGATATTTTGTTTGATATGAATTTGCCTATGTTTAACAATTTTCAACTTCTTTAACATGTTAATTAAAAGGCAATTTTGTTTCCATTGGGAAAGATGTAATTTTAAAAAATTCTGCATGCATTACTTTGCATTTTATAACCCATAAATACAGTACAGTAAAACATGGTTATAGCGAAAGCACTTATAATGAATTGACGCTTACAGCAAAAGTAATCTTCATTCCCGTGACTTTATTGCAGGTTGTAAACTTGAGGGATATAATGAATTATGCTTATAACAAAGCAAAATCGCCCATCCCTAGCTTTCGTTAAAACCGCTTGTTTTACTTATGCAGTGACTTCATAAAATTATCACTTTATCTTACCAAATAGTTAATATATTATGAAATTTCCTGCATTGTTTAACTATACTGTAGTATATAACTGGGAAAAAATCACCAGACTTATAAATAATCAGATTACTTTTGAAAACGACTCCAACTGAAATTAAGTTTAAGAAATTGACAGTCATCTTGGCTAACCAGGAGTTATTGGTCCACTCTTATTTCCACTAACAGAGTTTGTGGGGGAAGAGAGTGGACATGAAAGCCCTTGGCTAGCGAAGATGCATGGATGGCTGTCCTTTTATATCTAAAATATGTTATTTCATTTCAGGAACAGGTTCCAATTTTCATAGAATTTTATGAAGCAATCAAACCATATGGTTCATAGTCATGTTCATAATAAACATTTATGGAAAGAATTTAATTTATACATTTATCATACGATATAACATAACTTGGGGCAGTTAAGCTTTATAAATCGAAAAGCAGTTTATAAAAGAGTGTCACAGTCCCAAGTTATACTCGTATTTAAGCACTGAATCATTATTTTTTGAAAGATATAGTCTCATGACTGCAGCGGTGTATGCATACAAATTGAGTAACACGTGTTATGAAAATTGGTATGCACACATCGCTGCAGTTATGAGACTATATCTTTCCAAAAAAATTTTAATAATGATTTAATGCTTATACTTACATTTCTTAATTTTTTGCCTTGTCTGCAAATGTGATTTATACCTTAAAAATCCTATTTTATCTTAAGGGTAAGTTTTATATAAATGGAAGAGCCACTGTAACAGCCACAAGCGTGAACTTTGGTTTTTGCTTGTGACATTGCATTTTACAGCATTCAACGTTTGTGACGTCATAATAAATCTTGTCATTTTAACCTTTCAGTACCCTGTATGTGTTACAACGTTAGAACTGCAGTAGCCTTCCACACATTTTGCAAGCAAAAATATGTGGAATGTAAATATAATATAGATGGAAATTGAATTTATTTCTTACAATTTAATTTTCTACTACTAAAAAAAATAAAGCCCATTATTTAGTCAAATGACGTTAATTTGTACAAAATTTAAAAAGTAACATCAAGCAGATTTATATGTTTTGCGCATGCATCATATTGTGAGTGACGTGGTAAAGTTAAGTTATATGATATATACGAATTTGTTTAGCCAATCAAATGAGGGGTTCCAACAAGAATTAAATTATTACTATACATAGAAGAGGTGTTTAAAATTGATACATTATTCCTATTATTCAAACAATTTAAAGTCTAATATTAATATGATCTTTCTCTGTATCTAAGACTGTTCTTATTTTAATTAGAGAAAGTTACTTAACGTTCAGCTCAGGTGAGCTAAAATGAAAGATATAAAAAGCATTTATAAATAAAGCAAGCCAGCATGAAAACAAAACATCCAGTGCATGCAAACTTATAAAATAAATTCAAAGAAACAATAAAAAAAAAAAATAAAACCAATACCAATTCACACTTGCATACAGTTTAATTACTTTTGCCCCATTTTACAAACATGTTTAAAAAAATCCAATCACCAGGTAAAAATAAAATACAGTAAAAAATTAAATTTTATCACATCCAGTTAATGCATTTAGGGCCTTAGGATCTTCTTATCCATCTGCAAAAAAAAAAAAAAAAGATATCAAAACATATCAATTTTCAATCATCAAGTACATTACAAAAACTTCTTAAGCTTATCCAGTGAATAAATGAGAAATAGCATTTGATCTTAAACCATAGATGACTATAGATTCCTAATTAACCGCAAGGAATTAATTTTCTCGTAAAAACGCGAGAAGCACCCTTCGCCAATTTCAAAATTTCGCTATTATTTTCTAAGAGTTGAAAACTATGAGAAATAAGGATGAAAATTCCATGTTTGCGATTTTATATGCTCGCGATATGACCCAAAACCTCGAGATCGCGAAATTAAGTACCTGCGTAATATAAGGAATTTACAGTATTATAGACTACTAAAAAAAGCCATACAGAACTTTGATGACACTTTTACAAACTAAGACTTACAAATATTAAGGCAGACGTCATGTATAAGACTGACATACAACTTTTTCACCTACTTGTTGATTTCCATGTTGTAGAATAACTCCACTTCATTTTCATAGTAAGAGCTGGAGGGCTGCCCATTCTTTATTGCACTGTATCCCCCTTTCAGACAAACATTGCCCCCCTCAGCTGAGGTAGAGGCAGCAGCCCTGGGCTCAGGGAGTGCCTTCACAAAGAACCAACAATTGGTTCTAGGATTATAACACTCCACCGATGAAAGCAAGCTGAATTGAAAATAATTATAAAATGTTACTACTATCACCCAAAATTTTACATTTTCTGATAGACTTTTAAGATTTGATTATGTTTCTCTTGATGTCTTGAAATTGTGAAGACATACTGGTACATACCGATTGCCTTCACCTATTCCACCAATAGCAAATATATAGCCATCTACTTCACAAAGGGAATGCTCCATCCTGGCAACATTCAATGGAGCCACTGGCCTCCACTCTTTGGTCTCGTACGAGTACACCAATACTTTATTGGTGGGGGAGGGACACTCCGAATCTTTGTACCTGGCTCCACCTACAAGAAAAATCCACAGATATGAGATATACATTGTAATGGAAGTTAAAAACACATCTATAGAGAAACACTCAATTGTCTTCCAGTTGTCCATAGTTTTAAGAGAGTTATTGATAATCTATACAATGAGGTAGAACTGTATCTACTTACCAACCATGTACCACTGGTCTCCTCCCCAAACCATCGCCTTACGATAATCATCAGAGATGTCTATCGCCTTATGACAATCATCAGCGATGTCCTGTTTTTGATCTCGTTCACTCCTTTTCTTTTTGACATGTTTGTCTTTACTTTTTCCCTCCATTTTGGGAGCATGTTTTTGCTTTGGTTTTCTCCCCATCATGCAATCCATGCTTTGTAGTCCAGAGTACTCATCAAGTTTGGGATGATTATGATCCCTCAGCCATGCCAAAACTTTTTCATTGTCGTTCATCATAGACCCTAGGTATATATATAATTTACAATAATATAATAAGCTGTTTTAAGCATGTTCAATTACTGTATTACAAAATGATAAACTCTGGTCATCATATGTACATAATTAGGAAGCAAGTCCCTAGCTCTGTGTACCCCAATATCTACTGGTAACTGCATGATTAATGTTTCAACATTAGAATTTTAAAATATCAATTTCCACATTGATAATGAAAATCCCTTTCTTTGTAAAGAAATTTTTCTATATACTTTGTCCCAAGATAACCTTCATTTACATTTTGCTTATAAAATTATTCAATGTTTATAAATACCTTAATCAGGGTTCAAATGATGTTCATAGTTAGTATAAAAAATGTCAATGAAGAAATCTTGTAAAGCTTTGACAGGTGCGTATATTTTTGTTAAAATTTGTTAAAAGGGACGGAAATGGTAACTTAATACAGACCATAATGATAATATTTTCCAAATGAATTTCAAATCTATATATTGGAAGTGTCTAAAATTTAGTAGCATTCTTGCACTTCGATAAGGTTTAGCATTTAAACTGGTTAATCAACTTAAATTTTATTTGAAACTATCCATGGCCAACTGCATCAAGTGTAAAAAAGTGGCTTCACAGGATTTGATCATATGACCAACCAACTTCATATCCCAGTAAACTTTTTAAATTGCTGCATATTTCTTAAATAATCTTACTTATTGGGAAATAAAATTTCTTTATCCCAAGACATCTACATACATGTAAAGGAGTTTTACTGAATTTAAAAATGATAACTACTGAAAGTCAAACAATGGTACATGTACTTGTACAAGTCAATCTTAAATTTCTTATGATGAGCCTGGAAATATAAACATTTTTACTGTTTAATCTTCCTTAATTTTCATATTACTTTCACATCAATTTCTTTTTACTTTTTGATGTTATGTTGACAAGAAATTAAGCATTACATTTTGATTCCCTGTATTGCTTGACACAAGGTGCAGAAATGGTGGACCGGCTTTGACTTCGGGAACAGGCATGACGATTAAAATCCTCAACAGCATCTTCCGTCATTAGAACAATGTCATAAGTGACATCAGGTTCCTTGAACTCAGAGCTACAGTGTGTCTATACGGGCAACAGAAAGAAGAAAGACAGGAAAGGAATAGGTCAGAATGTGAAGCAGACATAGAATAGAATATGTTGCACTGAAATGTTGAAATAGTTAGAGCATGTTTAAAATGCACATTGAAACGTTGTTGAATGTAAATGCATCATGTAAAAAGGTAATGACATCATATATATTTATGATATCAGGCCACCTCTCAAAAAAGTTTTTGTTCTCTCCAAGTCAACTAATGAATAAGAATGTAATTGATGTATTCAGGTATATTTTTTTATAAAATTCTGGGAATCACATTAATCATATTAATTCTCATGCATGCATGCAACGTTGAAAAGAAAAATGAATTTCCCTTCCTAAGCCTATAAACATTGTGGGTCAACTCAGTCAAGAAGGGGCAAACAAATGAATTTCAAGGTTGTTAATAATCAATACGATTCATTCCAGCGTTGAGTTGAGTTTTTAACATTTATATACTGTACTTACCTTTGACGATACTTTATATGCAGACTGAGTGATGACCAATTTATCTAAGCAGGATTTGCTGCACATTTAGCAAACCTGATAATGCTGTCAATTCAGTCGTTTATCATTTATAGAAACATCATCTTTTAGTGTGAAAGTAAAATTAACTACCGGTAGTACCTGCCCATAATACTGTATTAAAATACTTAATTAAAAAACATAGCATAAATTAAGGTGGTAATTGGGACACTTCCACATTAATTGTAATGTAGTGTTTATCGAAATAAACATTAATAAAACCAAGAGTAATTATTTTCCAATATTGTCACCTAACAGCATAGCGCAGTGGGTTAGAGGGTTTACTACAAATCTGTACATCATGAGTTTGAATCCTGCTAGGGGTTTTACATTTTTTACCTCTCCAAATATTTTTAAAAGCTACATGTATTTTTTGGTTAATTGTTGTAAAATTTGAAAATTCTAAACCGGTGAAAGTATTTTAATGATGATGCATTCCAATCCACATTAATGTCAACAGATGTCCCATACCACCTCAATATAAAAGGAGAAACAATTTGGTACACTGTACTCAGGCTGTAAAGAAACATAACTATTCATGCACCTTTAGATATTGCTCAACACTCCCTCCACTGTTGGCAAGGCTCCGAGGTTCTTGAATCTCCAGATTCAGAGGGTCTTGCTGATTAAGGCTGATGGAGGTCTGAACCCTACAACAAGGTATAAAAGATGCATTGAATTCACATATTCTTTAATACACTGTCATTTTTTTTTACAACAAAAAAAAGTATAGATAATGTAAAATGCATGTTTTACATAACAAACTGTGAATATATGCATGCCTTTCTGTAAATTAACTTTTATTTGCTTGCAAGAAATTTTCAAGAAGTTTCTTAAGAGCCTATAATCGTCATGATTATTTGATTATTTCTCATCGCAAACCAGTCCTCAATGCCTCTTGTGAATTACTTTTAAAATTATATACATCGGATCTTTGTCGCAAAAATTAGTAGCCGCAAACCAGTTTGATTCCGGTAAATCGCAAAATAAAGGTGTTGCAAATAAAAGTCGGTTTACAGTACATGTATTAGATTTGATTGTTCATTGTTATAAACCTATGATTTATCTTTTTCATACCGGTATATATAAAAAGTAAGGTTAGATTGAGGAGTGCATGTACTAACCAGTTAGCCATAGTGATCAAGCCCACACAATAGGGGCTCTGCTTAAGGGCAGGACATTTAACGAAGCATTCCATCAATTGCTGGCTTGATAGGTGTGAGAACCTCACGATATCCATCACTCTCTCCAGATTCTTCAATCGATCCTCAGGATGGTGAAGCCAACTTACAGCACTCTCAAAAATGTCCATCTCTGAACTCACATTGAGCCTATCATTGGACAAAATCATACAGACCGTGTCCACATCTAAGCCACAGAAAGAGGAACTGTTCCTAATCTCCATAAAGTTTTTGGCTATCGCATCCATCAGAATGTCACAAAGTTGAACATCTTTACGCCTCCTCATCTTTTGCAATAGTTTCAGCATGTCGTGGTGACCAAGAGAGGAGATTTTCTGCAAACACATCTGTGTGATTTGCTGCACCTCAAACATCCGTGAGAGATCAATTACCTCATGCAGACAATTAGGCTTAATGATATTGATATCACCAGAATAAATGCAATTCAGGAAAGTCTTTAAAGAACCCTCTGACACTCCAGTAACCCTAATTTGCCTTGGTCTGATGGGTGGCTGAGTAAAGTCCTTGCTGTCAAACATCTTCTCAAACAAAGGACTCTGACTAGCAAGGACGACCTTATGCACTGGGTAAATGATGCTGCCCAGTTTGAATGAAATATCACATATCTGTTCTCTGTTATAGATTTCATTCAAATATTGGCCAATATTGGCATAGTGCTTCCTGTTTGAAGACTGTATATGGCCTGAGAGTGGTGCAATATCACTTTCATTTTCAGCCTTTGGAGATGACTTTTTTGGGTTTCTGGGGACTTCATAATCTGAGGCAGTTGATGAAACTGGACTTGGGAGAGAAACTGAACTTGGTGGAGAAGGTGTCTGGTTTTGGTTTCTGTCCACTATTGTATAAAAACATTTCTCAATTAAATGATAATTACCTTCTTAACAAAGTTTCAAAAACATTAGTTGAAATAAAAATGAATGTACTTTTGTAAATACCAAGTCCTTTAATAGCCCCCCCCCCCCAAATTAATCTTCAATAAATTTAATTAATCTCATGAATTCAGTGTTTTTACTCAATCAAATAGCTGCACCAAAAAGCTTAATTTTTTGACTATTTTAATCCAACAGAAAATAGATTTACTATAATAATTGTATTTCTAAAAACAAAAAGGAAAAAAGGATTGATAAAAATATTTTGAGTTAAATATGAGAAACCTTTTGTTATTTGGTCAGAGAAAGCAAGCAAACTTTAACAGGACTCAATAAATCTACAAAAAGTAAAATGCAAATACCCCTACCCTTCTGCTGAATATATCTCAATTTCAAGGACTCCAAGATCACAGACCCAGAGGAAGAAGTTGTAGATGTAGAAACTCTAGATGTTGAGGCTCCCATGGCAGCTTTTTCAGCCTTAAATAAAATGAATTTCAAATATTAACAAAAATTATCTGTATATAATGTTAACATTAATGTAACTACATGTAAAACATTACTTTCATATTAAGCATAAACTTACTTTTATCCTCTCTTGCCGCTTCCTCTCGAGCCAGCAGGCCTGAGGGTCGGCATCCTCTTTGCTCATGTAGCTGTACCAAACGTCCCGATTTACTACAATCGGTTCACGCTTGGGCAGGACTTCGGTTGTCACAACCATAGTGTCCTTCATCTTTGGACACGATGAATTTCAAAATAGCTTATATGGTTTTTCAAACTTCTGAACTTAATTCGATAATTAAAAAAAATCTACAGTTGATAAACTGTTCCAATTGAACGATGTATAACCACACACGAGCACCGGACACTCTCGACGAATCAATGGGCGAAGGCAAAGATTGATAGTATTCACAAACTATCAATCTTTGGGAGTCACGAAAACGCAGCTTCTCTCTAGCAATACTATTACGTAACTAAGGAAGTCTAAACATGCTCGCGCATATAACTTGAAATAGCAGGAAATAGCATAATATCTTGTCTTTTCGTTGAACAAGATATTTCCGGATTTTTTTCATAACAGGCAAATGAAAAGTCGATCAATGAATGTACAATGATGTAGCCTGTAATATTTAGCAAATTTTCATTTAAAACCTAAATAAAGGTAGACAAGTATTTCACTCAATTTGAAAAACGCAAATATTCTCAGCTACATATAACGTACATGTATGTATCTTCAATGACACACAAATGTTAATGTGGATAAATTTATAATTCAATTTTTACAATATTTGGCTCAAGGATAAATATTATGTTTTAAAAATGTTTGGAAAGGTAAAAATTATGAAAGGCCCAGTGTGATTCGAACTCACGACTTGCAGATTCCTAGTTAACACCGTGGGTCTAACCCGTTGTTCTATTATGTAACGATTTGGGGGCAAACATTAAGAATATGAATATTTTCAGCTACCGAGTGTATTATTCCCTCCATTTCTCACGCAAACTTATGGTTATTAATTCATAGCTCTATCGAAACAGCCAGGATGAAATCTACCTTTTATATCATACAATCTATCTATGGTGGTCAATTGCACGTCAACATAATTATGTTGCATGTTGACATCATAACTATCTTGCATGTCAACATATTTATCTTGCATGTCAACATAATTAATAGAAAAATAACTTGCACACAAGGGCGGCGCGTCTTTTAACCACAATGAAACTACAATGAACCACAATGAACTTTATTAAGGTAATAAATGTTTTTAAAAAGGTATAAAATTTCATTGAAGTTTAATTTTAAGGTCAGATGCGACCTATAATCAATTATTTTCAACTTTTTCGTATCTCCGCAATGTGAAGATTCCCATTTCTGTAAATCCAAAGTTACATTTGATGTTATTTTATATTTTTTCTATATGGATATATAGTTTCTGTTGAAAATGTCTATTACTACATTATCAATAAGCATTCAATTGCATTTTGCGTGCTATTAAAAGACAAAATCAAAATATCTTACTCCAAAAATGGCCTGGTAATGCACTCCGAATATTAGGCATTAACATGTTTAAATGCGAATAAAGAAGATATGTTATATTAAAGGAAAATTGTCTTAAAATGAGGAACGTCACGTGTATCCATAATATATCTCAAAAAATTTCTGACGGCATGTTATGTTACAGACTTAATGCATTTTCAATTAATCATAGAACCATTTTAACAAGAGCTTGGACTTTGGGTAGTTGTGTCAAACAGCAATGTGACGTAGGCCTGTCTATTTCATTGCTGGCCACTCAGCCAATGCTCTTTGAAATCAAGATTTGTCTGGCTTTTGAGCTAAGACTACGCAATCGGTGCATATTTCGCTGGAAACCGTATCACTTTTTAACTTGTTTTGAGGCAAGAAATAGATAGCTACGTCCAACCGAAAGTCCAAGGTCTTGTTAAAATGGTTCTAAGTAGGTTCAGGTACTCACGTCTTCTTTCATTAATTCAGAATTTAATTATTTTAGTGCATGTGACGCTTAGATGGTGGTTTATTATAGATGTGTAAAGCATGAATATAACAATATCTATATACATGTACATGTGTAAAGTAAATTTTGATATATGAATATATAATATTATTATTATTTAATTAAAGCTTAATATAATGAGCTAAGTTTTCGTATTGTTTAAATTTTTTTTTAAAATCAGCCACTTTACATGACATTTGAAAATGTTTGATTAAGTGTTAAAAATAAGATAATTTTGCGTGCTTAAGATGTGCAGTGCATTGGTACAAATAAACGCTCATTCTAATTTATCGAGAGAAAAAAAAAACCAACAGAAGAGATCAATTCTCAATATTACCAATGTCCATAGAATCTAGATCGGCAAAGGGAATAAAAGTATGTACGAAATTTAAAAAAAAAAAGATTGTCATCTAGATTTGTTTGATAAGTCAAGATTGTACCATCCATTTTTTTTACAGTTGTAAACTATAGGGATTTTCAAATAACGCTATCATAGCGAGGGCTCTACTAAAATTTGTAAACTTTTTCTTCATATAACACAATCCACTCCAGATTTTACAGTATATGGTACGTGGCATGGGGTGGGGTGGGGGATATTCCCCTCTACCCCCCCCCCTTTCCCCCACCTCCACTTTTTTGGGAACTTGTAAAAAAAATTGAGGAAATAAAGTTAAAGGCACATTACGCACCCCCCCTTTACGGATTATAATTTTAAAGATATATAGGAAAATTCCTTTTTTCTTTTTATTTGCGTGTTAAGATTTTTTGGATGAGTCTGCCCTCACACCCCCCCCCCCTCCCCCCCCCCCCCGCTCACACTTTTAAAACGATCACACGTGCCTGAACTTTGAATTTATTATTTAATTAACAATTCAAATCTAAACACGTTTATTAACATACTCGTCCAATTTATAGGTGGAGAGGAATAGAAAATTCCAAACTACTGTACAGACTAGATAATATTGTTATAAATACAGCCAGGGAAAATTTGAAAATTGAACTTGCAATAAATGTTATAGGCGAAGAAGAATAGTTTAGATGCCTTAAGAATTTTACAAATTTTTTGTTCATAATTACACCTTGATTTGTGAATGCTTCCCAAATATTGAATAAAGTTATGGTAAGAATCCCTTCACAATAATGATGACATCCCCTTTGTGTATTGTTGTTAGTATACACACGCCAACAGTAACTTTCGTGGTAATGATGTTTCTAAATAATATTGTAAGCAGAAATTATCAACTAAATGCTTGTAAATAAATCATTTTGTTTCTATTTGCATCTTGCCCTGCAACGTTTGAATAAAGTTGTCTTTAAGTTTTTTCTGAATAATTGGTAAACAAATACGACTGTTTAAAGCAATATGAGCTGCAATTTTCATGCTGAAATTTTTTTTAAAGAAAATGTTATATTTCTACTAAAATGACAAAAAGTATCATAATTTAGTTTTTAAATTTCTGTTAGCTCTGTTTTTTGTGGGAAAAGCCATTAAGAAGCCTTAATTGGAGCAAAATTGAATTATTGTCGTGCTGTACAAAAATTGATCTGCTGTATTTATTCCCCGTAAGTGAAATCTTTCTCCTGACAAAAATTAATGATTTTTACAAATCTTATTTATCATGAAGGTTTAAGTTACATGCAGACTTAGTCCTATCACACTAGCAGGTTTTTGCAGCAAAATAAAATTCTGAAAAATTCAGCTCATATTGCTTTAAATTACTTTGACCAGTTAAATGACAGCAGGTGTAATGAAGCCTCCCAATATGTATTAGGGGTATCCTAAATTGGAGAGGGGACGGGATATACGATACACCTTGTTGTTAATTGGGGATCTCTCTCTCTCTCTCTCTCTCTCTCTCTCTCTCTCTCTCTCTGTGTTAAACTGAAGTTACCACTGTACATTGTAAATAACGTCTCTCTCTCTCTCTCTCTCTCTCTCTCTCTCTCTCTCTCTCTCTCTCTCTCTCTCTCTCTGTTAAACTGAAGTTACCACTGTACTTTGTAAATAACGACAGCATATTTTTTTTAAATTACAGTTTATATACACACATATAAACATGTTGATATACACGGTGCGCTGGTCAATGTAGAAATGCTACAACGTTTTACTTCAAGAACGTCTGCTTTTCCTGAGTCATTAACAAGTTATGCACGAGCGTGTATCTATAAATACGAATTCTGTACATGTCGCTATAATTTCTGTAACTCACAATTTAAAAAATCAGATCAATAATCAGACGATCATAAAAAACTATATTAATTGCATGTTTGATTGAAAACAAGAGGCCCATGGGCCACATCGCTCACCTGAGGAACAATAGGTATGATAAAATCAGCTTAATGGAGTCATAATACAAACTGTCTGGACAATGAACAATAATACATGTAGATCCTGTATAAATAAAATCCATTTTTCCCCCTGGATATTCTTATGTTTATAATCATTAGTCCCTTTTCTATCAAAATGATTTTATAGTCATATCACATGTTGAGTATTGCAGTTCTCAAAAAGATCCTGAACAATTGTTTATATATGGGATATAAAGCTACATCAAACTCTGAACCTTCTTGTGAGGCCGAAGAATTGTCCCGACGCAAAAGTCTTAACAATTATAAAGAATCATCTGGCTGATTAGTTTCTGAGAAGAAGATTTTTAAAGATTAACTCTATATATTCCTATGTAAAACTTTAACACAACACCCCCCCCCCCCCATTGTGACCTCACCCTACCCCAAGGGATCATGATTTTCACAACTTTGAATCTACACTACCTGAGGATGCTTCCACACAAGTTTCAGCTTTCCTGGCTGATTAGTTTCTGAGAAGAAGATTTTTAAAGATTTACTCTATATATTCTTATGTAAAAATTCGACCCCCCCCCCATTGTGGCCCCACCCTACCCCTGGGGGTCAAGATTTTCACAACTTTGAATCTACACTACCTGAGGATGCTTCCACACAAGTTTCAGCTTTCCTGGCTGATTAATTTCTGAGAAGAAGATTTTTAAAGATTTACTCTATATATTCCTATGTAAAACTTCAACCCCCATTGTGGTTTCACCCTACATCCAGGGATCAAGATTTTCACAACTTTGAATCTACACTACTTGAGGATGCTTCCACACAAGTTTCAGCTTTCCTGGCTGATTAGTTTCTGAGAAGAAGATTTTTAAAGATTTACTCTATATATTCTTATGTAAAAATTCGACCCCCCCCCATTGTGGCCCCACCCTACCCCTGGGGGTCAAGATTTTCACAACTTTGAATCTACACTACCTGAGGATGCTTCCACACAAGTTTCAGCTTTCCTGGCTGATTAATTTCTGAGAAGAAGATTTTTAAAGATTTACTCTATATATTCCTATGTAAAACTTCAACCCCCCATTGTGGTTTCACCCTACATCCAGGGATCAAGATTTTCACAACTTTGAATCTACACTACTTGAGGATGCTTCCACACAAGTTTCAGCTTTCCTGGCTGATTAGTTTCTGAGAAGAAGATTTTCAAAGATTTACTCTATATATTCTTATGTAAAAATTCGACCCCCCCCCCCATTGTGGCCCCACCCTACCCCTGGGGGTCAAGATTTTCACAACTTTGAATCTACACTACCTGAGGATGCTTCCACACAAGTTTCAGCTTTCCTGGCTGATTAATTTCTGAGAAGAAGATTTTTAAAGATTTACTCTATATATTCCTATGTAAAACTTCAACCCCCCATTGTGGTTTCACCCTACATCCAGGGATCAAGATTTTCACAACTTTGAATCTACACTACTTGAGGATGCTTCCACACAAGTTTCAGCTTTCCTGGCTGATTAGTTTCTGAGAAGAAGATTTTTAAAGATTTACTCTATATATTCCTATGTAAAACTTCGAGCCCCCATTGTGTCCCCACCCTACCCCTGGGGGTCATGAATTTCAAAACTTGGAATCTACACTACCTGAGAATGCTTCCACACAAGTGTCAGCTTTCCTGACTGATTAGTTTCTGAGAAGAAGATTTTTAAAGATTTACTCTATATATTCCTATGTTAAACTTCGACCCCCCATTGTGGCCCCACCCTACCCCTGGGGGTCATGAATTTCACAACTCTGAATTTACACTACCTGAAGATGCTTCCACACAAGTTTCAGCTTTCCTGGTTTTCTGGTTCTTGAGAAGAAGATTTTTGAAAATTTCTCGAAATTTTTCATTAATTTCTAATTATCTCCCCTTGAAAACGGGTGTGGCCCTTAATTTTCACAACTTTGAATCCCCTTTGCCTAAGGATGATTTGTGCCAAGTTTGGTTGAAATTGGCCCAGTAGTTCTTGAGAAGATGTTGAAAATGTGAAAAGTTTACGGACAGACGGACGGACGACAGACAAAATGTGATCAGAATAGCTCACTTGAGCTTTCAGCTCAGGTGAGCCAATAACCAAAACTATATATAGAGTTTTATATACATAAAAGATCCCTCATGATATTTGTGATAGAATACAATTTTTATCTAACGACCTCTAATCACATCTTTAATCAAATTTTGTTGGATTAAAAAGACATATTAGCTCGTATGTCAGTTACTTTAAAAGAAAAAAAAATGACTTAAGATTGCTAAAATTCGTCGAAGTCAAAGTCGATTTCGACTCTGGTTTGAAATCATTTTGTATACCACATGGTCTCGTGACATTTAAAAAAATCAGATATTTTATTCAAGATAACAAGCAAAATCGTCATTAAATCATGCTTGCTAGCAAATTAAATGATGAATAATACAATTTCTCTTTATCTATGAGTGTAAAATGGTAACTTTGAATTTGCAAACACTGTGAATCAAATGCAAATAAAAACACATACAAGTACATTGTCAATTACCTGTAAATTGTATATATATGACACTTTTTAGGTAGTTATACCAAATATATACTAAATGTATTAAATTCAACAGATGTCATGATTATTGTGGAAATAATTTACCTTCAATTTGATGAAAATTGTTTAATCATGCACAACATGCGGGGATCAAGAGGGGTCCCATGCATTAGAAAAGTAAAACTTATTAATTTCACAAAAAATTCCCCTAGAGCCCCCCCCCCCCCCCCCCCCCCCCCTCGGCAAGCAAAATTCGTAATCCTCGCAATGCCAACATATTTTACATTTGTCAAAGAACAGGCACGTACAAGGCGTTGTATATCCCCCACTCGGAGCAATGAAGCATAAGAATTTCAATTCAAGTTAGAATATTAATTTTTGACTTGTATGCAGTGTTTTCATGATAAATTTCACAATGGAATTCAATATTGTGCTTTCATTCTATAAATACGACAGGTATTGGTTTCTAAATTAAGCTGAACATCGTTTTTTGCCTAAATCTTGGGTCATTCACTGTTCTTAATTGCAAAATTAGGTTTGAATGGGTCCTGACCCCATCTTAAAAGTACTTTTATTTAAAGAATAAGTTTATTTTGATTTTTAATATTGATTTATTAAAATAGAGTCTAGACCCATAATGGGTCAAATTTGTGATTTTCGCCTTAAACGTTTTACTTTATTAATTATTGTCAAAAAAGTTAAATTTTTTTCACCCGTACTCTAATGTGTCAACGTAGCTCATTGTGATAGGCGGAGGCTCGTAGTCCATCGTTCTCCATGAAGAGGGTGTTTGAATCGTATAAACGGCCTTTTATTTTTAAAGCTGCTTGGTCTGATCTTATATCAAATTTTATGCACGCTTTTAAACGATGGCTATGCTTAGTATATGTATATTAATAGACATTGCAGTAGTTTTCCCAGTCAATTAAGCCAAATTTCAATGAAAAAAAAAATACGTACAAAATTTGTTAACAAAACAAACGACATTAAAGGTACGGCGTTATTTCGCCTCATGTTAAATTTCACCCCTGACGACGAGACGGGTATGGTTGTGATACGAATTTGACATCGCTTTAAATAAAGGTCGAAATGGTCAGACAAATTACAAATAAACATGTGTACGTTTTGTTCGCCAATATTTCTAAAGTCTGCTTTCTTTACAATCGATACATAGCATGCGGGTTGAATAACCCCAATCATTCGGGGGACGAAACCATGCGGTTTCCTTTTCTAAACATTCCCGTGATGCATTTTGGTTTGTTTTTTCGTTTGCCCAAAGAGAAATTATTTTTATTTACTTTGAATATTTCTAACTTTGAAAGGAGATTGATTCTGCTGGTGTAAATAGGAGAAAGTCCATAACTTTCTAAGATAAATGATTTGTATGAACAAAATTTTGATCTGTAATTACGAAAAAATCGGACCAAGCAGCTTTAATTACGTGTGATTCCGCAAATCCATAGGCCACATGTAGCTGTCTGGGATTTATTATCAGCTATAGTACATGTACATGTATGCTTCCACTGAAGTTCACTCCTGGGTACAGTTCACAATTTTTTGGAGTACTATTACAATGCATATATTTATTATTTTATATTTACATTTTCCAGTGTCTTTGCCTGTGATAACACTACGTATCGGTTTTGTACTATATAACTCATAACTTCAAATGACGTATAATTGAGGCGCCAGCGGGGTTTGCTTATTCAAATTTCAATATTTAATCGTACAATTGCATAAAATTATATAAATATACTCAGTAAGCAATGAGGAATCATTCTTTGAATATTATGAGGTGATAGTTTTGGTCGGGGCGTGATCAAGCCCTTCAGGCTTTATTGGATTTGTTCATGCCCCGACCGAAATTATACCCTCATAATACATGTACTCAAAAAATGATTCCTTATTCCTTAAATAAGAGTACAAGTATTGACCATTTTACCATAGCAATTAAGTCCCCATTAAAGAAAAACTGAATACCAACAGTTGCATACTATTTAATTACTTTTGCCCCATTTTACATCAATGTTTTTAAAACATCCAATTAAAAAAATTACACTGACATTAAAGATTTGAATTCGATCAAGCTTAGAGTTTAAATCGTCCTTAAAAAATCAAAAAACTCCAGAAAAGATTTCAGTTTGATGGATGGGCCTTAGTATTTTCTTAACCACCTGAAAACAAAAAGATATGAAAAGATTACTATATAATCATAATGTACATTTATGAATCAGAAAAACTGTTTAGTATAACTAATACAGTGAATAAATGAGAAACAGGATTTGATCACAATTAAACCTTAAAAAATGCAAACGAGAAAAAAAATATGAAAAAGTTCAGTCATTGACAATTAAGGCACACAAGTCTTATCAGACAAGAAAAGTTTTGATGAGCTAGCTTATGACTTTTTTACTTACTTATTGGTTTCCATATTGTAGAACAATTCAACTTTGTTCTCATAGTAAGAACTGGAGGGCTGTCCATGATTCATTTGACTGTATCCCCCTTTCAGACAAACATTGCCCCCCTCAGCCGAGGTAGAGGCAGCAGCCCTGGGCTCAGGGAGTGCCTTCACATAAAACCAACAGTTGGCTCTGGGATTATAACACTCCACTGATGAAAGCAAGCTGAATTGATGATAAATATATAAAAATAATTATAAAAGTTATCATCCAGATTTCTTTTCATTAATTTTAATCAATATTTCTCTTTTTGTCCTAAAAATTGTAAAGACATACTGGTACATACCGATTGCCTTCACCTATTCCACCAATAGCAAATATATAGCCATCTACTTCACAAAGGGAATGCTCCATCCTGGCAACATTCAATGGAGCCACTGGCCTCCACTCTTTGGTCTCGTACGAGTACACCAATACTTTATTTGTGGGGGAGGGACACTCCGAATCTTTGTACCTGGCTCCACCTACAAAAATTGCATAATTTGATCATCTTGCATTGATTTAAACATGATTTGATTTGACAAATACATGTATATATTCTCTTCAAAATGAATATTAATTTGGTCAACCGCAATTTTTGCTGATTTTGTGATATGTTTTGCCCCAAACCCTATCAAAGTCCCGTGGAAATTCGACCACCTTGATCTATCTACTACTACAATCTTGATAGACCTCTTACACTGACTTTTTTCATTTAAGACTTTAAGTCTCCATTTTATTTAAGTTTAAAAGATATGGTCAAGTTAAAAAAAAAAAGACACGTCAGAAAAGAATGAAAGAAAACATTTCCTGCAGTGTATAATCTACTACAATCTTGATAGACCTCAACAGTGGCTTTTTCCCTTTAAGACATTAAGTCTCCATAAGTCTTCATATCAACGGATTAGAAATATATGGAAGTTTAAAAAAAACGCACACAGAGAAACACTGAATAGAACTTCCAAATTACTTACCAACCATGTACCACTGGTCTCCTCCCCACACCATCGCCTTTCTGGTATCCTCTTTACTACCATCAGAGAGGTCCTGTTTTTTATATCGTCTACTCCTTTTCTTTTTGACATGTTTGTCATTGCTTTTTCCCTCCATTTTAGGAGCATCTTTTTGCTTTGGTTTTCTCCCCATCATACAATCCATGCTTTGTAGTCCAGTAGTTCCCAATCTGGCTGGCTTTCCGGCTAGTTCAGATTCTGTGTCGTCCATCATAGACCCTAGGTATACATATAAAATTTACAATAATATAATAAGCTGTTTTAAGCATGTTCATGTACATAATTAGACGCAAGTCCCTAGCTCAGTGTACCTCAATATCTAACTGCATGATTAATGTTTCAACATCAGAACTTTTTAAGATATCAATTTCCACAGTGATAATGAAATTCATTGTAAAGAAGTTTCTATACTCTGTCCCTGGGACAAACCATAATGATAACCAACTTCTAAATGAATTTGAAATTTAAATATTTGAAGTTTCTAAAAATTAGGAGCATTCATGCACTTTGATAAGGTTTATAGTTTAAACCTTAATTTGATCAACTTAAATTTGAAAGTATCCAACTATCCATTCCTTTTTGCCTGCAACTATACATCAAGTGAATAAAGGTGGCAGAAAGATGAACTGATTAAAAAACAGGTTTTGTACAAATAAAATGGCTATCTAAGGTATACCTCAATAGTATGTTAATTGTTATCAAGGTAAACACCTACAGAAAAACTTGCTAACAATGAACTTTGATAATAGAATAATAGGTTTAGTTGAATTAATGAATGAAGCAATAATATTTCACCCATCATTTGTTAAACTCTCTTCTACTAATATAAATAATCTTATTTGTTAGGAAACAACATTTCTTTATCCCAATATCTCTAATTTTACATGCAGAGAAGTTTACTGAATTAAAAAAATTAAGTCATTATTCCTTATAATGAGCCTGGAAAAATATACTTCTTACTGTTTTATCCTCCTTTTTATATTATTTTCACATCAATTTCTTTTTAGTTTTTTGATTTTTGATGGTATGTTGACAATAAAGCATTACATTTTGATTCCCTGTATTGCTTGATACAAGGTGAAGAAATGGTGGACCAGCTTTGACTTCGGGAACAGGCATGACGATTAAAATCCTTGATAGCATCTTCGGTCATTAGAACAATGTCGTATGTGACATCAGGTTCCTTGAACTCAGAGCTACAGTGTGTCTATAGGGGCAACAGAAAGAAGAAAGACAGAAAAGGAATAGGTCAGAATGTGGAGCAGACATAGAATGGATTATTGCACTGAAATGGTGAAATACCTAGAGCTATATCATATACATATCTAATATTAGGCCACCTCTCAAAGAATATTTTGTATGAAAATGCATCATGTAAAAAGGAAATAATATATCAAATA
Organism: Magallana angulata; assembly: GCF_025612915.1. Taxonomy (NCBI): domain Eukaryota; kingdom Metazoa; phylum Mollusca; class Bivalvia; order Ostreida; family Ostreidae; genus Magallana; species Magallana angulata. Next base: position 38,278,452 of record NC_069117.1, on the reverse strand, counting down.
CATTTATGATATTATGCCACCTCTCAAAGAAGTTTTTGTTCTCTCCAAGTCAGCTAATGAATAATTATGTAATTTGTGTATGCAGGTGTATTTCATAAAATTCTAGGTATTATAACACATCTAATCATATTAATTCTCATGCATGCATGCAACGTTGAAAAGAAAAATGAATTTCCCATCCTAAGTTTATAAACACTGTGAGTAAAAAAAAGGGGCAAACAAATGAATTTCAAGGTAGTTTATAATCAACAGTTGTTCCATTAATTCATTCCAGTGTTGAGTTCAGTTTTTAACATACATATATACTGTACTTACCTTTGACAATACTTTATATACAGACCGATGATCAATCTATCTAAGCATGATTTGCTGCACATGGAGCAAACCTGATCATGCTGTCAATTCTGTCATTTATTATTTATAGAAGCATCATCTTTTAGTGTGGAAGTAAAATTAGCTACTGGTAATACCTGCTTATAATACTGTATAAAGATACTTAATTAAAAAATACAGCATAAATTAATGTAAAAGGAAAAAAAACAATTTGGTACACTGTACCCATGTTATAAAGAAACATAACTATTCATGTACCTTTAGATATTGCTCAACACTCCCTCCACTGTTGGCAAGGCTCCTAGGTTCTTGAATCTCCAGATTCAAAGGATCTTGCTGATTGAGGCTGATCGAGGTCTGAACCCTACACCAAGGTATAAAAGATGCATTGAATTCACATATTCTTTAATACACTGTCATTTTTTTTTCACAACAAAAAAGAGCAGATTATCTAAAATGCCTGTTTCACATGACAGACTGGGAATATATATGCCTTACTGTAAACCAACTTTTATTCGCTTCCGAGAATCGAAATCTTTGATTAGGTTTGCAAGAGCCTGATCGTCACTATTATATTCTCGTCGCAAACCAGTTCTCAAAACCAATGTTGTATTACTTTTAAAATACCGGTAGTATAAATCTCTGTTGCAAAAATTAGTAGCTGCAAACTACTTTGACTATGGCAAATGACGCAAAATAAAGTTGTCACAAATAAAAGTTGGTATTAGATATGATTATGTTTATTGTTTAATTTCAAGCTATAAACCTAATAGGTTAAATCATAGTATGATTTAACTTTTTCATACATAGAGAGTAAGATAATATTGAAGAGTATATGTACTAACCAGTTAGCCATAGTGATCAAGCCCACACAATGGGGGCTCTGCTTAAGGGCGGGACATTTAACAAAGCATTCCATCAATTGCTGGCTTGATAGGTGTGAGAACCTGACGGTATCCATCACTCTCTCCAGATTCTTCATTTGATCCTCCTTATGATGGTGAAGCCAACTCACGGCGCTCTCAAAAATGTCCATCTCTGAATTAACATCAAGCCTTTCATTTGACAATATCATGCAGATAGTGTCCACATCTAAGCCGTAGAAAGAGGAACTGTTCCTAATCTCCATAAAATTTTTGGCTATGGCATCCATCAGAATGTCACAAACTTTAACATCTTTATGCCTCCTCATCTTCTGCAAAAGTTTCAGCATGTCATGGTGACCAAGAGAGGAGATTTTCTGCAAACACATCCGAGTGATTTGCTGCACCTCAAACATCCGTGAGAGATCAAGTATCTCATGCAGATAATCAGGTTTGATGATATTGATATCACCAGAATAAATGCAATTTAGGAATGACTTTAAAGAACCCTCTGACACTCCAGTAACCCTAATTTGCCTTGGTCTGATGGGTGGCTGAGTAAAGTCCTTGCTGTCAAACATCTTCTCAAACAACGGACTCTGACTAGCAAGAACCACTTTATGCACCGGGTAAATGATGCTGCCCAGTTTGAATGAAATGTCACATATTTGTTCTCTGTTGTAGATTTCATTCAAATATTGGCCTATATTGGCATAGTGTTTCCTGTTTGAAGACTGAATATGGCCTGAGAATGGTGCAATATCGCTTTCATTTTCAGCCTTTGGAGATGACTTTTTAGGGTTTCTGGGGACTTCATCATCTGAGGCAGTTGATGAAACTGAACTTGGTGGAGAAACTGAACTTGGTGGAGAAACTGAACTTGGTGGAGAAGGTGTCTGGTTCTGGTTTCTGTCCACTATTGTATAAATACATTTCTCAATTAAATGATAATTACCTTCTTAACAAAGTTTCAAAAACATTAGTTGAAATAAAAATGAATGTACTTTTGTAAATATCAAGTCCTTTAATAGCCCCCCCCCCTCCCCCCCTATTAACCTTCAATAAATTTAATTAATCTCATGAATTCAGTGGTTTTACTCAATCTAAGCTGCACCAAAAAGCTTAATTTTTGACTATTTTAATCCAACAGAAAATAGATTTACTATAACAATTGTATTTCAAAAAACAAAAAGGATTGATAAAAATATTTTGAGTTAAATATGAGAAACCATTTCGGCTTTTGTTATTTGGTCTGAGAAAGCAAGCAGACTTTAACAGGACTCAATAAATCTACAAAAAGTAAAATGCAAATACCCCTACCCTTCTGCTGAATATATCTAAATTTCAAGGATTCCAAGATCATAGATCCAGATGAAGAAGTTGTAGATGTAGGAACTCTAGATGTTGAGGCTCCCAGGGCAGCTTTTTCAGCCTTAAATAAATCGAATTTCAAATATTAACAAAAATTATTTCCATATATTGTTAACAAATGTAAATACATGTAAAACATTACTTTCATATTAAGCATAAACTTACTTTTATCCTCTCTTGCCGCTTCCTCTCAAGCCAGCAGGCCTGAGGGTCGGCATCCTCTTTGCTCATGAAGCTGTACCAAACGTCCCGATTTACTACAATCGGTTCACGCTTGGGCAGGACTTCGGTTGTCACAACCATAGTGTCCTTCATCTTTGGACACGATAGTTTTCAAAATATCTTATATGGCTTTTCAAACTTCTGAACTTAATTATCGATAATAAAAATAAATCTACAGTTGATAAACTGTTCCAATTGAACGATGTATAACCACACACGAACACCGGACACTCTCGACGAATCGATGGGCGAAGGCAAAGATTGATAGTATTCACAAACTACCAATCTTTGGGAGTCACGAAAACGCAGCTTCTCTCTAGCAATACTATTACGTAACTAAGGAAGTCCAAACATGCCCGCGCATATAACTTGAATTGTCAGGAAGTAGCATAATATCTAGTCTTTTCGTTGAACAAGATATTTCCGGAATTTTTTTTTATAAGAGGCAAATGAAAAGTCGATCAATGCATGTACTATGATGTAGCATGTAATATTTAGCAAATTTTCATTTAAAAACTAAATAAAGCTAGACAAGTATTTCACTCAATTTGAAAAACGCAAATATTCCTAGCTACATAACGTTATAATAATTATTATACTGCAGTAGGGTGATTTCACCATGCATCGGACACCTATGGGTTATATCTTCAATGACACACAAATATTTATGTAGATTTTCATAAAATTATAATCATTTTCAATTTTCCCCTCCATTTCTCACGCAAACTTCTGGTTATTAATTCATAGCTCTATCGAAACAGCCAGGATGAAATCTACCTTTTACATCATATTAACAACAAGAAATCATATTGACGCAAGCGTCAAAAGGGCCGCAAAAAATATAATTGTTGTATGAATCATTGGTTGTTTACATAAACACACACCACAAAGAAGAAAATAACGAGTTGGTTGTACTAATTTTAATGGTAAATTTTAATATACTTTCAGGAACTTGTTTTGAAGTTTAACATTTTACTATTATCATAAAGAATCGAGTTCGTTACTGTAAGCATATCTAACGGTAATTGTATGATCATTGCCATAGTATGAACTGATGAAGTAATGGAGAACACATTGATTTGAACATTACTCTAATACAAAGTTCAATTCATCACTTTCCTCTTGGAGATTGTGTATTGCAAACCATTTTGTTTTTTTGTTTGTTGCATCGTATTGAATGAAAACTTAATGCAGTAGTTTATATGATTTCAAGGGACCACGTGATAAAATAGAAATGGATTAGTTCAAATTTTCCAGTCAATTCAAATTTTTATTTCATCATTTCTGTCATATTTTCGCGTAACTTGATATGGATGTCATTTCATGATATTTTCTACCACATTTTACATGGAAATATAATAAATACACACACAAAGTCTATTTTACTTGACACGGCACATAGAAATTCAAATATATCATTTATATAAAATTTAATGACATTCAGATCTTAAGTATTTCAGGTTTTTAGTATGTCCCGCATACCGATCCAGATGCATTGTTTTGAAAAGAATGAAGAACTCCGAAATTTTCCGAATAGATTATTGTCTCGATAAAAACGCGCCAAACGCGACAATTCACTAAGTATGACCTATTTTTCATTTATGAGTAAAAAATGTGCGATATCTTTTAAAAGGCATAACACATATTTCCACAGGCAAATTTACTTTTAATTCATAAAAAATAAGCATAATATTAATTCTATTAAAAAAGAACTATCCCGCAGAAACGCAGTAACAATATCTAAATATATATCAAACAAGCTTATCTTTTAAAAAGATTGATGAGCTAGCGCTGTAGCCATCATAAAACACAGAAGCAGATTTCTAAAACATTAGTTTAAATTTCTGAATCGATTAATTAACAATAGGAGACACAGTGGTGTACTGGAATTGTCCTGGAGTGGGGTCTCAATTTAGAATTGTGAATCTAGAGCTAGTGGGCTTCACATCGGCAATGGCATAGCTCACTGACTGTGCCTTAATCATCTCATGAATCTACTGTTACTTCAATTTCGAGGTGATATTTTTCAAGAACCATTGGTACTGTTTTGTAGCAATCGTATCTTCTCTTGCCTTTCCGGCAAGCTCGGAAAACATACCCGAAGTTGTTTTCCGAGCTTGAAGGAATTTAAGATAAAGCTAGCTATAATTTATTATAATATTGAAAATAACTTTGCATTATAAGACCCAAGCTACTGTTACTTTTTGACATTTACAATAAAACACAAAACTTCATGTGAAGATGATAAAACGAAATTCAAATGGTACAGTTTATCTACAGTAGTACAGTATTCCAGAATCCCCCACTATGGAGTCGAGTATGCGTATTCCAGTGAAAAAGACTAACGTAGTTGCTAGCGCTCGAGAGCGTTAGCAACAAGTTTAGCTTTTAAAAAAAAGCTTACCGTCTTAAGAGCGAACCCGAAACAGCAGTTAGTTATCAAAGACAATTTAATTCTTTTTTATATAAATGTCACCTTCCTCTACATACCATGGCGTGGAACATTTTATGTCATTATGTGTCTTTAAAACCTGCGTGTCTAAAATTGAGAAATGCGTACCCGAGCTTCTTAGTTGATATCGATTATAGTGGGGTAAGAGAGGTCTTAAGAAGGGTCGTGGACTCGTATTATTTTGATAAAATCAAAGTTATATCGCTGCATTCAGCATTTTGTTTAACAAATATTACATGTAGTTTTACAATTCTAAGGTGCAAACAACTTTACCGATATTAGCCAAACCGCATCTATTTATTTTTTTACATTTTTGTATTTAAATAAAAATAATGAAAGAAAAGCAAACAGTTTCAATAGATATTATAGAATAATGCTTTCAACTAGTTGGACCTGAAAATCAAAGACTGAATTTCAGTCATAACAATTTGTATTGCATTTTCGTTTTCTCACTTTTTAAGATTTGAAATCTACGAAATTTGTTAAGTCGTACGTGAAAAAGATCATCAGAAAATTACCTCCCTTGTGCCGAACACTATTTCAACCAATGAAATAAATGTAAATTTTCACATCATGTATTTTCTACCAATCACAAAGGAGAGGAAGTGCACAACCCGGAGACTGTAAATTATTTCAACTCTTTATACCGTCTTCCAAGGAAGACGGTAACAAGTAATAATAGCTTTCCAAAAAGCTTGCCTGACTAAACAAAATTATTCAATGGAAGCATGCATGTTTCAATTAGGCTATCTTATCAGAAATGAATTTTAATTTTCGCTGCTGATCATAAATAACTCCGTACCTATAAAAGTATGGGTTCAAAGTTAAAAAACTTAACTTTTTTAAACTTATTGGACTTGAATTTCATCAAAAAATAAATAAAATATATATGTATCCATACTATTTAAGATGTTAGGTAATAAAAACCAAAGGCTGAAATTATCATCTGAAAATCACACTTTTTCTTGTTTAAAAATTAAATAAAAGTGGATGGATACTAGTTTATATATTTAAATTTTATTGCTTACTATGCCAGAAAACTAAAATGAATTTAAAAAAAAAGAAAAAATTGTTTACATTAGAAAAATTATAGCATTTAGATATATCACTTAGAGAAAAATAGAAAAGAGTTATTTCCCTTTGTCATTATTGAATTATGTTGAATATAAGGATGAAAAACGCTTATAAAATATCTCCAAGTAAACACTGATTTTAGTTTTTGATGTGCACCTATAATAATTTAGAAATTACAAATCTACTTGCAAGAATTTTATTGAATTCGTGGTTTATGTAAAATGTATGACGTCACAGGAGGGTGGATTTACTTTAAGACGATATGCAGTCTTAACTTCGATCTAGAATATGTACATATATATCACTTGAAATTCATTTATTTTATTAATTCAATTTTATTTAGGAATGTGCACATAACATATAATATGTAAGTGCATGTAAGCTTGAAAGCTGGAGAGTAATTAGTCGTTTTTTTAAAAATTGTATTTGTTATATTAAGATGCAAAATCAACTGAAAGGCATTTAAAAAAAATTCTAACCATATGAAATATGAAAGGGTATACAAACACGTATTGTTTTTGAATGTGTGTTGGCAGCTTCATCAAAATCATCTTAAAATTGACAAGCAATTAAAAAAGGGTGAATTCTTCATGAAAAAAACCCCTAACTGTAACTTCAATTTAATTAGAATTTCTTATTTGCAGTTTCATCTATTGCGTGCTCCTACAAAAGTAGAGGGGGGGGGGGGGGGACAAATCCATGATATTTCCATTTATCATGTAAAGTTAAGAAAATTGCCAGCCGCCAAAAAAGTGGGGAGGGGGAAGCAGCCCCCTTCAACCCAACCCCCGAAGCTACGTGCCTGTGATGTAACACATGGTGTGCTCTGGAGTGTTCGCATGATCCCAACGGACTCGTCAACCAATCAGCGCGCAAAAACTATGAATGGGACATTATGGCGCGAAATCCTGCTATTACCGTTCACACAACGAATGAACTCATCCATTGGCAGAGATCCATAGGGAGGGGGTCAGATGAATATTATATATTAAATTATACTTTGGATCGGGTGTCTTCGAAGAAATCTATCGAATTAAGAAACACACTTGATTAGTAATTGTTAAATGTAGTAATGTACATTTAGTAAGACACGCGAGTTATGACCCCTTTTCAAGATTAATGAAATTGCCCAACTGAACGAAAATCGGGTCACACCCCGCTTTGGCGATCTAGTTCCCCCAGTAAACATACCAGCCGTATAAATATATATTTGTTTTAATCCAAACTGATGACTCTTTTGTAATAATGATAATCCAACATCAATTATTACTTACATTGTACCGTAATAGACAATATGTTACAACTTGCTGCAATGACCCCCTACCCCTTTTTCACCGTTCAAATATGGTGGAATGCTGATCTATTTTTAAATCAGGATTACACACATGCACTGCATGGTGAACGCCCCTTTTACTTGAAAACTCTTGCCTGCTGTTGTTATTACATGCCATATAACATTTTCATTAATTGTGAATATATGTTTATATATATATAATTGTGTAAATCTTAAACATGCATCGGTTAATCTTTTTCGTGAAATATCATGATATTGCTTGTCCCATTGTCTGCACTGTTTCGGAGAATGCAACTTTTAAACCTTAGATATGCCTGACGTCATGACGTCAGGCAATAACGGACCGCCTTCCGGCGGCCCCTAATAACTGAACAATCTAACTCGATATCAATTCTATGGTGGTCAATTGCATGTCAACATAATTATATTGCATGTTGACATCATAACTATCTTGCATGTCCACATAATTAATAGAAAAATAACTTGCACACAAGGGCGGCGCATCTTCTAACCACAATGAACCGCAATGAACCACAATGAAACCACAATGAACTTTATTAAGGTAATAAATGTTTTTAAAAAGATATAAAATTTCATTAAAGTTTAATTTAAGGTCAGATGCGACCTATTATCAATTATTTTCAACTTTTTCTTATCTCCGCAATATGAAGATTCTCAATTCTGTAAATCCAATTTTACATTTGGTGTTATTTGATATTTTTCTATATGAATGTATAGTTTCTGTTGAAAATGTATACCACTACATTATCAATAAGCATTCAATTGCATTTTGCGTGCTATTAAAAGTCAAAATCAAAATATCTTACTCCAAAAATGGCCTGGTAATGCACTCCGAATGTTTGGCATTAACAGGTTTAAATGCGAATAAAAAAGAAATGTTATATCAAGGAAAATTATCTTAAAATGAGGAACGTTGCTTGTATCCATAATATATCTCAAAAAATTTCTGACGGCATGTTATGTTACATATTAATGCATTTTCAATTAATTATAGAACCATTTTAACAAGAGCTTGGACTTTGGGTAGTTGTGTCAAACAGCAATGTGACGTAGGCCTGTCTATTTCATTGCTGGCCACTCAGCCAATGCTCTTTGAAATCAAGATTTGTCTGGCTTTTGAGCTAAGACTACGCAATCGGTGCTTATTTCGCTTGAGACCGCATCATTTTTTAAACTTGTTTTAAGGCAAGAAATAGATAGCTACGTCCAACCGAAAGTCCAAGGTCTTGTTAAAATGGTTCTAAGGAGGTTCAGGTACTCACGTCTTATTTCATTCATTCAGAATTCAATTATTTTAGTGCAAGTAACGCCTAGATGGTGGTTTATTATTATAAATGTGTAAAGCATGAATAAAACAATATAGAAAATTTTACTGCTTTTATATAGGAATAACGTGAATTCTACAGCGAACCGTACGCGCATAATTTTCGCGCATGTAACATTTTTTAATGTTACCCGTTGCTAAGAGGGGTTGCTATCGCTGAGGGTAATAGAAAATATTATTAACTGCGTCTTAACCAATCAGATTTCAGTATTTAACATGAAAGTATAACAATATCTATATACATGTACATGTATAAAGTAAATTTTGATATATAGATATATAATGTTATTATTATTATGTAATTAAAGCTTAATATAATGAGCTAAGTTTTCGTATTGTTTAATTTTTTTTTTAATCAGCCACTTTACATGACATTTGAAAATGTTTGATTAACTATTTAAATAAGATAATTTTCAAATATTGCCATCTTTGGATTAAATTTGCGTGCTTAAGATGTGCAGTGCAATGGTACAAATAAACGCTCTAATTTTATCGAGAGAAAAAACCTAAACAGAAGGGACGAATTCTCAATATTACCAATGTCCATATAAGAATCTAGATCAGCAAAGGGGAATAAAAGTATGTACGAAATTAAAAAAAAAAATTGTCATCTAGATTTGTTTGATAAGTCAAGATTGTACCATCCATTTTTTTACAGTTGTGAACCTTAGGGATTTTCAAATAACGCTATCATAGCGAGGGTTCTACTGAAATTTGTAAACTTTTTCTTCATATAAAACAATCCACTCCAGATTTTACAGTTCAGGTACGTAGGATGGGGTGGGGTGGGGGGATATTCCCCTCTACCCCCCCCCTCTTCCCCCCACCTCCGCTTTTTTGGGAACTTGTAAAAAATTGAGGAAATAAAGTTAAAGGCACACTACGCTACCCCCCCCCCCCTTTACGGATTATAATTTTTAAGATATATAGGAAAACTGCCTTTTTTCTTTTTATTTGCGTGTTAAGATTTCTTGGATGAGTCTGCCCTCATCCCCCCCCCCCCCCCAACCTCTCACACTTTTAAAACGATCATACGTGCCTGAACTTTGAATTTATTATTTAATTAACAATTCAAATCTAAACACGTTTATTAACATACTCGTCCAATTTATAGGTGGAGAGGAATAGAAAATTCCAAACTAATGTACAGACTAGATAATATTGTTATAAAGTTTTACAAAATCTTTTGTCTCTTGCTATATTTTTATGTCGTCCTGTTTTAATAAGCAGATTATGTGAGGACAACCTCATTTTGGAAATACATTTTTTGTACAACTTTGGTATTGATTTTTCTAAATAATATTGTAAGCAGAAATTATCAACTAAGTGCTTGTAAATAAAACATTTTGTTTCTATTTGCATCTTGCCATGCAACGTTTGAATAAAGTTGTCTTTAAGTCTTTTCTGAATAGTAGACAAATACTTTGACCAGTTAAATGACAGCAGGTGTAATGAAGCCTCCCAATATGTATTAGTGGTATCCTAAATTGGAGAGGGGACGGGATATACGATACACCTTGTTGTTAATTGGGGATCTCTCTCTCTCTGTTAAACTGAAGTTACAACTGTACTTTGTAAATAACGACAGCATCATTTTTTTAAACTACAGTTTATATACACACATTGCTGACGTTTGAAAATTGAAAAATAGAGCAGATTTTTTTTTCTTCATTTCCGTATTTAGATGGATAGTATGTATAGTCATATCTGTGAGGTATTCCTTGAATGTGTTGTCCTTATATTAAAGAAACATATAAATACTCTTCATCTCTATATTATTCATTATTCTGTTGCTAAGTGCGTTGCTAACGCTGAGGGTAATAGAACGGATTATGAACTGCGTCTTAACCAATCATATTTCAGCATATAACATGAAAGTATAACAAATATATATATGACACTTTTTAGGTAGTTATACCAAATATATACTAAATGTATTAAATTCAACAGATGCCATGATTATACATTTGTCAAAGAACATGACGTACAAGGCGTTGCATATCCCCCACTCGGAGCAATGAAGACATAAGAATTTCAATTCAAGTTAGAATATTAATTTTTTACTTGTATGGATTGTTTTCATTATAAATTTCACAATGGAATTCAATATTGTGCTTTCATTCTATAAATACGACAATTATTGGTTTCTAAATTAAGCTGAACATCGTTTTTTGCCTAAATCTTGGGTCATTCACTGTTCTTAATTGCAAAATTAGGTTTGAATGGGTCCTAACCCCATCTTAAAAGTACTTTTATTTAAAGAATAAGTTTATTTTGATTTTTAATATTGATTTATTAAAATAGAGTCTAGACCCATAATGGGTCAAATTTGTGATTTTCACCAAAAACGTTTTACTTTATTAATTATTGTCAAAAAAGTTAAATTTTTTTCACCCGTACTCTAATGTGTCAACGTAGCTCATTGTGATAGGCGGAGGCTCGTAGTCCATCGTTCTCCATGAAGAGGGTGTTCGAATCGTATAAACGGCGTTTTATTTTTAATTACGTGTGATTCCGCGAATCCATAGGCCACATGTAGCTGTCTGGGATTTATTATCAGCTAGTACATGTACATGTATGCTTCCACTGAAGTTCACTCCTGGGTACAGTTCACAATTTTTTGGCATGCACCAAGTACTATTACAATGCAAATATTTATTATTTTATATTTACATTTTCCAGTGTCTTTGCCTGTGATAACACTACGTATCAGTTTTGTACTATATAACTCATAACTTCAAATGACGTATAATTGAGGCGCCAGCGGGGTTTGCTTATTCATATTTAAACATTTAATCGTAAGATTGCATAAAATTATATAAATATAACCAATAAGGAATAATTCTTTGAATGTTATGAGGTGATAGTTTCGGTCGGGGCGTGATCGAGCCCTTCAGGCTTTATTGGATTTGTTCATGCCCCGACCGAAATTATAACCTCATAATACTCAAAAAATAATTCCTTATTCTTTAAATAAGAGTACAAGTATTGACCATTTTACCATAGCAATTAAGTCCCCATTAAAGAAAAACTGAATACCAACAGTTGCATACAATTTAATTACTTTTGCCCCATTTTACATCAATGTTTTTAAAACATCCAATTAAAAAAATTACACTGACAATAAAGATTTGAATTTGATCAAGTTTAGAGTTTAAATTGTCCTTAAAAAATCAAAAAACCACAGAAAAGATTTCAGTTTGATGGATGGGCCTCAGTATTTTCTTAACCACCTGAAAACAAAAAGATATGAAAAGATTACTTTATAATCATAATGTACATTTATGAATTAGAAAAACTGTTTAGTATAACTAATACAGTGAATAAATGAGAAACAAGATTTGATCACAATTAAACCTTAAAAGAATGCAAAAGAGAAGAAAAATATGAAAAAGTTCAGTCATTGACACTTAAGGCAGACAAGTCTAATCAGACAAGAAAAGTTTTGATGAGCTAGCAAGTAAGCTTATGACTTTTTTCCTTACTTATTGGTTTCCATATTGTAGAACAATTCAACTTTGTTCTTATAGTAAGAACTGGAGGGCTGCCCATGATTCATTTGACTGTACCCCCCTTTCAGACAAACATTGCCCCCCTCAGCCGAGGTAGAGGCAGCAGCCCTGGGCTCAGGGAGTGCCTTCACATAGAACCAACAATTGGTTCTAGGATTATAACACTCCACCGATGAAAGCAAGCTGAATTGATGATAAAAATAATTATAAAAGTTATCACCCAGATTTCTTTCCATTAATTTTAATCAATATTTCTCTTTTTGTCCTGAAAATTGTGAAGACATACTGGTACATACCGATTGCCTTCACCTATTCCACCAATAGCAAATATATAGCCATCTACTTCACAAAGGGAATGCTCCATCCTCGCACCATTCAATGGAGCCACTGGTCTCCACTCTTTGGTCTCATATGAGTACACCAATACTTTATTGGTGGGGGAGGGACACTCCGAATCTTTGTACCTGGCTCCACCTACAAAAATTGCATAATCAGATCATCTTGCATTGATTTAAACATGATTTGATTTGACAAATATATATTCTCTTCAAAATGAATATTAATTTGGTCAACTGCAATTTTTGCTGATTTTGTAATATGCTTTGTCCCAGACCCTGTCAAAGTCCAGTGGAAATTCGACCACCTTGATCTATCTACTACTACAATCTTGATAGACCTCTAACACTGACTTTTTCCCTTTAAGACATTAAGTCTTCATATCCACAGATTAGAAATATATAAAAGTTAAAAAAAAAACGCACACAGAGAAACACAGGATAGAACTTCCAAATTCCTTCCAGATGTCCATGATATTAAGACTAAAGAGTTACTGACATTCTATATAATGAGGTAGAACTGTATCTACTTACCAACCATGTACCACTGGTCTCCTCCCCACACCATCGCCTTTCTGGTATCCTCTTTACTACCATCAGAGAGGTCCTGTTTTTTATATCGTCTACTCCTTTTCTTTTTGACATGTTTGACACAGTCGTTGCTTTTCCCCTCTACTATGGAAACATGTTTTTGCTTTGGTTTCCTCCCCATCATACAATCCATGCTTTGTAGTCCAGTAGTTCCCAATCTGGCTGGCTTTCCAGCTAGTTCAGATTCTGTGTCGTCCATCATAGACCCTAGGTATACATATAAAATTTACAATAATATAATAAGCTGTTTTAAGCACGTTCATGTACATAACTATGAAGCATGTCCATAGCTCTGTGTACCATAATATCTAACTGCATGATTAATGTTTCAACATCAGAACTTTAAGATATCAATTTCCACATTGATAATGAAATTCTTTGTAAAGAAGTTTTCTATACTCTGTCCCTGGGAAAAACCATAATAATAACAACTTCTAAATGAATTTGAAATTTAAATATTTAAAGTTTCTAAAAATTAGGAGCATTCATGCACTTTGATAAGGTTTATAGTTTAAACCTTAATTTGATCAACTTAAATTTGAAAGTATCCAACTATCCATTCCTTTTTGCCTGCAACTATACATCAAGTGAATAAAAGTGGCAGAAAGATGAACTGATTAAAAAACAGGTTTTGTACAAATAAAATGGCTATCTAAGCTATACCTAAATAGTACATTAATTGTTACCATGGTAAACACGTACTGTACAGTAAAACTCGCTAACAAGGAACTTGGATAATGGAATAATAGGTTTAGTTGGATTAATGAATAAAGTAATAATATTTCACCCATCATTTGTTAAACTCTTTTGTACTAATATAAATATTCTTATTTGTTAGGAAACAAAATTTCTTTATCCCAATATCTCTAACTTTACATGCAGAGAAGTTTACTGAATTAAAACAATTAACTCAATTTTCCTTATAATGAGCCTGGAAAAATATATACTTTTTACTTTTTTATCCTCCTTTTTATATCATTTTCACATCAATTTCTTTTTACTTTTTGATTTTTGATGGTATGTTGACAATAAAGCATTACATTTTGATTCCCTGTATTGCTTGATACAAGGTGCAGAAATGGTGGACCAGCTTTGACTTCGGGAACAGGCATGACGATTAAAATCCTCGATAGCATCTTCAGTCATTAGGACAATGTCATAAGTGACATCGGGTTCCTTGAACTCAGAGCTACAGTGTGTCTATACAGGCAACAGAAAGAAGAAAGACAGAAAAGGAATAGGTCAGAATGTGGAGCAGACATAGAATGGAATGTTGCACTGAAATGGTGAAATAGCTAGAGCTATATCATACATACATTTCTAATATTAGGCCACCTTTCAAAGAATTTTTTGTATGAAAATGCATCATGTAAAAAGGAAATGATATATCAAATATATTTTTGATATAATGCCACCTCTCAAAGAAGTTGTTGTTCTCTCCAAGTCAGCTAATGAATAATTATGTAATTCGTGTATGCAGGTGTATTTCATAAAATTCTGGGCATTATAACACATGTAATCATATTAATTCTTATGCATGCATGCAACTTTGAAAATAAAAATGAATTTCCCTTCCTAAGTTTATAAACATTGTGAGAAAAAAAAGGGCAAACAAATGATTTTCAAGGTAGTTTATAATCAAAACAGTTGTTCCATTAATTCATTCCAGTTTTTGGGTGAGTTTTTTAACATATACTGTACTTACCTTTGACAATACATTATATACAGCCTGATGATCAATCTATCTAAGCATGATTTGCTGCACATGGAGCAAACCTGATAATGCTGTCAATTCTGTCATTTATTATTTATAGAAGCATCATCTTTTAGTGTGGAAGTAAAATTAGCTACTGGTAATACCTGCTTATAATACTGTATAAAGATACTTAATTAAAAAATACAGCATAAATCAATGTAAAAGGAAAAAAAACAATTTGGTACACTGTACCCATGTTATAAAGAAACATAACTATTCATGTACCTTTAGATATTGCTCGACACTCCCTCCACTGTTGGCAAGGCTCCGAGGTTCTTGAATCTCCAGATTCAGAGGATCTTGCTGATTGAGGCTGATCGAGGTCTGAACCCTACACCAAGGTATAATAGATGCATTGAGTTCACATATTCTTTAATACACTGTCATTTTTTTTTCACAACAAAAAAGAGCAGATTATCTAAAATGCCTGTTTCACATGACAGACTGGGAATATATATGCCTTACTGTAAACCAACTTTTATTCGCTTCCGAGAATCAAAATCTCTGATTAGGTTTGCAAGAGCCTGATCGTCACTATTATATTCTCGTCGCAAACCAGTTCTCAAAACCAATGTTGTATTACTTTTAAAATACCGGTAGTATAAATCTCTGTTGCAAAAATTAGTAGCTGCAAACTACTTTGACTATGGCAATTGACACAAAATAAAGTTGTCACAAATAAAAGTTGGTATTAGATATGATTATGTTTATTGTTTAATTTCAAGCTATAAACCTAATAGGTTAAATCATAGTATGATTTAACTTTTTCATACATAGAGAGTAAGATAATATTGAAGAGTATATGTACCAACCAGTTAGCCATAGTGATCAAGCCCACACAATGGGGGCTCTGCTTAAGGGCGGGACATTTTACGAAGCATTCCATCAATTGCTGGCTTGATAGGTGTGAGAACCTGACGGTATCCATCACTCTCTCCAGATTCTTCATTCGATCCTCCTTATGATGGTGAAGCCAACTCAAGGCGCTCTCAAAAATGTCCATCTCTGAATTAACATCAAGCCTTTCATTTGACAATATCATGCAGATAGTGTCCACATCTAAGCCATAGAAAGAGGAACTGTTCCTAATCTCCATAAAATTTTTGGCTATGGCATCCATCAGAATGTCACAAACTTTAACATCTTTATGCCTCCTCATCTTCTGCAAAAGTTTCAGCATGTCATGGTGACCAAGAGAGGAGATTTTCTGCAAACACATCTGTGTGATTTGCTGCACCTCAAACATCCGTGAAAGATCAATTACCTCATGCAGACAATTAGGCTTAATGATATTGATATCACCAGAATAAATGCAATTGAGGAATGTCTTTAAAGAACCTTCTGACACTCCAGCAACCCTAATTTGCCTTGGTCTGATGGGGGGCTGAGTAAAGTCCTTGCTGTCAAACATCTTCTCAAACAAAGGACTCTGACTAGCAAGGACGACCTTATGCACCGGGTAAATGATGTTGCCCAGTTTGAATGAAATGTCACATATCTGTTCTCTGTTATAGATTTCATTCAAATATTGTCCAATATTGGCATAGTGCTTGTTTGAAGCCTGTATATGGCCTGAGAGTGGTGCACTATCACTTTCATTTTCAGCCTTTGGAGATGACTTTTTAGGGTTTCTGGGGACTTCATCATCTGAGACAGTTTTAATCTTTCTGGGAATCTCATCATCTGATGCAGTTGATGAAACAGAACTTGGGGGAGAAGTTGAACTTGGTGGTGAAGGTGTCTGGTTTTGGTTTCTGTCCACTATTGTATAAATACATTTCTCAATTAAATGATAATTACCTTCTTAACAAAGTTTCAAAAACATTAGTTGAAATAAAAATGAATGTACTTTTGTAAATATCTATTGATCTATATGTCAAGTCCTTTAATAGCCCCCCCCCCCCCCCCATTAACCTTCAATAAATTTAATTAATCTCCTGAATTCAGTATTTGAAGTTGTTTTTACTAAATCATGGGAGCGGGCGGTCTAAGTTGTGGAACTTGTGTCCAATCCCAATTGTATTTTCGTACAATAAAAATATGTTCAAATCACTAAATCAAAGCTGCATCAAAATGCTTAATTTTTGACTATTTTAATCCAACAGAAAATAGATTTACTATAATAATTGTATTTCTAATAACAAAAAGGAAAAAAGGATTGATAAAAATATTTTGAGTTAAATATGAGAAACTTTTTGTTATTTGGTCAGAGAAAGCAAGCAAACTTTAACAGGACTCAATAAATCTACAAAAAGTGAAATGCAAATACCCCTACCCTTCTGCTGAATATATCTCAATTTCAAGGAATCCAAGATCACAGACCCAGAGGAAGAAGTTGTAGATGTAGAAACTCTAGATGTTGAGGCTCCCATGGCAGCTTTTTCAGCCTTAAATAAAACGAATTTCAAATATTAACAAAAATTATCTCCATATATTGTTAACAATTGTAAATACATGTAAAACATTACTTTCATATTAAGCAAAAACTTACTTTCATTCTCTCTTGCCGCTTCCTCTCAAGCCAGCAGGCCTGAGGGTCAGCATCCTCTTTGCTCATGAAGCTGTACCAAACGTCCCGATTTACTACAATCGGTTCACGCTTGGGCAGGACTTCGGTTGTCACAATCACAGTGTCCTTCATCTTTGGACACGATGAATTTCAAGATATCCAATATACGGCCTTTCAAGTTTCTGATTTCAAATAAGGAATAAAAATAAATTTACAGTTGATAAACTGTTCCAATTGAACGATGTACAACCACACACGAACACAGGACACTTTCGACGAATCGATGAGCGAAGGCAAAGATTGATAGTATTCACAAACTACCAATCTTTGGGAGTCACGAAAACGCAGCTTCTCTCTAGCAACTCTATTACGTAACTAAGGAAGTCTAAACATGCCCGCGCATTTAACTTGAAATAGCAGGAAGTAGCATAATATCTAGTCTTTTCGTTGAACAAGATATTTCCGGATTTTTTTTTAAAGAGGCAAATGAAAAGTCGATCAACACATGTATGTACAATGTTTGAAATAACCGCCCGCCCTATCGCCCGAGACGCATGACTGTTACGATAGAAGTACGCTGAATTAAATGAACTTTTAAATTGTGTAGCACCAGTTATGGATTACTGTAGTGAAGTGTGGGGCCTATTGAAATGGTACAGAATCGAGCCCTACGTTTTTACTTAGGCGTTCAGAGATTTACACCTTTACCAGCACTACACGGGGAATTTGGATGGAAACTGTTATCATAGACACTGTATTAACGCCGTGCGATTATGGAATCGATTGCTGACAATGGAGGACGATCGGCTAACAAAGCGTGTTTTCCTGTGGGACTTTAATCAAACTAGTTTATCTAGATGGACATCACGTATTAAATCACTATTTGAATCCATGAACCTGTTACTTATTTACGATAATTTATCAATCTGTGATGTTAATGAATTTAAAAACAAGCTGTTTCTTACTTATGAAAATGTATGGTTAGGAAAGATAAATCAACTACCAAAATTGCGATTGTATAATAGCATTAAAACAAATTTTAAAACTGAAAATTACCTTGAAATGAACATCTCAAAATCTCAAAAATCTATTTTGGCACAATTCAGATGTGGGATACTCCCAATTAGAATTGAAACAGGGCGATATAAGGGGGAACCTCTCGAAGAAAGAATATGTAATTTTTGTGTATTAAAGACTGTATTATTTTTCTACTGTCAAATTTTCCGAGACAAACCTCTAAATATTTACTTGAATCTTACCTTTACAGACAATCATTATTGTATAAAAAACGCAATGCGTAATATGTGTATATATGTTATAATTGTATTTGCAGTGACATATAGGCCCAAATGGGCCGGGTGTTTCATTATCTATTTTGTATAACATTTTGTAATTGTTATAACACATGTCACTATAATAAATTATTTACTTACTTACTTGTTTTTTTTAAATTAATGTTTTACATGCAAATTAAAAGAAATAAACAATGTCAAGTATTTCCTCCGGGCTGGTTGAATTATTACAGGGCCGACAAATTATACTATCTGTCAGCCCTGAGTGTCTTGCTATTGTAGTTTTTTAACGAGTTTAAAACACTGTGACTTTATACATGTACATGTATACTTCAGGCACGTAACATCGGGGGGGGGGGGGGCAGCCCCCCCCCCCAATCTTTGATAATAACAAAGGCAAAAGTCTGATCCAAAAACTTAATTTAAAAAAAGGCAACGGTATGTTCATTGTTTACATGATCATTTCAAAAAGTCAAACACATGAAGGTGATGGGGTCAGTTACAATGGAAAGTGACTCCTGTACTAAACTGCTTAGAAAAACGGCTACTGTACTCACTGTAGCTTGCAAATGAGAAACGCAATGCTTTAAGCCCCTCTCACAATTGGCGCACGAGCAGAAGCGACCAAATATTCGTGCGACCGAAAAATATAGATATGAATCGTTAATTGTTGCCGAAATAATCGCATAAAAAAAGTATTCGTACGAATTTCGCACGATCTAAGCGAGCGTTGTACGATGTAAATGCATTGAATCTTGCGACATATATTGCGTCTGTATGCGACTATCCTGTATGTATATATGTATCCAATACGATAGGAACGCGCGAAAGGCTAGGTGATCGGACGATTGAACGTGCGCCAATGTGATTGGACATGCGATTATGCGTTCCGTGGGTGGTACGATGATCGTGCGAGTCAGATGGGGTATATACACCGCCCATATTCAGTAGACATAGTTGAAAGCGAGAAAAGACACCGCCCAAGAAGATACAGGTATGCAGCAGCATGTATTATTATACCTCAATATGATTATTCTATTTTATTACATACTTAGTAATAAATACAGGTTTTTTGCACATGTGATACAGATGACATCACAAAATCCGTATCGGCCTCCGGGGCTAATACAGGTTATCAGCCCTCCAGGGCTGATACGGATCCGTATCACACCCCTTGCCGAACTCCTCCGACTTTTTTCGCTTCGGCATTTTTGCATGTTTACATACGAAAAATAAAACATATTCAGTTACAGTCGACATTTTAAAGTGCAGTTGAAAATTTATTACTAAGTATGTAATAAATATAATAATAGACACCCTTTTCCATATCACAGCTTGTATCAGCCCTCGACCAATATCAACCCTCCGGCCTTCGGCCCTCGGGCTGATATTGGAGTCTCGTGCTGATAAAAGCTGTGATATGGAAAAGGGTATGTATTATTCTCTCTATATATGATTGGACTAGAAAATCCTGACAGGGCGATGTAATAGGAATGAAAAAGCCGATATGAGCAAACGATGTAGACAAATGTGATTAAATTAAAAATAAATAATTATTATGATTCTCTTTATATCTCAGAACCACCTTAACTATCTATGATTTATGAAAGAAAAGTGAGACAGTTACATGGGAAATCAAACAATCACGACGTTAATGTTGCGACTGTTAAAAAGTCAAACATTATTGGAAATCAACGTATTTTATGTAATCATATGTTGCTTGGTATATAATAAAACGTTTATTGCATTAATGTTCAGGGAATTTAAGATATTCATTCCCCAGAAAAAACAAATTTCTCTCCGGCGAAGCCCTCAGGAAATATGATTTTTCTTGAGGGAATAAAACTTCATACATGTATTTCCATCACCATCATGCAATAAATGTATATTGTATAAAATTTCGTTCTGAAACAGAGATACTTATACAGGGTATATATACTAGAAGAAAAGCATGGCATATTGAGGCTGATAAGTCGTGCAATGATAGTAAAACGTTGCAAGATTACATGAGACACGTTGAGCAACAGTCTCAGGGTCGCAAAACAGACGCATAAACACAAGCAATTTATCTTACGATCTTTATAAATCGTGCATCACTCTTACGAGTAAATAAAACGTTGTAAAGCGTTCGTACTAATGTTCGTGCGTTGCACTGCGATAATTTGGATCGCGTTCGGTCGCGTCTGAATAGTGTGCATGTCCACTATTCAGAGGAGACTTGATGCGACCAGTAAAACGTATGCAACGAATGCGAGGGCTCGTGCAACGTATGCGAGAGCTCGTGCGAAGCTCAAAAATTTCCATCGCAAAGTGGTGTAAAGTGGTCGTGCGCCAATTGTGAAAGGGGCTTTAAACAACAGTTTTGAAACTTTTTGAAGAAAGAATCATACATTTTATTCGAGTTGTCGCTCTTTCCTCTTCTGATGATATAACTAATGTTTGAAGCTGTTGGTGAAAATCTGCTGTCCTTTTCCAAATCCTGAATTTCCGTCCAAATATTGCGGACCTATATGTAAATTTTTTAAATAAATTTAAATTCAAAACCATATAATACGATCAACAATACTGTTTCAATTTCTTTCTTTTTGCACATGGTGCTTTATAAAAACACATGGTGTCACTATTGTGTAACTTTCGCACCAGGGGATCTATTCACAAAAAATCGTACGTTTAATCTTAGACGTAAGTTTGACGTACGATTTTTTCGTAGGATTTTGGCTATTCACAAAATGTCGTACGTGTGACGTTACGTCAAAAAACAGTCGTAAGTTTACGTCTACTATTGGGTTGACGTAAGTCTATAGCCTAATTGATATGTTTATAGTTGAGTTATGGCAGTTCTACCTTCTTTTTGTCATAAGCAAAATTAAGAGAAGAAACTCCTATTTGATAACGCGCTGTGGTTTGCCATGAAAAAACAGTGCTGGAGACCCTTTTGTATCCCGTATTGCAAAATATGTTAATGGTGGTTGAAATTTATATTTCTTAATCTTATTTGAAGCTCAGTTATAATCATAATCCAAAATCACCATTAAAAACCTTACACATATTGGAAAAGATATATGTTACGCGACAGCAATGCCGGTGTAACGACGAAAAGTGACCCCCATAGAATATTGACTGGGGGTCATTTTTCTACGTAGAAAAATGACTCACTTCGTTGTAGAATACTTATATTACATCATAGGAATTATGGCCTGTGGGTCATTATTCTCCGTAAGAGTTGTAGAAAAATGATCGTGTAGAATATCGACTATATATTATTATTGTCTTTAGGGTGGATGCAGGGGTGGTGCTGGTGCTGGGCGGGGTTGCCTGTTTGATACTAAATTGTTCGAAAAACCAGCTTGAGTACGCTTTTCCGATCACCTGTTATTGCTTATCATCATTATCTTAGTCTGTTATTTAATTTTTCAAATTAGAAATGAAAGATATAGTCACGTTTAGTTTATTAAAGTACATTGATTAAAAAATGTTTCCCTCACATTAAATCAAGGCAACAGAAGAAAAAGACGTACCTTAGAGAAATAGATAGTTAAAACAGGCGCAAATCTAGGAGAAAATTTTTTTAAAAGGTTAGGGGAGTTGCGGGGGGGGGGGGGAGGAATGACATATGTTTACATTGTCAAACCATGACTGAAAAGGTATAATATCAATCTGAATGAATAAAAAACACGCCCTTATTGTATGAAAAAAAAAACAGAAAGAAAAAATTGGGTGGGGGAGGGGGATCCGGGGGATAATTATATTTGCCAACGGGGGGGGGGGGGGGCTCTAGGCCTATTATCGGTCAATTTGATGAGTGAATTTAAAAAGTTTGACTTCCCCCACTCCTTAAATCCACGATTGCATGCATCATCCCATTTTGATTTTTCTAAGAACAATTATTTTTTGTTACAACAGGTTTACTAAGAAGAATATATGTTAGACAAATACAATGCTTGATATAATATAATAATACAATCAATTTAAACGTCACAAATTCCAAAACTTCGAATTTAGAATTGAACAAAAGAAACAAAATACTTTACAGATGATTCTGTGTGAGTTTAAAATCGATCACTATCGTAATCAAAATTAAAATGTACTTGCAAACTTCGGTATATAACAGTGATAGCAAATCGCAAAGTAACAATGAGACTAAAAAGGGCTTTACACGAAGCATTGACTTTGACTCCTATTGAATACAACCACGGTACTTACATGTATAAACGACATCTGAATCTAGCAATTAATATCGGCATATTCTGACTTAACATTGCACTCTCCTTTGATTAAGCACAAACATGTAAGTGTTCCAGGCATTTATACTCAACCTAGAATATCTAGAAAAAAAACAGCGGTTATTTTATTAATATTCTTGAAAAAGTGAACTCTTAACTGAGTGTTAATAAAGTATATCATCTATTGAGATCTGTTGGCCGATAAGTAAAAAATCAGTCATCGTCAACATGTTGCATACAGAAAGTCCGGAAGGGAAGTCCTTTACAGTTTATTTGAGGCAAAATGTATGATCTGTCAGGTAAAAAGCATTCGGTCTAATACATACATGTATAATGTTTAATAATTTAAACAATATTTTATTATGTGAAATATTACATGTAAATACTGTAAACGTATCACATTTGGCTGTGTATTCTATTTAGCGTTTTTGGCGGAATGCGGCTTCCGCTAAATCAAGTACATCGCTAAATGTCATACATTTACATGTATGTAAAAGAATAGTCACATTCAGGAATACGCTAATTCAAAATCTACACCGACTTGTTCATAAACTAATTTCCGCCAAATATCGTATACGCCAAATATGATACGTTTACAGTAGCATAATATAATGTCATTTGTGAATCACTGCTAAATTGCATCCTCCAATAACTTGTTTCAGCGATGCGTTAATCGTTACCTTTTGATTAGAATTAAGTTTCTTGCACGTGTTGTTTGTATGTTTGTGAAACAAGTTTTCTCCTATGGGGGAAACTTTGATATAAGAATTTGAACAAAGCAAATCAGTTTGCGACCTTTCGTGTTTGTTGGAATACACTAATTGGTCTCTGCAATTATTTTTTTTCTTAAGTAGAAACTTTTTGATGTTGTTTTTAAGCGAGGTCAAAATTTGATGGGGCCAGTTTTAACGTGTGGGGGTCGTAGATCTACAGGTCTGGAATGGTCTTCTACTGTAGAAAAAGGACCCTACTTGTCACTGAATACTGACCCTGTGTCAGTTGTCTCCGTAGAAATTTGACCCCCGGGTCAGTATTCTACAGGGTCACTTTTTGACGTTACACCGGGTATATCGAATCAGTATTAGTTAAAACTACGAAAATTATTTGATACTATAGGCGTTTTCTTTTATTCCTACAAATGCATTAAATCAGTTAAACAGTAGTCATATGCATACACACTAATTAGATATCAGTATGTAATGTAATCAGCGTACTACATATCATGCATGGATCGGAGGGGGGGGGGGGTCCGTCTGGTCCCCCTAAAAAAATTAATTATTTAAGGTAGACACAGCCTTTCTTTGAAACAACTTTTAAACTTATTAAAAAGACCGAAATATTTATACCTTTGCACTATGGAGGGTAATTGTGTTCAAAAATCCAGACATGTAAACTTGTAAATCCGAATATGCAATCGTGTTGATGTGTGAGCCTGAGCATGAATATGTGTAATTCTGATCGTGTAACCTATAAAACTCGGGCATAAACACGTGTAAGATTTGACTCAGCTCCTTCGCATGATGCACATTTTGCAACTTTATTGTTTACATTAGTTAATTAAACCTTCAACTTTGCACACTTTCATTCCGTAGTTTCTGCGTTTGTAACTTCAGGCTCGGCAATAGCACATCTGACATGATACAAATTGACAAAGGTAAAGTCTACAAGTTTGTCGAATTTTGACATGACTATGGTGTTCCGATGGGGCCACTTCGACCTTCGCACTTTCGCCTTTAGGTCGAGGTGCGAGAGTGCGAAGTTGCGACGGCGAAAGTGCGAAGGTGCGACGGCGAAGGAGCGAAAGTGCGAAGATGCGACGGCGAAAGTGCGAAGTTGCGAAGGCGAAGAAGCGATACTACTATCGTACCTTCGCCATCGCAACTTCGCACTCTCGCCTTCGCATCTTCGCACTTTCGCCTTCGCCTTTTTATATTTGTGGAGCTCTCTATCGTTTAAAGACAATTTTAGCTATATAAAAGGACATCTAAGGCAGACGATTAACTTTTTAGAATTTATTTTCAACAGCCTGCGCAGATCCATAACTTTTTCTAGGGGGGGGGGGGGGATGGATAATTATGTTCCGAGACATATTTTGGAGATTTTATTATATATAATTAATAAAATTAAATTTTCCGGAGGAATGAAATCCGGACCCTCTCCCCCTTTACTGCATGTGTGAAGTTATTTATATTGAATTCTCCGGGGGGGGGACCCCCTCTCCCCCTTTAGATCCATACATCAGCAAGCAGTGTCGCATAATGAAATTAGAATGTTACTGTGTTTGATCCACGGTAAACAGACAGCTGGTAAGTGACAGGAGTCTGGAAGTGCATATGTATGCATTATGGCGGACATTACATTTTTTATTGAGTACATGTATATAATGATTAGGTATAGCCAGCACTGGTAAACATATATATATATATATATGTCACATATACACATTAAAATATTTATAAACATTCATAGTAAGCACAATGGCCTAGCTCATGCGTACCAATGATATCATGGATTAATCGGAAAACCTTGGCGAGTACGGTGCCTGCATCAAATTCTATGTAATCGACCGAGACTTTCTGAATGCTATCAAAAAGGCGAAGGCGAAAGTGCGAAGGTGCGAAGGCGAGAGTGCGAAGTTGCGACGGCGAAGGAGCGATAGTAGTATCGCTCCTTCGCCGTCGCACCTTCGCGCTTCGCCGTCGCATCTTCGCACTTTCGCTCCTTCGCCGTCGCACTCTCGCACTTTCGCCTTCGCAACTTCGCACTATCGCATCTTCGACCTAAAGGCGAAAGTGCGAAGGTCGAAGTGGCCCCATCGGAACACCATACATGACCTTATATGGCAACTGCCTTGCTGCGGGAAAAGGCATGCCGTAACCGCCGGACCGGAATGAACGAAAAATAACTATAATATTCAGCTAAACTGTTGCAATAAGCTTTTAATGAACGACACCCTTTCTATCGAAAACACCGGTATTATTTTTAGAAAAAAAAATTGAGGTATGATTGAAACTGGACCAAACAGGAAGAGGTTCATGTAGAAAAAAAAATCGTTGCCGATGTGACGAATGCGCTAATTTTTGAAATGCGTACTCTTTTCTAGAAATGAGACGGATCAAGAAATTTCTTAAGGGGGTAAATATATTTTGAGCGGCATGGGGTTCGAAGACCGCCGTGAGGTCCCATGTAACTCCATTGCTTCTGAATTCTAAGAATTTTGAGAGTGAATTTTTAACCGGGTTTCCGATTATTGAAATAGTAAAAATTGCAGACGGCCGAGTGGCTGTCAAAAAGGTACCCTTATTGTACCGATAACTCCTCGAACAGTTTTCAAGATAGGAATTAAGTTGTTCTTTTGCAGATCATTTATACATATATATCAGAAGTATGCAAATTGCTAGGATTTTGATTTCTGATAATTTATAAAAATATCAGCTGTTGAACTTAGTCATTTTTGGGCAAAAAACATTGCATATAGAGTACCCCATTTTTACTCTTGTTATTTTTCTGAATTAGTTAGAATAAACGACCTGCAAGGATTTGGTAATTTTTCGCGGAAAAATTTATGTTAATTTACATGTATCTATACTTTTTGTTGTTGTGTAAGTGAAAGATAAATAATAACACAATCTTCAATAATAATAAAAAAAACTAGCGCATATTTTTTGTGCGCCGTAAATTGAAGTTTTACTATGGGAGGCACTGTAGCTCAAAGATCGTCCATCTGTATTTTTAGACAGGGAGCTACAGACCTGCAGCTAGTTCACAAGTGACTGTAAAGCTGTATTATTCTAGCTCTCCAGAACATTTTTATCAGACAACTTCACAAAGTGAGTCAGTATTGAACCGACATTCAGGACGTCATACTCAATCCCGTAATAATTGCTTAAAATAATTTTTAAAAATGTCAATTTTTACCTGCACGATAGGCTTTTTTCCCTATATATTGCCGACAATACAAAGAAACATTTCTTAAAATAATTTATACACATTTTGATTTCACGACAGTTAACCTTATCTTTGGAATTTTTATTCATTTTTTTTAAAGAGGGTGTCGCTTCTTATGTCTCATATTACCGGGTAATCACAATCTCAAAACCAATGTCTTTAAATAGTTTGTTTTTCTTATCGATAACTTTGCAACTCAGCTGACGGACCCCGTGTAATTTTTCGCGTGGGGGGGGGGGGGGGGGGGGGTCTTGTCACAACTTTGTGGTAGCGATAAGGATGCATTTGGAGATATTTTCTTATTTCAGCCGAGGCCTATACTTTAACAATTTGTTGCATGTACTCTAATAACAGTGGCGTCGGAAGCAAATTGAAAGGGTGTGTGGGGGGGCTAAACTAATCATGAAAAATATTGACAAGAATTCCCATAATCATGAAAATTCTAATCCGTGGGGGAGGGTATACCAATAACTCCAATCTTACCTGCCCAATTCCCCCCCCCCCCCCCAAATCATGAAATTCCTAATCCGTGGTGGTGGTGGTGGGGGGGGGTGCTAGTATACCTACTATGACTCTAATTTTCAATATCACTATTAATATTTCATTCTCTTTAAGGTCTTTTAGGGAACAATTTTGTTTGTTGCGAGGAAAAAGTAGGGGGGGGTTAATCCTCCCTGTTGCTATGTTCCTAATGGTTAGGTCTAACTTGGCAAAAAAGTGGGGGGGGGGGGGGCGCTAAGTCCCCCCCCCCCCCAAGCCCCCCCCCCCCCCCCCCCCGGTTCAGACGCCTATGAATAAAAATGCGTATATATCTTTATACACGTGTATTCAAACAAAGTCATTAAATGTAATTTTTTTTCAGTTCTAAGAGGATATCTGAAGCCGATCGAATTCTTAACTCGCATCTTTTATACATTCTCTTGATAAAATGTACACCAATCTCATAATTTAATTTTCCGAAAAATAATACTCTATGAAATTTTGTTATCCAGAGATAATATGATTATAGGCTTACCTAATATTTTTTTTTTATTTATTCCGTCCCTATTCCGGCGATTACGGCATGCCTTTACCTGCAGCTAGCCTTTTTCTATCAGTGACGTCACTGTTTCCATATAAGGTCATGTCAAAATTCGACAAACTTGTAGACTTTACATTTGTCAATTTGTATCATGTCAGATGTTCTATTGCCGAGCCTGAAGTTACAAATGCAGAAACTACGGATTGAAAGTGTGCAAAGTTGAAGGTTTAATTAACTAATGTAAACAATAAAGTTGCAAAATGTGCATCATGCGAAGGAGCTGAGTCAAATCTTACACGTGTTTATGCCCGAGTTTTATAGGTTACACGATCAGAATTACACATATTCATGCTCAGGCTCACACATCAACACGATTGCATATTCGGATTTACAAGTTTACATGTCTGGATTTTTGAACACGATTACCCTCCATATTGCACGTTTGTTTTCCTGGTGTGAGCTTTAGCTCACAACAAGGTCCAAATATTCAACCGCCAAATATTAATACAATGAAGCATGATCTCAAGAGTTATTAGATTATGCACAAAAATTTATCATGTTAGGTCATATTTTTTATAAAAATCTAATGAAAGTAATGAACTAAATAACTTCTTATTGACTTTTCTACAGAAAAAATATGAAAGAAATATTACATTTATTCTTCAGACGACCTTTAAAAAATTAACAATATCGAAAGGAAAATTATCAATGGACACGCCGACGTGGGTACTATAATACTTAGTAACTTTATTATCGCCGAAACAGACAAAATAAACCGGCATATTTATAATGTACATGTAGCGATAAACTCTCAGTGTTTTTGACAGTATTTTAAAAATGTCACGTCTTATTACAAACAAATTCTTCAGTAGATTTTTTGGAAGTTAAAAACATGACATAAATTTCATACAGAACTAAGATTTTCTCACATGCGTCTGACGTTCAAAATTTTTCTTTTCACAACAAAATTATTCCCAGGAATATAATAACACTATTATAAAACGGGGAAATATTTTATTATAATTACATTAGAATAGGCGTATGAAAAGAAAAGAAGTAACTTCGTTATATATGTCTGTGCTCAAAGGCGCTAAAAAAGTTCCGCGAATGTAAATGAGCGAAAATACAGCGTGACGTTATTTTTCCACAATGCCCACTGCGCATGAGCATTGTCGGTAACTAAGAACTTAGACGCACGTACGACTGTAACAGACGTACGACAACGTTATTATCTTACGACAGCTTTTGTGAATAGCACCATAAACGTAAACGTACGTTTGTCGTAAGTTTAGATTGTAGTCGTAGACGTACGATTTTTTGTGAATAGATCCCATGGTGCCTATATCCAACATAGAACCATTTTAACAAGAGCTTGAACTTTCGGTTGGATGTGACTGTCCTTTTCTAGCGTCAAAACGAGTTAAAATGACGTTGGTTTCAAGTGAAATATACACAGATTGCGTAGTCTTTGCTCAAAAGCCAGATAAATCTTGTTGATTTCAATGAGCTATGACCAAGTGGCCATCAAAGAAATAGACAGGCCTACATCACAATGCTGTTTGACACAACTAACCAAAGTCCAAGCTCTTGTTAAATGCGTCTAAGAAAGTGCACATGGTGCTTAAAGTTCTTCATTTCTCCTTGCAGTTTTTAATTCAATTTCAACACCTCTAAAATCCACTTTTAAAACCAGCACGGTACTGTTAAATCTTTCTGCAGCAAAGATGCTTTTAGTATCTGAACCAACCGTAAAAAAACCTTTTTGGGATTTTTATATTCAATAAACTTTAACACAAAATTGTAAAAGTTATTAGATTAAGCATTCCAAACCATAGGCCAAAACATAGACGGTTTTCATATTGGAATAATTAATGTACCAAACGCTTTGCAAATTCTCATATGCACAATTACATTGTACTCGGCAAATTACAACAGGGGGCGGAACAACCCAACAATTTTCATTCGCCCAATTTTGTGCAAAAGCGTCAAACAACTCCAATATTAAGAAGATCAAATGAATAATATCACTTCAAGAATCTATATTACACTCACTATATCCATGTATGACCAGTTCTTCCAACGAGGCGGACCTTTTCTACCCACTGAAACAAAAGATAATTAAATGAAACAAGGGTCAATTTGTTTAACTTTTTCCTATTTAATAATGATACTAGTATTTCATCGGGGCAGATCTAATCTTGGGATGTGAAATAGGCCCCTCTCCAACATGGAAGTCAGAGAGAGAGAGAGAGAGAGAGGGGGGGGGAGAGAGAAGACTTTTATTACTTTTTTAAACTGGTCGATTGAATAGAACCACAATGAATCTGAAAAAATGTATATATTGTAATATTAATTGTGTGGAAGATGTATTTCATTTTCTATTGGCGTGTCATTCGCATGTTATTTTTCGTAAAAAAAAATATAATAACCATATTTTTCGAGGAGATCTTTTTTTGTTCAAATTTGTGCAACTTTTAAGATCAGAAAATTTCAAAATTATGAATGATCTTGTAAAGTATACAGATAATAGTTAAAAATTAAGAAATGATTTGTTGCCATAATTTAAGTAGATTGTCTATTCTCCCGTTCCACTGGCATATTTGTATGTTATATGTACATGAATACGGATGGACTGTAAAGTTAAAGTGAATAAAGGATGAATGAATAAGCACTCTACATGTACCTGTAGTCAATCAAAACATGCTTTTTAATAATAGGTACATGACTACATGTATCTTCTAATTAATTTATTTTGTCTTTTCACGCCCTTATAGTTACCACAGTTACGTATGTACACTATACTGTCAACGTATATCCCTTTTGTTCAGGTAATCCACATATGCAGCCTCTTAAAAATTATTATTTATCTTAAACTAAAGATAAATTTACCTAGAGACCTGTAAATTATAAGTATATAATCAAACGTTCCTGATCTACTGAAAATTAAACAAAGCACGAGCTAAAAAATCTAAGCTGTGTAGAACACTTCAGCGGAGACATCTTTTTTTCTTTCACAGTTCAGGGGTGTATTCTGATTAGCACAGGTGTTAATAATTGCAGGGCTTCTTTTACCCGTGTTTACCCGTCGTGAAACCCGGTCTCTGTTAATATATATACACCGGAAGAGATTTAAAAACAAAGAGACTTAATAGTGTGTGCAAATTATTGTCTAAATACGCCTGGTTTTCCTTTTTTCAGATTCTTAAACAATTTGTCAAAATTCCAAAAGTAATTTAATTAGTAATACGGTCATACATGTACGATACGCAAATGTCCGATTGGATTACATAATCAAAGAACTGAAGTACTGACGGGAGTTGATTTTATCAATTATTATTTATTTTAAAATTATTGATGATATGTTATTTTGCATGGCAAGTAGTTTCCTATATGTATTTGAATTACGCACATTTTTTATAATATGAATTCTCCAACAGGAATTTCGTGAAAACCCAGTATGAATCATGTTGTGTAATATTCAAAGAATTATTCCATCAAACTACGTATCAGTAATCGAAGTAGTAATGAGAAATTGTATGGACCCAAGCAAAATTGATCTCTAGTCTCATTCAACCAGACTCTCAGCTGTCTCCGTTAATCTCCGACAAGCAAGAGAGACTCTCTGCTTGTCGGAGATTTACGGAGTCTGCCGAGCGTCTGGTTGAACGAGACTATATTGAACTCTGGCGTAGGAATACATAAAATGTACGACTTCAAAAAATATCAAAATTATCCGTACCATTTAAAATCTGACTTTTTACAAGGTATCAATAGATAAGTGTTCTTGAAAAACAATGCTTAAGAACTCATTACATCAAATTTATCGATTAGAGCTATATGTTGTCAGCGGTGTGTTGATTTGTGCTGAGGTCCAAATACTGTTTCACTTTCGGTTTGCCCGAGTAACTGCATAGGAGAGTTACAACTCCCAAAAAAAGACATCTTTAAGATACATGTACATGAGCAAAAAGAATAATTACTTTAAGAGAACTTTTGATAAGTGACTACGGGTAGGACCTTTTTATTATAGGGGAAAGCCGGACCCTAAATGTTAACATTATAAAGGTCCGACCGGATACTTTTACGGGGCGGACCTTAAATTATACGACACCGGCACCCCAACCCCCAAATATCCACACCCCCATATTCATCATGGGCTTTCCGAGATATTTTTTCATTACCTATATTTTCTTAAAGCATTAATCGATGTACATACAACATGTATCGCATAGTCCCCTAACTCCGTCACTTTCGGAAAATTCCTCGCCGTTTGAAATCAAGTGCGATTATGACGTCATTTTTTGCATGTCAAATATATTCAATCAAATGTCAACAATTTACAACGGTTAATTTTAAGAATGTGTTCAAACATAACAAAATTACACCTTGTTCATTTTATGCAAAAATTGCGTGAAATCAGCTGACACTTTTTCACGGATGCACTAAAATAACGATATTTCTGACATGCGGGCCCATTCGATGATTTACGGTGGTCAGTCATTTTAAGAGAGGTCATGATGAAACATTTCACATGTAATTTATTTTTTATTAAGGTTATTAATACATTTTTTCATTCCGCAATATCGTTTATGCACTACGCTTGATGATAACGTCAAATCGCTCATGTCGTAATTTTTGCCTTATAAAGGGTTACAAATATATACGGTATGTCTGTATTTAGAATATACTACATTTATTAAAAATGTAATAAATAAATAATATAATCATTAATATAATCATTATTGATATTATATATTTGAAATATGTAAGGACAGAAATCAAACGGCATCCATACATTCTGAAAAAGTCATAATTGTGATTGTTGTTACAAGGACCCTTTTTTGTTCTGGCGATCATTTAAGAAATAAACAACGTTATTTAGTGAACATGGCGTTATGAATAGCAATTGCTCTGTTGGCATATTCCATGATATAACGGTCTAACGGTCACACCTTTTACATATTACTAAGGATATTTGAGTTTTTCCGATTGAGTGGAATACTTGTCTTGCTTTATTTAGGTTTATTTAGGTTTTAAATGAAAATCTACTATATATTACATGCCACATACATGCGTTGATCGACTTTTCATTTGCCTCTTATAGAAAAAAATCCGGAAATATCTTGTTCAACGAAAAAATTAGATATTATGCTACTTCCTGCTTTTTGAAGTTAAATGCGCGGGCAGGTTTAGACTTCCTTAGTTACGTAATAGTGTTGCTAGAGAGAAGCTGCGTTTTCGTGACTCCCAAAGATTGATAGTTTGTAAATACTATCAATCTTCGCCTTCGCCAATCGATTCGTCGAAAGTGTCCGGTGTTCGTGTGTGGTTAAAATCGTTCAATTGGAACAGTTTATCAACTGTAAATTAATTTTCATTTTTATTCTTTAATTGAATACAGAAACTTGAAAGGCCGTGTTGGATATCTTGAAATTCATTGTGTCCAATGATGAAGGACACTATGATTGTGACAACCGAAGTCCTGCCCAAGCGTGAACCGATTGTAGTAAATCGGGACGTTTGGTATAGCTTCATGAGCAAAGAGGATGCCGACCCTCAGGCCTGCTGGCTTGAGAGGAAGCGGCAAGAGAGGATGAAAGTAAGTTTATGCTTAATATGAAAGTAATGTTTTATATGTATTTACAATTGTTCACAATATATGGAGATAATTTTTGTTAATATTTGAAATTCATATTATTTAAGGCTGAAAAAGCTGCCCTGGGAGCCTCAACATCTAGAGTTTCTACATCTACAACTTCTTCATCTGGGTCCGTGGTCTTGGACTCCTTGAAATTGAGAGATATTCAGCAGAAGGGTAGGGGTATTTGCATTTTACTTTTTGTAGATTTATTGAGTCCTGTTAAAGTTTGCTTGCTTTCTCTGACCAAATAACAAAAAGTTTCTAATCTTTAACTCAAAATATTTTTTATCAATCCCTTTTTCCTTTTTGTTATTATAAATACAATTATTATAGTAATTCTATTTTCATTTGGATTAAAATAGTCAAAAATTAAGCTTTTTGATGCAGCTTTGATTGAGTAAAAACAACTTCAAATACTGAATACATGAGATTAATTAAATTTATTGAAGGTAAATGGGGGTGGGGGGGGGGGGGCTATCAAAGGACTTGACTTTTAGATCAATAGATATTTACAAAAGTACATTCATTTTTATTTCAACTAATGTTTTTGAAACTTTGTTAAGAAGGTAATTATCACTTAATTGAGAAATGTATTTATACAATAGTGGACAGAAACCAGAACCAGACACCTTCTCCACCAAGTTCAGTTTCTCCACCAAGTTCTGTTTCATCAACTGCATCAGATGATGAGGTCCCCAGTAACCTTAAAATTGCCTCAGATGATGAAGTCCCCAGAAACCTTCAAAAGTCATCTCCAAAGGCTGAAAATGAAAGTGATAGTGCACCACTCTCAGGCCACATACAGGCTTCAAACAGCATGCACTATGCCCATGTTGGCCAATATTTGAATGAAATCTATAACAGAGAACAGATATGTGACATTTCATTCAAACTGGGCAGCATCATTTACCCGGTGCATAAAGTGGTTCTTGCTAGTCAGAGTCCGTTGTTTGAGAAGATGTTTGACAGCAAGGACTTTACTCAGCCACCCATCAGACCAAGGCAAATTAGGGTTACTGGAGTGTCAGAGGGTTCTTTAAAGACATTCCTGAATTGCATTTATTCTGGTGATATCAATATCATCAAACCTGATTGTCTGCATGAGATACTTGATCTCTCACGGATGTTTGAGGTGCAGCAAATCACTCAGATGTGTTTGCAGAAAATCTCCTCTCTTGGTCACCATGACTTGCTGAAACTTTTGCAGAAGATGGGAAGGCATAAAGATGTTCAAGTCTGTGACATTCTGATGGATGCCATAGCCAAGAATTTTATGGAGATTAGGAACAGTTCCTCTTTCTATGGCTTAGATGTCGAAACCATCTGCATGATTTTGTCAAATGGAAGGCTTGATGTTAATTCAGAGATGGACATTTTTGAGAGCGTTGTAAGTTGGCTTCACCGTCATAAGGAGGATCCAATGAAGAATCTGGAGAGAGTGATGGATACAGTCAGGTTCTCACACCTATCAAGCCAGCAATTGATGGAATGCTTTGTTAAATGTCCCGCCCTTAAGCAAAGCCCCCATTGTGTGGGCTTGATCACTATGGCTAACTGGTTAGTACATATTACTCTTCAATATTATCTTACTTTTTATGTATGGAAAAGATAAATCATACTGTGATTTAACCTATTAGGTTTATAGCTTGAAATTAAACAATAAACATAATCATATCTAATACAATGTACCAACTTTTATTTGCAACAACTTTATTTTGTGTCATTTACCAGAGTCAAACTGGTTTGCTGCTACTAATTTTGGCAACAGATATGTATACTATTTTAAAAGTAATGCTCCATAGGTTTTGAGAACTAGTTTGCGACAAGAAAATAATTGTGACGATCAGGCTCTTGCAAACTTTCTCAAAGATTTTGATTCTCAGAAGCGAATAAAAGTTGGTTTACAGTAAGGCATATATATTCCCAGTCTGTCATGTGAAACAGGCATTTTAAATAATCTGCTCATTTTTGTTGTGAAAAAAAATGACAGTGTATTAAAGAATATTTGAATTCAATGCATCTTTTATACCTTGATGTAGGGTTCAGACCTCGATCAGCCTCAATCAGCAAGATCCTCTGAATCTGGAGATTCAAGAACCTCGGAGCCTTGCCAACAGTGGAGGGAGTGTTGAGCAATATCTAAAGGTGCATGAATACCGTAGTTATGTTTCTTTTTAACATGAGTACAGTGTACCAAATTGTTTTTTTCCTTTTACATTGATTTATGCTGTATTTTTTAATTAAGTATCTTTATACAGTATTATAATCAGGTATTACCAGTAGTTAATTTTACTTCCACACTAAACGATGATGCTTCTATAAATAATAAATGACAGAATTGACAGCATTATCAGGTTTGCTCCATGTGCAGCAAATCATGCTTAGATAGATTGATCATCAGTCTGTATATAAAGTATTGTCAAAGGTAAGTACAGTATATGTTAAAAAACTCACCCTAAAACTGGAATGAATTAATGGAACAACTGTTGATTATAAACCACCTTGAAATTCATTTGTTTGCCCTTTTTTTTTTAACTCACATTGTTTATAAACTTAGGAAATTCATTTTTCTTTTCAACGTTGCATGCATGCATAAGAATTAATATGATTAAATGCGTTAAAATGCCCAGAATTTTATGAAATACACCTGCATACACAAATTACATATATTCATTAGATGACTTGGAGAGAACAAAAACTTATTTAAGAAGTGGCCTAATATATCATATATATATATATTTGATTTATCATTTCCTTTTTACATATTGCATTTCTGTTTCGATGAGAGAACAAATTTTCTTTGAAAGGTGGCCTTATATCAGAAATATATATATGATATAGCTCTAGCTATTTCAACATTTCAGTGCAACATTCCATTCTATGTCTGCTTCACATTCTGACCTATTCCTTTTCTGTCTTTCTTCTTTCTGTTGCCCCTATAGACACACTGTAGTTCTGAGTTCAAGGAACCCGATGTCACTTATGACATTGTTCTAATGACCGAAGATGCTATCGAGGATTTTAATCGTCATGCCTGTTCCCGAAGTCAAAGCTGGTCCACCATTTCTGCACCTTGTATCAAGCAATACAGGGAATCAAAATGTAATATTTTATTGTCAACATACCATCAAAAAGTTTTTAAAAAATTGTGTGAAAAATGATATAAAAAGGAGGATAAAACAGTTAAGTATATTTTTCCAAGATCATCATAAGGAAAATTGACTTGTTTTAATTCAGTAAAATTCTCTATGTGTAAAAAGAGATATTGGGATGAAGAAATTTTGTGTCCTAATAAGTAAGATTATTTATATTAGTAGAAGAAAGTTTAACAAATGATGGGTGAAATATTATTACTTCATTCATTAATCCAACTAAACCTATTATTCTAATATCCAAGTTCCATGATAGCGAGTTTTACTGTAGGTGTTTACCTTGGTAACAATGTACTATTTAGGTATAGCTAAGATAGCCATCTTATTTGTACAAAACCTGTTTTTTAATCAGTTCATCTTTCTGTCACCTTTATTCCCTTGATGTTGTTGCAGGAAAAAGGGCATGGATAGTTGGATACATTCAAATTTAAGTTGATCAAGGATTAAACTATAAACCTTATCAAAGTGCATGAATGCATGCATGCTCTTTAATTTTAGACACTTCATATAATTAAATTTCAAATTCAATTTAGAAGTTGTTATTATGGTCTGTTCCAGGGACAGAGTATAAAAAACTTCTTTACAAAGAATTTCATTATCAATGTGGAAATTGATATCTTAAAGTTCTGATGTTAAAACATTAATCATGCAGTTAGATATTGAGGTACACAGAGCTAGGGACTTGCTACCTAATAATGTACATATGATGACCAGTTTATTATTTTGTAATGCAGTAATTGAACGTGCTTAAAACAGCTTATTATGTTATTGTAAATTATATATATATATATACCTAGGGTCTATGATGGACGACACAGAATCTGAACTAGCCGGAAAGCCAGCCAGATTGGGAACTACTGGACTACAAAGCATGGATTGTATGGTGGGGAGGAAACCAAAGCAAAAACATGTTTCCATAGTGGAGGGGAAAAGCAACGACTGTGTCAAACATGTCAAATCGAAAAGGAGTAAACGATATAAAAAACAGGACATCTCTGATGGTAGTAAAGAGGATACCAGAAAGGCGATGGTGTGGGGAGGAGACCAGTGGTACATGGTTGGTAAGTAGATACAGTTCTACCTCATTATATAGAATGCCATTAACTCTTAAGTCTTAATATCATGGACATCTGGAAGGAATTTGGAAGTTCTATCCTGTGTTTCTCTGTGTGTTTTTTTTTAAACTTCTATATTTATTTCTGATTTGTGGATATCTTAAAAAAAAAATTATCCTTCCCTTCGATCAACAGTTCAAAATATTTATGAAACTTGACTTATGCAATGCTTTTAGCTTTTCATGTCACCAAGATTATACATTGAAGGACATATTTTCTTTCATTCTTCTCTGTGTCTTACTTTTTCTAACTTGACCATATC
Organism: Magallana angulata; assembly: GCF_025612915.1. Classification (NCBI taxonomy): domain Eukaryota; kingdom Metazoa; phylum Mollusca; class Bivalvia; order Ostreida; family Ostreidae; genus Magallana; species Magallana angulata. The sequence continues at coordinate 38,240,141 of NC_069117.1, read as the reverse complement.
TTTTAAACTTTAAAATGAAGACTTAATGTCTTAAAGGGAAAAAGTCAGTGTTACAGGTCTATCAAGATTGTAGTAGTAGATAGATCAAGGTGGTCGAATTTCCACAGGAATTTGACAGGGTTTGGGGCAAAGCATATCACAAAATCAGCAAAAAATGGCAGTTGACCAAATTTAATTTTTATTTTGAAGAATATATATCAAAATCATGTTTAAATCAATGCAAGATGATCTGATTATGCAATTTTTGTAGGTGGAGCCAGGTACAAAGATTCGGAGTGTCCCTCCCCCACCAATAAAGTATTGATGTACTTGTACGAGACCAAAGAGTGGAGACCAGTGGCTCCATTGAATGTTGCCAGGATGGAGCATTCCCTTTGTGAAGTAGATGGCTATATATTTGCTATTGGTGGAATAGGTGAAGGCAATCGGTATGTACCAGTATGTCTTCACAATTTTCTTTTAATTTTCAATTAACTTTTATAATTATTTATATATATTTATCATCAATTCAGCTTGCTTTCATCGGTGGAGTGTTATAATCCTAGAACCAACTGTTGGTTCTATGTGAAGGCACTCCCTGAGCCCAGGGCTGCTGCCTCTACCTCGGCTGAGGGGGGCAATGTTTGTCTGAAAGGGGGATACAGTCAAATGAATCATGGGCAGCCCTCCAGTTTTTACTATGAGAACAAAGTTGAATTATTCTACAATATGGAAACCAATAAGTAAGTAAAGATGTCATAAACTAGCTCATCTAAACTTTTCTTGTCTGCCTTAATTATCAATGAATTTTAGTAAATGGTGTAAGGAATGTGAGAACTTTTTCATATTTTTCTTTCCTTTTGTATTTATTTTAAGGTTTAATTGTGATAAAATCCTGTTTCTCATTTATTCACTGGATTAGTTAAACTAAACAGTTTTTGTAATTCATAAATGTACATTATGATATTATATGGTAATCTTTCCATATCTTTTTGTTTTCAGGTGGTTAAGAAAATACTGAGGCCCATCCATCAAACTGAAATCTTCTCTGGAGTTTTTTTATTTTTTAAGGACAATTTAAAATCTAAACTTGTTCAAATTTAAATCTTTATTGTCAGTGTATTTTTTTTTTAAATTCATTTGGATATTTTAGAAACATTTATGTCAAATGGGGCAAAAGTAATTAAATTGTATGCAAATGTTGGTATTCCGTTTTCTTTTTTATGGGGGTTTAATTGCTATGGCAAAATGGTCAATACTTGTACTCTTATTATAGCACTGAATCATGATTTTTTGAATTATACACAAGGACCAAGCCCGTTTTAACATTAATTTCAATCTATGGTTACATTGAAATTAATGTTAAAACGGGCTTGGTCCCTGTGGAAGCATACAGTCTCATAACTGATGCGGTGTGTGCATACAAATTGAGTAACGCGCGTTAGCACCAAAAAAACTCTCTGGAATCATTTTCTAGATAATTAAGGTCAAGATTAGTAAATGATTCCAGAGTGTCTTTTTAGTGCTAGAACCATTATGACATCATAATTGATTTGAAGAATCTTTTTCTCGTACTTTACGGCTTTAATTAAAGAAAGAAATTATGTAGAAAATTAAACAATTTCTTGACATTCTATTCAATATTTATTTGTTTTATACGAAATAAAATGGTTTGAGGCAGTTTACGTTTTATAAAGCGGTTTATAAAAAAGCGTAAACTGTTTCAAACCATTTTATATCGTATCAAACTAATAAATATTGAATTCATTGTTTAAAATTTAATTTTGTACTCTTCATTGTAGATGAAAACGGTCATTTGACCTTTAAAATGACATAAAATTGTACAAAATTCAAACGTAACGTCAGGCGTATTGATACATTTTTGACGTCAGTCTTACTATGAGGTAGGCAACATTCTTTATACGATATAAAATAATGTTTTAGCCAATCAGAAAGCGATTTACAACCAGAATTAATTTATTATTAAATCATGGGAAAAGTAATCCTGATACCTGCATTCAATTTGACATCATTTTAAAGAGGTCAAGAGCTTGTCTAATTCCGTTTTGGGGGAGACTGTAGGCATTCTAGATATGTTAAGCATTTTGTTAGTAAAAAAATTGACAAAACTCCGAAATTTGTTCCTCAATTCCACATATTTTATTGAAAATGACAGTTTAAAACATGATTTTACATTGTGTTACTAACTGGGTGTAGCCCCGGTACACCCTATCAAACGAAGCTATTGTTATGAAGCATCAATGAAAGAATTTATATCTTAAATTTTATGAACCTGTGTGCACCTTTCATTTACTAGATCTTGACCTTAAATTAACATTTTAAAGTTATCACTGTTATAACATATCATTTATTTTGTTAACAAATCTATGTGAGTTAAAAAATAACGAATACATGACAGTCTGAACGTTTATTTATGCAATATCTTAAAAAAGAGTATAAATGTCAAGGTCTAATACAGGGTACTTGCAAGGGTTAAAATGCAAATATCAGTATTTCTATTAAAAAGGGATTTTGTTGTTATTTTTTGTCAGATTTTGAAGATTTTTTGATTGATGAAAGTAGATTCAATTTGCCTTTTTTGACATACATTAAAATAGTTTTTGACAACTCATTTGTAAATTATTATATCTCACACAACGCGAAGATATTTTTCAAGTGCTCTAATATATCTTTTGTAATATGCAAGCAGAAAAAACATACTTTGGATTGTAAATATCAAATCTTTAAAAGAACTGAAAGTTTGAAAAATATCTAAATATTATGCAAAGAAAACTAGAGAAATTCTGCATTTATCAATCTACGTAAGTCTTTCCAAAATCGGTCAAAGGGCTATTTTTTAACGATTCTTTGAAACATGTTGGAGTTTCAATGAAATATACACTAGTACTGAAAAAAACATACTTTTGGCACCTGAGTATACATCTAAAAATGGGTAAACGTTCCATATAAAGTGAACAGTTTAGTGGTGGAGGATCTCAGAGACGCTGATGGTACGTGTAGTGTGTAGCGTGTAGCGTGTATAAAATAGTCCACTGACTGCAAGTCCCTTATTGTTGCTGGTATTTTGTTATATCATTTAATTCATTCCTTAAATGAATTACTAATATGAATATGTACCATATGCATGGTTTGTTTGCTTCGTGAATGGAAATTGGTACTTGTTCTTGAACATGATATAACATATTTTAGATATACTAATAGAAAGACAGCCATCCACGCATCTTCGCTAGCCAAGGGCTTTCATGTCCACTCTCTTCCCCACAAACTCTGCCATTGGGAAAAAGAGTGGATCGATTAGTCTTGGCTAGCCAATATGTCTGTCAATTTCTATAATTTAACTCTTGGGGTCGTTTTCAAAAGTTATCTGATTAAAATGATTTTTACCCATTTATCAGTTTAAATATACCGTAGGCTACAGTAAGGTTAAACAAACGGAAGGAAATTTTCATGATATATTAATTATTTGGTTAAATAAAGTGGTATTTTACTGTTTACCGTATTTTATTGGTTAAAAGAAGCAAAGTAATACATGCAGATTTTTAAAAAATACATCTTTCGGATTCCCCATGGAAACAAAATCGCTAATTGTTATATTTTATAAAACCGGTCATGCGAACAAGTTGTCAAATTACCGTTACTGAGAATAATATAGCGTACGAGTTAACCAAAGTGTTGAAAAGACGAAAGTAGCCCGATATTGTATATTGCATTTCTGATTTCATGACAACATTCACCAAGAAATCCAAGGAGTAAACGGTAAGTTAACTTTGTAAAGTTTGGAAAATATATATTTTAAATTACCCTCTCTTTGAAATAGATTTTGGTTACTTAATTATAACTTTAAAGGACAAAAAAGTAAGAGGAAGGATATTTTCGACTACAGACTGTAGTACAGTACAGCTAGCAGCTCTAGTTTCAGCTGTTATACATGTCTCTGGTTTCAGAAAGTGAAAATTTATCGTTATTTTTGTAGTAGTGATTTTGTTTCAAATGAGTTCAGTTGTTAATATATCGGTAAATCAATTCTTTTTTCTTACCATGATTCCATTTGGAAATATTCGTTTTAATTTTTGAACATGTTTATAGCTGTGAAAACGGTGAAAGGTGGTCAACTGGTGATACTTTAGTTGAAAAAATCGAATCATTTAAACCAGATAACAGCCTGGAGTTTGGAATATCAAGAACGTATAAACCAAGTTGATAAGTGTCTGGTATAGCTCTTCGGGAGTTCAATGTACAATGAGTGAAATCCCCCCCCCCCAAAAAAAAAGAAAAAATAAAGAAAAATATTATATACATATCTCTCTCCCATAGTGTGGCTGCCTTATTACATTAAGAACTAAGTTTAATGTACAACATCATTTATGTTATTGCTTTAAAACATGCAGTCATCAAGAATTATTAAACGGAGATCCACTGATGGAGGAGGTCAAAAAAATGGCAATCTATTGCCAGTTGTGAAGTACATGTAAATATCGGTATCTCGAGCATGGGATATCTTGAATACCCTGCTTATGTCAAAGTCTGCCATCGCTCCCGACCATTTTCTCTACGTAAATGATTTTAAAAACTCCTGATATCTCGAACACAGTATTATCGATACCCCGCTTATGTTTGAAGTATTTTGAATGGTCGAAGTGGAGTAATTTTTTTTGGTCAGCTAAACATAATTGGTATCGATCGTTACTTCACACATAACTGCCCACGGCAATTTTCAAGATTAGTGTCACCTCAAACATGCGCGATGTCAATTAATTAGGATGGCAGCTTGTGTTTTGTGCATTTACTACAATTTTATAAAATTTGAATTAATCCCAATCATTATTACCAATAATTTATTAAATAAAACACACTGTGTACATCAATCAACTGATCTGACAATGATGATTGCCGATTTCATAAAAAACGATGAATTACGGAATTGATTTATTTATTTTATATACGCTCCGATAACAAATTATATAGCATGATTTAGATACGATGATTAAAAAAAATTATTCAAGTTTCACAGAAACTGTTCATGCATTCAGTACATAGCATGTGAAATGACTTCCGGTAAAAATCGTACATGTATTGTTTCCAATATTAGTACTATCAATGAGAGTAATAAACTAATCTAAGATGTAAGCTTCATGTACACAAATAATATAAAAATAAGTTGTGTGCATGGTTATGTGAGATAATTAGATCTGTGTTATTTTTAAATCCGTATTTTTTGTGTTTTTTTTAAATATGCATCGATCTGTATAATGTACATTTATGAATACAAGGTAAACAGCTAAAGTTGCAGCATGAAGTTAACCATAACATTATCCTCTTGAAGTCTTCGGAATGTAGTTTTGGGGATGCATCAGTTTTCATTTCCAGTATCAAAGATAACTTATTCCGCTGTAACTTAAAAGCCAGTCCAAGCTGTTCATGTGGCTTTCTAGAAGATGCATATTTTGAATTATATTTTGTCTGTAAAAAGTATACTATAGCTTGGATTTCTTTGATGATTAAGCTATTGGCATTACGTTATGTACACATTATAGACGCACATTTTCTGTTACGGGGGGAATGATTCCACAAAACACTGAAAATTCAAGACTGTACAAATTTTCTGGAGTGAATGTGGTTGCTTCTGCAAAAATGTGTAAATTTATAATGTGATATTATATATGTAGTAGACTGTTCATTCATGTATATTTATATGTATTCATATGTAACATTATTATTGGCAATATTTATAATATTTCATTATTAGGAGAAGACCGAAGTTGTTTTGAACTTGTGTCTATAAATTAATCCATTTGATTTAATCAACAAAAAATGTTCAATTCAATTAATTCAAAGATAACTTAATCTATTTAAATTTGTATTTGGTCAAGAATGAATTTGTGGGGAAGGGCTACCTACGAATTCCACGCAAATTGAGCCATCATGAATTCTAATGATTCCATAGTACATGTATTTCACAGGTTTTGTGTATTTATTTGCAAGGTCTTCCTCATTTAGTTTTAAAAAATCATTAATTACTCACAAATTAATCACAAATTAATGATATGTTTGTTAACCCATTTGATTTTAAATTCCTCCTTAATTGCCATACAATAAACAACACCAAATTATATTCGATAACTGTTTATAACATGAATTAGAAGCCGTAATGAATAATAGAAATGATCATATTGATTACTTGGAAATTAGTTTTTGATATATCCTCAAGTTGCCATATATTATGAATATTTGATGCAGCAATGTTTTTCAAAAACATAAAAAGAGCACCATATATTACAAGTATGTGTTGCAGTTGTTTTTTAAAAGTATTATATTTTGCATATGTACCTTTTATGAGCTGTGGTAAATGTATGAATGAGTTGTGTTTATACCGTAGTCGTACGTGTGAGGATTTTGTTTACATGTGTGGTGTGTTGACGCAAGTGTATTGTTTACCACTACATCAATACCGACCAACCAAAACTTATGAATGAATTCATTAATATCAAGGATTCACAATAAAAAGAGAAAATCTCACCAATTCCCCAACCCCACAACTTGTACGGTCGGTCTTGTTGCAGCGCAGTGTAACCTTTACATGTGTCCTTACATACCCAAGATATTCACATATTTTGTACACACATATTTCTTAAATTGATACCTTTTAAGCTTCACTTTGCCTTGTAATTGAAATATCTATGTAATACGTCTATTTATATATTTATTGTGAATTACTATTATTAATTCATTTTTAACTTATTCTAAATTTCTAAATTACTGTTCAAAGTTGCATATGAATTGTGTAACTGTTTGTACTAAGTATGTTTATTAATATACTTTTAAGGTTTTTAAAAATTTTAAAATATTGATACTTATAAATTAAGACATTTTGCCATACACTATAAAATGGATTCAGTGTTATCTATTATAAGACCTGCGACATATGTAAAAAAAAAGAAATATCAGTGAAGTGATTCGTTATCTCAGTTTTACATCCTTTTAATGTCATCAGCATTTTCTGTTTCCCTTTTAATATTGCATCAACTTAAAGAGCTATGCCATGTATGGTACATTGACTTTTTTGAGATCTTACATGTATCTAGATGTGCTCATGCATTTTATGAGTGAACATCCCAGTTGAATGATTAAAAGATATTAATATTTCATAGCATTGCCTGTTTGTTTTATTTTTAAACTATGAAATGCTTACTTTGATAGATCATAAGGGACATGGATATCATGCATAACATATGGATAACATGCTTTAGCAGTCTTGTAAAATTTTACTGCATTAATTAATGATAACCAGTGCCTTCAACAGCAAATGGATCTTTTTGTGTTTATTATTTAAATTTAGTAATTAAATGTACATCTTTTTTAATCATGCATACATTATTTCTATGAAATTAGCAAAATTACATTTAGGTGGCTTACTACGCTTTGAAATACTTTCTAAATTCAGCAGAAAATTACTTAATCATGATAGATAGCAATTAATTGATGCCAAAAATTCGAAGTATACAAGTCATATAGGTGACAAAAATGTATACATTTTTTAATGAAAAATTATGATTTTCAAAAATATAATTTGGTAAAAATTAACTAAAACCCCATCAGTTCGGCAGTTTTTGACCTGGCAGTTTTAAAACCAGTGAGCTATGATGATATTCAACCGAACTGATTGATACAAACAATTTGATTTAACAAAACATTGGAATTACCATCTTGTGATGTAGTGTCTTGAAAAGTTATGTCTTGATGTAGTGTGGGTACCTTATATATATACTGTTTAATATGTGTTATGGCTAGATCAGAAATTGAGAGAGAGAGAGAGAGAGAGAGAGAGAATTAATAAAGTGATAAACAAGACATAATTAAACAATATCATCAGTGTTTACAAAGAGTTAACTTGGACTTTTGGTAGGACGCAAGGTGACCATAATTTAGATTTTTATAGTTACAGTAAAACTCGTTTAGTGTGAACACGGATATTGCGAAATCACGGATATAGCGAAGTCATCTTGGATCCCCAGCTATGTAAATTTAATGAATTTCGTATACGGTTATAACGAATTACGGATATAACGAAGTAATTTTTTAGGTCCCAGTTATAACCGAGTTTTGCTGTATACAGATTTTTTTCCAAGAAAAGACAAGTCAGAGGACTAATGAAAAAAAAAAGAAAAGAAAAAAAGACAAAATACCGGTACACATTCATTTTTTACTGATACATAATTTTTTGAAGTTAAAAGGCAAAATTGCTGCCACCTCTGATTGTTGTGACTCCAGCTTGGCACACTGTGACACTATTGTCCCAACAGAGTCTGATGTTTTGTATTTAATGAATTTGTTTGTAATTTTGAACACAATGAAACCAATCCAACGATGTTCTGTAACACCTTGACCTTCTTGGATGCATGCATTTTACGTCCAGATTTAAACATCAGGGGCCCGTTTCACTAAAAGGCGTAAGATACGACGAAACTTAAGTTAGGCCTTAGGGCGTACGCCAAAATTTAGTCCGGCGTAAACTGCGTTTCACTAAGAGGCGTACGCCTGGCCGTAAACACTAGTATCGGACTAGGTTAAGGCCAGAATTACGTCCTTGACAACGAGCTTATGCACTTGCACAGACAGATGATAAACAGTAGAAAGGAAGATAGATAGATAGATATATAGATAAATAGATATTCTTTAGATAGATAAAAAGATAGAAACTTGTCAATTGTGTTTGCATGAGAGAGAGAGAGAGAGAGGGGGGAGAGAGAGAGACGTAAAGTATTCAGGCATATTAATCCTGTTTAGTGACAAAATCACACAGCAAAACTTGCTAAAATGTTTTATTTGAAAGATATATTTGAGGAAGCATATAGGATATGTTCATTCAAAAGAACTATTTTGTTATCGATATCTACGGGGATTTGACCATGTTTCGAACACCCTTTGAATTTCTATTTTGATCATGCGTCAATTATGGACCGAGTATAAATATTTTTTAATTAAATTTTCTGGTTTCCTCTTGCTATATCATTTAAAGAAAATCAGTGATTTTTTTCTAAAAATAGAAAATATAGCGAATCAATGCAGTAATGAGCTTTTTAACCATGAATTGGACAATATTGAGCAAGCATCGAACAACCATACAACAGATACTAAAAAGAGCGAAAATTTAATATTTCATGCAAAAAAAACAACAACAAAAAACATATTAAGATTGCGTCAATGTAAAATGTGGAGCAAAAATGACCTAGGAAATAATTGATGAATTCCAAGTCTAATTTTTTTCCACAATTTGATTCCGAAGTTAGTTTTTACATTTTGACAATACTGAAAATACTTTGGTGACTAACCTTAGTTAGACTACCTAAGCTAACACCTTTTACTCACTAAAAATGAAATAATAAAGAGGAAAATATAAAAGTCAATAATTCACTTAGTGAGTTTTAAATTTCAAAATATCCCTCTCACACATACATGTATTTTCCGTGGAAGTGGGGGGGGGGGGTTAAATGCTTGAAATGCTAGTCATTTCTTATACAAATATACCTTTGTAATACATGTGCATCATGTATGTATATTTTCTGCATTATTCATTGCTCAATTTACTTAAAAATATGAAACGTAAATCAAATTTTTGAATAAAAATAATCAAATGAAAACTATTTATCAATTGTCTAAATATGTCATTTTAACATGTAAACGGCAAGTGCAAATATAAAGAATGTGCATAAAATATGTAAGAAAGTTTCAAATCGAGAATTGATATCACCTATCAAAACTCTCTATTTTCTTAATTTCATATGAAATTAATAAAATTTACATGACAAATTGTTCAATTTAACATTACGGTCAGCAGCGATATTCTCAGCAACAGAATTAGCAGTTAATTCCTGTTTACGCCATAAGTTACGACTACCCTTGGCTAGGCGTAGATTTTTGTCTTAACTTAAGGCGGGCGCAAAGTTACGCCTTTTAGTGAAACGGACCTTAGTCCAAATATTTGACTTAAGTCCGGACTTACGATAGGCGTAAGGTTACGCCGGGCGTACGCCTTTTAGTGAAACGGGCCCCTGAGTTATTTGCTATTGACACAAGCAACTTAAAAATTTCCAGATTTTTTTAAAGAACTCAGCAGATCAGTAAAACTATTAATCAAATTGTGGTCTCTCAACCATTTATTTCTTGTGTCAAAACAAGTTAAAAATGATTTTGGTTTCACGCGAAATATGTACAGATTGCATAGTGACTGTCATAGCTCAAAAGCCCATTACTGAGTGGCCAGCAATGAAATAAACTGGCGTCACATTGCTGTTTGACACAACTATACATGTTTTAACCCAAAATCGAAGCTCTTGTAAAAACGGTTTTGTTTTACCAATTGATGTTGATTTAGTCGGTTGTTCATTCCTGGACAATTTCAATTGCATTATTGTCAGATCTCAGTTGATTTTATTGTTCCTCCAAAGAGTAGTTCTATAAAGTGTTTGACGTATGTTCATTGAGGAAAGTTAATTCAAAAGGAAAGCTGTTCCTTGTTCATACATCTGCCTATTTCCTCTCATCTGATGTGAATCTATTCAGGGTTGTCTCTAAAAATTGTCGAAGAAGGAAGAAATAAAAAGTAGAAAGGGGGTCTGAGGGTCTAGCTTATAGCTAGATTGTGTTTGAAATGCAAAAAAAAGCTGGGTTATTATGTCACTTTAGGCAGGGGTCATATTGAGAATTTACTGGTGATTTACACGAGAAATGGAAAGGTTTGGCTAATTGCTTCAAATAGCTTTGCATGTACACAAGGGATAATCTAATACCAATGGCAAACATTGTTGTTGAGAGATCGAAGCATACATATCCATCATTTTCATGATATTAATCTTTGAAAAAAAAAAGTACGATCCAACTCTTTAATTCAGTTGAGTTCGAGAAAGAAAAAAAATCTAAGCGTAATGATATGGTGATCATAATGACTTCTGTCATATTTTAGGGCTTATTAAATGGCTATAATGTCATATTGGCTTCAGCTGGGGTAAGGTACTTCCATGATCAAGCATCAGGCATCTGCTTGGGCTTAATAGTACGGACCAAAGACACCTGTATTCTTCATACATTAAATACTTGATCTTTTAGACTTTGATTAATTATTTCTTAAAGGTACTTATCTTTAATGCAGGATTTATTTTTATACAGTTAGGTACCTAATTCTATAAGCCATATATATAATTATCTGTCTGAATTAATGATGTACGCATTAGAAAATCCATAAATGTGTGCAATACCGGTACACATTGTAGTTGAACTCTTTGTGTCTACCTCTGCCATGCTGTATCATTTATGTATGAAATTCATGGACACACATTCTCATCACGAGAACAGCAATTTAAACCAGTGTAGTACTCCATTGACCACTGAAATGTAAATTTTTTATGCATGTCGTTGGTCGAACATTTGGCCTTTTCCTTTTCATAGTTTACAACTGCCGTTCTTTTCACGTATAAATACCATTTAGGTAGCGGTATTTGCTTTTCAGCCATGTCCATGCATATTCCATGTAATATGCTAAAAAATGTTATTAAAGTAATTTAAATAATGAAGTATTTATGTTCTTGATATCAATTTTTTTTTATAATTAAGAAATATATTTATGCCCATGCAGGAAAGGGTCCAAAAATATTTCGCAGGGTGTGTCGGGCCAACTATAAGAGTAACACATAAAATCCAAACCAAAGAGTTCATATATTCCTGTGTCCTGAACTGTTTAACTTTGCTATCTTTCTCTTACGTGTTCTTTTAAAAACTTTATATAGAACTCTCTAAATGCATTTTTTCGTTAATGAGTTAATTATAGGTTTAATTTTTTTTTTTTTTTTAAATTGTTAATGGAAGATTTTATCATTAATTCTAAGCTAGGCTGTTTGGAATAAATATTGATTGTCACTCAATAGGTCCAAATTTTTAATGAGACTGAAATGTAATCATTGATGCTATCAGCATGCTGTACATGAATTGATATAGTGATGATTTCTGATACAGATCAGATAAAAGCTTAAAAGAAAAGTGTATAACACACTTCCCAATTATTTGCAATATTAATGGAGATTGGGGGTGTCTTATTGTACGTACTGTATGTAACAATAGAGGAATTGTTCCATCAGTCTCCGGTTCCAGTATTGTTGCTTTCTGATATTACTGATCTTTTATTGATCGATGCTCAGGAAAAAGATCTATCAACAGCCACAATAAAATAAGTTTTAAATTTTATCAAATTATTACGATAATTTCCAATTTGAGATCTGGTTTTCAACCATTAATTAGATTACGTTTATACACCCCCCCCCCCCCCCCCCCCAAAAAAAAAACAACAACCCAGAATGAACTTATATCTATTAAACTTGTACTATGTCAGTATGTATTATATCAGTTTTAGATAAAGAACACTTTAAACTATTTGAATTTTTGATAACTGTTGATCAAGGTCTCAAATGCAGAGTTATTTAGGTTTATGATAACTACGGTAAATCTTTTCTTAGTTACATACACTATTGATTGCTTTTAAGTGACTTATGCTCAATGACACTCTATATATTTGTCATGGTGAGCTAAAATCCAATGAACATGCAGGTAGATCTAGTCCGAAATATCTGACGTTTTCCTGGCATTTTAAACAATTTTTATATTTTTTTGCCAGGAAAAGTAAAATATCAAAATCGTTAAAAAAGCAAGGAAAAACGTCAGATATTTTGGACTACTTACGCAATTGTAAAGAGACTTGACTTTCATAGTTAAATTTCTGGCCTGAATTACTTGTTAAATATTTCAATTTTAAGAGGTATGATTTGTCATCTGTAATGTTATAAAAATTCTTAGGTATTGTATTTAGACAAACGGAATGTCAGACTTTCAATATTTTATTGATATATATATCTGAGATGAAAGCAGTTTTAATTGAGTAAAAAAACTCAAATCAATTGATATTTCCAAATGAATGAATTGAAAGAAAAATATTTTCTTGTGTAATTTTCTTTAAAAAAAAAAGTTCCTTAATTGATTATTTGGAATTTTTTTAACTTCTGCATTGATTAAACCCAGAGGAAACGATTCATTACATTAGGTAAGAGCAGAAATTTGCTGTGTGTATAATATTCCATTTATTTGCAAATTAATTGGTATATGGGAAACAGAAGTTTAAAAAAAAAACTTTTACCGTTCATTGTGCATGTTGAATGCTGACAATAGAAGCAACCGTCCTGTTAAAGATTGATGAATTCTCCTTGTCTAAACACCAGGATGTAGGCAGATGTAAAAGCCAATTTTTTTTTTTACACCTGCATCATGTAGACTCTCTTTTATAACACTTTGGCTTTTTTTCGATGTGGACGGATGTGAATATTTAATTTATTATTGAGTGTTGATGTTCTTAACAGTAGCAATCTCCTAGCTCTCTTGTCCTTTGTATCTATTGACTCGAACAGGTGTAAATACATTGATTTTTTACCTATCTTTCAAGGTATGTAATTTCAACCGAAGCCAGAAACATTCTGCTGTGAAGCTGCGTCTCGGGTGATTACGCAGTGCAACGCTCTAGTCTTGGTGAACACTAGCTGGCAAAGGTAAGTCTCTCAACAGGTAAAGGTACAGCAATCATGTTTGTCAGGTAACGTTATTGACTGATACATTTGTTCTACCGACTTTTGGAGACTATATATTAATTAATAATAATGAAAAAATGTTTGTGAGCAATTGGATTTGCTGCTGCCTTACATACGTAGATTATGGACCCATTTTCAGTTCCCAGTCTGAATACTGCTTTCGCAATTTGTAAGTGAATTTTTTTTAAAAATACTTGTCAATGATAAGTTTTGAAAAAATGTCATTACATGTACAGTAAGACTTGGTTATAGGGAAGTCCTATGGACCAATGGATTTACTTCATTATATATCCATAATTCGTTATATCTGTTCGACAAATTCGTATTAATCGCTATTGCAAATTCACTTATACATGTTTTCTTTTACCAGACTATAATTTTTGCCAATTGAGGCTTACAATAAAAATACATTACTTTGATACCTAATCGAATTGTGAGTCAAAAAATTCAAATAAAAATAAATTCATTCAAACTTATATGTTAAATTGTAGTGCAAACTTTTTTAAACTGTAAAGAAATGCGTTATCAAAGTGTTAAATTTCATTATTATTCACCTCTACGGGACTCAAAATCAGTTCACTATATCCATTAATTTGTTATATGCGAATTCGTTATAACCGTAAAATTTTGCAAAGAATTGTAAAGAATTTTACAGGGGACTCAAAAAAACTTCGCTGTATCTGAGAATTTGCTATATCCGTGTTCGTACTAAACAAGTTTTACTGTAATTATAGTAGATTTATCAATTCGAATGCTAAGAAGTATTGATATAGCATGTTTTGAGACCAATAACTTTGGGTATAATTGATTTATTTCAGTAGTAGCCAGTCAGTGTATGAAGTTTTTCCAAACTTAGTCTAGTGCATTTATATCAAGTATGATACATGTAGTGCACATTCAAATTTAAACCCTTGATATACTATAAGAAAGAAACCAATTTGGTATGCATTTCTCAGTGCTTATAGATTGAGGATTTTCAATAGAATTAAAAAACAGAACGGAATGTGTGGCATGGTAGACTTTACACATAATTGGACTGCAGGTTCAGATGTCGTACAACTAAATTGATGGTATTGAACTATTAGAATTTCTAGAGTAAACAGGTTACACTTCTCTACTTCTTCTCAAGTGTTATCTACACCCTGGACAAGATTTACTGTGGGATCATTTAATTTTGTGTGAGCAATTTTCGAGGATTGTGGATTTTGTGTTTATTCGTGGGGATGTACCGGTAATTTCGTGGATGCATCTGTATGCAGTTTCAGTAGGAAAACTAAATCTTTCATAATTAATTTTCGTTAAGGATGTAAATTGGTGGGTGAGGGCTACCAACGAATACCACGTTAATTGAGCCACTAGAAATTCTAATGCTTCCACAGTATATTTTTATACCCCCGCAAACAAAGTTTGGGGGGTTATATAGGAATCACCTTGTCCGTCTGTCCGTCTGTCCGTCCGTCTCTCTGTGCAATCGTGTCCGGTCCATATCTTTCCTATGGAGAAACATTGGAAGTTCTTACTTCACACAAAGATTGCTTATGACCTAAGGGTGTGTCGTGACCTTGACCCAAGGTCATTCGGGCAAGGTCATATATTGGGAAAATGTTTAAAAATCTTCTCAAGAATCACAATGCCACAATTTGTGAGATGACTATGCAAGCAATATTGTAGATTCAAAATTGTTAAAAGCATAACCGCCTGATTAATACAGAGGCCCCAAGAGGGGTTCAAAGCTTAACATTAGAAATATGTATAGGGAAAAGATAAAATGATACAAGGAACTGTTGTTCAGTTAAGCAAAGTGGCCCATGGGCATCTTGTTTTGTTGGTTCTTATAGTCTAAGAGCTTTTTCTTCTTGTTCTTATGAAATACAGCATTACATATTTTTCTCATTATTAAGGTGTAGCAAGTGCTACAAGAATTTTAAATGAAGAAATATATGCTTTGACTTTGACTGCCCAAATATAGGCTTCAGCATTTTTACTATAATAACTATACATATTTTGATAATAATATATTCTTACCGTATTCACTTTTGTTATTTTATTAAGCTTAAGTGAATTATGAATAAAAATATTTGAGGTATGGAATGGAACAAGTGATGAAAAATTAAGAAAATATATACATTAGACCTCTGCATTTTTCTTGAAAATGATGCAAAAAATACACCTATACAAAACCTGATAAATGTCATTTCATATTGATATGATAGTGTTGTGTTGTGCATGTACTATGCCTAAAAAGTATTCAGGGTTTGATATATAGTGCATGAGCAGGAGGCTTAAAATTTTCTTACAAAGCACTTGCCGTGCTCTATTTTAGCAAAGTATCCTTACACTACATAAACCCATAGTATACTACCGGTGTACAAAAGTAGATGAGTATTCGTAATCATTCACACTATCAGATACTTGAAAACCTAAATTTAAGATGGTGTTAAAGGCTTTTAAATCAAGTGCAGATGTATCAGGAAGGAAGGGTCTGGACCCCTCTCTTTGGAAATTTCAAATTTCTTAAATCTGACCCCCTCCCCCTTTCCCTTAATTTACCAATTTAAATATCCTTCAGACCCCCCCCCCCCCCCCCCCAAAAAAAAAAAAAAAGGATTTACAAATTAACTGATTTACAAGTTTCAGTGACTATTTGTTCTGAGCCATGGAACAAGTACAAAAGAAACATCTTTCAATGGATTGGTCACAAAAGATATCAGATTCTGTTATAAAGTACATGTATATGTCTGCCTGTTTTTATTCCCTGTCAGTTGGGTTTAAACTCAATTTTGTCATTGCAGCTTAATGTTGCATAACACCTGGATGCATCAATACATGTCAAATTGCCCGTTTCCAATATATCTTTTCATATAGGCAACTTTAAGTTATTATTTGGAATACATAAAACTGAACTGCATTATATTAAAAGTACAAGATATGAAATGTTATGAAGTCATTAATGAATGTGATTTGAGTTTGTAAATAAAAATTCTTTTAGAATTATGGATAAAAATTAAAATTACAATTAACACCTCCACTGATCTTTAATCACGGTATAACTTAAGGACAGCAAACCCAATTCATTATGTTCTTATTCATTCCACTCAACCGAACACTAATAATTTACAATAATAACAAAACACATGATTAGTGAAGGAAGTGCTTATTTGCTGCATTTACCGGTATTTACACGTACAAATACATATGTGATCCTTCAGACTTCTCTCTGAAATAAAGCAATTATTTACATTTTACTGTGCACAGTCCTTCCATTTTTAAATGTCACTAAATAAGTGGATGGGTGTGTGGGGATTGTGTAAGTGCGGCAAAGAAAAGCCTTCGAATGAGTGAAAATCGTGCTTATAAGTTGAATACCTGTTCTACAGGTTATATGCTATAAATACTAGCCAATGGCAACAGGTTTAAATATATAAAAGCAAAACATATAACATGTGTTCTAGTACTTATGATAAATTAATTTTCCACAATAGTTTACAGATAAACAGAAAAAAATGTAGGTCTTTAACCTAAATTTTTTTAGAGAGGTTGTGTCAAAGTTCACTGCATGGTTCATTTTACTTCAGAAATATCATTGAAAAAGGACAAAATTATTGCCCGACATTACATTAACTGCTATATACATGGATATTATTAGGTTAAGGTATAAATTCAATATCTACCAGATAATAACACTAAAAACTGCCTTTGGGCATTTTAGGATTTATGAATTGAGAAAATATAACGGACTTGTCGCAAACAGAGAAAATTCAAACAAAAAATTCAGACTAATTTTTATTTCTTAATTTTTCTCCACTAAAAATATTTCGGCATCACAAATTAATGTTTTATAGAATGAAAATTTTATTATTTTCTCTTATTCTGATGTACGTAATTACAACAGTCATATTTATAGCATATGCGCAGATTTCTGCGCAGATATGCAAAATCTTGAATTGGGTCTGTCGTCCTTAACAGTTTTGTATAGGAACATTAATTTATAAAGTCTAAAACAAGTAAGGGGTGACTTTAATTTTTTGACTTTCATTGATTAAATCACATCCTTCAACTTTTTCAAAGTTTTAAAAAAATATGACTATACCCATTGGCAACAAGATCATATGCGAATGAATTGTTTATAAAAAATTGTCCTACAATATTGAATTGAATTTTGACTTTGTTTAGACTAACAAAATACCTGTCAGATAAAATATTTAGATTTTTAAGGAACATTTTAATTTTTAAATGATTTTCACGTTATACAGTAGGTGCACTGCATGAGCGTTTCCATTGTGCTTTTATGGGGTTTTGATATAAGAAATAAAGTAAAGAAAAAGTAAAAATCATATGCTGTCGAAATTTAATTATACAGAGATCATTTGAATGATGCTATCCTCAGAGTATTTTTCTTAATCTTTAAATGAATTCATTAATTCATACCAATCTACATGTACAATATAATACTGAAATCTGTAGCAAAATTTGGTGCAGTTTAATAGTTTTTGACTGCCCCCACTAAAAACCAGATTGTGGAATTCAGTAATTTTTACGTGTAAGGTAGAAAATAATATTAAAAATCAAATATTACAATAATTTGAGGGAAATCGCTATTGTAGTATTTGTTTAATCAGTGTTTTGAAGTGTGGAAAATCACAATTTCATATATATTTCTATTGCAAATGTACCTGTATTTTGGTCGATATTCTTGAAAATTTGCAAATAAACTAGAGTTGGAGTAAATTACATATGGTAAAAAAAATAAATTTTGCTTGTGTATTTTTTCCACACAAAATTCAAGTTGGTTTCTATAATTTTATCAAATTTTGCTTAAAAAAGTCACAGCAAAGATGTCCTTATATAATCAATGAACTTATAGATTAAATAGTTAAAGAAATCACTCAATCATAATAGAGGAAAGCAAAAGATAAATTTGTATAAAGCGAATGATGTTTGTGGTCAATTCCTGTAGGCCCAACAGTTACATGAAAATCAATTCATTTGACCTTATTACTGTATGCATTGTTTTCTTAGCTGTAACATTCTTTGTGTAATACTTTAATAAGCATGCATATAAAAACAGTACTATCAATGTACTTAATACTAGATGGTTTCCTAAAAACTAACAAGTGACAGAGGTAACTTTAAGGGCACAAAGAAACTGTTTGGATTATGATATGAATATAAATATAAAGTAATGTACCATGGAAATGAACAATTATAATTTCCTGAAGGCAAAGTTGTGCAGGATGAAACAGCTTGAAGATTATTAGAATGATGCAATATTCTACTTTTAAAAACCGCTACGTTTACCCTGAATATTTCGAAATAATTTTTTTTTTAAAGTTGAGATGCGGTATTGTTTTGTTACACATTCTTGTTCGATTGGATAATAAGTAAAAAGAAAGTAGAAAGTACTGAATAAATGATAAGAAAGGTCACATCATTTATCTGGATAAACGAATCCATGCACCTTAATTCTGTGTACTGATCCACAAAAACAAAGTGAATTTCATCACATTGACTTAAAACTTTGTTTAAAGTATATCTCTGAATGTTGATTTCAATGGATAAGTTCAGCACATTAATTAATTGCTTATGCAGTTTCCATCTAGGATAGTGTTACATAAAAAAATCATCACCCCTATGCTATAAAACAACAAGGCTGACAACCTTATTTGCCATTTTGGTCTATGATTTTTCAGCTGGAAGTTGTCAAAGTTTGATTTATGCATATTAATCATATTTAAAGACAGTGTAACTTTTTATCTATAGGAATCCGATGTAAACTACCGGTAGCTGTTTATGAAAATAAAATTATTATTCAGAACATCATTTGGGGGTCAATGTTCGTGGGTAGCCAAAATCTTCCTAGTTCGTGGGAACATAATTTCGTCGGTAGCAGGTTGGGGATAGTTTTGTTAAAAATCAAACAAGTACTTGTAAACATGTTTGTGGGGATGTAAGTTCATGCAAGGGGTTACCCACGGAAGCCACGAACATTGGTTCCCCATGAACAATGATGATTCCACAGTAGTGTTAATTTTAAATTTACTCACTGTTGGCCAAGATCAGGAGTCGTAAATAATGTGATGAGCTGTGGGGCTTGTTGGTTTTATATTAGTAAAGGGTGCAGACTCTTTTATACGCTAGCTGATATGGACAATGACTTGGATATTTTTGTACTCTTGGGTATTGAGACATCAACAGCACAGACAGTAATATTAGTAAAAGTTATTCCACGGTCAAGCTATATTGTATATCTTTTTTTTGGAGGGGGGGGGGGATTTTAAATTAATCTACACAACAAATTATACATTTTATACTTTGAGTTATAAAGACCAAGAAGAGGGAGATATAACATATATGTTTTAATTCTAGCTGTAATTATGAAGGCTTTGTTTTATGTCATAATTAAATAAAGTTTAGATAAGATTCATTAAGAAAATTTTAATCACTTACAGTTGCATTATTTACCTGTTTCTAGATGCTGAATAAATAAAAAGCTGAAGACTGAAAGCAATGGTATCTCCATGGCGATGGCGAATAATTCCCAACAGTCGACAGCTTCTGGTCCTGGCATGCCTGCTGTTTTTATTCTGGTGTATGACCTTGTACAGAGTTTCCAACTTCAGTCTTGGCAAACAGAAAGAAAGTGAAGTTCTTAAGGTATGTATTAAACTTAATCTAAAAATTTTTTCTGAAGGTGTATCACACCAAAAGTTAGGTTTTTGAGGTTTGTCTAATCTGTTTTCTCAACAATCAGAGAAAAATTGAAGTTTTTGAGGTGTACATGAACCTCAGTCTCAACAAACAGAATGTAAAGTTCTTAAGGTTTTATCAACCTCAATCCAATAGAAAGAAAGTGAGGTTCTTAAGGTTGTATCAACTTCAATCTCCAATTTAACAGACATAGCATACTTGCCAACCTCCAACATGTGAAAATCTTGTCATGACCAGATTTGGAAAGTAAAAAATCTGGTCATAGCGCGTAACGACATTCACGACATATTTACCATGCATTTCATAGGTATATACAATAGATATATGTGTTAAAACTTATGTGTAATACTTTATTGCAAAGAAGCATTTTAACTAACAGTTGCTGATTTTGAATATTTTGTTGAGTGATCTGACACAGAAAATGGTAGGTTGTGTTCAGCTAAAAAAAAAATGCAAAAAGAGTTTCTGCTACATTAACTTTGCTTTTGAACTCTGTAAATGATGGCATGAAAGTTGTAAGTGACTTAATTGGAAGACTTTTGTGTATTAAAAAGCGTTCTATATATGACTTAGCGTTTTTGAATGTTTAGTCAGATCAAAATCATTGCCATGACGAGGCTCCTGCAAACTTCGCGAACATTTTTCAGACTCAAGTAAAAGTTGGTTTACAGTATTAAGATTTTTTAAATTTTTCAATTGGTTAATTTATAATCAGAAGAATACTTTTATAAGAAATAAAGATATTTTGCAAGAATCACATGATATGCTCGTGCAAGAGTAAATTTGTAGATTCTGTGCTATGAGAGCAATTCATCTCCAAAAAAAAGACAGTTGTACCGGTACTCAATCATAACTGAATAGTTTAGATTGCCCATGTATACAAAGCTAAATATGACAAACATTACCTGGCCCATTGATCCATTTTCTCTTCATTTAATTCCTATTTGTGGATTTGTTAGCTTTGTTTTCATTTGTACGTTAAAGTACATTTGCTTGTATAGTTAAACAAAGGAGAAGTTAACATTTCAAAAGTACCCAGTAGGATAGTTCATTTGGTTTCTGAAATTAGCTTATACATGTATCAATAAGAAGGGCGTGAATACAATGGGGCTATAAATGGAGGGTCCATTGAAAATATCAAACAAAAAATTGATTTCCTGTTTTTTTGGTTAGATTCATGTTTGTCAATAAAAGAGAAAAAAATTCCAGCAATATTAATAGTTCAATGTTGAAAACACTGTTTAGAAATAATCTAGAGACTTGCCAAAGTAAATATCTGGATATGGAAATAGATGATGACTTTATCGAATTATTGAGCCAGCACTGTGAGCTGACTGCAGCAATCAAGTATCAAATATTTGAGTAGCAAATAAATAAAATTGCACTATCTCATCAGGTTTTTTACTCTGTATAGTGTATACTGATGTACAAATGTTTAAGTCTTTTGATGATCTAATTGTTGATGGCGGGTAAAAGACACATACCGTATACAAGGTTATTTTCGCCCTACAACACTTGCAAACGGTTTCGCCCCGTCTTAAATTCGCCCAGACACGCTTGTGTATTAAAGAGATAAAGTGGAACATTAGAATTCGCCCAGTCTTAAATTCGCCTGCTGACAAAGAGGGCGAAAGGGGCAAAAATAAAACGGGGGCGAATATTTCCCTGTATACAGTATATTGATAATCTGAGTGATAAGATGAATTGGAGAGGGTCAGTTAGGGAGGGGAAGAAGAGAGGGAGGGAACAAAATAAGGAGGCTGACAATGCACTTGGGTCAATGTCAAAATAGGTACATGTAATGAATTAAATCTTTATTGAATAATATATGCAAACTAGTACATGCACTTGCTATAATGATGATGACTATTTTACAGTTACTTCATGTAAGACATTTCCTATTCATTTTGCTATTTGCTGCTTTTTATTTTCTATATTTTTTTTCCAGAATGAAATGATATTTGCTATATTTGCTTTTTGTTTATTTTTTTATTTTTTATTTTTTTCCAGAATGAAATAATATCATTGAGTGAGAAGTATGTGCGAGCTCTGTCCAGGGAGAACACGGACATTGTGGACGGGCCTTACGCCGGCCGATTCACTGCTTACGGTATCTATATATACCATCGTCTTTATAAATAATCACAGCTTCATTACTTTCTTACCCTGTTGTCATCTGTTGAAAATTCGGCGTATTGCATATTTACATGCATTATCTTAAAATTAGATGAAAAAAAGGTTAAGAAATCACATGAATATTTTACATATGTAGTTGATTGTACATAAAAACAAAAATACATGTATGACATTAGGATGAAAGCAATAGCTTGACTTTTGTTGCCCAAAAGTCTTCACAACTGTTTCATTAAATACAAGTACCTTTATATATACAGAGATAGGTTGACCAGCTGTTTTAGTATCTTGTGAACAGTCAAAATGATAGGTTGCATAAAGATATTGCTGTGGAAATTCAGCATTTGCTAAATCTTCAAGTGCGTTGCTAAATGTCATGCATAAAAAGAAGTACATTCAGTAATATGCTAATAAAAATTCACGTAACTTGTTGAAAAATCTTTTTCCTCCAAATATTGTATGCATGGGCTAAAAATAAAAGATTTACAATATATTGTAATGGCAGCTGGAAAGGGCCTGCATGTACATGAGTTTTGTATTTTTAATGGGAAATTAATAAGTTCGATGGTATCATTTCTAGATCTGAAGAAGACAATGGCCGTGTTACT
Organism: Magallana angulata; assembly: GCF_025612915.1. Taxonomy (NCBI): domain Eukaryota; kingdom Metazoa; phylum Mollusca; class Bivalvia; order Ostreida; family Ostreidae; genus Magallana; species Magallana angulata. Next base: position 38,217,070 of record NC_069117.1, on the reverse strand, counting down.
AGAGAGCATGCTGGAACGTCTGAGTCGGCTAGAGAATCAGGTTCATCATGTGATGAACGTATCTAACTCCTCCCTGGCTAACCTGACACGCCCACTACTGACCGAGCAGAGCGAGGACTCCATACATGCTGAAGGTACAGCAACTACAAGTGTATTGTGGGTAAAATTTGTGAATCAACATGTTTATCTGTATTCCTACGTATTAGCATATACAAATACACTGCAGTATTTTTCATCAGATACATGTGCACATGAAAACAGCTGGTAGCTAAAAGAATTGAACTCATATAATAGACAGCTTGAAAAAATATTTGCATTGTTTTATTTATTGCTTTTAGATCCAATACAACACTATTTAATTTTTTTCATAATTCTGATGCTTTTGAGTTTTGTAAAATGCTACATAGACACATCTTTAGGATTGAATTGCAATTAAAACGAAATTAATATATATGTGACTTGTTTAGGTAACTTTGAATGAAAACTTGAAACAAGACTGTATGTAATTGTTAATTTGCTTGTAAAATGAAAGCATGCCAGGCAAACAGATCGGGTTCCATGAACTCTGAACAATGCATGTCAGTTTTTCTTGTCTAGCATTAGATCTAAGGAAATGGCTTGCTGCGTAGGAATTGGCATGTATACGTATTATATTATGCATGGCTTAATGATTCTAACTTTAGGTTTTACAAAGTGTTAGATTAGTAAGTATATGTTTGATGCTTAATTCTGACTATAAACTAATGAGATTGCCGAAAATTGAATTGCAGTGAAAAATGTGTCACCCACGCCTACGGTAACACTTACAACTGTTACAAGGTCCATTCTCATAGAGTTTGGACCAATGGTGACACAAGGTGTCAGAGAAGTTGGTAAATCCAAGCGAATTCAGCTAGGTATTGTATATATATACATGTACGGCTATATACAGTGACGAATAAGTTGTGTGAGCTTTTTCTAAGCGTGATATTTCAAAAACTTCAGACAATGTTTGGTAGTGGAGTTGAATGATTTGCCGATTTTGAATGCTTGACCTATTCTTGCATGGATGCAGTGTGATTTTGCAAGTATTTAGGCACATGCTTGTAGTATTTTGCTATTTTGCCTTGATATTTATTTGCAGACCATTCCTTAATTAAAGAATATAACAGTAACGCAGAAAGCAATTAACAAACAGCTATCAGTCAAGGTGGAAAATGCTATTTTTCTGTTTCCTCCATAACTCAGTGTTAGAGAGTAAAATGCATATTAAATAGTAATAAGTGTAAGTTGAGGTGTAAATGATCGCGTTGGATGATCAATAAACTCTTCTGAATTTGATCTCTTAAAGATAAATTTTTAAAAAGTCTCAAATAATATTTGAATATTTTCTAATGTTGTAGCAATCACTTGAAATTGAAGCATTATGATGTTTAAATATTCTTTTTTAACCCCCCCCCCCCCCCAACCCCCACCCCCCCCCCCCCCCCTAGATGACTTGTATACCAGGAAAATACCTTTCAAAAGATTTAGGTTCAGGAAACTATAAAAGCCCCTTTTTTAAATACATAAAATCTCTGCTATAATGTTTCATATTCACAGGAAAAGTAAACTTTATATACACGTACAGTAAAACACGGTTATAGGAAACACATTTAAAATGAATTGATGTCACAACGAAGTGATTTTCATTCCCCTTGACAACATATTGTATATTACATGTTCTAAACTTGAAGAGTATTAAAATGAATTAAGGCTATAACGAAGCAACATCATCCGTCCCTGGGACTTTGTTATAATGGTGTTTTACTGTAGTTTCAACTCAAGATTTTAAGTAGAAAATTCTCGAAAACACATTGATTGACAAAATATCAGTTTGACCTTTCGCAAATTTTTTTTATATCTTTTGTGATCAGCATTGATTGAACATTTTTGGACTTTAATGTCAATGTACTTTTAGAAGGAAAATGGGTTGGTTTGATATCGTTTCTGTTGAGTAGAATGTTAGTAACTAAGAATAGATCTGCTTGTATTTTCAGCTTGGAGTTTTTACTTGTGTCTCTAATAGGATGGTAAATGAAATGTTCAATACAATACTGACTCCTAATATACATGACTCTGTCAATTTATTGCACTTGTTTTAATCACTAACACATTTATTTTTTGTCTATTGATCCTGATTTTCAATTAATCATTATTTCCGAGAATTTGTGTACTGGCCAATTAATACCTTACCTACATTGGGTCCATAACCTGTGTCTATAATTATAATAAATTGTTAGAAATGCTCTATCTATCTATCCATTAGGCCTACATGAATGTCACGTTTCACTTATAGCCATTCTGTAAAGTTTATGACCATTGATTATTTATCACAAGCATAGCAAGTATAATTTGCAATCATTTTATTCCAATTTTATTTCCCTTAATCATCACTCAGCATGCCAATTAGATGCCAAGAAACAAAATGATGATCAGTCTATCCAAATCTCAAATCATTTAAAGAGGGTTTTTTTTTTTCAACAATATACATTATTACAAACAAAAAAAATTTGATATGTGACTGATTCAGAATGCTCTCTTGTCAAACGTTTATGGCTGAATGTCACTCTGGTCATCCAAATGCTCATAATAAACTGGATATGAATACACTGTACAGTATTTTCTCACGACCTCGCCCTAGAAAAACGAAACCTTTGTGTAACTTAATTTTAGATTTCATTTCAAATTTACACAATAGAAATACTTAAACGCAACGTGAGCTGCATTTAAATACGTTGCCAAACTTTGATGTTCCTTTGAAATCACAAAAGGCCGGCCGGGTCATGGTTCTATTAACTTCCATAACATGGATCAGTCGCATTTATTTCTATGTCAGTATATTGATACCTAGCTTACAGGCCAAAAACTGGGAAAATTACAGTCAAGTAAATAATGTATGAAGAACCAGGTCTATAATTCTTCATAATTATCCTATACTCCTAAACTGAACAGTGTTTGTCCAATCAATGATTCAGTTATGAATTAATCATTGTCCCAGACAGTTATTATATGGTATAAACTGTCACCGTATGAAGAAAAAAAAAAACCCAGACATAAGTCTTTTGAAATATTTTATACAGGTACTCGAGAGCAGCCATAAATTGTATTTCAACCATTGATACATGTAAAAGATTTTGTGAAACAATTTAACAATATACGGCACACATACTTGACGAGAGTTTATAGACTTGTATTTTGTACATTCAAATATATCACTCAAGACTAGTTTTTTGTGTACCGGTACGTACTCAGTCATCTTATCTTATTTCAAACACTTTCTTATTTCCAGAGTTTAATATGGTCCATAGTCTTTGTATACTGTCTAAACTTGATCAAGTAAAACATATGGTAGTTTAATGTTCTTTATCTTTATTCTGTTTTCACATATACAACCTTTTCTCTATACACGTATTCAAAAAAAACATTCAAAATCCTAACTGAATTTTGCATACTGTAACTGTTTAGGAAAAGGTTGTACCATCTGATAACAGTTTGTTCTCTACTCCTTTAAAGGACCTCATTTTCCACTTTTCAGCCATTCTCACAATCAATAAGTAAGACAGTGTGTGTTTCTTAAACCTCAACTTAGCTAATATTTATGTTAGAGAGAAACACCTGGTCTAAAGTTTACCGTACTTCCTCAAACATTGGAAAAAAACAGAATTTAAATTATGAACACACCTTGAAATTATTTATTAATGCATCATTGATTTGAATGGAAGGGGCTTCAAAAACTCTTGAGGATTTCACAGTACAATTAATTTTTTTTCTTTTTTTGGACGGGGGGGGGGAAGAGAATTTGACTCCCTCCCAAAAAAATTTGTTTGCTTCCCACAATAAGCCCCATTAAAAATCATTGATTTATATATCCCACTCAGATTTTTGTAGTCAGTTCCTTTCGGAGTTTCGGTATCAAAACATGAGGGTCCTTTGAGACAAGAAACAGACTGCAGTGTGAATAATAATAATTTTTTTGTATGTTTAAAGGTACAACATCCGTAATTTTTAAATCATTAGTTTTTTTTGTGATTTTTCTTAAATTTGCATAACTGGTTTTTTAATTTGATGTTTAATTTAAATTGATTGTGATTTAATTTCAAACTGAAAAACATTTTCAGCAACAGCAAAATATAACAGAAATCATGCAATTTCATCAATATTTTTAGATAGTGAGAATTATCTCTCTTTTCAGTAGGACTTTGTACCTTAACTACACTTTTTGTGTGTTGATTTTGGAGTTAGTGTAATTAAAGACCTGAAAATAATTTTACCATACTTGTACATATACCTTACAGGAAAACATTATAAGCTATCATGAATGTTTAGCGATGATGCTAATTGTAAAATTATTGAATTATATTAAGTTTTCTTTGCTGATGGTGTAGAGAAATGAAAATTTAATCTGAAAATTATGCAATAACAAGTGGACTTTTAATTAAACGTCAGATCAAGATAAAATTGTCCATGTGAAGCTACAAATTTGGTGTTATTTTGACAGATCTTATTCTTGGGAAGACAGAGGCTTGTATGCTGACTGAACAGGACAAACAGGTGTACACCAAATGTGAAGGCAAGCTGGAGGTAAGGGCAGGCAACTCCTCATAGAGAACAAAATACCATTAATATAATCTTCCAACACAAGCTTTAACACTATAATACTTGTTTGGAATGGGTAGGGGTGCACTTGGTTATTTTTATGAAGCGAGACCAACCCTGGGTTTTGAAAAACAATACATTGGGTGATGTTAGCCTATTTCAGTTATTTGCCTTTAGATGTGTAAAATAAAGTTTTTGCCTATTTCGTATTGTGAGTATCTTCCATTACCATGTGCTTTGATGTGTATTCTGAGTACAAGTGTCCCTGTTTTTTTTTCAGTGGATGAGACAGATGTGGCAGTCTGACGCGTGTTATGCCTCCTATGGAGTGGATGGCTCGGAGTGTTCATTTCTGATGTATCTGAGTGAGGTAGGTAATCAACAAACAAATCATTTCTGATGTATCTGAGTGAGGTAGGTACCTCAACAAACAAATCATTTCTGATGTATTGAGTGAGGTGGGTACCTCAACCAACAAATCATTTCTGGTGTGAGTGAGGTGGGTACCTCAACCAACAAATCATTTCTGGTGTGAGTGAGGTGGGTACCTCAACAAACAAATCATTTCTGATGTATCTGAATGAGATAGGTACCTTAACAAACAAATCATTTCTGGTGTGAGTGAAGTAGGAACCTCAACAAACAAATCTTTTCTAGTGTATCTGAATGAGGTAGGTACTGGTACCTCAACAAACAAATCATTTCTGGTGTGAGTGAGGTGGGTACCTCAACAAACAAATCATTTCTGGTGTGAGTGAGGTGGGTACCTCAACAAACAAATCAATTCTGGTATGAGTGAGGTAGGTACCTCAACAAACAAATCGTTTCTGGTGTGAGTGAGGTAGGTACTTCAATAAACAAATAATTTCTGATGTATCTAATGAAGGTATAGAAAGTTTACTGAACAATTCATTTCTCAGTGGTATCTCAGTGAGGTACATGTACTGGAACGTACTTCAACCAACAAATTGTTTCTGGTGTATCAATTTAAAAAGAGATTGGAACTTCACCAAATAATTAATTTTTAATGTACCAGGATTTTAAGTGAGTCACTAAACAAATCACATCTGATATTTCTATGTGAAGTAGGTACTTTAACCTAATTATCATACTTTATCAAAACATTCAATTCTGATCAATACATGCATTTAAATGAGCTAGGTAACAGCACCAGCACCAAACATTGACCATGAACTAGTGTTGTAGCTTAGTTTTTCATCAATGACAATGTATTGTTTGAGGTACCAGTACATGTAGTACTAGTACATGTATTTAGAAGAGTTGAATGTTTCATTTGTTATATCCAAGCTTATAACTTTTTGCCCAGTATAAATTCCCAAATATCTCTTTTTTTTGACAGGTTGAAGGATGGTGTCCTAAAAGAACATGGAAAAAAAATGTCAAAGTTCCTATAGAAGATAAATCCAAAGTCCAATATGTAAAGTTTTTCTCTCATTTAGCTGTTTTTTTTAAAAAACTGATATACAGTGATGTTTAACTTGTTGTGAATTCACGTAGCTTTTCCTTTGTCTTATTATGATCTGTGTAATGGAGATGTGCTTTAATTTGCAGATTGATACCAACGACGACATTGAAGGGTTGATGAAAATTTTGGTGGACCCCAATGAGAGGCAGGGCTATGCCTGGATCAGAATGAGGATCAGAAAAATGTGGCCGAAATGGGTCCTGGCGGCAGGGAACCTGAAAGAGAAACAAAAGCTGGAGAAACGCAGGCGGAAGAAGGTCCAATATTGAAATCTATTTGTTTTTATGGATAAATTTTAGAGGACTTTAAATGGAAACCTATCCTCTTGTTTTTCCTATTAGAATTAATAAAATATTTATATAATTCTCGTTTTATAGCGTAAAAATATTATTTGATTTAAAGTACCACGGAAAAAAATGTAAAGTGGATTTAATTTAATTCAATTATTCATAATTATTCCTGAAACAGCATTCAAAAATATTTCAAACCTATTACATTTTATTGATGAAGTTGTCAATATTTGCAGATTCTTGTCCATTTGGGGCTGCTTTCTAAACAGTCTGGCTGGGGATTTGCTGAAAATCAATTCAAAGGTGAATTCAAGTGAAAGTAAACTACATATCTTAAATCATACAACATACTCTCATGTGTGAAATTTTATGTACTTTAACATTTCATCCATTTTGTAGAACTACATGCACAATGTAAAATCATTGTTTAGTTACATACTGAACTTATATGTCTCAATCATTTTATTCTTTGGATAATTCATTTTGGCAACAGGAATACTTCAATAATCTGTAGATAGGTCAAGAAAGAGACTAGCACATGATTAATGGTGTCTCTCTTAATGACGAAAAACATAGATGCATGTATAAATTTAGGTAATTTTCCCAAACATTTCATTGCATGTGAACTGTCTATGAGCATGAGTTTTATGATTGTTAGGTGGACCTCTAGGAGAACTCGTACAGTGGAGTGACCTGATCTGTACCCTGTATGTGTTGGGACATCAGCTGACCATTACCAGTGAAACTTATCAGCTGGAAAAGTAAGTTACGATCCTAAGTATAAAGTTACACAGCTGATAGAGAAAATTTACAAACTTGAAATGTACATGTATGTTATGGTGATAAACTATAGAATAGAGAAAAACTATCAAGTTGGAAAAGATGTAAAAGTTGAAGTATTTAGATAAACTTGAAATGTACGGTATTAGTCTATCTAGGAAAGCCACTTAGAATTGCAAAATACTTGTAATTCAAGATGTTAATGTACTGAAACATGCATACTTGTAGATGATAAAAGGATGCGGTATATTTATTGTTTTCATGTATACATACTGTGCTAATAATCTGCCTCTTTTTTTTCCGTAGGATCTTAAGTCAGCTGCCCGCTGCTAATTCGCCCTGTCAGAGCAGGACTGACCTACCCGTCCATATCATCTACACAGACATTGTAGGACTCAGGCAGTTCAAGAGATATGTTAAAGGAGGCTATGGCAAATTCAGGTTAGTATAAAAGTTCATCTTCTTGTGCATTTATATGACGGCTAAACTGCCATGTCTCAAACTCCTTGGAGCAGGGAAAAGTTCTAGAAGCAGATCTGTAAAGTGAAGTTGTGTGGTTTGTTTACATGTTAAAATGGTGCCTATAGTTTTGTGTGTGAATTTACGATGATACTTCCCATTTCCAGGTTAGTGCATTTGTTAAAAATAAAGTTTTAAGCAAGTAAAGTGATGATCGATATAAATAGTAAACTTTAGGGAATTTTTTGGCATGAGGTATTTCCACAGAATATATTGGACAGTTAGGTTAATCAGTTCAAATCTAGTGCAAGTTTTTGTGTAGCTATACAGCATGTCTCTCCAAATTTTCCTGTTGAGTTAATACTGATCTGGAGCTAGGAAAACTTTCAGATAAGCAGGAATTTGAGATATCAGGATTTCGTGATGCTTAAAAATGGCAGTTAGAAAGAAAAAAAATCTCTTATAGAATTATCCAGTGTTTTCAATGCACAAATACACTGAATTCAAGAGGCAAAAATTTGACTGCACCTTATGAATGGAGCTTAGCATTGCCTTACTTTTCAGTGATAACTCTTTGGCTATGCCTTTAATGTTGGTGGTTTGATATGCTAAAGTATTATATAAATTTCTGTTTTCAGCTGCTTGTTGAGAATTGTGGACTCCTTTGGTACAGAACCTGCCTACAATCTACGAATGTATGCCAAGGCCCACAAAATCCTCACCTCCTGGGGAGGACAGGACCTGCTTCCTCAGCAGTTCTTCACCATGTTCCGTAAGGCAAACTTTTCAGTCCTTTATAACTTTGTATAATTATGCTATAGATATATAATATCTATACGGTAAGCCTTGTAGATGATGTGAAAGCCTTTTATTGTTTGCATTCATTTGCCCACCTTGTTACTTTCTATCCGCAATTAAGGAAGAAAATTACCATCCATGATATTATTACAGTTAATCAAATCATCATAATTTCACTTAAGCCTTTCCTTATTCACCTGATTTCAACATTGAAATCCAAAATATTACAAAAACTGCTACGAAATTCAATGGGGCCAGATTTCAATAAAGACTATGTAAAGTTGTGGGTAATGAGTAATACCCATGAAGTCCACAAAAATTGAGCCATTTACAAATTCTAGTGAATTCACTGTCATATTTTATTTTTGTGAAAAACTTCATAAAAAATTATATTGTAAATTTATCTAACTAAATTGGTTTATAGATTAGATAAAGAGTATCCTAGTTTTTGTTATTTAATTGTTTCACATTTGTAATGTGGTATTATTAGCATGGTACATGTACATAGAAAGGTGTAAAAACACTATAGAAGCTAACTGTTACTATTCGTTATCCATTTGATTATTTTCTCGGTTTACTTACTGTTTTTTAGCTCACAGTCCTGACAATTCTTTTATGGGATTTGTGGTGGAACAACATTTGAATGACTCGGATGTGAAGGGAATCAAACGAGAGAACTGGGCTTTGGTGTATGGCAAAAACGACTACATGTATGAGGTAAGTTCATACACATACAATAAGCACCCGGCATTAAATGTATTTTTTTCTATAGTTAACGTAAGATTATTCCTGTACTAGGGTAATAACATTTTACTAAATACGAGTAATTGTTATAAATATAGTACAGGGAATCATCCTACTATTATAAAAGAAAATATTTTAACATTAGGTACCTATGACACATATGCGGTGATTGATTTGAACATATTTTATTGTCTGCTGGTGTGAATAAAAGAATTGGGCACAAGTTCTTAAAACTTAAAATGCCCTTTCCTACATATGGTGATTTCCAAATAGCTTATAGTTAAACTTATTAAAAGAGAAGATTCCAGAATGTAATTAGACAAACAACTTAATTTAAGGAATAATGACTCATTCTTTGAGTATTATGAGTTGATGTTTTCGGTTGGGCTTTATGATAGACTTTATCATGTCCTGCCAATAATTATCACCATAATATTTATAAAGAATGATTCCCTATATTATATTTATAAAATTTTCAGCAATCGTATGGTTGAGATATTATTAGGCTATTACCTTTTTGTATAATTATGCAGACTCCCCTTGTACCCCACACTATATCACTGATTAAATTATTGAAATTAATACTCTTTTATCATTTTGTATAATTACGCAAAGCCTGCTTGCACTCCGCACTATGTCACTGATCAAATGTATTGGATTATAGTTAACAAATTTTATTATACCCCCGCTCCGAAGGAGAGGGGGTATACTGTTTTACCCTTGTGTCTGTCTGTCTGTCCGTCTGTCTGTCCGTCTGTCTGTCCGTCCGTAAAAAAAATTTCTGTCGCATTTATCTCAGCAACTATTTATCGCAGATGCTTGAAATTTTAACACAGTGTTTGTTAAGGCATGCCATATCGTGGGATATATTTTTGTATCAATCGGACGTCAACTTCCTGTTAAATGACGACTTTGCTTATTTTTTAACCAAAATTTTCAAACAAATTTTCGTCAAAGATTTCTCAGCAACTGTTTATGGCAGATGCTTGAAATTTTAACACACTATTTGTTTTGGCATGCCATATTGTGGGATATATTTTTGTATCAATCGGACGTCAACTTCCTGTTAAATGAGGACTTTGTTTATTTTAGCCAAAATTTTCAAACAAATTTTCGTCAAAGATTTCTCAGCAGCTATTTATCGCAGATGCTTGAAATTTTAACACACTATTTGTTTTGGCATGCCATATTGTGGGATATATTTTTGTATCAATCAGACGTCAACTTCCTGTTAAATAATGACTTTGTTTATTTTTTGCCAAAATTTTCAAACAAATTTTCGTCAAAGATTTCTTAGCAGCTATTTATCGGAGATGCTTTAAATTTTAACACAGTATTTTTTAAGGCATGCCATATCGTGGGATATATTTTTGTTTCAATCGGACGTCATCTTCCTGTTAAATGAGGACTTTGTTTATTTTAGCCAAAATTTTCAAACAAATTTTCCTCAAAGATTTCTCAGCAGCTATTTATCGCAGATGCTTGAAATTTTAACACACTATTTGTTTAGGCATGCCATATTGTGGGATATATTTCTGTACCAATCGGATGCCAGCTTTCTGTTAAATGTCGACTTTGCTTATTTTGCATATTCACATCAGAGCGGGGGTATCACTAGTGAGCATTGGCTCACAGATATCTTGTTTGTATTGTTATCTCATACAAAGACACTCGAAAATGTAAATATTTAAGGAATAAAGACCACCTAATACTTTAGTTCCCAAATGTGTGGTTGCTTATTTCTCCTTCTTGAAGTATTTTGTATTTGATAATTATGCTGAATTTGATATTGGCATGGTTGAAGGTATATATAATTTGCTCCCTATTTGATGTAGAAAGGAAAAATGTCCCATATTTTCTTTCTTTATATTCTTATTTGATAACTGCATGCATGCTATTGGATGCATTCTAAATTGACTAATTAATCTTTACTTGATTGCTGTAATTTTCAAAAACAAATCTACTTATAGGTATATATTATTAATCTTCTAATGAAAAACAATTTATTATCAACTTCATTGTTACAATTAATCGTCATATAAACTTGAAATTATATTTTGATTAATGCAAACCTATAGCAGCTGCCGCTATCTGTGATTTTTTTTTTTCCGGTTAAAATTGTACCTATTTTGTAATTAGTTTCAGCTAAAGAATTTGCATATACTGAACTTTGTTAAAGTATTTTTAAGTTAAAGTCTTAGTCCCTTTTTGGACCAAAATCCAGTAACTTCCAAATTCAATGATTTTAACTGCTTCATTTCATGTAAATTAAATCCTTAAAAAATCAATTTTTTAATTACTTTTGCTTTTTTTGTTATCAGAATGCAACCAGAGTGTCCTTATACAGGGTACGATGATTGATATCTGGTGTGTTAATTGGTTACTAACCCCACACCATTTGGTTTTAACTTTTAACTGTAGTGTGTATTAAGTCTGCATTAATGTTTTCTTTCTATGAAAAAATGATTCACATTATATCACTGCGATTACTAATCTTTTGAAGGAAGGAAATATAGTTTTATCAGACAATTTATTTATTAACAAGAAAGTTTGTCAGTTGAATTTTAATGTTCTTTTTCATATTAATATGTCATTATGTATATATAGAAATCTAATAAAAAATGATCAAGGATCACTGGCAATGCATATACATGTACAGTCAAACTTTGTTATCTCGAACTAGATGAGACAGTTGAAAAACTTCGATATATCCCAATATTCAAGATATCGAGGGTAAAATACTTGAAAAATAAGTGGTTGGGACTTACAAATCACTTCGACATATCCAATGAATTTGAGATATCAGTGTTTGAGATATCGAAGTTCAACTATATATATGTAAAACACTCCAAACCATCTCCACTTTTCTTTTACAGCTCCACTTAAGAATAACCCATTTATAAATGAAACCAATTTGTAAGATACATGTATATGAGCATCAAAACATAACTATTTGTATAGGGGGGAAAAAAGCAAACAGATTATTTTATGTAAGTTTCATGTAGTGTTTTGTTGCATTGTGAGATTAGCTTTTGAAGGAGGGAGCCTAGCAGGCATAGATTATTCATGAAAGCAAAAAAGAAATTAATTGAGTTGGCCCACTGTCAGTACTGGTAACTAACTGAGAGACTGCAGGCTGGTCAAAGGTTTCCATCAATGGAAAATATGCACAAGTTGTTTCCAATTATGACAACAAAGGTCATTTTCAGCAATACTAATCTTAGAATATCTAGGTCACTGTAACCTCATTATATGAATTAGTTGTGTGAGAAAGTATGAGCTTTAATTAATTCAACTTTTATGCGGATTATATGCTCCTCTGTCTTGACTCAAGATCCTAAGACAGTGGAAAAAATTTTGCTTTTCTCAATCTTTACAGCAATTAGATATTTCTATTACCAGTAGAATTCAATAATATGATAAAATGCCTCTTGTATTTAAATCTTCTGGTAAGTTGAAATGCCCATACATATTTTGTAATACTTCAAAAAAATCGTTCGACAGTTTAAAAGAACTGAGGACAATTGATTAAAATTTTTCTTGATCGTGAGATCACAGAATGAAGCTTATGTTAACAGGTGTATCAGATATACATGTATACCCATTAAAAGACCACAAAGAACAAAGTGGTTTTATTAAGAATGAATAGATAGCTGTTCAAGGTTGAATTCAATTGCAGGATCCCAAGGTAAAAGCTCTTCCTAAAGTAAGGAGGTATTTTCGTTAACTCATGAACTGTAGCAAGAGATTTAACTCTTTAATTTTTTAGATCAAATTTACTGTATGTCAGAAAGTTGAGTCACCATGCTCCTTGAATTTTATTCCCACTACATGTATTTCTTTTCATATGCTGACATAATCAAATGAAAAAAAATTGATATGCACCAACCTTATTATTATTCACTCAGAATTACATTCATTAAAGCCAAATACTTGTCACTGATTGTGGGTTTGATGGCATGGTTTCAGGGCAAAGACAAGTACCTAAATACAATCAAGAAAAGACTAGAGGTCCACGGCACGGTTTATGTGGACGAGAAGGCCAAGACTAAGCGCTCCTACATGCCCAGCTTTGTCACGAACCATGGTCTGCAAAAACCAGAGGATTTCCATGTACTGCTGAGAAAGTCCAAGGTAGCAACTGTTATATTAAAGTTAAAACTATACTTGAATTATTGAATACAAGTTGCTAGACTTAATAGTTTATGAATTTTAGCAGGGTTTTTTTCATGCCATGCATATTGATAGTGCATAGTTGATTTTTTAAAATTTAAATTAAAAAAAGAAGAAAAAGAAATCTGTGATTAAATTTTAACAACTAGGAAAAAATTAAGAAAAGAGTTCAAAAGATGTTTTTATGATAAAACAATAAAAAGGTAGTTAAGTATGAACTAAACTGTTTTGACATATTTTACTTTTATCTCATTTGGTTTTACAAATGAATCATTATTTAGGATTAAACTGTTCTAACTCTTGTAGATATTTGTTGGTCTCGGATTTCCTTATGAAGGTCCTGCTCCTCTGGAAGCCATAGCTAATGGTGCTGTTTACCTCAATCCTAAATTTGCAACCCCCCATAGTAGTAAAAATATACAGTTCTTCAAGGGCAAACCAACAGCAAGAGAGGTAAGATCTTAGAAGATTACATGGGGGCTGTGCATTCTATTCTGCATTACATTAAGTACCATATTCCCTCTGTAATTCACCTGATAATCAAGACCCTTTTCCACTCTGCTGTATTTTCAATATATAATTTTGTGAAGACTGAATCCTCTGTTCATTTTATTGAATGAAGTACCGGTATTTATGAATGAGCTTGGTGTACATGATACACTTGGACTGGGTAAAATCTTTATTTTCCTCATTCTGTAGCTGACCAGTCAACATCCTTATGCTGAGCTGTTCATTGGTGAGCCGTATGTATACACAGTAAACATGCACAATGACACACAAGTCCTAAAGGTGCTGGACAAAATTCTTCAGAACAAAGAGGTTAGTCCATTTAAAGACTGAGGTCTGTATACTGTAGATAGGGAAAAGATTGCAGTGTTTTTAACTAGGGGCTCCACTCTGTGGGTGCCCAATAGTCCATCTGTTTGTCCTTCCATCCATCTGTCCATCCGAGATCGCTTGTCTTTAGCATATATGTTTTTTTCCCCTTGGCCAAATCTGGCTCATACTTCATCCATAGGGTTCCTTTAGGTAAAGGGTGTGCAGTGACCTTGAACCATGATTCTAGGTCGGAGGTTAAGGTCATAGCGGACTTATAAATAAAATCCTTGTATGGGGCATATCTTCTCTCCCCTTGATCCGCTGTAACTCATACTTCACTCACAGAGTGTCTATGGTCAAAGGGTGTGCAGTGACTTTGAATGAAGTTTGTAGGTCAAGGGTTAAGTCATATCAAACCACACAAAAATCTTTTTTTCAGAGTATATATACTTTCCACTAAGCCTGATTTGGTTCATACTTCCCATTCACAGAGCTTTTGAGTAAAGGGTATGTAGTGACTTAGAACTAAGTTTCAATGTCAAATTTGAAGGTCATAACAGAATTTCTAAAGTATAGGTCAAGGTCAAAGCAAAATTATCTGAAATTCTTTTCATTTTATTGTCTATTATTCAAGCGGGGTCCTTTGAGATGGTCACCATCTCCACATTGTCTAGTTTAACTATGTTAGCAATTAGACAATTTTCCGTGAACATAAAGCCACAGTAAATATTGAGCGATGTATTCACCATCTCTGCCATTACAGATGTTATTGATAGATGCATGATAGGGCCTAAGTTACCATTTTCCAATCGTAACCATAGTACTGTAAAAAAATATCAAGCATATATATATGATTTAATACAACTAATGCTAATTAAACCATGGTAATTATAAGGTAAGATTCATTTCATCTTTATCAGGATTAATTATTTTATGATGAAAAAATTGATTATCCATGAAATTAGAAACATCATGAATGGTACTAACACAGGAAATCATGAAATCTTAGACATAGAGAATTAAAGACATTTACAATATTCAAAAGCTACAGGTGATGGAAATATATTGAGATATATTTCAAGGACCTTGCACATGTACATGCATTTATTTTTATAAAATCACTAAATGATAACAGAGTACCGGCATACATTGTGTATGTACGACAGCTATCAGAATTGAAGAGTGAAGGATGAGATTTTCATGATATGGAAAGCCATAGATGGTGATAATGTTTAGGCTTTTCAGGCTTATGCCCCTGATATCAATTATCAGGGGTACAGGCTTATGCCCCTGTTATCAACTATCAGGGGTACAGGCTTATGCCCCTGATATCAACTATCAGGGATATAGGCTTATGCCCCTAATATCAACTATCAGGGATACAGGCTTATGCCCTTGATATCAACTATCATGCCCCTGATATCAACTATCAGGGATACAGGCTTATGCCCCTGATATCAACTATTATGCCCCTGATATCAACTATCAGGGATATAGGCTTATGCCCCTGATATCAAATATCATGCCCCTGATATCAACTATCAGGGGTACAGGCTTATGCCCCTGTTATCAACTACTGAGATCAGTGATACCAGTATCTTATTTTGGTTTTTCTAACGCTGTCTTTCTGACAAGCTTTTCTTACCACTTTAGAATTTTTTTTGACTTTAGATATCATATATAATGAATGACATTTTGACTTGATACTGATCAAAGGTCAATGACTTAGCAAGTGTTTTTAACAAACAAATTTTTTATAATTCATTTGAAACATGTTGTTATTCTTTTTATGTAGATAGGTATTTAAACAATTTAGTTCTGTTGATCTAGAGTATGCAAAATGTAAGTCAAGTTGCACACCTTAGAAACTATGCATGTTGCTTTTGCACATATGTGAGGTATTGTGTATTGAAAGGCTTTTTTTTTTTTATAATTTATTTCTTTTTCAAAGAAACAGACATGCAGAATTGATATAGTGTTTCTTCTGTAGTTCACATATTGCATTGATGTTATTTACTTATACATGTACATTTAATTTCTTGAATTATATACCTGCAGAATAAATCAAATCACACAATTATTTTGGAAGAAAAGAGCTAAAGAATAGTTATATGTGTACATGCAAACATATTACTCATATTTTTGCATAATATGTAGGTAACACATATTTCAAGGTGTCATACAGTTTTGTATCAAAGTTAAAAAAAAAAAAATTCTCACACATTATACATAATTATGAAGATATAAGCAAAATGCACATCAATTCTTCTTGATTGTGACCTCCAGGTCAAACCTTGCATGAATTTGAAGGAAAGTCTTCATTGGTTTTTCAATAGAGGTAATTAATTAGATACTGTGCATTAATCAGATTACTGGGCTTCTAAGTACATATTCAAACCTTTAAGCCTTATTGTATCAAGGCGTTTCAAGACAGGATAATTGCTCCTCCTTTTTCTAACAGTTAATTGGTTTAAGCTATGGGTGCACAGTTGAAGTTTTTATTAAGGTTTTTAACTTGAAGACACACTAACACTGTAGCCCTCATCTAAAGCTGTTTCTACATCAGACCTACAAAAAGGTTGTGGTTTCCCATCAACATGTATAGGACAGCACTGGTTTAGGGGTTTGTAACAATATCATGAAAATATGTTATCATGTCAAGTTTAATTCCAAGAATAGCACATGAAGCATTTACACAGCTTTTGGGAATAAATGTACTAACTAAACTCTATCCATTTCATTACAGTCGGTAACTTTCATTGAATTTATGCAAGCATGTGCTTTACAAATTATCATGCATGTGGGTTTATTTGTACAGATCATATTTGTGCAATGCAAAATGAATTCCTTAACTGTTGCAGTTCACATCCCACATGCCATATGAGTTTACAGAGGAGGGCATGCTGCAAAGGATGAACGCCTACATCGAACATCAAAACTGGTGTCAGTTCCAGAAGCAGGAGGCAAAATGGCCGCCACATTCAGCCATTTCTTTTGTCATGGGAGCTGATGGCCAATCCTGTAAAGATGCTTGCTGGCAGCAAGGTAAAACTAGATTGTTGTAGAATTATTTTTGCAGTTTGCTGCTTGAATTTAAATTTAACAAGAAGAAAAGAAAAGCAAACTTTTATATTAGTGAAAATAGAATTGGTTTGACAAATGATCAAGTTTTTTTTGTAGCAGATTGTTTTTTTATTTTTTAGGATTGATATGTGAACCTAGTCATTTTCTGCAAATTAATTCAGCTAGGTCCATGAAGCAAGCCAAAGTGGACTGTAGTCGTGAAGATTATGTGGCAGACATTTTCTACCCAGGGTACGACCCTCACTCTAAGGAGTGTGTTTTTCAGAAAGAGGAGCTATTATTCAGCTGCGTAGGCCAAAAAACAAATTTCCGACGCTTTTGTCCGTGTCGGAACTACATTAAGGGCCAGACAGCGCTGTGTCAAGAATGTTTATGAGTAACCGGTTTCCAACTGGTTCAACTATCACCTGTGTGAAAGGTTTTACCTGAAACCATAGATATCATTTAAATACATGTAATAGGAAGCTGATGTACCCTGTGCATTTAATATCAAAAATATTTTTAAAACAGAAATATAATTTTATTTAGTCATTTTCAAACAATTTGAAAAGAAAAAGTCCTTTTTAAGAATTTATTTTAAGGGTTGTATTTTTAAATATTTTTTTTGTTTACAAATATGTTTATGATAAGATTTTTCCAATCAAAGTGAGAGGATTTATGCAGTTGGTCTTGGTACTTTCAATGTGTTCATCATTCCATATGTGTAAAATGCCTATTTTTGAGAAACATAACTTCATTATATTCATTATGTATTTATTGAACTGCATGTACTGTATTAAGTTTTAATGTACTTTAAATATTTCAAGGTGTTTGAAATATTGATGCAGTTATACCTCATGGAAATGCCCAAAACTTGCACATGCATATTCACTGTACCGGTATATTTATTAATCAATTATTAATGCAAACATGATACATCGTAACCAGCATTATCTGATTCATCTGAATTATAGGTACAGTGTATGTAGGCAGATCAAAATCAAATCAGACAAATCAAAATTTTCTTATTGGTTATTGGTTATCCCTACCTAAAGTACCATTAAAAACCATTAAAGTACCATTAAAAACTGTTTTATATTGATCAAAATCCTTTTTTTAAAAAAAACACCAAACTTATAGCCATTGGAACTTATTAAGTAAGTTATTTGTTTAATGAACAATGGGATAGATTATCATAGTACATGTACCTATTGCATAATTCAGTAGAAATCAACTAAATGCATAATTGAGTGAATGGAACACACAGTTTTACATATAGAGCTGATCTCACAAGTAACAGATATAGAGTGAAGAGTGTGATACAGTATGGTGTGTATTTATTTTATGAATGACACAATCATTGTCTTCAAAAAGCTTTACTGTTGTGCTTTATTTTATGATACAGGCAAACCTTTTTAATATCTATAACTTGGTTAACATAGGATAGAGAGGACAAACTATCCGTGGTATTTGAGATATCAATATTTGACTTATCGAAGTTCAATTACTTTATGTATTATTTTGGATTTATTTTTTTATCTGCAGGAAGCTTTAGTGAAATCAGAGACATAAATAACAGAGATTGGCAACTCCGCTATTAGCGTATTTTGTTGTTGAAAAATGTTACGGGACCAACCTTACTTTGAGAACTACATATTATATGGAAAACGATCTTAAACCAAAAGTATATTGTTTTTATGAAAAATGTGCACAGATTTTAGACATTTTTAAAACAAAAACTTGAAAAATAAGATATATACCGGCATATAAAAATTGGCCAGCTATGAAAATCGACGAAATCTCAGACGGCAGGTTGCCAACTGCGTACTTTTTTAATATTGTTTATATGACATAAACTCATGAACATATAATATTTTGAATGTTTT
This sequence comes from Magallana angulata, assembly GCF_025612915.1. Classification (NCBI taxonomy): domain Eukaryota; kingdom Metazoa; phylum Mollusca; class Bivalvia; order Ostreida; family Ostreidae; genus Magallana; species Magallana angulata. The sequence continues at coordinate 38,197,955 of NC_069117.1, read as the reverse complement.
GGTAGTAGGGTTTAGCTGTTTATATTTCGATATAATTGTTTATTAGAAAGATATACTGATTTAAACTGGGAAATCTTTACAATAGGGACCGCGCGATTTCGATCAGTTGCCAATCTCTGTTATTTATGTCTTTGGTGGAATCAAATGGCAACATCAGCTAACATATTATTTTTGTTGTTATGCATTGTATGCAGTATCATTGTATTTGAAGCACATCTTTAGATAGAAGTTACAATTAAGTGGCCTTCATTCATGGTTATAGTACTAGGGATCCATTGGCTTGAGTACTAGTCGGCAGTTTGTGTACTTAGTTACACCAAATTATTTTTTAAAAGTTTACTGAAGTTCAATACAATTCAAAAATTACATACATATATTGAACAACAAAACACATTTTTAAAATTTAAAAGAACTGAAGTGGGATGCACATGCATTTTTGAACAATAGAACGAACATAAGATTGACACATTTTTAAACAAAAGTACCAAAGAAAGATAGTAATTTTGTTTTAATAAAGTAAGGAAGAATGAAACACAATAAATGAAGTAAAATTATACACATTTTTCGAAGGTAAGTCCTTCATTCCTAGTCAATCAGACTCAAAATAGCTAGTAATCAACATTCCCAGTCAATTAGGAAAATGCAGTAGCTTTTTCTGTGGGTCAGCTTTATAAGCATTTAACACATTGTTTGGAGAAATACTAACAAACTTGACTTTTCCTACCGTAATCAAATACTCTGTACTGCAAGGTATAAATTTTGATAATTTGATAAATTTGTATGATCGAATCATATATATCGATATTTCATATTCAATATTTTGATCCTGTTGCACAATATCAAAAGAGATAGGACTAGAACAATGTACACATATACCCCGTTTTTCATGAATTAATGCTTTAATCAATATATCAGAATTGTTGGTTTTACTTTATATATAATATAAATATATGTGTATATGTTTGATTATTTTAAGATTATGCTATATATACGTGGTACGCCTTTATATGCTAGTATTTGAATGTAGTGAATTAAGAAATGATTTTATCAAACCCTTGTTGATTTATGACGATGAACTGTTGACCAGGTTAATTGTTATATTGTTTATGATGATCTATTTATTATATATGTACACTATGAAATATATGTTGTTATAATATTCCAAGATCGCCATTAATTATTATTGCTGATGATGCACTGACACAATTAATTATCACGTCTGATTGATTTATCCTTTTTTTTAAACAATTATTTTTTGAAAACTAGATTCTTGTTAGCTCTTAAGTTTATTTTTGTATCTGCTGATAAGCACACACCTGCAGGCACTGTTATATGACCCCCTTTGATTTTCCTTGAATGTGGAATTGTTCATCACTTTATGTTTCAAGCAAATAAGTTAAAATAAATTGAAAAGTCCAAATTATTTCCCCCAAGATTTAACATTTAATAGCCGAATTTTTTTAAAATCTCAGATACTGCATATTGTTTTATTTGAATAAATCCTACTTTGTATGGATCTAGGTAGTTTGTTGACTGCTGCAATCTTACAAAGTTGATGTAAAATGGGAGGGTTCAGCCATTAGAAGTAATTTTTAAGTAATGGGTCTATTAGATACATGTAAAACATTTAAAATCCTGATTGTGTAGAAGGAATGTTGCAGCAACTGAAGTACTGGCTTCCTGTAATAGATCCAAGTGCCAAACAAAAGTTGAAATTGAAATCTGTTAATGATATATGTACATGCTCCAAGAAAAGACAGGAATCAATAGAAAGCTTGATTATCAGTAAATGACCAATATCCATTTGTTGTTGCCATATTTGATACACAGCTTAAGCTATAATGCTCAAACTCAATGTCGATTATATACTTGTCTATTTCTGTCTCAGCTAGCTTATTATATCCATTCTTTTCATCATCTAATCACCTTAGAAAAGCATGTAAGTTTCCATAGAACCAAAAGTTTTTCTTCATTGTTAAAAAAAAAGGTTTGAAAATCAAATATCTTGTGCAATTTTAGTAGTGTATTGTACAATTTGTCCAGTGATTTTTTTGTACATTCAATAAGAGTGATTACTTGGGTATTTAGATAATAATCTTGTAACTGTTTTCTCCTTATCTCTTAGAGACGAATACTATGTTTTATTTACTCTTTAGCAATTGAAAGGTCCTTAGGTCTTGGACTTGCAGGTTCACTTTATAGTGATTAGTCTTTCTGTCAATCCAATATTACTTGTCCATGATATAATTTCTCTCTCCCACCCCCACCCCCTTGGCCCAATCTGGCTCAAATTTCACACACAGATTGCTTGTGGGTAAAAGGTTTGCATTGACCTTGTAAAGATTCTATTAATAAGTAAAAGGTCAAGTTCATAAAAGTCTTTAGTGAAAAATCTTTTTGTGGACCAGTATCTGCCCTTAGCCCTTTTAGCTTATACTGCTTGTGGGTAAAAGGGATGCAGTGATTTTAAAAAGAAGTTTCTAGGTCAAAGTTGAAGGTCATAGCAGATATCTTTGAAATTCTGCTTTGGAGCATAATGTATCTCTTAATGACCTGTCTTTTGCTCAAACTTTATGAAAAGACTACCATAAGTAAGGGGTGTGCAGTGACCTTGAATTGAGATTCTATGCCTGTTTTAAATTTTTTGTTCTGCAAAGTTAATACCAGTCTTTCTAAAAATTTTGTGAATTCTAGAAGTTTACCTCTACGTTAAGTGTTTGTATAATTACCTGTACATGTTGATAATTAATATGTTAAATATTTTATCTGAAATCATTCCAGACACATAGCTATAAGGACATTCATGTCCTGTTTTGTTATAGACATTGCAATTTATATTAATGCAGAAGATTCAAACTTTTTGAAACTGCTTAATTTTTATTACCTGTCAGTTGGGAGAAAAAAACTTCATTCAAATGGGGTTATTTTTGTTGCATTTTGATTCATGTGTGCATGTTAGTTCGACTTTTCGTCTTAATTGTTCATTGAAGTTACAATGTACTTGTACGTATACAAATGTATAATGGAAGAGTCACTGCAATTGGTCATATTGAGCTTTACATTTGAAATAAAAACTTCCGATACCTGTCACGTTGCTGCAAGTTGTTTTTGGATTTCTTTTGTGTTAATTGTCATGCACCAAATACCGGTAATTAGATACGACAAGTTGACACAATATTCTGCAATCTTTTTTATTTAATAGTTACCAGTCTTGTGAATTTTCTGTTATGTTTGGAAAATATGACGGAAATGTGTCAAAAATAATTATATACTTTTCTATCAAAGTGAATGGGGATTGATCGAGTGGACGCAGAGCCCCTGACATTGTGAGGTTGAGTCACTGCATGCTATTTTTACAAGCATATTGCAGAAAATTTCAACAATTATATTGCAGAAGTAATGCATAACCCACATCAGGAAATAAAAAGCATTTTATAGTTTATATTTATGTGTATTCTGTGTTGGCTGTCACACTTTAAATGAATAGAATACAAAATGATTTATTAATTTCTGATTTTTATTTTGTTCAATAGTTCAAAGTACAAGACATACATTTTCACAATGATGGAGAATAACTGTAGCAGGTTTGTTTTCACAGCTAGTCCAACATGATCATGAGATATCTATTTCATTTGTGCACCAGGCACTCTACACATACACATATCAAAATTTACCTCCTCTGGACAGACTTGTTCAAGTTAAATCATACTAGTCTATTTCCTACCCTTAACCACCAACACGTAGGTTAGATACATTCTACAACAAAGACGCATACAAACACTTGACAATGGAATGCTTCTGAGATTCTATGAGAATTTGATGTCAGCTTTGGTTGAATTAAGTTTCACTTGTTGGCACACTTCTCAATAAAGTTGGCTAGAGTCACATCTCTATGAGACAGTCCACTGTAGTCATGTGTGCTCAGAGTTATCTGCACCTGATGGTAGAAACAGAGACAGTTGTCAAATACATTAATAAATCATTGTCCGTGCATAATTTACTCGAATATTGCATTGAATGAAGGGGAACTACAGTACTACATTTTGCATGCATCATTGTAAGTTATTTTAAAAATTGTTCTTGCCTTATTGTAAACATTGAACCACTCAGGATGATGGTCCATTTTGTCAGCCTGTATAGCCACTCTTGTCATGAAACCAAAGGCCTAAAATATACAAAATACATGATAAAATATTGATGATGCAATAATTCAAATTTAAACTCCTAGCATATTTGTTATTTTTTAATTCTCATAAAACTGAGATTTACAGGTAAATAAACATATTTCTAATACATTCAAAACTTTTATATTCATGGAACTTTTTAAAATGCATCTACTGTTATCTTACAATTGTAAAAACAAACGGAGCAAACAATCAAGCAAAAAACCCTAAGATGCCATGATGGTACCCAGTACACTACTAGAAGAAGTAGACAAATGAAATAAACATTCATGTAATTCAAACAACAATAAGATATATAGGCCTTATAGTTGTAAAAAAAAATGTACAATTACGTACCTCATTGAAGTCTTTGAACAGAAACTCTTTATAGATGGCATCTCTTCCTTCCACCATGGTCCAGCCTGACTTCTTCAGAGGAGACAAAACATCATCCCTCTCGGCAGCCTCCAGTTTTGTTCTCTTAGGACTTGAAGCCTTTAAAGCAAATTAACAGCATAATCAACAAATTAACAAAAAAAAATATGCAATACATTTTATTCTGAAATATTTTTCCATCTACAACATTAAAAAAAAATTTCAACTGTTGAGTTACCAAATTCATCAAAATCTCAAAATCATTTAATTAATGCAAATAGGCCTACCCCCCCCCCCCCCCCTGTTTGAAAATTTTCGTTAAACCACATGCACTGTGCAGTATAATCCGAGATTCCTCTGACTCTAAACCCCCCTCCCCCCGCATATGTCACAATTTGAAGTCAGAGGAATCTCGGATTATGTTTACATACCATTCATTATGAGTGAATGCTGACCATGTTGACCTACTTTAAATTTAATTTAGATTTGCAATCAGATTTAAGTAACTATTCACACAATTGACGTTGAGAAAATTCAGGTTGACAAGTGACATGGTTTAGAATGTGCATTTAAAAAAAATAATGCAAACTTACCATCTTTTTACTTATTAAGCGATTTGGACAAAAAATCAATTGTCTGTTCTGTCTACCAAACTTCAACTGTCCCAAAGCTTGCCGACAAACCGATGACAGCATGTGTAGACTTTTTGTAGTTTCCAGGCACTGAAGAGTTCCAAATCTAGGCGAGGATCCAGATTTTTTTCCCCAACGCGGATGGGTGTTAGACAGATAATTTTCTGCCAATGGGAGGGATGTCGTAGGCCTTTTGTTGATAACTTTATTAGATAAATTCAATAAATTTAATATTTTAAAGGGTGGAGATAAGGCATGCTCCCAACCACTCTCGATTTTCGCATGAATGAGGCCAGTGGTGCATGCAAATGTAAAATGTAAATGTAATCGTAAACTGGAAATAACTTTTTTTTTCAACGTTAAAACATTGAAAAGGAATGTGAAGAAATTATTAATATTTTTAAGAACCGTCAAAACTTAACAAAGTTCTTTTTGTTATTTGTTATCAATTTTTTTTTTTTTTTTTTTTTTATGAAAACTGAAAGCAGAGACATATAAATAACATGTTTTTTATGTCTCTGCTGAAGGTTATTGATTTACATATACTAGTAACAAAAGTGTTTACTTTGTAACTTTCCAGGAGAGGAGGATGGCTTCTAAGTTATTATACTAAAGGGGGATGTGTCCAAACCCTCTAAGCAGAGTATACAATAAATGTAGAATGTATATAAGAGGAAGTCAGGAGAGAGGTTGATCCGCTGTTGTATTGGATTTTCACCTCTGAAGTTTTTCATCATGTTGTGAACCCCGTTTCCATATAGCGTTCGTTCGTAACACATTTATTATGATTGTCCTTGATTATGAAAACTTTATTTCGGATACTTTTAACACACGTGTGCGCATACAGACAAGGTTTCCCATATAATTCAAGCACGGATCAAGCGCACATTCCCATCCTTTATTCAAGTTTTGCATTTCAACAATAAAACATGTACATTTTGTCACCCAATTATATTGTTAATTTCGTTGTCACTCAACCTGCAAGAAAAATGACGTACATTTTCATGAATATTGTACAATCATAATTACGAAAGTCCTCAAATAGCAACCTAGGCTTTAGCTGAACGACAAAATCTAGGTAAAGTTTATTTTTCTATTCTTTTTTTAATTTTCTGATAAAAAATATATAACTTATATGATGCTGAGAAGAAAAATGTCCTGGGCCTGAGAAATTTTATACCGCCAGAAAAAGCCATTAACTGTTCAAATTAAAATTAACAATTTTTTGTGTGACCGAAACTAGCTAGTCCATTATTAATTATATGCGTTTTTTTATCCACTTTTTTTTTTCGGAGAGCTACGTTAAGCATCATGCATATTAATATTATTTATTAGATTAAATTTTCAAATATGGCAGACCACTCTTCTCTATGATACATGAATATACTTGTACATGATACGCCAGTTTGGCTTTCACTCACTCTTTCTCACAGATGTAGTAGTTGAGCTGCCTACACGAGAAGTCGTGCCACTGTATGCTGGAGTCAGTGAAACAGTTGAACGCCACACAGTCCTCTGGACCCCCGTTCGGCTGGGAGGGGTGCCAGTCGGTGAACGAGAAAGGGTCCCTCGTCTTGACCCAGAGAAAAGTGCCTTCTGCCTCTAGATCCGTACCCCCGATCCAATAGTTCACGTTGTCATAGGTATCTGTTCCGAAAAAAAAGTGTACGTTTCAATAAATACAGATATGTATAATAATTATGTTTTTTATTTCAAGCCTTATGCCTCAATAAAGAATCTATGCATTTTTCTCAGTGTTTGGCGTGTATTAGTCAAGAAAGAGACAATGCAATTGAATATGAACCAGAGACCGAGCTCTCGGTTCCTATGCAGGCAAGTAGCATCAGCCCCCCTGCCCCCCCCTTTTTCGCAGCAAAGATTATTCTTAAATTTACATACAAAAATTGAATTAACATGGAGTTGCCCCCCCCCCCATACTTTTATGGGATGATGTAAAAAATTGATTTGAAAATAAGGGAATAATCAGTGAAATTGAAGTAAAAGGTATACACCCCCCCCCCCCCCCGGATCAGGGTTTTCAGAGTTTTGGAAAGTAACCTTTTTCCTTTTTTTGTTTTTGTTTTTGTTTTTGCGTATCAAGAATTTTTAGATGAGTCTGCCCCCCCCCCCCAATTTCAAAAACCATGCTACGTGCCTGCTATGACCATTAAACCACAGGTATCCGTATATAATAAAGACGTATAAATGTACTAGCATCCTTATCTCTAACTATTCTTTACCGTATTCACATTAATACTCTTTTTCCATCAAGACGATTAAAAATTAATTTCTATATATGCCTTGGAGTTGATTATATGAATATTAGTTCTTTTGATTTGAATAATTTTTAAAATTTTACTTACGGTTACTATGGAGAAAGGCGATTCGATTCTTCAGGAATCTATTCTCCACAGACGATTCAATTTCAACTAGTTTTCCTTGTAAGGCCGAGCATATGTACTGTTTGATAGATAAAATGGATGATAGCAAAATTATTAAATGTTTTTACTGTCTGATACGTAATTTTTATAAGATATGCTATTAATTATGTAATAATACAAATATCATAACAAAGTAAAAACCAAAATGTAAACACATCGAAACGTGCGAGTCCGGCAGTAAACAACTTGAGTTGAATCCACATTTTGTGAAGCTATTTACGGGCCTAAAGACCTGATCCAAGGTTTTTATTTGTAATACTAGCTGGAATTTTAACACTATACATGTATATATAAATAATTATTATTACATACATGTACATTGTACCCGATATTTCGATCAACAATACTGACCTCTGCGGAAGCCCAGTTTTCTAGGTCGTCTTTGAGTAGGTAACAGGAGGTCTGGAAATGGGTCCAGCCATCGTCACAAGCAGTCGCCTCAGCATCTGTAAAGTGTTCATTGATACACTGTGTATTTGCGTTTTCCTCTACTCCTAAATCTGACTATTCATGGAACAGATTTTCTTAAAATGTAAAGAAAACAAAAGTGGTTAACAGGGAATAAAACCAAATGTACTAACTGCTGTAAAACGCCAAGATAACCCCCAACAGGTAGGGGAAATGTTGAAAGAGCATCGTTATATTCCTTGAATGACCCGAGAGATGACACGGTTTTGTAAGATTATGACTGAGATAGTCATTGCAGGGAGTTTTGCACTATTGAATGTGTGGAATTATCTTTCCATGCACTTTTATCACGGAGAGTATTTGGTAAGACTATTCAGAGATAAGGAACGAATGTTGTACTTTTCCACTTGTTGTTAAGATACCACTGGCAGTTTAAAAATAAAAAGCATATGTTATTTTTTGGTTATCTTCAACTAGCTCACTGGAGGAAGCTCTGTCATTCAGTCAACTGAAAGGGGACTAAACGGTTGCCATTAAGTCACCTGTTCAGGCCTATCAGTTACTACATAATGTAGTATGTGGTTGACTGCAGATGTTCATGCTGTAGAATATTTGTATTTTAAGCTATCAGTTGGTATCTTTTTCCAAATAAATTTGTTTAATCTTGACAGAATGGAATTTTAACGCAAAAATTCATCAGAACTTTTAACTACCCGAATATTACACTATTTCACACTTAATCTTTACTGGCATGCATAACAAATAGCTGATGACCGAGTACCAAGGCCACATTTTGTTCACGTATTGGACCTTAGAATAAAAATAACGTATTTGCCTCCAGCTTCCAAAGGCCGATGGCAACATTTTTGTCGTTAGGTCCAACAAATTGCATGCCACCTTTATAAATGTACTAGTATAGTATTACCCAAGCAACAACCTAGAAATGCTCAAACTAGAAAACTGAGAGAAAACGTGCTCCCCATTAGAAGTATTTGAGACATAAGTTAATCGGACAGATCCCTCACTTTGAAAGAAGAATAAAACCTACGGTGCTTTAAAGTATAAGACAACAATCACAGGAGGCCTTAACCACAGAGCAGATTTCTGTTTTGCTAAGCACAAGACAATAGACATGATAGACAAACCGCAAAATACCAATATCAAGATAGCAATACACTGTACATACATTTGGAAGAGTCTGTTGACACTCGCAGTGTAACATTGTATCGAAGGCGTTACATATCGAATTTATCGAGTAATTACCAAGAACTGGTCAACCATTGTGGCATGTTGTCAGAGCTGCTGTTGTTCTGGGATTCAATCATCCTATACGTTGTGTTTTGCCAATGTTGTGCAGAGACCTGCTGTATATGGATCAGTCAAGTTGTTTTTCAAGTTAGCGCCTCTTTCCATGACAAATAAAATATCTTATGCTGAGCACTATTTATTTATTTTTCTTCTGCTGGTAACGCACAGACACGTACAATATGAAGGAACAATACATTACTTTGTATATAAGATTCTGGTCATAAATATTTGATATTTATCTAGAATATGAACATACATATACATGTAGCTTACTTTTCTTAAAGCTTGCAATTTTGCAGTAGAGTTAAAAAAAAATTGGATATGACCGTAAGATGGTATGAAATATCTATGGCTATGCTACAAAATTAGTATGTTTTAAGATGATTGTTAAGACCATTAAATGATCAAAAAGTTTCCTTTGATATGTAAAACATTGAAGTTTTAAAAACATATCTTATCAGTTGGTTTAAGTTTTTGTGTTTAAAGTTTTCTTGTTTTCGTTTAGTAAGAATTAGATGATTGTCTTTTTAAAGTCGACGAAAGCAAAATACAGGGGGCGCTCACTGCAAAGCATGTTTTGATAATCACAGAACAATTAAACATTATAACGGAGATTCATATGTCAGAATCAGTTATTTTTGAAGACAGATGAGTAAGTTAGAAGTTTTGTAATGTGTCTTTAACATACAAGGAAAGAAAAATAAGTAAGCATCAGAAATAACATTAAGGTTAATTAATACAGTTGTTGTCATTTTTTTGGAAAGAAAAAATAAAAAAATAATTTTAAAAGAAATGAAAATATATCAAAAATCATATTTAAACGTTCAAGATTTAAGTGTACGTTGGACTAGTATATGAAAGAATTAAATTGCAATCTAACACAGCAGCTTTGTAAAGGTATAATAGTCATTTATCTTTCAGAGAGTAGAGTAATTGTATGTTTTATTAGATAAAATTTATATCAACATGCAGTTGTGTCTTATCTGTCCAAAAAATTTATGTAATAACTCTTATCACAGGTGCTATTTACAAAATCGATCGCTTTCAAGAATATTCAAGTATGAGGAAATGGCGGGTTTAACGTTTTATTACGAATTTTACCCTATAAAATATAAATTTTTCACCTGCATGAAGTGCGTTCAGTACTCAGTAGTCTATCGCTAGAGGGTTTTTTTTTCTAACAAATTCTCTTGATTTCTGATCTAAATATACGAAAACCTATTTCGCTGGTCAATTACACTTGATTCGGTCTACTCAAATTTAAGAGCTTTAGGAACCATTACATGTACAAGGGAAAATAAAACCTACGATAGGTAAATTTTTCAATAACAAAAGTGTATGAATAATCTTCAATAAAATTAATAGAATGACAAAGACATAGATGGCCAAATCTGTTACTTTAGTACATGCACAATTAAATATTTATCTATAATCTATCGAGGATTGGGAACAAAAATCTCCAAATTGAGAGAAAATCCCTTCCTAAGTGAATGAGCATTATTGGAATTTCAAAGTTTATAATAATATTAAATACATAAACATAGTTTAGAATTACGATTTAGATGTAACTTACTAGATTTATTGACTGCATTTATGTATGGACTTTGATATAAGAGAAAGCTATGAATGCAATCTTTTTTTCCAAAGTATCCCTTCGATAAGATTTTTTTGGGTTAAGGAAGTGATTTTCGATCAAGAAATTCAATAAATGCTCTCTGTAATCCAGTCGGCATTAGAAATAAAATCAATAACTGAAGTCATTTTGATAAGGTTATACCGGTAGGTTTATCACGGGTAATAAATTGTACCCTCCGAATATATTATGTGTGCTCCACGCCATTCTCCAAGACCTCCAGTTACAGCGACACAAGAGTAGATAACAATTAAAAAAGGTTATTTAAAATATCGAGATTGTGACGAGACTTTGGCGATTGCAAGTAGAAAGAGGGAAAGTTTTGACGTCATAACAATGGAGGAAACTGAGGTAAAAACACCGTTTGAAAATCACACTCTGCCGGGAGAAGTTAAACCCAAAATGAAAACGTAAGTCTTCACAAATATTTATTTATGACGACTCCAAAAACTATGTCAAAATACATGTACATTCTTTAACTTTTTAATTGATTGGTTTCGTAAAAAACCCTTTTTTTTTTTTTTGCTGTAAAGACCAGAAAAGTATTATGTTTTACATATATATTTGTCTTTTTCTACATACCAAAAAAACCTCAAAGAAAGTCATAATTTACTCGATTTAAAACTTTTTATTGAAAGAGAAATTGATATGGTGTATTGTTATTGAAAATTTAATAAATTGAAGCAATGAACTAAATGATATAGCCCTAAAATATTGAAATTTTTTTCTCTCCTGTAAACTTTTTAAACTGATTTTTTTCTCTCTTTTTATCTTATCCCTCGCTTTAGTTTAACCCCATCATCTAATTGTAAAAATCTAAATACCTTGTAAGAAGCATATCTATTCTCTGTTTAAAAAAGACCTGTTTAACAGCAGGTACCAATGATAAAAAAGAGACAAGCTTATTTTATTGACCGAAACAAATAAAGGTTCAATAATAAATGCTTAAAACACCAAGCATTGGGTGTCGACGTTTAATTTAGGTGGATTTTCGATCATTGATGTTGTTTCCAGGATACAACAAATGATTAAACTTCAATATGGATGTACCGATTTTATAGTCATAAAATTCACGAATTTTTAGCATGTTGATTTACTAGCATCTAGATAATAATTGAAGAATACTAGTATCAGCGACAATGAAATAAAAAGCATCTTGTCAAACAAATGGTAAATTTCAAAATAAATAAAATGCCAAGTTTTTTTTAGAAATATTTTTAACATACCACTATATGAACCAGGAAGTTGATTTATGAAGAACAATTTATATATAGGGAGAGATGTAAATAATACAACCCCTCGTACAGATTAAACAGTCGTTCTGCAGAATCTACACCGTGTGTAAATAAGACCCTATAGATTACAAGCTCAGTAAGAACACTTTGATAAGAAACCTATCGACTTCGAATAGGTTTTTTTCTTACCCTTGGATACTTCTCCGATCTCGATGGTAGGGTTATCATGAACTATAGTGTCAATACTTTACACAGTACGCATGAAATTAAAGTTAAGCCCGAGAATATTTAGGATGATGAATATTCCGGTAAGCAAGAAAATTTCTAAATTTAAATTTTGTTTGCGATATTACATGTTAGGATTAAATTTATCCATCATGATACCGTAATGATAAAGCTTTATAGCAAAGTACTTCAATCTGACCTTAAATACAAAGCTTGTATTGTTTTATCAAGAAAATGACCTGTTTGATGATTTTACTTTGATAAAATATTTTGGTTGCAGCAAACGGCTTAATCACTTCCCGCCGATGACTTCGAAAGACGAAGATGAAACCGAACGGAAGACTACCGCTGGCAATGGCAAAAAGAAAGGGTAATGGACTAATTAAAATAGAATGTGCAATATTATATTAAAAGATATAAATTTATTTGATTCCTTTTTGAATACTGTACAAAACATGTATGATTATATACCTTTTTACAGGAAGAAGAAGGATCAAAAGAAAAGCAATCAGGGGTATACTACAGTAACATATCACACGCTATAAAGAAACTTTAACAAACATAGTGTTTAAAGAATATCAATATGTTTTCTAATAACAAAGTTAACGAGAAGTTATGTTTTGCAGCGATGAGAACTGGGACTGGGACTGCGCCGAAGAGAAACCCATGCATGGTGCCAACGATGACGAGGGGACGTTTTGGCAAATATTTACTCAAATTGGATTGGTCGTCAGCGCCATAGCATTATTCGTGATCGTGTTCGGGTCTGCTTGTCTCTCCAGAATCATCATCCACGTGATGATATGGAAGCTGAATCCACCGTTAACTGAAACTAACTTCGCAATGAATAAACTAGGTGGCGTATTAAAGCCAAAGATTGAAAGAATGAGCCTGAACTGTAGTGACCTTTCAACGAGCGATTGTTTGCAGGGATATTATGTTCGAAACGGTCTGCCAGATTCGTGGAAATGCACAGTTGAACCGTACAAGTGTGTGCTACGTGAAGACCCCCCGTCCGTGAATGTGGCCTGGATATGGGGTCTCCTCATCATCATGTCTGCTCCATATTTTTACACGATTATCGTTTCTATGTGGAGGATATGCTTCAAGAAGAATAAAGTGGACAAATTTCAAATCAAAATGTTTTTACTTGTAGGTACAGTTTATCTATTCTTACTGCTTTTTATTTACTTAGTAAACATGTATATGTCATTATATTCATTTATTTTAATAATTCTTAATCTTTAAACAGAGTCTAGCAGTGGAACTGACCCATGCTACTGGCTTGTGTATCATGGTCTTCTTGGTTATGCCAGCCTTTGATCCACTGTCGGCCTCCATTCTCTCATACTTTGTATGCATTTTCCCGACGGTTTTAAGCTTAAGGTTCCAAGTAAGACAAGAAGACACCAAGTATAGAAAACAACGACAAAGAGAAAATATTAATTCTACCGTGACGAATAACCAACAAACCAATAACCCACGTACCGATGATTCTACCGTGACGAATAACCCACGTACCAATAATTCTACCGTGACGAATAACCAACAAACCAATGACTCTACGTCGACGAATAACCCACGTGCCGATACTTCTACCGTGACGAACAACCAACGTACCGATAATTCTACCTTGACGAATAACCCACATACCAACCTTAGATACCCAGAAACTCCTTTTTTAGGAGGACTTCTTTTTCTAATAGGATTAGTATTTCTGTGTTTATATGTTTATTATAGCGCAGAAGACGATAACTTAGTTGCCATTTTGGTGCTGTTGTTGATATCAATATGCATGGTTTCAGTAATATGGTGGGAAAATTTTGTGACGTCAAACATCAGTCAAAGCTCAGAAGCGGGAAAACAATCTTTTCTCAAGGACTATGTGAAATCAAAGCGGGAGAAAGTCTCGGTGCTTGTGTACTTGTTGAAAATAGCATGGATATTCTTAGTTACTTTAATCATTTACGTAATTCAATCGAAAGGAGACACACTAGACACAGCAAGGACGTTTTTGTATTTGGATGAGGCAGCAACAGTGAACACACTAAGTGGGGCCGTCCGTCTAGAATCTAGCTCGTACATTACGTACGGATGCATGACACTTAATCCTTACATGATGTCACTTATTTGCTTAATTCTTACCTTAATTTTCTTCAAGATGGCTCGATACGCCTGTCGCGTAGTACTGCAGCGGAAATGCTTCTCTTTACCTATTATTCTCAATCTTTTCTTTGTGCCTCTTTTCTTTATCATCATTATGCGATTTCCTTTACCGTTTACGGCGGAAGGATGCAACGTACTGCAGCCCTTGTGGGAACTTGATTTCAACAGTTCCATTGAAAGAGTCTGGCCACTCATTGCATCTGGCTGTCTGGGCTTATTATCGGTGATTATCTTGACAACATATATTTGGTCAACTGGAGGATCAAAGATGGAGAAAGTTGAAAGGTGAACCATTTGGCGCTTTTAAAAATGAAAGGCTGAAAATAATCACAAATTAAGAGGTAATTCTTTAAAGATATCAACTTTCTTCTTGCAGATTGTTCATGAAGCCGGCTTACTGTGGAATATTTCTCGATTTGTCGTTGTTATTATCAAGAAGGAGAACAATCGACAATTCTGATTTTGTCAAACACACACAGGTACAAATAAAGTCCTTTTACCATAAGAAGACATAATAATAAATTATTTAAGATACAATGTAATATGAAATGATCCTAACGAGAGTTTAATATATTTTAATTTTCCCTCTGACCCAGCAATCGGAGGAAAAACCACAGGAAGTGTATTCGCCTATGGTCTATTTCTGTGCTACGATGTGGCATGAAACGGAAAATGAAATGACACAGTTACTGAAGTCCATATTTAGGTAATAGAACACCGGCACTTTGTGAATAAATTGCGAACACGAAAAAAACTTTGTAAAAGTATTTTTCACCCCCGTTCTTTTTAACATTTTCTTCAATATTTTTTTTAGTGTTAATACAAGGTATTTACTGTCATTATTAACAAAAAGGCTCATATAAAGCTAACAGAAACATCTAGAAACAATGCCTTAAAAATATTGACAGTGCATACACGTATCGAGTTTAGAAAAAAGGGAAATTTTATATACCGTGTTCATTATGCATAGTACAAGAGAGATCTCCAGTAATTGCAAAAAACTTCACTTGAATAAGGCCAATAAATCTGTATAGATTACAGTTCAATTCTCCTGTTATGGAAGTAGTTAACAATTGCTTAATATTTAAAAAAAAATCGTCATAGAACAAAAGCATAATCAATTTTTAAAATAGCAGGTACATATTATAAGAAAATGAAAGTTTACCGATGGATTTGGATAAGTTGTAACAAACGCAACTGAATATTATTGCTCAGATTCTGGTTAAACAGTCAAGTTTGAAATAATTTTTCTGAAGTTAATTGTCAATAAATTATGGTCTTAAATCAGACGTTAAAGCATAGTTGCATGGGTTTCCTTTCTAGAGTTGACATGGACCAGTGCTGGAGAAGACAAGATCAAACTAATAAACAAATGCAAAAAGGAGGTTACTATGATGAAGACATATACGATTTTGAAGGCACGTATTTACGCAAAAACATAAACTTTTTGATAAAGATTATAAAGATTCTAAATTAAAAAAAAATGTGTAATTGTCTTTTTAGTTCATATATTTTTTGACGATGCTTTCAAACCACGCAAAGTGAATGGGAAACCAGGAAAGGGACGTCATGTGAATGAATATGTGAAGCTTCTGGAAAAGTGTGTCCCAAACACTGCTAAGTATGAATTTATAGCATACCATTCTACAAGTTTAAATCCAATATGATATATTAATAAAGTTTTTGTACTCTTGAATCTAAAAAATGTAAAAATCCATCATCCATCACATTAAACCAAAAATGTACATATTGTTGTAATTGAATTCAAATTTATAAAAAAAAGAAATAATTAAACATTTCTACAATGTAGTTGAAATTAAATCGTATTAGGTTGATTTATGGTAATTACGAACTTGACCCTGTAAAGAAGTATGAAACTCCCTATGGAATGAAGTTTGAATGGACCATGCTTACGGATGGTGCTAAACTGATAGTCCACCTGAAAGATAAACAGAAAATTCGCAATCGTAAAAGATGGAGCCAGGTAATGAGCACAAGTATCAGAAAGTAAACCGAGATTGTTTTCATCACACAACTGAATTGTAACGCTATATTAACATGCTCATGGTATTTTACAATATGTCCATTTGTTCAAGTATTTGCCATTTTTACCATACAATGTAAATGTACATGTAAATGTACATACTAGTATGCTTAATTTTGAGTTGAAATATACAATATTTTCATTTTTTGATTATATATGAACTGAAATACAATTGCAAAAACTATTTAAATTTAAAAAAAAGTTAAACAACTTCCCTCAAATCTCGGAATCTTTTCTAATTGTAGGTAATGTACATGTATTATTTACTTACGTTTGAGTTAAATAAACTAAAACCGCATCTAGATCTTCAATGTCAAGAACTGTCCAAATCGGTACCGGAAATGGTTCACAACCTCTCTGAAAACACATTTCTCTTGGCATTGGACGGAGACGTTGACTTCAAACCGGAAGCTGTGACGCTGCTGCTTGACTTGATGAGGAAAAACACCGAGGTTGGAGCTGCCTGCGGAAGAATACATCCTATAGGTTCAGGTACCTGTCCAATGTGTATGATGTCATTGTAAATGACTGATTTCTAACCTAAATTACATGATTATGAGCGCATATTAACAGCGATGTTTATGAAAAAAGATATATTAAAATAATGAGATGCCGATATAACTTCGAAAAAATGTTATTTTGAGGTTTCAACGATTTCAATTGAAATTATATTTCTTTATCTGTTTTTTTTTCAAGAGTTAAACATGTTTAGTTTATGTTGCAAATTGGACCAGCCTTAGTTACATGATTAATGATTCATCTTTCAACAAGTTTTCTTTAAATTATTCGACTTTTCATCTAGGGCCAATGGTATGGTACCAAAAGTTCGAATACGCCGTCAGTCATTGGTTGCAGAAGGCAACGGAGCACGTGATAGGATGTGTTCTCTGCTCGCCTGGCTGCTTTAGCCTTTTCCGCGGGTCTGCTGTTTTGGCGGATAATGTCCTGAAAACGTACACAAGACAAGCGACGGAGGCAGAACATCACATTCAGTATGACCAAGGTAAACTAATTCTAGTCACTATTGGTCCCTGAACAGAGTTGAAATATTGTAGACCTGGATAGTTAGTTACCAATATTGTTTCGATTCTCAATGCAAGGTTTTCTGTTTGTAAAATATATTTTTCAAGCTAAAACGATGTATATTTTACTCTCACCAACGAATCAACCTCGAGAGGGAGAAAACCAAGCATTTAACCATTCCTCCACTACAAACATTGGTTCCCTTTAAATTTAATTTTTCCACATAAGTGTTATTCAGCTTAAAATCTACCTACTAGTTTTATGGGAACATTCTGGAAATATGAAGGGTATCCAATTTCTTGTATGGATTCGTGTTAATTACAGGAGAGGATAGGTGGCTATGCACACTCATGCTTAAAGAGGGGTTCCGAGTAGAGTACTGCGCAGCGTCAGACGCACTGACGTTCGCCCCGGAAGGATTCTTCGAATTTTACAAGCAGCGACGTCGCTGGGCTCCATCTACCATGGCCAATATATTGGATCTACTTTTAGACTGGAAATATGTGAAAAAGAATAACGATAGCATTTCGATGTTGTACATCATTTACCACATTTTTCTTTTCGTATCGTCATTATTGACGCCTGGGACCATCTTTCTACTAATTATGGGTGCCATAATCACAGCTTTCCCTGCAATCCAACCATGGCTGGCTTTAGTACTCAACATGCTGCCTGTTGGCATACTTATTGTGTCTATATTTCTTACAAAGGAAGATACACAGGTATACAACATCCCTAATTCATCGCTAAAAATATTTATTGAATAATTTATACTAGTAGACAAATATACTTTTGTATTTAACATTTGATGTTTGAAAAAAATACTGTCATCATTGTCTTAAAATTTCACCCTGATCAGATTCCAACTATGTACATTTGTATTTTAAGCTGATGCTGGCTGGAATCATTTCCACTATATACAGCCTCGTTATGATGGTGGTTCTGATTGGATTGATAAAAGAGGGTGTGGAGTCGCAGTTCTGTTCCGTCACTACCGTATTCTTCTGCTTCGTGGCAGGTGTTTTCATCGTTGCAGCGCTTATACACCCACAGGTGTGTTTCTCTATGTTTGAAAAACAGCATTCGATTGTTAAGGTTTGTATAACATTTCATGACATTTTTTGTCGTTTTTTTTTTAGGAATTCACTTGTTTATTTCATGGAGTGCTGTACTTTCTGGCGGTACCCTCCATGTCGATGCTTCTGATTCTTTACTCCATCGGCAATATGCACAACATCAACTGGGGCACGAGAGAAAACAAGTCTGCCGATTCACAAGAAGCAGTTGCAAAACGAAAATCAAAGTTTGAAGGACATACTTGCTCTATTGGGGAATGGTGTCGGTGAGAGCGTAACCTACATGTTTCTATTGTCATTTTCTCGAAGAATTGAATTAATTTTTGTAACAACAGAGAATTGCACACAAGTCAATTAATTTTTTTATAGTTGCATGCTCTGTGTTCGAGAAATTGTTGAACCTATGCCACAGGATGCAATGGATTATGCGTCTGATAACCCTTCAGACGATGACAAACCACAGCAAGAGGCAACCGACAAAGAGGCTGCTCAGAAAACCACAACAGAAACAGAACAGGCTGACCATGACAACACTGTGGTGAAAAAACTAACGGGAGATAACAAAGGTAAATCAGAATTTAATCATGTAATGTTATATATTATTTTGAGGTTGATTTATGAAACAAAGTTACCATTAGAATATGCTAAATAATTTATGATTAAATACTTAAAAATTTAAGCACAGGGACGGTTTTACTCTTTTTTCAGTACAGATATTGAAGCGGATTGTTAATGATTTGGTCATTGAGTTTTAGTGTTTGTGGCGTAATATTGAGAACTCGGTGTTTGTAACAATCATTCCTTTTAGGTCCCCGATATATCTGCGCAAAACAAATCGGGTCCGTCGTCCTTAAGGTTACACATATTGAACATTGCACATTGTTTCTTTGCAGGCAAGGTTAAGAAGGGAGATTTCAAGAACTGCATGGATCTCTCCGAGGACGAGAATGTATTCTGGACAAGACTAATTAAAAAGTATTTGAAACCAACAGTTATAAAGCCTGCCGAGCAAGAGAGAGTTAAAAAGGAGTTGGAAGAGTTGAGGAATAAGGTTTTCTTTTTCGTTTTTATTATAAACGCCTTATTTGTGACAATAGTCTACGTTTTGACGCAAGTCAATTCCTACCAGGGAACATTGGAAATTCCTCTACCTTGCAATGTTGCCGGAGGCAAGCAGGGTAAAATTGAGCCGATATCCATTGCATTCACTTTGACATTTGGATTATTACTGTTGATCCAGTTCTTTGGAATGATATATCACAGAATATCAACCTTTACACACATTATCGCTTCCACCAGGTTAGATACTCAGAGGCAGATCAGGCGACCGAATCTTAGAAGAAAGGAGGAAGAAACGACAACAAAACGAGAAGAGGAAAGTAAAACCCCAGATGGTAACAACTTGCCTAAACACTTGCCACCAATTCCAAACAAAGGATGGAAGAAAATTAAAGGAGGTATAAAAGTAAGTAGTGCGCTTCGCTCGATTTCTGGAGAGAGTAAAAACCGACCTGAAAAACTGAACGAGCTGAAAAATAAGATGAAGGAGGAGTCTATAATTTCCGATGAAGATAAAGACATTTTGAGTCAATTTCCTGATACTCCGGTCGGAATTTTGAGCATTAGATCTCTCCGTAAAAATGATATACAAGAGGATATTCCAGGAACTTCAAAAGGCTGATATAATAAAGGCATTGATTATGAATACATTACATTTGAATAGTCAACATGATTGGCAGTTCATAAAATAATTTTTATTATTTTAAGATATATCTTATGATTATGATTACTATCTTATTTAGTAATGTAGAAATCTAAACTTAAGAATTCGTTGGTTTTGAATACTAGTAGCATCTAAACACAAATAAAAAAAATATACATTTTGAAATGCATGAAGGTACAGAAATTTGAGATCAACTTCCCCCTACCCCCATATTTTATACTTGATATAGTTTTAAAAAGTTTTTTTGATATTGTAATGTCTTTAGTTATAGTTTTAAATAATTATAATTAAAGTATGTATTTTGGATATTGGTCTCTTTGCGTGTCTTGGTTAGTGTGTTAAGTACGTTCTTAAATATTTTGAAAGAGCTTTGTAATGAATAATTTTTTAATCAGTTATATTTGTATTGTTATTTTATCGTCATTGTATCTGTTCTGACATTTCTATGATCTCAAAGTCGATCATTGGAACTTTGACCAAGAAACTAAACATGTTTAAACAAGTCTTTAACACTATAACTATTAAATTGTTCTTTCATTAATTGATAACTGTTTCGTTTTTACTGGTAATGTTTTGGTTGAGAAATGAAGCATTTGCATTTTACATGAAGAGAATACTAGAAGTTGTATTGATTACTTTTGTATATTAATAAATTGATACCATAAAATATCATGTATATTTAAATAATTTATTGTTATAGAATTTAAACTTAGTCACTCTAAAACCTTTATGTCTTTGATGGAGCCAATTATGTGTTCTTTTGGCATATTTATTGTAAAACAATTAACCACAAAATATGGGGAAACCAACAAATAATAAAAAAATATTGTTAATTTCAAATAACACGTAAAAAATTGATAGGAGTGCAATTTACAATATTTGAAATAGAACCCTTTCACTATTTCGTAAACTTCTTAAAACATTTTTTACAATTTCAGTATATAGCAATACACTTAATTTTGCACAACACTTAAGGTACGGTTTTTTCAACCACAACAAAAACTTCTTGTCTAATCCAATTCAAAATAATAAGAATAATAATCAAATAATAATAAATTAATTTCTTTTTTACAAAGGCATAAAAATTGGTTTTTAATAAATCATGTCACATGGGCATACATATATTTATATTTAATTGAGACATTTATTTAATCCGCACAAGGTTTTTGTCAAAGTAAATTAATAAATTGTTAAGACCTGGTGTGCATCAAGGTCACACATTCATAATAGGTTTCATGTACATTTCGAAGAATTTCTTGGTATTTAAACTTCCGGGTTTATTCCCGCCGTTTTCAATGAAAATCATCAATGTCTGTGTTCAATGAAGCAACCTTAATGCAAACAAGAGCGGCGCACTCATGGAACGGTGTCATTATTATTAACACAGTTAATGAATACACATGGTATACAAAAGGTTGGTAATTGCAGGCTATTTAAACCCATTCAAATACAAATATCTAGTGGTTTGTACCTCGGCTCTGACAACTAGTCAGGTCTTCGGAATCAAAAAAGCAAGAAAAATATAGTTGCAGTCTACGAAGAAAAATCTTAAATTTAGCAAAAAATGGAAACAGCAGGTGAAAGTGAAACAAAAGAAACGCTGGAACCAGTAAGGTAGGATGCTTTCTAGTAAAAGTCGAGGTACTTGGTATATAAAACTATTACAAAGAACTGGTAGCTTATCTTAAAAATTAAAACAATTCAAATTCTGCTTAGGATTCAGTAATTGATAAAAGAATAGTTGTGCATGAAATTATTTTTTGATTCATCAAAAGTCTGCAAACATAGTTTCGGTAATCTAAACCAAAACATCTGAATAGATCAACATTCATGTATAGACGTGTTATGTGCAATTTCCAAAAACGAAAAAAACATCACATAATTACAATTATGATAAATATGATAATGTGGATTTCTATTGTAAAGCGGAGGCTGGCATATTTCTAATAAATTGCATTACTTTTTTAAAAAGAATTTAAAAAACAAATTTAAGGTTGTAAACCTCTTCATTACTACCCTTTAATCTAATGAGCAGTATATATATTTTATCATGCAAACTTCAGTCGAATATATCATGCATTTGACCTCTCTAATATAAAAATTTGATGTTGCGACCCCAAAAGAAATAATACTGGTATTTGATATAGTAAGTCGTAATGGTCCTTTTTATATTAATTTAAATACATTGCTTGCATTTTGAATGGTCGACTTCAGCAAGAGCAATGAGATATATTGACTCGTTCCTTGTTAAAACCCAATCAGGTGTCTATAATCAATACGACAAAGGAACCATCATTCATAAAGGTATTTATTTAAACGACACACAAGCAAGGTCGCTGCTTATCTTTCAAATAGTAATTTTCCTTGGAAAATCATACTGATTTAAATCAAAATTTTGAATAATTACCGTCCAGTAACTTTAACTCTATTTGTTGCATACTGACAATCAATTTGGAATTTCGGGCTCCTCATACGGGATACAGGAATGGCTTGTCTGAACATGGACATAAAAAGAGAGATATAACAAAGAGAGCGAATAAAACTATTATCAGAAAAAACAACAATTTCTAAAATGCAATTTCTGACCCCATCTAGTAAACGTCATCTCTTTTATTGTCTAAAATTTATTTTACAACATTTTGTTTTTCGAACTTCGAGGTTTATTTGACAAATCGAATTTTAATACTATAATTTGTTTATAATCTGGTTGCATGCGAATCACGTTTTATTAAGAAAATATGTATCGGTCTTAAATGCCATCGTTTATTAAATACCGGTATATTTATTTATGAGGTTTTAAATTTAGAGACAATATGCAGAGACACTTGTCGCCTTTGCATACAACTCCAAAATCGAAAGAAAAAAAGAAAAAAGATGACATCAAAAAGAAGTCGACGAAGGTTGATGATAAGAAAAAGGAAAATGAGTGAGTATCTTTTTATCGAGAAGTTTAGCTTGGTCATTCACTTTTTTGTTAGAGTTTCATTTAATTGCATCGCCCAAAGCATTTTAACAGAAGTAACAAAGAAGGCTAAAAGGGTTATGCTGATTGTGCTACACACATATATATATATATACCTCCTTTGTTGTTCTCTAGGGATGAGGACTGGGATATTCCGGAGGAGAGACCTCAGATTAGCTCGGATGGAGCAGCAAAGATCTGGGACTGTTTAACAAGATCATCAGTCTTTATAATCAGCTCATGTCTGTTCTTTATCGTTCTTATATCCACCGGTTTAACACGCGTTATCATCCATCTAATGATCTGGAAGCTAAATCCACCAAATCCTAGTTCCGCCGTTTATCTAAATAAGTTCGGTGGTCTGCTGGAACTTGTGGAAGAAAGGTATTTTATAACCAATTGTTCTTCTGAGTGCGATTCTGGATACGTGAGGAGGAATGATTTACCAAGCTCTTGGAAATGTTTTTCAACAACCAATTCTACTTCGTGTAAGCTGCTTCAAGAGACTCCAACAGTAAATGTTTGGTGGATTTGGGGTCTCATAATTATAATATTGGTTCCAGATCTGTACTCTTTGATTCTGGGCTGTTGGAGAATATGCTTTAAAGAGACGGATGAGTTTAGCGTAGGAATGTTGTTGATCGTAAGTTTATTTTGGTTCATAAAATATCCCTTTTCTAAGAGCTGGACGAAAGGAAAATCTCCAAAACATTTTGTTGATGTTAATTAGTTTTAAGGTCAGACACAACCTATTCCATTATTTCCTATTTTTCAAGTCTCCGCAATATGAAGATTTTCACTGAATAATTCCATAATTATATTTCAATGTTATATAAATCCTTTTTATTTAAATATGAAGTGGTTAAGTGAATTTATAATTTATAAGCATTCAAATGCATTTTGTCTGCTATTTTAAGGTGAATTTTAAACATTCTAGCTCAAAAAATAGCCAGGTAATGTACCCTGAATTTCTGGGAATTAAGGTTTAAATGTTAATTGATAAGGAAGAATATATTAAGGAAAATTACATGTATATAAAAATGAGGAAGATCTCTTGTGTCCTTAACCCAACAAAAACCTTTTTCCAACACAACAAACAAAATGAAAAAAAAACAAACCTCGTCTTATAAATCAAGAAAAGAAAAGAATTTTTTTTGTTCCTTAGTAACTGTCACGAAAGTGTGTTACCACAGTATTGACACGGTATTCCGCCTTTCGGCAATTTAAACAAGTCCAGATGCATAGTTCAATAAAAATTCAAACCAGTTAATACATGTAATTTGTTTCCATTACAGAGCATTGTGGTGGAGACTCTTCATTCTACCGGACTGTGCCTTTTGGTATTTTTCGTGCTGCCAGCGTTTGATCCTATTAGTGCCTCATCACTTTTGTATCTCGTCGTTTTTGTTCCCTTATTTCTGAGCGTGATATCTGAATTTAAATTCAGTCAAATGACAAAAACGTACTATAAGATAAGTCCGCAAGCTGGATCTGTTTCACAAACATATAATAATCCTGAAGAAAAAGAGGGAAATGGGAAGCAACGCAAGCGAGATTACTTCTTTTACAAACTAACACAAGTCATTGGTATTGTCTTCTTCGGTGTTTCCATTCTTGTTGGAATTCATTATATGATTCAAAATACTGTTGATGAAAAGGAAATACTATGCATTCTATTTGTCGTCTCAATATTACTTGTATCTGTCGTTTATTGGGAAAATTTTCTCATCTTTAGTTCTACTGAGAGCAAGGAAGCAAATACAAACCAAGATACAAATGAGGATACAAGTACAAACCCAGAATCGAGTAAAGAACCGAATACTAACCCAGAACCAAGTAGAAATACAAATATAAATCAAGAATTACCTAATTCTAGCAGGCCAAAATTATCATGGAAACAATTTTTAGTAAAATATATAAATTCTAGAAGAGAAAAAGTTTCTAGTTTGACAGCAATTTGGAAAATTATTCTGACAATAGGTCTTCCATACTTGATCTTCACTACGAGGTCAATAGATGAACCTCTCAAAGTCGCAGAAGCCATTTCCTTTCTAGGAACAGCAAAAATGAAGACCTTGACGGGAGAGGTTGTGTTGGAATCCCAAGGTTACTCTTCATTTGGATGCCAGAGAAATGATATAGTTTTACTAATTGTCATCGGCATCATTCTTGGTTTTATCAGTTTCAAGAGTGCTCGGTTTGCATGTAGGGTGTACCTTCAAATTTGGTGTTTTTCACTTCCCCTTACCTTAAGCTTGCTCGCAACTCCTCTCGTTTTTATTTCGATCATGAAGTTTCCTTTGGTTTGGACAATACAGGAATGTAGTATTGTCCAACCATTGTGGGAGTTGAAGTTCAATGATTTTAGAGAAATTTGGCAAATCTTTCTCGTTGGAATACTAGGATTCTTTAGTTGCGTTCTTCTTACTCTGTACACATGGACAAACAATGGATCCAAATTATTAAAATGCGAAAGGTTGTTCTTTTTTTCATTTATTTTCTTATATGAAAATATTAGGCCTTATAAAAATTCATGTTGACTCATCGTTGCTCTACAAGTCAGATCTTTTATTTAACATTCAGTCGATAATTATGTTTCACAGGTTATTTCGAAAACCTCCTTACTGCGGATTATTTCTAGATTTATCGTTGCTCCTAACGAGATGTAAAGATACAACGGAGCAGATGGAGGAAGAAATTGACGAGGCAAGTTTCACCGAAAACCTTAGACAGTGTCCACCTCTTTTTGCATAGATTAAATGTTTTAAAATTATTTTCCATTCTTCGATTTTGTTCTCTCAGGAAACAGGTTTAAGAACACTTCAAAAGAAGAGTGAAGATTATTGTCTTCCATTTGTGTATTTCTGTGCAACTATGTGGCATGAAACTGAAACTGAAATGACACAGCTTTTCAAGTCCATATTTAGGTAAGAAATGATTTTCGATTCAAACCCTCGTATTATTTGAAATCAAAGTAAACGAAACATAAATACATTTGGATTAACATATTCCTAATACACATATATTAACACATACATGTATAATTAATACAAGTCAAGACTTACATACAACATATGAATCATTAAGTTATCTTTCATCAGAAAGTATTGTTAATGTGTTAAGAACTAATGAATAAAACGTACATATCTTGTAGGGTCGATTATGAGCAATACCTTCAAAGGGAACATCAGAGAGAAATTCAACAACGTAGGAAAGGATATATCAATGAAGATGTATATGAATTTGAAGGTAATAAGGTATTTTTAATGTTCTTTCTATTAGATTATTTTATAAGCTTCTTAGATATTTACTAAAAAGAGCCTTATGAATTGTTTTTGTTTTAGTGTGTGTTATGATATCTTCAACTATTTTGACCGATTAACATGATTATTTACTACATGTAAATCTTTTAAAACCGTTTGGTTTTATCAAGAAAAAAAGGGGCAGCCTACATTTGATTCTTATTAGAAGAATGTTATTCAAAGAATTTTGAGTTATAATTTTCTCATTTGTTATTACAGTGCATATATTTTTCGATGACGCTTTCAAGCCCCGCACGAATAAAAATGGAAAACCAGTGAAAGGAATTAGAGTTAATGAATATGTGAAGACTTTGGAAAAAGTTATCCCCAACACAGCAAAGTAAGTTAAATGCAACGAACCTGTCGTTAATATAGGTTTTTTTTAAAATAGTTTTGTTAGGTTAGGGGGACATTGCCGTCGTGAATATTTCTCGCCGAGTTGTCGGTGTGTTGTTAAAACAAGACGAGTCTTGTTAAGGCTTTTCGCGAACTTGGTTGTCGCAAACCAGTCTATCAAAGTAAGTCGCGAAACAAGGTCGTCGCGATTAAAAGTTTGTTTACACTTTACCCCATATTGTTATCTCGGGAGAATTATTTATTGATCCATATAGAACTATTTGAAACTGTTTTCAATGTTAATACAGTGACATTGAATGCATATTAATTTGTTGTTGTTGTTTTTTTAGTTTTAAACAGTGCTTCAGACTTTACAAGTCTGCAGTTTTAAAAACCAGATTAATTTAATTTTTTTTTCAATTTTGTGTTTTTTGGACGCATTAATTCATATCAGATAAAGAAAATTAATATTAAAAAACGTATTTGCGCAAGTTATAGGGTTTGTAATGGGTGTTTAGCTTTATCAACAGGTAATGCTATTTTCCTTTGCACAACAGAAGAAATATAATTCATCTACTATTCACTTTTTAGTCTCAAAAACTCTAAAGTAAAGTAAATAAAAAAAATATATATATATCGTGACATGAGTTTTTAAGATTTCAATTTCATTTTCTCGAAACGGCTTTTTGCCATTTGATTTTCAGATCAGAGTATAGAGGATTTGAATTAGAAGAGGTAAAGAAATTTGAAACCCCATATGGTGCCCGATTTGAATGGACTTTGCTCACAGATCAGAAGCTTATAGTTCATCTAAAAGACAAGACAAAAATCAGGAATCGAAAGCGATGGAGCCAGGTAAATCAAAAAATTGATGTGAGTCTTATATGTGTATTTCGATTTTAACTCGCTAATCGTCATTAACTGCGATGGGCAATTAGAAATGCCTGAAACAATTCTACATGATCAACTAAGATATTTTTTGGAATTGCGATCATGTCCTTTGTAAATTTGCTATGTGGCACCGCAAATTGGATTTTGTTTCAAAGTGCGTTAAATTTTTGACCAAATTAACGCACTTTGAAAACTTTTTTCAAAGGCCTTTAAATTCAGGAAAGTGCGTTATGACGGTCTATCAACATTTTTTTACTATCGAGAAACTAAACACTCTTTGAAAAATTGTGTATGAGTTACAAAGGGTTGAATTGTTTGTTGATAGTAGGATGATTTGCTAACACTGATGAGTCTAATTTACCGTCTTTGAGAACGGGGGTTGGGGTAAAACAAAGATACAAGTCCATTACCACTACATCATTTTTTCTTCAAAAAAACATGATATTCAGCAACTCCGGGTAAACGTATAGAAACGAAAAGAACAAATACACTTTGTAAAATAAGTACAGTGATCTTGAAAAAACGAGCTGGCCAAACAATAATTTCTCCAGTGGTTTTGAGGCCAAGTTAGGATCAAAATCGAAAATATCCCTTCGGTTCGCTGTGGTAGAATTGTGCTGACTAACTTCCGGTTTCATGTAAGCATCCCATTCGATCCTCAGCTGTTCACGTGATACCCGAAGGGTATATAGGCTGAGAAAATCAGTAGGATCGGAGAATCTGTGTTTGACGGCAGAAACACCAACACATCGAAGCCAGGGAGGAAATAGAGTATTGTAAGGTTAACCTGCCTATAGTCTTACGTGCCTGTAAAAGGCTTTCGAGACTATAGAAGTATATTTGGATTAATAAATATAAAAATTGGCTTGTAGACTGTGGTTAGTACGCTACAGACCCGGAACGGCGCGTGCGCTCCTGTCTCCGAGAAGCGCATACGCAATCGTCATTTGAAGTGCGTGCGCAACAGAGATCCGGGGAATATTATTTGTACATATTTAAAATTAAATTCTGTGATTGAGGAAATAGATCCTTTAATTCACTCTTTGATTTGCTCAGGCAGAGCAGCCGAATCCCATATCGAACTCAGAAAGGTTACAATTTGTTGAAGACTATGTATGTGTTTTAACATAAACCTTTTTTTCAAATTTTAATAAATAAACCACTTCGCTATAAGCAAAAAAGTTACATTGACAAAAATTAAATAAATATAAACTAGAAAATACGCATAAACGTGTGGTTTTTTTCTCGCACTAATATTCTAAAAGATAGTACAGTAACTGCTTTTCTTAATAACGAAAAAAACATCATTCAATGGTATTAAAAGAGCACTACTAAACATAGAAGCTTAAGAAAGTTAAACATTAGTCATAAATTGCGACTTCCTTATTTATATTCGTTTAAACGATTTTTATGGGCAATGTTTTGTATTTGGCAAGTAAAATTGAATGTCATATAGTATTGGTGGGTTTTTTTATTCGCCACGTACATGTATATATGTGTATCATTTAAACTGTCATTTCTTTAAATGCACAAAACATAATGCTCGCGAATGTGTTAAATGAAACACAGATAAATATTAACTGTGCTTGTAAATAAGTTATAATGCTTTTCAATGTTTCTAAATTAACAGGTTATGTATCTCTACTACCTTCTTATATTCAAAATGAGCGATGTTAGAGAAGAAGTTAAAAATAACAACAAAAAACAAGGAGTTTCCATTGAGACATTTACTTCGAACACCTTTATCTTGGCATTAGATGGAGATGTAGACTTCAAACCCGAGGCTGTAACACTGCTGCTAGATCGTATGAAGAAAAATCCATTAGTCGGCGCTGCTTGTGGACGAATTCATCCCATAGGAGCCGGTATGTCTTTGCTTGTAGTCGCAGTGGTATAAATAAAGTTTAGTTGAAATCTGACATCAAATCATTGATCTTTATTGGCTGGAATTTTTTTTACAGGTCCTATGGTATGGTATCAAAAATTCGAGTACGCAATAAGTCACTGGCTTCAAAAGGCCACCGAACATGTTTTTGGATGTGTTCTTTGTTCCCCCGGATGTTTTAGTCTGTTTCGTGGATCCGCACTTCTGGACCACAACGTTATGAAGACCTACACACGAAAGCCTACTGAAGCCAAACATTATGTGCAGTATGACCAAGGTATACTTCTCTGAAAATATACAGTACATGGTCAGTCGTGTGCCATAAATAAGTTCGCAAAATGGCCACAGTAACATCTTTTTGCCTCACATGAACCAAATGTGCAAGTGAGCTTTTCTGATCACCTGTTGTCCATCGTCCGTCAATCTGTCTGTATGTCTATAAACTTTTCACATTTTTTGACTTTTTCTCTAGAACCACGGGCCTTGATTATACCCCGCTCCAAAGGAGTGGGGGTATAGTGTTTTACTGTGTCTGTGTGTCTGTCTGTCTGTCCGTCTATCTGTCCGTCTGTCTGTCTGTCTGTCCGTCCGTAACAAAAATTTCTGTCGCATTTATCTCAGCAACTATTTATCGCAGATGCTTGAAATTTTTACACAGTGTTTGTTAAGGCATGCCATATTGTGGGATATATTTTTGTACCCATTGGACGTCAACTTCCTGTTAAATGACGACTTTGCTTATTTTTTTTACCAAAATTTTTAAATAAATTTTCGTCAAAGATTTCTCAGCAACCGTTAATCGCTGATGCTTGAATTTTAAACAAAGTATTTGTATAGGCATGCCATATCATGGGATATAATTTTGTACTCATTGGACGTCAACTTCCTGTTAAATGACGACTTTGCTTTTTTTTTTTACCAAAATTTTCAAAGAAATTTTTGTCTAAGATTTCTCAGCAACTATTTATCGCAGATGCTTGAAATTTTTACACAGTGTTTGTTAAGGCGTACTTTGTTTATTTTTAGCAAAACATTTTCAAACAAATTTTTGTCAAAGATTTCTCAGCAATTATTAATCGCAGATGCTTGAAATTTTAACACACTATTCATTTTGGCATGCCATATTGTGGGATATATTTCTGTACCAATCGGACGTCAATTTCCTGTTAAATAATGACTGTTTATTTTTAGCCAAAATTTTCAAACAAATTTTCGTCAAAGATTTCTCAGCAGCTATTTATCGCAGATGCTTGAAATTTTTACACAGTGTTTGTTAAGGCATACCATATCGTGGGATATATTTTTGTACCAATCGGACGTCAACTTCCTGTTAAATGAGTACTTTGTTTATTTTAGCCAAAATTTTCAAACAAATTTTCGTCAAAGATTTCTCAGCAGCTATTTATCGCAGATGCTTGAAATTTTAACACACTATTTGTTAAGGCATGCCATATTGTGGGATATATTTCTGTACCAATCGGATGCCAGCTTTCTGTTAAATGTCGACTTTGCTTGTTTTGCATATTCACATCAGAGCGGGGGTATCACTAGTGAGCTTTGGCTCACAGATATCTTGTTAAACCAAACTTTGTACAAAGCATCTTTATGTGAAGGTGATTCTAAATTGTTAAAATAAAGGGCAACTACCATTTTAATGCGGTAGATAATTGCGAAACAATAAGAATAGTGTGCGTTCTAAGAAATCTTTTAAAAACCACTGCACCCGAAATTCCAATATTTACACCAAATCTTGTATATATAGTATATAGCAAGTATTGAATAGTCTACAATTTTTAACGCATAAGAACAAAAGAATGATTTTATGAGCTTTGGGTATTATCATAATCCCTACGACCTATAGACTTACCCCACAAAGGGACATAATTCAAATTACATTTTGTTCAGTTGAAAATCAACGTGTACGGAGTATTATTATCTTAATGTCGCGAGCCTGATAACCGTTTTTAGTGAATCGTCAAAACCACCTAAGTCATGATATTGCAGTTTTACGTTGTTGTTAGAAATAGTTGGTACACAAAAATTAGGTGACGACGAGACCTAAGTAAACGTCGACCATTTTGTGAACTAAATGATGGCCAACTACTGTATATCCTTTTGCAGCTGTTGGGTACATAGACTAAAGAAAAACACAAAATGACTCAACTGCCTATGAACTAATGAATGTTTTGTTGGTTTCATTTTACAGGGGAAGATAGATGGCTATGTACCTTGTTATTAAAACAAAAGTATAGGGTTGACTACTGTGCTGCCTCTGATGCATTGACCTTTGCCCCGGAAGGCTTTTACGAATTTTATAAACAAAGAAGACGATGGGCTCCATCAACTATGGCGAACATCCTTGATTTATTGATGGACGGTGACAACGTCAGAAAGAATAACCAAAACATTTCGAGGCCGTACATTTTCTACCACATTTGCCTATTTATTTCATCAATACTGACACCCGGGACAATATTTCTGTTGATCTTAGGTGCAATTATAACGGCTTTCCCATCGATAGAGCCATGGGCTGCCTTGCTGTTTAACGGACTGCCTGTTGCGATTTTTATCATTTCTATTTTCCTTGCAAAAGAAGATACACAGGTAATGACGAATTCTGAAAGAAGACACTATTTCATGTATACTAAGTTCTTTTTTTCAATTTTCGTCCAAACTAAATAATAAGTATATGTTTTCTTTTCCAGCTTTTGCTTGCAGCTATATTTTCAACAATTTATAGCCTGGTTATGCTAGTTGTTTTGATAGGACTGTTAAAAGAAGGAATCGAATCGCAATTATGTTCCGTCACAACCGTTTTTTTTTGCTTCGTGGCTGGTGTCTTTATACTTGCCGCTATTATGCACCCAAAGGTAATAATTTTATTCATTCCTGTTTTTATCATACAATGATGGTCTCTAATAAACAATAAAAAAAACCAACAATTTAAGTTCAATGATACAAATACATAAAACATGTAATAATGCATTTGTAACAATTTCAATATCACTTTCAGGAATTTTCCTGTATCCTCCACGGATTGCTATATTTCTTGGCAGTTCCTTCTATGTCGATGCTTTTGATCTTCTATTCTGTTGGAAATATGCATAACGTGAACTGGGGAACTCGCGAAAGTAAAGTAGATAATAATGACGGATCATCTGCAAAAATGATTCAAAGACAATTTCTTGGACAGTCCTGTTCTATTGGGGACTGGTGCAGGTAATAGCGAATATTTGCATTTTTTTGGCGGTATACATGTACTAGTTTTCGCTTATTTTTCAGTCCAGATGTTTTCCTTTTAAAATTTTCTTTGAATCCCAAAAATGACCGATTCATTCATTTAAATGATATACTCCCTTTAAGATAAGAAAGGCAATTTGTATTCTACAGATGCATTATGTGTGTCACTGAAAAAAAAGATGATCCAGTTATATCTGACGATTCTGAAACGGACGAAGATGAACATCCAAAAGATGAAGAGACTAAAGATGAAGAGACTAAAGATGAAAAGCCTAAAGAATTAAAGCCAAAAAATGAACCTTGTGATGAAAACGAAACAAAAAATAGCAAAACCATGGAAGAATGCGAAAATAAAGACACAAAAAAAGAAAAGAAAGAGAAAAAACCTAAAAAAGACAAGGCAGATACAAGAGATGAAGAAACAAAATCGCCAGAGGGCGTAGCAAAAAAGAAGAGCAAGGACAAACCTAATCCCACTGAAAAGAAAGGTATACCTCCTTCGTGTTCGTTTTATTTTCTTCTTCATCCTTATTATTGAATCCTTAAAAAATTTCATCATTAATTTGCAGATAAAAAGAAGCCTGGAATTTTTGCCAAATGTGAGCCAATTACAGATAAAGAACAGCATTTTTGGACAAGGTTCATAAAAAAATATCTCAAACCTGAAAAACAGTTAAACGAAATCAAACGAGAAGAGTTGCAAAGCGAACTTATTGATCTTAGAAACAAGGTCTTCTTCTTTTATTTCATCACTAATGCAATTTTTGTAACGATTGTTTATGTCCTCACACAAGTGAATGCTCGCGAAAGCACTCTCTCTATACCCCTACCCTGCAACGTTGGTGACAAGCAAGGTACAATAGAACCAATATCAATAGCATTTACTCTAGTCTTTGGTATTCTACTCTTCGTACAGTTTTTCGGTATGCTGATGCATCGTATATCCACTATTTCCCACATTATTGCAACCACCAAAGTTTGTGGTAATAAACTTTACACAAAGAAACCCATTGTTAAAATAGAGAAACCAAGTGCATTTCAAAATGATGATGTTACGCCATTTAAAAACGACAAAAAAGAAAGAACAGCAAAACATAGATGGAATACTGTCAAATGGGGAATAGAGCTGCAGAAACGTTCTAGTGGGCTGCGAAAACGTGACACGAAAACTCTTGTAGATCTTAAAACTACTATTCGAGAAAAGTTGAAAACTATTACTGAGAATACCGAAGAAGTGGATAAGATCGCTAGCTTTTATTCCGATGAACCTGTCAGTATAACTAGTGTCAGAAACCCCGTACGGAGACCCAAACCAGTCAAGAATAATGAAGAGGTGTCGAGTAGCGACACACCAG
Source organism: Magallana angulata (assembly GCF_025612915.1). Classification (NCBI taxonomy): domain Eukaryota; kingdom Metazoa; phylum Mollusca; class Bivalvia; order Ostreida; family Ostreidae; genus Magallana; species Magallana angulata. Next base: position 38,163,532 of record NC_069117.1, on the reverse strand, counting down.
GACCTTCATCTTCTTAGATCTGTAGTTTTTTCTCAAAATTTCATGTTTTAGTGGATAATAAGGACTGCAGTGGAGAAATTCATGCAACACACATATCTTGGTTATTTTTTTACCACATATTATGATAGCTTTTTCAGGTTTGTGTTTATTTTTTCTCTCTTTTATCTCATTTGTAGAGATCTGGGTTCTTATATTTATCATATCACCTCTATTTTTTACAAATCAAAATAGTGCTTGATATAATGCACTAATTGTTATGTATATTAATGCTAGCATTTAAACCTTTTAAGAGTTTTTCTATTAACCCAGTATATACCCGCTAAATGATTTGTTGTGTTATAATGCAATTATTCACCAGAAACCATATAACAATTTCTTGAATATCTTAAGTCTTAAGGACACAAAAGTAAATGCACTGTTCATTTTGTTAAAGCAAGGTAAATTCAATAGTATTATTCAGAATTTTATCGAAGTAAGACTATTTATAATTATATTAATTAAAGTTGTTTTTGTGAATTTATCGGAATAAATGTTGAGTGAATACAAAAGGAAGAAATAAATTTATGTCGTTTTGAGGAGGCTATTTATTTTTTGCTGTCTTGTAAGAAAGAGGTTGTGTAAACAATAAATTGTGAAAGTCTACAGCAGGCTCTTTATTTGATTTAATTATATTTGGGTTTTGAACTTGCCAGTACAAGTATTTGAACCTGGTGTCAGATAAACAAATTAATCCAAAGTGCGGCGTCAGCACGTTGCACTACTTTTACTTAATAATTAAAATATGAACTCAATATTTACCCAAGTTATACGAGTATACCCTGGGTTGGGACAGTTTACGCTTTATAATTCGCGAAAAAACACAAAAAGGCGCTAATTGCTACAACCAAGGTCATATATACGAGTATAATTCGGGTAGATATTGAGTTCATTCCTCTTCTCAAAATTGAGCACGTCAGGTTGACTAGGTTAATAAAATCAATATCTATACTTCTATATTAAAATAATAGACTCAACTTTTTTAGCTTTAATACCGAGAAATCGTAAGAGTACTGTCTTTTGTTTTATATATTTTAAACATCATTGGTACTTGAAGGTTACCAATTTGTTTTTATTTTTTCTCAATCAAGCTTCGCTAATTAATAATTAACGAAAATTCCTTTTAAAAATCCGGAAATCATCTGCATTTTTTTTAAATTTTACAATCATGCGCATTACATTCACGCCAAATCACGAGAGGCTCTTTAATTTATGTATCCACAATATCACATTTGTATGGATAAACTCAGAAACGATGTTACATAAACGGGTAAATTTTTATTGGAAATTTGTCATACATTCTGTTCATCAAAGGAAATACGGGAGATAACTCAGTGCATTTATTATGAAAAATTCCGAGAGTTCCGAATGTCAACATGATGTGTAAATTCGAAGCGAGTAAAAAATGTTGGTGAAAAGTGTTAAATTTCTTATTAATATGAATTAAATTTTTAAATAAAAGGTATTTACAGTCTCAAAATGGTTTGTTATGAATAATTTGACTGTTATTTTCAATGCAGCTTTATTAATTTTCTCCAAAATCGATCGTTTTAGAGCGATTCTGCAATATTGCTAGAGTCTATGGGTCTATGGGAGGCATTTCAACTGTGGTGAAGGCCTGTTCCAATACACAGTTAGATTATTATAACTAAGCAAAGTTTAGTGAAATTAACAGAATTGTTGTAGGCTAAAAGCCTGATTATGTAAATGTCAACAATACGGTGTGTCGATGTATCTCTTTCGTAAATGTCCGATATCATATGCAATGCCAACCCGTGCACGCAACGGTCAAAATCTAGTTCTTTGTTTAAATGTACTAAGTCTGATAATTCCCACATTAGCCCATTGTCTAATCATGAAACATTCTTTAAACAAATTGTATTTCCTTCCCGATTTCTTGGCTAAAAGATAATACTTTTTCTTACTTTCTAATAACCCAACATTCCAAATATATAAGGTCAATTTTGTATGATATGAATTGGTATATTATTTATATGCAATAGTAATATCATTATATGCAGTGATAACATCATTATATAATGTGAGTTCATAATTATATTCAGGGATAAAAGCTTTTAGAGGTGGTCGAATCAATACCTTATGTCGTAAAATCATTATGTGCAGTGATTAATTGGTTATATGCTAAGAATGAATCTTTATGTGATGTAATAAACACATTTTATGCATAGATAAACTCATAATCTATTGTTGTTCAATCATTTTGTTATGTGGTACACTCTGTAAGTACATTTGCAAAATCCTTCTATACACTGCAACATCTTGAAATTAGGTGATAAATTCATTATATGCAGTACTAATTTCATGTTATGGTGTGTAAAAGTAATTATGAACGGTGGTAAAACATTATTGTATTGTGGTAAAAACGTTACGTGCAATGGTAAATCCTTTATATGATGTCACAATTTTATTGTATGTCGTTGTTTGGTCATTATATTATATGATCGGCTCGTTATATGGAGTGGTAATTTCTTTATATGCAGTCGTAACTCTTTATGATGAGGTTTAAAACAGGTTCTCGCTGTAAAGTTTTACAATGGGGAAGAGGTCCAGTTTTATTTTGGAAAAAAACGCCGCGATCATTGTTACAGTGCACATTTCCTGGTAAACTTGTTCTTCCGATTATAAAGTTTTTAGCTGATAACGTAATTCCAGTTTGAGATTTTAAAGATTTTGTTAATTTTAAAGGACAATTTTGTCCACTTAACTCCTCCTTTACTACGGTTATAGAAACTTAAAGGGTTTAAAAAAAATCTCCATTGATTTCACATTACATCACAGTCCATTAACAATATCTAACCATTTCAAGCCAAAATACTTAGTAATACAGTTATATCTATAAGTCAGTGGATATGTTTTATAACAATTATAGCATATCTGCAAATTTCACAAGATTAATTTTAAACATTTGTATTTTTTTTTTTTTTAGATATTTACAAGAACATCAATATTGAATCTTACATTGTTTTCAAATATGAAACTATTTTAGTATAGATTATAATAGACTAGACTTTGACCCGTGCGTGCACGGGTTGACATTGCATATCGGACATTTCCGAAATAGGTACATCGACACACCTTATTATTGACATTTACATAACAAAGCTATAAGCGTACAATAATGCTATTAATTTCACTACACTTTCCTTAGTTTGAAAAATCTAACTGTGTCTCGGGAAAGGCCCTTGCCACAGTTAGAATGCCTCCCTCATACCTGTAATGTAGCAGAAAATTGCAGAATCGCTCCGGAACGATTTTGGAGAAAGTTAATGAAGTTGCCTTGAAATAACAGTCAAATTCACCACAACAAACCTTTTTGAGACTGCAAATACCTTTCAACTAAAAAATTTAACTCATAGAATGGAAAAATTTAACACAATTTGACCAACGTACACGTATTTTCTTTGTAAAACTGGGTCCGTAGTACGTTATTCATTTTTGCGATAAAACATATTCTATCTTCACTCTCCTAACAAATATATGTAACTTTTTTTGCACGTAATCAAATATTATTTGTCATCACGAAGACAAAAGTAAGTACTTAGTTGAAACGTATATTTGTTATTTTATACTTTCTCTCATAAGAAATCATTAATATATATGAACAGAATATATAGCAAAAGTCCTATGAAAATTTACCCGTATTTGTATTATCATTTCTGAGTTTATTCATGCAGATGTGATATTGTGAAAACATAAACTAAAGATCCCGTTAGCGTGAATGTAATGCGCTAGTGCAAGATTGTAAAATCCAAAATATCCAGGTGATTTCCGGGATTTTTGGAGGAATTTTCGTTGATTATTAATAAGCGAAGCTTAACTGAGAAAAAATAAAAACAAATTGGTAATCTTCAAGTACCATTGATGTTTAAAATATATAAAACAAAAGACAGTATTCTTCCGATTTCTCGGTATTAAAGACCAAAAATTCGAGTCTATTATTTTAATATAGTAGTATAGATTGATGTCTGTCGATGATCCTCTACATTTGATATTATTGAAAATGCGGAAGGCGCCGAAGCTCGCCCAAGCGCGAAAATCAGTACCAACATTTTATTAGGTTTTATAAAATATCTCTTCCGTTTGATGCAGGGGCCGATGATGTAGCCTCGATAAACCCTCGGCTCGGCGTTCTAATTCGCTTCAACGGATTCCCCCATACGTTTTGGTTTCCTTTCTTGTGATTTTTAGGAGGCATTTGACCTGATGGTTACAGATTTTTCACGCTCTGATAAATCAGTATGTATTAGAGGCTTAGTCTAATGAAAAGATGTGCATTTGCCCAGATCATAGTCTCAAAATCGTTTGAATTGATCGATGTTTATCTATACATCACTACTTTAATAATATTTTACGTAATTTGGAGTTTTAAGGGAGTCGAAGTCCTAAACTATAACCATAAATATCTTCAAAAGGGAGGAATATTTTGAAAAGTAGTGTAGAACAAAAGTAGCTTAGAGTAATTTGTTTTAACAACATGCTGCCTTAACCCTCTTGGTTTATGGCCCCAGTAAGAATTTTAAGGTTCGGTCCCCAGAGATATCTCTAAAACGGTCAACAATTCCTTAACAGCTAAAAAAGGGATTTTTTTTTAAAAACAATGTGCAACAAAAGTTGTTTAGAAAGGACTTAAAGGATCAGCCTTATACACATTTGTTCTGATATCTCTAGAATAAGTATCAATTCCCGAACAGAATATATTTTATTCTTAAAACTTCATTTCCTTTCAGACAAAGGGACTGGTCACTTTAATTAGGGGCCGGGGGCCTCTAAAGTCTTTTTTTACTATAATATTTCACAGAGCAAAAAATTGTTTTCAATTATAAATTAAAGTAAAAATGTTGTTCTTGTCGTTAATTATCTGAAAAATATCATGCCGAGTTCATATCTCTAATCTGTTTCAAAAAAGGACAATGCATTGCAAAGATGTCGAGGTTTAAAAATAGACCTATTAAAATTGTCGACATTTTTATTCCCGCGGTCTTGGTAAAAAAAAAATACAGTGAATAGCTCATATTAAAGTTAACTCGTACCAAAAAGAATGTAATTAATTGTTAAGTCGTACTAGAACTTATGAACTTATTCAGGTTTTTTGTTAACTCTTTCTTGGAATCCTTTGGATTTTATTTATTCGTATTAGAATAAGTCGAATGTGTTGTGTTTTACCAAGAATCATCAGGATTTTTTTCTTTTGCTCGTCTTGTAGCTATTGACTTCAGAATCAAGCTTCCAACAGGAACTGTGAACTTTTACTTATAACATTAACGGAAGACTCGCAATCATTAGGCTTTGCTGTAGTTATTCCTTTTGACGCTTATTTTGTGCAAGCGATTTCTTAGTAACGACCCAATCATTTCCATACATGAAACTTTAAGATCTTGACATTGATATAAGCTTATATATAAGCCTTTAATTTCATTTCAAAAAGGGGGGCTAGTCTCTTAACTAAGGGCTGATATAGTTCTAAAGCCTCTCATTCATAGGTCTCAAAATAGGAATATTTTACATTTATTGCATGAAAGTAAGGGAAACATGAAGATTTATTCCTCTAAGAAAATTCATATTTCCAAAAACTTTGCCCGAATAAAATGTTTTTTCGGGGGAATAAATCTTCATATTTCCCGGTTATTCATGCAATAAAAGTTTTATTATACCCAACAACATAAACAAACATAATACAAAATACGTCAATTATTCTTTTATAAATTAAAATCAAATTTAGTAAAATTGGTTTTTGTGGTTTAAACAGAATTTAAATGTTTAAATATTTAAAGTACTTTACTGCTATGCAGTGATTTGCTATGCAGCGATTAGTCATCCCGCACGCTGATCAATTAGGTTGTGATGAAACTGGGAAAGAATTACCAGACAGTCCGTGTTAGAGAAATTCGAAGAAGTTATGAAACTGGTCAGGGTTTTTTTTTGTCAAACTGCGCACCGTCGCATTGTATACGAGTACACTGCTACAAACCTGTCTCCTCACATACAGTTATAAAAATATATGTACATCCACCTATTATTATTGACCTGGAAACTATTTATATTTTGTATTTCATAGATTGTGTAGTCTCTTGTAACCTAAAATTATCCACTGGCTGACATTCTTAGCTTTAAAAAAAGCTAACCTTGTGAGGAAATATAGTGCGTAAACAGAAGCTGAAATGTAGAAAAAATCAAAACGCCGCTCTCCCTACAGCACATATATAAGGAACTGATTAAACACTTCAAGTTTGCATAGTAGATCTCATTTGTGTGGAGGTATATTTTACGTCGCTTACACTTGTTACTTATAATTAGAATTAAAGTTTTCTTTATGGCTTCGCACCATGGGTTATTAAAATTCTTCAATACGTTAAAACGTTTTGCTGACAATTTTGAGTTCTGGACATTAACTAATTAACCCCAGAAGGAAACCATTCTAACTTTAACATTCATTGTTAAGGAATATCTTCCAAGTTCCCCATATACCATAACGTGGTGTGTTCCCGTTTTGCACACATTTGATAATTGGGTATAGAACAATAGGTGTGAATTGTGTTGTGATTGCAATTATAGTCTGCTTTCAGTCAAAGATTTTACCTGGATTTTTACTTGTGTTTTATCATTCATTCATCAGCGCCATGAAACAGGAAGAATATAGATATTTTGTTGTGTTTTAGACTAATAACTATCACAATTTTTTTCATTTGAAAAAATAAAGATAAAATTAATATTTTTAGTCTTAAATTTCCGCTCACTGATAAGAAAAATAAGGATTAGATGATTTGACTTTTACATTTTTGCCCATTTACTTTAAATATAAAACTCGATGAATTGAGGAAAAATTGCTGGCCCCGGGCCAATTGGAAGCTGATTCAGTGGAAAATTATATGATAAAGGGGAAAACTACACGGCCAGTCATATGGGGTAGTCCGTGTCTCTTTTTACAACTTACATTGTAGATGCAAAATATGTAAATCGCATGTTTATAATTGGTTGTTTGGTATCAACAGAAAGATTATTATGAAAAGAAACAGACCTTTATCACAAAATATTTCAATCTTCGAAGTAGCAGCCTTGACAGTAGATCTTATGATCAACATCACCGCTTTAGTATATCGAGGGTCACTTTTCTGGATTTTCAAATCAGCAACTCAATAAATTCCGACAAAAATAATAATTAAAATATTGAATCGATATGTATACCTCAAACTGAAGAAGATTGAAAATGTATGAATTAGGTCTACATTTGATAGGTTTTGTGAAAAAATATTTTCAGTTTTTGAAGCATATAAAATTGCCTATTTATCATCATATCGTCATATACATTTATTCGTCTAATAGTATTCTCTTCGATTATTCAAGCTACAGCATAAATGAAAAATAATTAGCAGCGTTTTCACTAGACACATTTCCTCCATTTATGTAAGCAAAAGCAATAAATAAATACTAATATATGATATTTTCTCTTCAAACTTGTAGCGTGTAAATGTACTTCCTAAAAGGCAGGAAGTTAAACAAAAGCACTACATAAACAACATTTTTGCAATAATCTATTTTGTTTAAAGAAATTAATGAAATTGTTGATGACAAAATCGATGTTTAAAATTAAATTCCAGAACATGGATGTCAATTATCATGTAAATGTGCTTCTATGCAAGTTATATTGTAACATAAAATAAATGTAAATATCAATTGCGAGTAGGTATGTTTTATTTATTTGATTGTCGGTTACCCACACAGGAACTGTGATATAGACTATAGCAATTAAGCAATTATCTCACCTGGTCAAATTCCCGTTTCGCACACATTTTTTCGATACCTAATTTTCAAATGTGTGCAAAACGGGAACAAACCGTTTCAATATCCTAAAATGAAGAAAATTTTTGAAAAGCAATATTGAACAATGCTCTAAGTAATGTGTTAAAGAGACAGTACAGCTGAAAATATATGTGTAAAAAACTTCAGATTTACCTATTGTATCGTAAGGGAATAAGAAATAACGTTGATTGTAATAGTTGAAATACATAAAAATCCCTTTCACATTCCTAATAAACATAATTATGAGCGTCCGAAAATTCAAGGGTCGTACAAACCAAAATAACATTGTATCGTTTATTTGTACCATGTGGACTTTGATTGACAGTAATTGACACGTGCTAAAAACTACAAGATTTTCGTCCAAGTACGGTTAACATGGTATACGATGTTTAAGGGACTCTCTAAACGGAACATCGTCACTTACTTAATAATTTATAAATGTTTACCAATTTCCGTTCATTTTGAAATGAACAGACATAATTATGTCAAATAACCTCTTCAAGGGGACTCATTTACACAAATGAATTTAGGCTGTAGCAACTCTTATGATAAACATGAAAAAACATGCTTACAAAAAAATAATTGTGGTTATTTTAAAAATGTTGAACAATTATATCCTGAGAGAAGTAGAAAAAACATATTTTTATCAACAAACATGTCCAGGAGAATCTTCGCGAGCCCTGCATGTGTTTTGTTTACAGTACATACCAAAGCGTAATTGCTAGCGCTCTCGAGCACTAGCAACTACGATAGTCCTTTTCACTTTAATACGCATGCCCAACTCCATTGTAGGGGATTCTGGGAATACTGTAGATAAACAGTACCATTTGAATTTTTTTTATAATCTTCACATGAAGTTTTGTGTTTTATTGTAGCTGTAAAAAATAACAGTAGCTTACATGTAGGTCTTATGATGCAAAGTTATTTCAAATAGTATAATAATTAACTAGCTTTATCTTAAAATTTCTTCAAGCTCGGAAAACAACCTCTAATATGTTTTCCGAGCTTGGCGGAAAGTCCCGACAAGATACAATTGCTGCAGGGAAGTACAAATGGTTCTTCGAAATTGAAATTACAGTAGATACATGTACATTAAAGGCACAGTCAATGAGCTATGCCTTTGCCGATGTGAAACCCACTCTAGATTAACACCACGTATAACACAACATTCGGGGTGTATGCTATATTGTACACGGGGTGTAGGCTTCCGAAGCGAGAAAACGGCGTCGAAGGTACGATATTTGTCCAATTGATTAACTAAAGGACTTATTTTGCCAAAAAAGTATGCTTACGGAAGAAAGCATGAATTAAGGATTATATAGACACGTTTTATTCCATTTTACATGTTCTAGTTTTCTCAAACACCTCAACACAATTCCGACAGTCAGGGTGAGTTTGACCCTGACGTACGTTAATGATCAAATATCTGCACAAAGGTTCCGTTTATCATCTCTGTTTTGTTATTAACAATTACATACCATCAGTGTTTGATTATACATAAATTTTCTGTGAATAAAATCAATCGCATATAGAAATATTTGCGAAAAAGTGATGTTGTACACGGGGTGTATACAACGTGTTGTACAAGGGGTGTATACAATCGCTTTTTCTTGCAGAGACTTGTGCATAATATCAATGGAAAATGTTTAATGCTCATTTATTGGGAGTTGATTTTAATCAACTCTCCTATGCAGTTACTCAGGCAAACCGAAAGTGAAACAGTGTTTGGACCTAAGCGCAAATCAACACCGCTGACAAAATTTAGTTCTAATCAATAAATTCGATGTAATGAGTTCTTAAGCATTGTTCTAAAAAAGTCAAGGAAACTCATTTATAGATACCTTGTAAATAGTCAGATTTTAAATGGTACAAACAATTTAGATATTTTTTGAAGTCGTACATTTTATGTATTCCTACGCCAGAGTTCAATATAGTCTCGTTCAACCAGACGCTCGACTGACTCCGTAAATCTCCGACAAGCATAAAGTCTCTCTTGCTTGTCGGAGATTAACGGATACAGTTGAACGAGAGTAGAGTTCAATTTTGTTTGGATCCATACAATTTCTCATAAGTATTTCGATTACTAATACGTAGTTTGATGGAATAATTCTTTGAATATTACACAACATGATTGATATTGGATTTTCACGAAATTCCTGTAGGATTCATATTATAAAATTGTGCGTAATTCAAATACTTATAGGAATTTACTTGCCATGCAAAATAACATATCGTTGATTTTAAAGTGAATAACAATCGATGAAATCAACTCCCGTCAGTACTTCAGTACTTTGATTTTGATAATGTAGCTCTTTATATTGTCTTGGATTCTAGATTATCATGTATAGAGCTTGGTTAGCACAACACACGGTAGGTACAGACTTTCAACAGTGTATATTGATAAATCTTTTGATCAAATGTTTTTAATTAGTCCAAAACTGCTTTGTAGATGGAGACATATTTAAATTGATCCTACAGAGAAAGTTCATGAAGAAGAATCCTTTACATGCGAATTTTGCTCAAAGTCAATAAAACACAGATCGTCTTTGTATAGACACCTGAATGCTCACAAAAATGAACTGTTTAAATGCAAATCAATGCCCAAAATATTTTCCACGCGACATTATTTGAATCTTCATATAAGAAATGTCCATACAGAGCCAAGAAACTTCCTCTGTCCCCATTGTGGTCGAGCATTCCACACTTCATGTGCATTGTCAAACCATATAAGGTTTAAGCATAAGGGTGGGGGTAATGAATGTAGCATATGTGAACGTAAATTCAAAGACAATTACGGTTTAAAACGGCATTTGTCATCTCATGAAGAAAAGGCACAGCACTGCTCCATTTGCAATAAAAACTTTAAAAACTTATATGAACATTCGAAACATTGCACAAAGGAGAAATCAGATCAGACGTATTCTTGCCATCATTGCGACAAAAAATATGTATTGAGAAGATGCCTGAAAGTGCACATTAAAACACCCCATGAAACCAATTTTGAAGGAGTGCACTGATGCTTTATACTAGAAGGTGTGCATTGCAGTGCAAGTTACGCGAATCAGTAAGTAATGCATATTTGTTTTTAGTTGCCTTGAAAGATATGCGATTTGGTTTATTAAGCCAGAGTCTTCTCTTTTTCCGAGACATTTGTATACATGTTTTTTGAAACATGAATATTAAAAAGTAAACTTACAAGGTGTAAAATATAACGTTTTAATCTTTATTCATACCCATATATTGCTTGTTTATAAATAGTGATATATAATATCGTCTTCTTTTATTTTTAATTGATCATTCGTATCAATGATGGAAGTGATAGACATAATAAATATGATAAAAGCAAATATTTCTGTATTCGATTGATTTTATTCACAACATATTTATGAATAATAAAACACTGATGGTAAGTAATTGTTAGTAACAAAACAGTGATGATAAACGGAACTTATTCATAAATATGTAATACAAGTTTACTTTTTAATATTCATGTTTCAGAAAACATGAATACAAATGTCTCGAAAAAAGAGAAGACTCTGGCTTAATAAACCAAATCGCATATCTTTCAAGGCAACTAAAAACAAATATGCATTACTTACTGATTCACGTAACTTGAACTGCAATACACACCTTCTAGTAAAAAGCATCAGTGCACTCCTTCAAAAGTGGTTTCATGGGGTGTTTTAATGTGCACTTTCAGGCATCTTCTCAATACATATTTTTTGTCGCAATGATGGCAAGAATACGTCTGATCTGATTTCTCCTTTGTGCAATGTTTCGAATGTTCTTATAAGTTTTTAAAGTTTTTATTGCAAATGGAGCAGTGCTGTGCCTTTTCTTCATGAGATGACAAATGCCATTTTAAACCGTAATTGTCTTTGAATTTACGTTCACATATGCTACATTCATTACCCCCACCCTTATGCTTAAACCTTATATGGTTTGACAATGCACATGAAGTGTGGAATGCTCGACCACAATGGGGAAAAAGGAAGTTTCTTGGCTCTGTATGGACATTTCTTATATGAAGATTCAAATAATGTCGCGTGGAAAATATTTTGGGCATTGATTTGCATTTAAACAGTTCATTTTTGTGAGCATTCAGGTGTCTATACAAAGACGATCTGTGTTTTATTGACTTTGAGCAAAATTCGCATGTAAAGGATTCTTCTTCATGAACTTTCTCTGTAGGATCAATTTAAATATGTCTCCATCTACAAAGCAGTTTTGGACTAATTAAAAACATTTGATCAAAAGATTTATCAATATACACTGTTGAAAGTCTGTACCTACCGTGTGTTGTGCTAACCAAGCTCTATACATGATAATCTAGAATCCAAGACAATATAAAGAGCTACATTATCAAAATCAAAGTACTGAAGTACTGACGGGAGTTGATTTCATCGATTGTTATTCATTTTAAAATCAACGATATGTTATTTTGCATGGCAAGTAAATTCCTATAAGTATTTGAATTACGCACAATTTTATAATATGAATCCTACAGGAATTTCGTGAAAATCCAATATCAATCATGTTGTGTAATATTCAAAGAATTATTCCATCAAACTACGTATTAGTAATCGAAATACTTATGAGAAATTGTATGGATCCAAACAAAATTGAACTCTACTCTCGTTCAACTGTATCCGTTAATCTCCGACAAGCAAGAGAGACTTTATGCTTGTCGGAGATTTACGGAGTCAGTCGAGCGTCTGGTTGAACGAGACTATATTGAACTCTGGCGTAGGAATACATAAAATGTACGACTTCAAAAAATATCTAAATTGTTTGTACCATTTAAAATCTGACTATTTACAAGGTATCTATAAATGAGTTTCCTTGACTTTTTTAGAACAATGCTTAAGAACTCATTACATCGAATTTATTGATTAAAACTAAATTTTGTCAGCGGTGTTGATTTGTGCTTAGGTCCAAACACTGTTTCACTTTCGGTTTGCCTGAGTAACTGCATAGGAGAGTTGATTAAAATCAACTCCCAATAAATGAGCATTAAACATTTTCCATTGATATAATGCACAAGTCTCTGCAAGAAAAAGCGATTGTATACACCCCTTGTACAACACGTTGTATACACCCCGTGTACAACATCACTTTTTCGCAAATATTTCTATATGCGATTGATTTTATTCACAGAAAATTTATGTATAATCAAACACTGATGGTATGTAATTGTTAATAACAAAACAGTGATGATAAACGGAACCTTTGTGCAGATATTTGATCATTAACGTACATGTACGTCAGGGTCAAACTCACCCTGACTGTCGGAATTGTGTTGAGGTGTTTGAGAAAACTAGAACATGTAAAATGGAATAAAACGTATCTATATATTCTTTAATTCATGCTTTCTTCCGTAAGCATACTTTTTTGGCAAAATAAGTCCTTTAGTTAATCAATTGGACAAATATCGTACCTTCGACGCCGTTTTCTCGCTTCGGAAGCCTACACCCCGTGTACAATATAGCATACACCCCGCATGTTGTGTTATACGTGGTGTTGACGAGACCTTACAATAGCAAACAATAAGTGCACGCATATTTAACGATGTTATTATTATTCAGACAGAGTTAACGTTGCCACTGAAATGGATGCACATGGTATAAAAAAAGCTCGTAACTACAGGCTGTTTAAACTCATTCAAATGCCAATATTTAGTGGTTTGTATCTCGGCTATAACAACCAGTCAGGCTTCGGAATCGAAAAAGCCAAGAAAGAAATCTTTGAATTCCATTTAGCAAAAAATGGAAACAAATGGTGACAGTGTAACAAAAGATACATCGGAACCAGTAAGGTAGGATGCTTCTGGTAAAAGTTGAGGTACTTTGTACAAAAAACCATAAAAGAGAACTAATTGCTTATTTAAAAAAAATACAAATTCTACCCAAGATTCAGTAACTGGTTAAAAAAAATTGCGCAAAATTATTTTTTGGTCAATCCAAAGATTGCAAACATAGCTTTGGTGATCTAAATGATTTATGAAAATATCTTTATTAATACGATTAAACTAATAAGCAGTATTTTATTATGCAAATATCAGTCAAATATTTCATGCATTTGACGTTACTAATATAAAAAAAATTATGTTGTGAATCAAAAGAAATAACTCTAGTATTCAATATAGAAAGTCTTTGTGTTCCTTTTCGTATCAATTTAAATACACTAGACTTTGTCCCGTGCGTGCACGGGTTGACATTGCATATGATATCAGACATTTAAGAAATAGATACATCGACATACCGTATATTGTTGACATTTGCATAACCAAGCTTTAAGCCTACAATAATGCTATTAATTTCACTACACTCTACTGAGTTGGAATAGTATATTAACTGTGTCTCGGGAAAGACCTTCACCACAGTTAAAATGCCTACCATATACCCGTAATGTAGCAGAAAATTGCAGAATCGCTCCAAAACGATTTTGGAGAAAATTAATAAAGTTGCATTGAAAATAACAGTCAAATTGTTCATAACAAACCATTTCGAAGCTGTAAATACTTTTTTTTCGAAAAGTCTTATTCTTTAATTGCAGATTCAACATTTTTTCAACAACGTTTTTTACACACCATGTTGACATTCGAAACTCTCGGGATTTTTAAAGTAAATGCACTGTGTTAGAGTTGTCTCCCGTCTTTTCTTTGATGAACAGAAAAAAAATTCCAATGAAAAATTACACGCATTTGTTTTATCGTTTCTGAGTTATCCATGCAAATGTGATATTGTGGAAACATCAAATAAAAAGAGCCTCCCGTGATTTAGCGTGAATGTAATGCGCATGCACAAGATTATAAAATCCAAAAAATTCAGATGATTTCCGGAAGTTTTTGAGAAATTTTCGTTAATTATCAATTAGCGAAGCTTGATTGAGAAAAAATAAAAACAAATTGGTAATCTTCAAGTACCAATGATGTGTAAGATATATAAAACAAAAGACAGAACTCTCCCGATTTATCGGTATCAAAGCTACAAAATTCGAGTCTATTATTTTAATATAGTAGTATAGATTGCTTGCATTTTGAATGCTTTACTGAATGATTTCTTGGCTTGAAATTTTTTAGTTTGTTAATAGTTAAATCCCAATCAAGATCAAGTGTCAATAAACAATATTTTTTAATACGACTGAGCAACCATCATTCAAAGAGGTGTTTGTTTAAATAACACGCACTCAAACATCACAACGCGGGTTGGTTAAGGTTAATGATTGTCAATATTATGGTCATTGTTTATTTTTATGAGAACAATGCTTTATATTAATATATAGCGAATTTGTTCACAAAGGAATTATATTTCTGCTTTAGAATCAAGTCACTCTTTGAAGCTGTCGTGCCATGGTATCATGTGACAGTTAAAAATAGATTACTATTTTACTTAAACAAAAAATCAAAGAGTGTAACACTACCCCGAAGTTCATTTGTACGCATGATATTCTATCATCAGTACTACAAACATATTTATTTATAATGTTTCAAATCTAGTGACAATATGCACAAACACTTGTCGCATTTGAAACAACTTGATGTACAGCTTATTTGGCAAACCTGTGTTACAGTTCTAAAACCTCTGATAAACCTCCAAAAACGAAAGAAAAAAAGGAAAAAGATGACAACATTAAAAAGAAATCGACGAAGAGCGATGATAAGAAAAAGGAAAATCAATAAGTATACTTAGTTAATCAACAAGTGGCTTAGATTGGCCATTTAAATTCATGTTTGATTTTTTTTTATAATTGCATCACTAAAAATTTTTACCAGAAGTGATGAAATATGCTAAAAGGTAATGGTAATTGTGTAAAACATACCATGTGTGTTGTTTTCTAGGGATAAGATCTGGGATATTGCGGGGGAGAGACCTCATGTTAGCTCGGACAGAGCAGCAAAGATCTGGAACATTGTAACAAACATAGCAGTTGCTATAATCAGAATATGTCTGTTCTTTGTCGTTCTTATGTCCACCGGATTAACACGCGTTATCATCCATCTAATGATTTGGAAGCTGAATCCACCAAATCCTCATTCCGCCGTTAAACTTAATAAGTTGGGTGGTCTGCTGGAACTTGTGGAAGAAAGGTATTTTATAACCAATTGTTCTTCTGAGTGCGATTCTGGATACGTCAAGAGGAATGGTTTACCAAGCTCTTGGAAATGTTTTACAACAACCAACTCTACTTCCTGTCAGCTGCTTGAAGACACTCCAACATTAAATGTGTGGTGGATTTGGGGTCTTATGATTATAATATTAGTTCCAGATCTGTACTCTTTGATTAAAGCTCTTTGGAGATTGTACTTAAAAAAACCGACCAAGTTTAGCAAAAGAATGTTGTTGATAGTAAGTTTTTATTTTTCTAAGAGCCGGAAGCAAAGGAAAATCTCCAAAACATTTTGTTGATGTAAATTTGTATGGTTTTATAAAAAAAAACCTTTTCTAACCCACCGCGCCATACAAATGTATACTAAAAAATAAAGAAAGCAAATTATTTGGTTTCTTAGTTACTGTCAAGAAAGTGTGTAACGACAGTGCATATTGACACGAAATTCCATCGTATTGGCTTTTAGCACAAAGTCCATATGCATAGTTCAATAAAAATTCAAACCAGTTAATACATGTTTGTGTGTCAATTACAGAGCATTGTGGTGGAGACTCTTCATTCTATCGGACTGTGCCTTTTGGTATTTGTTGTGCTGCCAGCGTTTGATCCTATTAGTGCCTCATCACTTTTGTACCTCGTCGTTTTTGTTCCCTTATTTCTGAGCGTGATATCTGAATTTAAATTCAGTCAAATGACAAAAACGTACTACAAGATAAGTCCACAAGTTGGATCTGTTTCACAAACAAATAATAATCCTGAAGAAAAAGAGGGAAATGGGAAGCAACGCAAGCCAGATTACTTTTTGTACAAACTAACACAAATCATTGGTATTGTCCTCTTCGGTGTTTCCATTCTTGTTGGAATTCAATATATGATTCAAAATACTGTTGACGAAAAGGAAAATCTATGCATTCTATTTGTCGTCTCAATATTACTCGTCCCATTCGTATATTGGGAAAATTTTCTCATATTTAGTTCTACTGAGAGTAAGGAAGCAACTACAAATGAGGATACAAGTACAAATCCAGAATCAAGTAAAGAACCGAATACTAACCCAGAACCAAGAAGAAATACAAATATAAATCAAGAACCACCTAATTCTAGCAGGCCAAAATTATCATGGAAACAATTTTTAGTAAAATATATAAATTCTAGAAGAGAAAAGGTTTCTATTTTGACAGCAATTTGGAAAGTTATTCTGACTTTAGGTCTTCCATACTTGATCTTCACTACGAGGTCAATAGACGAACCTCTCAAAGTCGCAGAAGCCATTTCCTTTCTAGGAACAGCAAAAATTAAGACCTTGACGGGAGAGGTTGTGTTGGAATCCCAAGGGTACTCTTCATTTGGATGCCAGAGAAACGATATTATGTTACTAACTATTCTCAGTATTATTTCTGGTTTTATCAGTTTCAAGAGTGCTCGGTTTGCTTGTAGGGTGTGTCTTCAAACTTGGTGTTTTACGATTCCTCTCACTTTAAGCTTGCTGGCAACTCCTCTCGTTTTTATTCCGATCATGAAGTTTCCTTTGTTTTGGACAATACAGGAATGCAGTATTGTCCAACCATTGTGGGAGTTGAAGTTCAATGACTTTGGAACAATTTGGCAAGTCTTTCTTGTCGAAATACTAGGATTCTTCAGTTGCTTTCTTCTTACTCTGTACACATGGACAAACAACGGATCTAAGTTATTGAAATACGACAGGTTGGTCTTTTTTTCATTGAGTTTCAAGCATAAAATATTAAGGTTTATTATATTTCATGTTGACTCATTGTTGCTATACAAATCAGTTAATTTTTTTTTACATTTTTAATGTATTAGTTGTTTATTTTTTATAGGTTATTCCGAAAACCTCCTTACTGTGGAATATTTCTGGACTTATCGTTGCTTCTGACGAGAATTAAAGATACAACGGAACAGCCTGTGGAAGAAATCGAACGGGCAAGTTTCACCAAACTCCTTAGAAAGTTTCATCTTCTATCTTTTCAGATTGAATATCATATTAATTTTCATTCTTCGATTTTTTTCTCAGGAAACAGATAAAAGAACGTTTCAAAAACAGAGCGAAGATAATTATCATCCATTTGTGTATTTTTGTGCAACTATGTGGCATGAGACCGAAACTGAAATGGAACAGCTTTTCAAATCCATATTCAAGTACGTGATAATTTATTAAATCCTTGTATATTTTAAAAAGTAAATGAAATACATGTAAAAAAAAATTTGTTTTGAAATATACGTCATATTATCAATTGATACCAGACCTGACTACGATAAATAAATCATAATGTTATCTTTTATCAGGAAGTATTATCAACTTGCTAATTAAGGACTTATGAATAAACATATTTTTAGGGTCGACTATGATCAATACCTACATAGGTAGGATGAGAAAAAAAATCAGCAACATGAGAAAGGATATATCAGTGAAGAAATATATGAATTTGAAGGTATATCTTTCAAGATTAATCATAGGAATTTTTAAATGCTTCTTTCGCATTTACCATAAAAACCCTAAATTAACCATTTTTGTTAGTATGAGTCATGATATTGCGTACCAAAAAGAATTTTTTTCTAATTCCTAAATTAGGTTTTATTTACTATTAAACTCGCCTATATTTGTTTTCTATCAGAATAATGTTCCGGACAGAATATTGAGCTATGGTTTAATTTTGTTTATTTCAGTGCATATATTTTTCGATGACGCTTTCGAGCCGCGAAAGTCAAAAACTGGAAAACCAATGAAAGGAATAAAAGTGAATGAATATGTAAAGACTTTGGAAAATGTTATTCCTAATACTGCAAAGTAAGTTAAATGTTACGAATCTGTCAAGAATATAAACCACATAATGTATTTTGTCTTATGTGTTGTTTCGACACTTTAGACGATCTTTATGAAGAAAGCATCACAAAAAAATCAATTTTTTTTCTTTGACATCTAGGGGAGTTACAAAAAAGTATGCAAATTTCAAAAGAGAGCCTGATATCTTTGATCCATTTGAAACGGCTTGATACTTATTTCATATGCATTCAATTAAAAACAACAGGAAATTCTATTTTCTTCCGCATAAAAGAAAAGAAATAAATCTACTATTCGTTTTTTTTTTTCTCAAAAATTTGTTCAAATGGAAAATTCACCTGGGGTTTCATACATATCGTAGTACAAGTTTTGAAAATATCAATGTCAGTTTCTTATAACGACTTTGGTGCAATTTGAATTTCAGAATGGAGTATATGGGATATGAATTAGAGAAGGTTAAGAAATTTGAAACCCCATATGGCGCCCGATTTGAATGGACTTTGCTCACAGATCAGAAGCTTGTTGTTCATCTTAAAGATAAAACAAAAATCAGGAATCGCAAGCGATGGAGCCAGGTAAACTAAAACTGATGCGAATGCATCTCGATTTTAACTCATTTTAAAACTGTCATTAAAACTTCGACGGACAATTAGAAATACTTTAGATTAATGAAATGATGAAATAATCTTTAAGAAAATTTCATCCATATTGCTATATGGTTCTAGTGCCTTAATCTTCTACAACGTGTTTTGCCAGTTTCGATTTTGATTAAACGGTGTGTGCAATGACTGTAGCTACAATATGCTTTATGTTGCGAATATATAATCAAAGGTCGTAGGATCATATGAATTATGAAATACTAACTGTACGATTTTTGCATTCATTATTCGTTGAAAATCAATTTTCATGGATTTCGTTTTTGATTTGATACCCGAAATTGAACGTTTATTGAATTGCAGTGCTGGTGGAATCATTTTCAACGAATTCACGTATTCTCGAAACTGTCATTTTTATTGTATCCACAAAAATTAATGTCCACAAATATTATTGAAACACAGTACAGTATTAACTGTGCTTGTTAATCAGTTACCGTATATCCGGTTGTTTTCGCAATAATTCCATTTTTGATTTTTTTGTGATCACTTTTACATCGCAAAATATTTCATACGCAGGAATTTGGTACTATTTGTCATAAGAAAAAATGGCTGATGCAAAGTAAAGATATTACACAATTTTCGAGACACAAGAAGAACAGATATAAGTTATCATACTCTCAATGTTTTAAATTAATATGACAGGTTATGTATCTCTACTACCTTCTTTCATTCAAAATGAACGAAGCTAAAGAAGAGGTTAACGTTTTTGAAAGTAACGACAAAATAGTGAAAGAGTCCATGTTGAAAATTACTGCAAACACCTTTATCCTGGCGTTAGATGGAGATGTGGAGTTCAAACCCGAGGCTGTAACGCGGTTATTAGATCTGATGAAGAAAGATCCACTTGTCGGAGCTGCTTGTGGACGAATTCATCCCATAGGAACCGGTAAGTTTTTTTAACGTGAATTGTTATAAGAGCTTGATTGAAGTCATCAAATTATTAAACTTTATTGGTGAAATCCTCTACAGGTCCTATGGTATGGTATCAGAAATTCGAGTACGCAATAAGTCACTGGCTCCAAAAGGCATTCGAGCATGTTTTTGGGTGTGTTCTCTGCTCCCCAGGATGTTTTAGTCTGTTTCGTGGATCTGCACTTCTGGACAACAATGTTATGAAAACTTACACACGAATGCCGACCGAAGCTAAACATTATGTGCAGTATGACCAAGGTATTCGTCTTTGAAAACTACTAGCATTTCCTTTCACGGTAATAGACACATGAAAGAAAAAGAAAACAGCAATCGACTTAACAACATATGATGAATTTTTTGTTGGTTTCTTTTCACAGGGGAAGATAGATGGCTGTGTACCTTGTTATTAAAACAAAAATACAAAATTGAATACTGCGCTGCCTCTGATGCATTGACCTTTGCCCCGGAAAGCTTTTATGAGTTTTATAAACAAAGAAGGCGATGGGCTCCGTCAACTATGGCGAACATCCTTGATTTATTAATGGACAGTGACAATGTCAGAATGAATAACCAAAACATTTCGAGACTGTACATTTTCTACCACATTTGCCTATTTATTTCATCAATACTGACACCCGGGGCAATATTTCTGTTGATCCTAGGTGCATTTATAACGGCTTTCTCATCCATAGAACCATGGGTTGCCTTGCTGGTAAACCTTCTACCTGTTGCAATTTTTATAGCTTCTATTTTCCTTGCAAAAGAAGACACGCAGGTAAAGAAAAAAAAAACTGGCAAAATTCCATTCTCTGTTCTTTTTTCTATCTTCATCACAACTAAATAAAATTATGCAATTTATTTTCCAGCTGTTGCTTGCAGCTATATTTTCAACAATTTATAGCCTGGCTATGGTAGTTGTCCTGATAGGATTGGTAGTAGAAGGAATCGAATCACAATTATGTCCAGCCACAACAGGTTTCATTTGTTTCGTGGGTAGTGTCTTTGTAGTTGCTGCCCTTCTGCACCCAATGGTAATTAATTTCTTTATCTGAGTTAAATCATAAAATGGTAGTCTTTGATAAACAATAAAAACATAGCAATGAGAATACAGCATATCTATCTATACTATCTATACTATTATATTAAAATAATAGACTCGAATTTTTGAGCTTTAATACCGATAAATCAGAAGAGTTCTGTCTTTTGTTTTATATATTTTAAACACCATTGGTACTTGAAGATTACCAATTTGTTTTTATTTTTTTCTCAATCAAGCTTCGCTAATTAATAATTAACGAAAATTCCTCGAAAAATTCCGGAAATCATCTGAATTTTTTGGATTTTACAATCTTGCGCACGCGCATTTCTGCTACATTACGGGTATATGGTAGGCATTTTAACTGTGGTGAAGGCCTTTCCCGAGACACAGTTAGAGTATTCCAACTCAGCAGAGTGTAGCGAAATCATAAGCATTATTGTAGGCTTAAAGCTTGGTAATGCAAATGTCAACAATATACGGTGTGTCAATGTATCTATTTCCTACTTGTCCGATATCATATGCAATGTCAACCCGTGCACGCACGTCTAGTAATAGCATATAAATAAAGATGATGCATCTCTAACAGTTTTAGCTAACTTGAGCCAAAGGTTCAAGTGTGCTTCTCCGATCAAAATTTGACCTGTTGTCTTTGTTGTCTGACCTGTTGTCTTTGTTGTCTGTTGTCTTTTTTGTCTGTTGTTGGCGTTGTCGTAACTTTTCACATTTCCATCTTCTTCTCAAGAACAATTTGGCCGATTTCAACCAACGCACCACGCATTCTTGGGGAAAGGGCTTTCAAGTTTGTTTAATAAAGGACCACATCTGTTTAAAAAGGGAGAACATAAGGAAAATGTAAAATTTGGGTGAAGTTTTTTTTTAACAAATCTTCTTCTCAAAAACCAAATACCTTGTGATATCTAAACGTTAACATTAGCTTTCTGATCTATGGTAGATTTAAGATTATTCAAATCGTGCCCCCCCCCCCCCCCAGGGGTCAGGGCCCGCCTTAACAAGGGTTCAAAGTTCATAGTTCTTAGAAATTTCAAAGAATAAATAGCAAGTAGAGATTCACGTGTTAAATATCAATTATAAGTTAAATTAGTATTAGTATTTTTTAAATGCTTTACTGTTGAGTTAGACAGTGCAGCCTTACTGCCTGATTTTTTTAAGGGGGTGAGGAAACAAGACATAAGATTCTAAATTAGGTTTGAAATTATGAATTGGTAGTGTTATTATACTGTATATATTTAAAGGTTAGATATTAAGAAAATAACTACACTTTTTTTTATTCCTCAAGTGAATAATCAACAATCAAGGTAATTCGAAAATGAAAGCAGCAAAGCCAAATGCATCGCACTGAATCTATTTATGGCCTATATGGTACATTTGTGTTAAGTGCAATTTTACTATGTTAAAAATAAATAGCATTAATGGAATACACGTGCATTTAACACACATGGTGCATTTTTATATTAGCCACCGGTTAAAGGGAGCTAGCTTCTCTACCGATTGAAATTGAAATGTATTCCTTTAAACAATTCGTGGTTTTATGTTAACATTGTTTGCAATACTTCGAAAATTCAGAACAATTTGTTCAGTCAACAATTAAATATCAGTAATTATCAGTACCAACAACAATTATTAGTAACAACAGTAAACCTATCAGTAAATATCAGTAATTCTCAGCAATGACGTAACATTATCGGTAAATATCGGAAATTATCAGTAAAACGACACTTACGCTACTTTTTCGGTCAGTTGTGTAAGATTTGGCTGCTTAATTGAGTTAATTGACTTATGGCCAATGTTACTCAGGTGAACGATGTGGCCCCTTGGCCATATGTTACTTTACTTTCAGGAGTTTCCCTGTATCATCCACGGATTGCTTTATTTCTTGGCAGTTCCTTCTATGTCGATGCTTTTGATCCTTTATTCTGTTGGAAATATGCATAACGTGAACTGGGGAACTCGCGAGAGTAAAGTAGATAATAACGACGGATCCGCTAAAATGATACAAAGACAATTTCTTGGACAGTCCTGTTCTATTGGGGACTGGTGCAGGTAATAGCGTACTATATTAGGTCATTTAAGCGGTAATCTAATTTCAAAATTTTTGTTTTTTGATATCACTTTTACCTGTAGCAATATAAACAAGTCGCTGATTTAAGTCCGGATGTTCCAGTTTTAATCTTTTTCGATTCCAAAATTACTTAAACAATAAAGGTTACACATACAATCCCTTTTTGCAAATTTTATGACACGAGATAAAAAAGGATATGCGAGTTTATTTTTAAAAATGTGAGTTAATGTGCACATTTGATACCAACTAATTATATATAAAGCTTGAGAATAGCAAAGCATTTGTTGTAACGTTTTGCATTTTACAGATGCATTCTGTGTGTCACTGAAAAAAAGAATGATCCAAATATATCTGACAATACTGAAACGGACGAAGAAAAACAGCCTGAAGACGAAACTAATGATGAAAAAGAAACAAAAAACAGCAAAACCGAGAAGGGATGTGAAAACAAAGACCTCAAAGACAACAAAAAAGAAAAAAAGGAGACAAAAACCAAAAAAGACAAGGCAGATACAAGAGATGAACAAACAAAATCGACACAGGGAAAAGGAAACAAGAAGAGCAAGGACAAATCTAATTCAACTGAAAAGAAAGGTATCTCTTCTTCCTCTTTTTCTTTCTTTTTCTTAATCATCATCCTCATCCTGTTTTTGAAATCCTTCAAAAACATTAATGATACCTCGCGCAACGAAGATGCAAGTGGTATTTTTTTGACCGGTCCGTCTGTCCTGTTTTTGTTGTTGTTGTAAGCGTTACTCCTCTTAAACCGCTGCAAGGAACTTCGTAAAACTTTGTAAGCATACATGACACAATGTGCATATGTGCATATTACCAGGAAATTCCGATTCCTTTATTTTTTTTCTTGGAATTTCGGCCCTTTCAAACTTAAAATTTTGGCCCTATGTTCTATATTAAAAAGCAGTTTGTAAGCGCAACTCCTCTTAAACCACTGCACGGAATTTAGTAAAACTTTTAGGCTTTTAGGATGCAATGAAGATGTAAATATCACCAGTAATTCCGATTCCATTATTTTTCTGGAAATTTTGGATCTTTTTATCTTTGAATTTTAAGGTTGTTAAAGACAAAGGAATAGATGTGCATTATTTCAGGAAGTTTTTGGATGATGTTGTATTTTTGCGAGTTATGCTTTTAAGCTCACCTCAACCGAAGGTTCAAATGAGCTTTTCTGATCACCTATTGTACTTCGTCCGCTGTATGTCCGTCTGACTGTAAGCTTTTCACATTTTTGAATTCTTCTTCAGAACCACGGGGCAAAATTTAACCAAACTTGATACAAAGCATTCTTATAGAAAGGGAATTCAAATAATTTTTTTTAAAATAAATGACAAATCCCTTTTTTGAAAGGGAGATAATTGCGAAATAGTGAAAATAGGGTGCATGTCTTAAAAAATATTCTTCTTAAGAACCACAAGAACAGAAATGCCATTATTTACACCAAAGCTTGTATATATAGTAAGGATTATAAATTGTTAAAATCGTGACCGCCAGACCAACTCTTTGGCCTCGGTGGGGGGAGGGGGTTCAAAGTTTAACATAAAACTATGTAGGGAAAATATTTAAAAATCTTCTTCTCCAATTTATGATATAACTATGCAAGAATCCTCAAATAATGTAGATTATAAATTGTTAAATCCGTGACCCCCCCCCCCCCATCAATACTGAGGCCCTATGAGGGGTTCAAAGTTTAACATGGAAATATAAAGGGAAAGTGTCTTAAAATCTTTTTTAAAGAACTAAAATGCTACCCTTTGTGAAATTACAATGCAAGCACCCTTAGATCATGTAAATTCTAAATTGTTAAAATTCGAATCCCTGGACTAATACTGGGGTCCCAAGAGCTGTTTGAAGTTAACATAGTGATATTTTGGTAAAATGTTTAAAAAAATAATTTAAAATGATACAAGGAATTACTCTTGTTCAGAAGAGCGATGAGGCCTATGGGCCTCTTGTTATCAAATTAATTTGTGTATTTAATGCATACCCTACCATTAATTATATGTATCATTGTCAAGTAATGGGGAAGCATCGGGAATGTAAGCTTGCTTACTTTCTTTTAACTTATTCTGCAGATAAAAAGAAGCTTGGACTTTTTGGCGAATGTGAGCCAATAACAGATAACGAACACGAATTTTGGACGTGGTTCATAAAAAAATATCTTACACCTGAAAAACAGATGATTGAAAATCAACAAGTCGCGATGAAAAGCAAACTTATCGATCTTAGAAACAAGTTTTTTTCTTTTTTTTCATTATAAATGCAATTTTTGTCACGGTTGTGTATGTACTCACACAAGTGCAAGCTATTTCAATACCCTTATCCTGCAACGTTGGTGACAGGCAAGGCGCCATAGAACCAATATCAATAGCATTCACTCTAGTATTTGGGATTCTACTCTTCGTACAGTTCATAGGCATGCTATTGCATCGTATATCCACCATTTCTCACATTATTGCAACCACCAAAATTTGTGGTAATAAACTTGACACAAAGACACCTATTGTTAAAATAGAGAAGCCAACTCTATTTCAATATGATGAAAGTGCAAACAAATCCGGAATAGGAGTGCAGATGCTTACCGGTGAGCAAAAAATTCACATAAAAACTCTTGTAGATCTTAAAACTACTATTAGACAGAAGTTGGAATCGATTCCCGAGAATGCCAAAGAAGTGGATCTGATCGTAAGTCGTTATTCCGATGAACCTGTTCACATAACTAGTGTCAGAGACCCCGTTTGGAAACCCAAAACAGAAATGAATAATGTAGATGTGTCGAGTAGCGACACACCAGGACCGTCATCTACTTAGATCTGTAGTTTTCTCTCTCTCAGTTTTATTATTTGGGGGAGAATAAGGGCTGCAGTCGAGTTGTACACGCAAGGCACGTGGCTTTTATTTTATTTTTTTATTCCATGTATGATGAAACTTTACTAATTATAATTTTGTGTATCTTTGCAGGTATGTCTTTGATATGGTACCAGGTATTATAGTTTTATTGTATTTAAGTTACAATTTTTGTGATACTCATTATATTACATGTCTTAAACTAAATTCTGTGTTATATTAAATCATTTACTTAGATACCACAGAGGAATTTCCAAGAAAACAAAACAAAACGCGAGGACACCAATATACTAATAATGCATTATAATGAAATACAAAATATTATTTTTTTTACAGCAAAATACGAAGGTACTTATATTAAACATGTAGTAATATACAAACAAACAATACCATGTTTAGTAGTGTTAACTGAAAGTTGATAGTATGGTATAATGATATATACGTATAATATTAATATAAACATTTGATTCCTCTTAATTATTTGTGCAGATACAGCTTTTCTAAGTATCTCCTTAGAGACATAAGAACGAGAGGGGGTACATTTTATGAAGATTACTCTAATTATGGCCATTTTTAGAATATATTGATATCCTTTGAAGAGCTTTGTGTGAAGGGAAATATTAAAATTTTAAAGCTAACATGAACGGATTTTTTTCTTACTGAATAAAATTTAATTTTTTACTTAAGGGTTTATAGTTAAATCATATCTAAGAATTTAACGCAGATCTAGTTGGTAATTTGATGACCACCCAGCCCCCATACATGTTGTGATCAATGTTTGTGTGTTTAAATGTGTACATTTATACAACTTGTGCTTTATTTATATGGGGTTTTTGTATTTATGAATAAAATTAATTGCTGTGTTCATTTGTTTTAGCATCATTGAGGTTGTTATTAATTATTGTTGATATGAATATGAATTACTAATCTTTTACAATGTGTAATGAAAAAGACACTGACCAATTATTAATCAATTTATCGTTCAGTATGTAAGCATAGAGGCTTTGTTAGTCAAAAAATTCATCTTTAAAAACATTCCAAAAATAAAACCAAATAATTCCTGTTCAGAAAACAAATGAAATGAATAGCTGAGTTCATTAGAATTAGCTCCCGTCGTGTATTCTTACACTGAGCCTCTTCCGATAGATATCAATCAGATGTTAGAGACTCCTCAATAGCCAGACGGATACCCTAGCGTTAATGGCTGCTGCAAATGTATAGATCTACGTGAAAATCAGACATAAAAGAGATAAGTAAAATTTGTACACCGCAAATTTTTATCCATTTTAAATTCTGTGTATTTTTTTCAGTATTGCTATAGTCAGGTTGCTAACATGTACATGTATGTCGATTTACTTTTCGGTAAAACTACGTCATCTCTTCCGGAAGGACACTTTCATAAACCACGGTAAATGGTAGCTAAATGATAAATACGCTTTTAGAAATTAATGTCAATATATATATATATATATATATATATATATATATATATATATATATATATATATATATATATATATATATATAAATAAAAAAGCACTAAAAATAACCAACGACACGAACAATAAAGTAAAATATTGTCAAATTTTCGGGACAACCCGTCCCTTCTTCAGGACAACAAAATAAAAACTACATAAGAAATAAGAAAAACATCTACAAAACTAGCACTAAACTAAACTAAATAATATATAAAAACTAGATAATGTTTAAACACCGGATCAAAACGTGGCAGCTACATCTTTATATTTAAGAATTCGAGCCCGAGAAAGAAAAATCCTGTCCGACGCAGCGGACCGTCTGTGAAGAAGTGCTGAAAGATAACGCGAACGAATTAACTTGCTAATTGGGGGTTGCTGTTAATTAAGTTGTACTAGTAAGATAATTCGTAGTGAAAGTTTGTAGGGAAGATTGGCCCTGTAAAAGACCACATAAATAATCATGAATGTAAAAACTAATGGAAGTGAAATAAAGCAAAAGAACAAAACCGATTAAGGAAATAGCTAATAATTTGAATAAATAACATGATTAATAGTTTGTACATGGACCGAAAAATATGAAGATGGTGATATTGCTACGAAAACAAATCAGTACTTAGTTGATGTTCATTTTGGTGAAGTCACTTAATTTGTTAATGCCGTCAGGGCGGAATGACTTCAGTCTATGCATCCAAAATTTTTCTTTATTTTTTCTCTCCGCATCTGTCCAGTTAGGGTTGTGATCAATGACCAAAACCATCATGTCCTCCCATTTGTGATCATCTAAATTAAAATGTTCCCCGACGGGTTCTTTAATTTTCTTAGTTTTGATGGTGGAACGATGATTATTGATGCGCCTGCGGAGGTCTCCTGTTTCCCCTACGTATTGTTTCTGACAAAATTTACAATTGATGAGATATACACAATTGTCCGTACGACAAGAAGTATTTGCGAAAATTTTGTAAGTACGGCCAGTAATGGGGCTAGAGAAGTCGTCTGCATCAGAGCTGTGTTTGCACAACAGACATCTGGTGTCAGAACAAGTTCTAAAGCCACCATTAGGCAGAGGGTTCTTTAGTTTGGTTCTTACCACCATGTCCTTAAGGTTTCTAGGGCGCTTGAAAGCTGCCATCGGGGGTTTTTTGAAAACCTCAACCATTTTATCATTGCTGTAAAGGATTGGTAGGTTCTTCTTTAGGACTGCATTTAGGCCCCTAAGGACAGGGTGGTAAGTAGTGACAAATGGGACCTTGTTGTCTTCGTCTTTGTCTTGTCTTGTTGTCTTATATAAATATAAATATATATATATATATATATATATGGATTATCTAACCGTTGCTTAGAAAAAATTGAAGTTCTGACAATTTGAAAAGTTTTTAAGCAACGAATTTTTACCAGTGATAAATATTGTACCGCTTGATATTGTAACGGTTTTTCAAGTTACAAATTAAAAAAAACTATCTATTAATTCGTGAGTTCGCTTAGGTTTCCTTCCTAAGAATCAAGTAATAATCAACAAATGTAACAAAGCCTTCAACTGCCAATATAACACGCAGTTATTATAAGCTTTTTCTAGGGCCTACCTTGGCTGTTTGGTTGTAGAACAACTAACCAAGAATAAAAACTATCTGTAGACTGTGGGTTTAAGCAAACAATTCTGTTTGCTACCACTGTGCTACACAACCACTATCAATTCACGGTCAGTCGACAGTCACTAAGACACTAGCAAGTCACCAAGACACAAAGACACTATCAAGTCACCAAAACACAAGTTACAGAAGCAGAGTTAGAACAGAGAGGTCTAGCTAACAATTCTGTTGCTTTCCGACACAGCTCAAATCCCTGTTCTGCAGAACTCTAACCGAAGAGTTTCACCAGAAAACCGTTCGAGTCGTTCACCGGCGGAAGACTGACTTAAGAATGATGGAGTGGCTGTTTATATACCCAGCAAGTTCTCGCTGATTGGTCTAATCATGCATCATTTCTATAGGGTATACTGATTATCACTGATAAGTAAAAAAAACACCGAGGTACTGATTGGTTAAACACCTGATACATTTCAGTTCGGAAGTAAAATCATTACAGTATATAGAGGACTTAATCAGAGAATTATGAAACCAAGTCCAGGCAAAGAGGCATTTTAATTTTAGAAATAGATAATGATATATACAATCAAACATGTTTTTATGTATGCCAGTTTAAATACTTTAAAAAATTACAAAAACAAAATAACATCGCGCGTAAAAATCATAGGTAAAAATACTGTAACTGCAAGTTTAGGATAAATAAAGCTGGAGACAACAATTTTGTATACAAAATTAAAAAAAATCAACAGTTGGTCACCGATAGCGAACAAGTACTCATTCGAAAATACTTGGAATGGCAGATTTACGCGCTTCTCGCTTCTTCTGAAGGTTAACCATTTGGTGTTGCAGATTGCCGGAAATCCGACGAATGTTCGGAAGTGGAGCGTAAACATCTGTGTTCACGTCACTGGAAATGGTTGGTGCCTCGCGAGAAATGGCGGATGAGACAGCTTTAATCCTCGCCCAGTTTTTGCCGTCTGGTTCATGTAAGTCTTGTGTTGATTTGCTTCCTTCGAGTTCTGTCAGCAAAGACTGCATGGTGTTCATGATGCTATCGGCGTAGGTCTCCTTTTTCTCGGTCTCCCTTTCTACCGTCACGTCCTGCAACATATCGCGAACGCTCCTCATCAGAGTATCCGCGGCGGCGATACAGTGGCGGCCTCTAGGGGCCTCAGACTCTGGCTCCGCGGCTGCCATGGCCCCGTATTTGTCCATTAAGGCTTGTAGCTCGCTTTGTCCTTGTTTGATCTGATTCGCTGATGCTTCGATGTTTCCTGTTTTTACATGCTCAGCTGCTATGTGAAGAACATTCTGTGAAATAAGTCTTGCATCGTGCATCAGGTTTGCTTTGATGGCTTCAGATTTTCGGCCGGTTTGGTCTGAAAACTCGCCTCTTGCAATTTCTACGAAATATTTCATTCTCATGCCCACTGCTTTTGTATATTCGACTTTAACTTTCAAAACAACTGTGTTTGCATCACTGTCAACATTGCTCAGATCTAATGCTACCCCAATATGCTTCGTGGACGCAGCTGGGATGTCGTAATAAAAGAAGGCCTTCTCCATTTTCTCCTTCCCTCTCCTACTTCCGCGTAAGCGAACCTTGTTGTCTTGTGAAGTTTCATTGTTTAAAATAACAGCGCCATTAACAGCTTCCACGACAACGGACACATTCCAAGCAACTGCCGTTTTTCGCAACATGACAGGGAGAAAAAGATCGGGGTCGTTTTCCTCGGACTTCTGCACATCCAGATGATAAAACGCATCGCTGCTGCAACATTTTGACAGTAGGTACATTGCTTCCGATACGTCATTTCCTGTAGCAATTGTGGAGATGCTAACCCATTGGTTTTGCGAGTCGTCCAAATCGAATGCGTTCCGTCGGATTTTTTCTCTGACTTCATGGATGAGTTTGTTCGGCTCCTTTGTGCCTTCGTTTATTTCACCGTCAGAAAAAACAATGATAGAATTCCTGTACGTTAGAAGATCTTCAGGTCTGAAAAGAAATGTTCGGCTTAAATATAATTTACGGAAATCTCTTTTAATTTCTTTGAGAAAATTAAAACGTTTATGTAACATTCTCCAATTTAGTCATTTCTGCCATCATAAACAGAAAAATGATTGTTTCTTACAATTTAGTCATACTCTTAATGCATTTAGTTTTAAATCAAATGAAACGTAGACTAAAACAATAGGGCAAATTAACTGAAATCGGAACCCCGACCCCCCCCCCCCCCCAAACAAAATACAATTGGTTTATCCTAACTTACCAAATAGAAAACTTGCAATTAGAAAAAAAAAAAGTTTTCCTGCAAAATTCAGCCGGTTTACGGTATTAAAACTTAATGAAAGTTTTACCCTGTGGCGTTTTCGCTGAATATGTCGATGGCCCGTGAGATTCCAGCGCTCAGATTGGTTTTAGTTGAAAGGTAAGTTTTGTCCAAAGTCTCCAATTTCGTCTTCAATTCACTCTGTAAGATGGATAGAGAAAAATTGAAATTTAGTATCTTTTATAAACTTAAAGTTTATCTTTTTTTTGGTATGATACTAAGTATCCCACCTCCCTCTAGCCCCCATTGAAAAACAAGATCTTAATATTAGTAATAAATACGTACCCTTGTTTTAGAATTGATTTCTTGGAGCGGCACCAGAACGTTTGTTTTCTCGCCAAAAGTGACAACCGACGCAAAGTCTCCATCGTCCAGCGAATCCACCAACTCTATGGCGAACTTCTTCATTCGTGACAGTTTGCTGTGTTTGCGTCTCCTGTCGTATTTAATCCCCATGCTGCCGCTTATGTCCACCAAAATCAGGATCCTCGCTTTGACACAATGTACATCAATGTCTTGTTTGGTGGACAGTTTCATTACCACTTTTCCCTGCAAGATATACATAAAAAATAATTTTTTTTCTGAATAGCATAGATCCTCCGTTATATGGTTTTAAAAAATTTTAAGGGAAGTTGGACAGGAAATGTTTCTTCCTTGAGTTATTCCTTGACCTTCGTGGTAACAAGTACCACGGAGCATTAGTTTAAACTGTATACCTTATCCTCCGTCTGTAGAAGGTTGTAGGTGAGGTCAACGTCCCTCTCCCCCTTACCGGCCAGTTTCACGCTTCCCCCGCGGAACGTGTCCCTCTTCATGTGAACATGCCCCTCCTCCTCCCCCTCTGATTCTACAGAGATGCCATACACACCAGTTAATCATTCGTACGTGCATTGAATGTTAAGTAATGTCTCAATGTACGTACTATACTGTTAATTCCTTCACTTCATTTTCTTATAAAGGTATAGCGCACTTAGTACACGATTTCCTATAGCGTATTTGCAAACAACAGACATTTTCAATATTACACAATATTTAACCAAAATATGTTCCGAGAAAACGCAAATTACACAATTACCATGGTCTTAATTATCTTACACAGCATCATTTAAATCGTCAGGTGTTGTAATGAATATTTAGGGAAATAGCATGCAATAAAAAGTTTAATATTTGACTAGTCGAACCACTTTTACTTTTCGTTCACACACGAATGTAGGCGAAATAATAGGAAAAAGCGCTATACCATAATCAAAAATTTGATATTGAATAAATTAATTAAAAAATTAATATCTATATTTCTGGTACTGGTATATTTTAATTTACTTTGCTTCTTCAGTTGAATTTTACTGCCGATATAAGCAGAATTGAATGAGATTAAGCCAATACAGGTAACCTTTTAAGCATGAAATATGACGTTATGATGAAGGAATCGATTCATGAATATAACATTGATAATTACATTGAAGGTGGTTTGTGACAACGTTTGATTATTCCGTTATGATGTTAATTTCTATGGTTATAATGAATAATTTTATTTTTGGTAAAATTCTTAAAACATCAAACGAAAATAACAGCCAAACTACATCTATTTCAAATGTGTGTTTTATTGACATGCGCAGTAACTCACCGGAAGAAGAAGACGGGGATACATGTAAGATACCGGTAAAATTCTTAGTGACTGCCGCTCGCTTGACAGTTTTAATGGAAGGTGTTGTGTCAAGACCATTTACTTCCGGTGAACATCTCACAAAACGAGGTTCCTCGTCATCCTTTCGGAGCGATGGCAGCCCCTTGCCTCTCGTCGGTTTTCGGCTGTCAAAACGCTTACTCTCTACGCCATTTTGTTGCTTTCTTCCAAGACTCCGTATTTTCGCCTTTTGTCCTGTTTTAAGATTCAATTTCTCGATGTCGTCTTCGCTAAGTATTCTTAAGGTCTGTAGATCCTCGATTTCCTCGTCCAGTAGAGTCTGAACGGTAGTTTCGTTCAATCCGTTGGAGAGAAGATATTGGCGGAAGTCATTGCTGTCGTCTGAAATGTTCGGGGGTCGTAAAACGTGGACCAATTCATTGAATTTAATTCAGTCTAAGACTTGCTTTAAAGTTTTATGAAAATGAATGAAATATAATACAAAGCAGTTTTAGGATTAATTTGTGAAGTACTTTAAGAAAACTGTATAGAGGATTTTTTGCTCCGTGTTAAATTTTTTTAAAGATATATGTATCGTCGAGTTTTAAATACACAATAGTACGTTTGTTTTTAAAGATAAAATACGTACTTGTATTCATACGGTTTTGAATTTGCAACTGATAATTAGGGCGGTTGCGCAAAAATAAAACGGAGACAAAATATACTCTTTATACAGTTAGTTCTCAAGCAAAGTAGTTGTTATAAACCATGACTTGCATAGGAAATTTGAAGCAGCGTTAACTAAAGCTAAAGTAGAAATGCATGTTAGATATTGGGTTACTTATTATTATAAGCAGTTCTAGTTAATTGCCTTTCTATGGCTACAAAATACATAAAATTATCCTTTGCTCGGATTTTTTTCCAGAATTCTCCGGGGAAAAAAGCATTACCTTTCCATTTTACTCTGCCTCGTACTTTAAAGATATAAAAATAAACTCGATAAATACCATAAAGTCTTAAAGACATATCGCTACTGGTTTACTTTTATTTCAAACGTCAAATCTCGCTATATTGCTATTGTAGTAGTAACCTTTTGAATGGGTAGACTCGATGCTTGCTTTCCTAGCTAAGGGCTCGCCGTCAAACTTGACCCTTTGATTCCGTTTGGGTATGGGTGGAGGGGCTCCTTCGTTACTTTCAAATCCGGGTTCTTCCATAATGTCTTCGTTAATGTTCGGACCAAATTCCGAATACATATCAGCGGTTTCTCTGTATTTACTCGAGCTTACTAGGTCTGCACAAGAAAAAAAATCCCGTTTTTTTTCCCTAAAAAACGAATAATGCATTGTCCCTTCCCAAGCAAAGGTAACCGTATATGTATTTCTGTGACTAAACTGTCTAAGGTTATAGAGGAATACTATACATATCAGAGTAGCCAACACCTAAAGACATTTGGAATTATTAAAATTCGTGGGGGCCAATTTTCGTGCATTGCTTAAATTTTACAGGTTCGTGGGGACGTTATTTCGTGCAAATTTTTACACCTAAAACAGAAAATATGACTTCATATGCACAAATCATTAATTCGTGGAGGATGTGAATTCGTGAATGAGAAGTAAGCCACGAATTCCACGAAAACTGAGCCACCACGAAATCTAATGGTATCATAGTATCCCGTGAAATTTATTACAAACGAATTTATTTGGTGTTGGGTTTTTTGTGTGTGTCATACAAATATAAGGAGGTTTAGCAGTGATGACACAAGTGAAGTTTTCCCCGAATGTTACATAGTGTTGTAAGTAATTACATGTACACGTTTGTGAGACTTAATCACTGAGTACTAGTTTTTGTAACATTAGAAGTACTTTTGAAAAGCATGCCAGGGAGATGTTTTTAGTATCATCTTCTCATTCTTCAAGAGGCTGAGTGGTTATCATGTAATAACTAAAGTATGATCGTTATTTTATTCACCATTCTTTGAAATCAAGAGAGAACACTCCATGTACAAGTGAAACGTGCTTAGCACTGTGTCGTACTATAGTCTGCCCAAAGATATTTATGGAGCACATTTGGGCGATTTTTTTATAAAAATACACATACTTGTGAAAGAGGTGCAATTGAAATAGTTGAAAGGGATAATTTCCAAAATAATTTCATTGACACATTATCAACTTTCACTCGGAAAAATTCTCAGGAACGAAAAAAAGATTCCTTATTGAGATTTATAATGGGAAATGTTTACATCTTTTCTCCATTCGGAATAGATTCGAAATACATCGCGCAATTTTACAACGTCATCATCCGGGCTTACTGCAATATAAAATCCCCGTAGACATCACATTTTTTAGCATTGTATTGAAACCTGAGAAGCTAACAGGGGCGTTTCGACTGAGAAATCTTGGAAATTTTTCTTATTTTTGAATGAACATCGTTTAAACCCTGAGGTATTTATGAATACCATGCAATTAAGCAAAATGTAAATCTAGGATATCTTGGGACAGAGTATAGTATACCTACATGCATGGTAGGTTTTTTTTTTCTAGTTAAGTCTTTGTGTTGACGTGTTTAAGTGAGAAAAGGAGATTTTTCTGCGATGTGGCGGCGATACTTACCGGCCATTTTGGAATCTCCTACACCACTGCAGTTATCTGAAAATTGAAAATGAAAAAGATATGTCTGAATTTTGGTCATTTTCCAACAAGGAAGATAAATTTACTCAATTCGGGTCCGGAAATTTTTAAATGTGAACAGTTTAATAGATCGCAACTATATAAGGAGGGTAAAATTACTTAACGCACATGAATTTGATACAGAAAGAGTTTAAACTGGAACAATTAATAACCTGACAATGGTATTGATATTTGTTATTTATGACATTTCCAATGACCCCGTATATATGATGACATGCATGTTTGTTTAATGATGTGTACCGTGAGAATACAAGATTTAAAATGCTGTGCTCTCTCTCTCTCTCTCTCTCTCTCTCTCTCTCTCTCTCTCTCTCTCTCTCTCTCTCTCTCTCTCACATACATTTACACTGTAAATACAGCCAATTTGATCTGACACATCGGTACAACCAGTTTCGGAAAAGGGTCAAATATTACGTATATCATAAAGCTCTTAACATGGGAAATTGATTCACCACACAGTGTTCAAACATGTACTTAAAGAAATAAAAATAGATAGACGGTTAAAGCGGCGTTCTATAAAACCTCGACTTCTCTTTATACTCAGGAAAAAAAAAAATCAGTCGTGACTTTAGCCTGCATTCTGCATTGTCCTCGTGAAAAAATAGAGTGCATTTGAATTCTTGTCATCGTAACCACTGGTGGAACTGCTGTTGTTACTAATGTCACTACACTTTACTTATACAGATAAGTATATATTGTACCACTTAAATAAAGGGATTTTGCCAGTACTACAATTGTTATCATTACCACTGCGGTTGAACAATACCACAAAGTATAAGTTTTTACTACTACATGCTGCTAAACATACTTCTTATGTTGCGTTTAAGCAGTGGTTGTTACCATTTCGCTATCCGTTATCTCCTTTATTTGACTGAAAACAAAGGAGGAAAGAACTTTATCTTAATACACAAAACACAGTAAATTTCAAAGCTACCCTCAATCGCCAGCGTTCTATGATTTCGGCAGAGTGCCCCTAAATAATTACTGTGTTTAACAAGGATTCGTACAACATGATTTTACAATTAATAATACAAGTACGTTATTAAAGGAAGTTTTTATAAGCAGTAAAATAGTAGTAAAATCTATCGTATCAGTGAACGCGATCCAGCAGTACATTATTCTGTCGCTCTCTACCTGCGTAAGAGAAACTTATATAAGCTGATTAATAATACATACCTTTTATTGCGTATCATTAACCCCAAAACTATGGTTCCCGAAAACGTGGCACATGAGCAACAGCTTAGTGTTTGGAAATGCCCAGCAGACTAAAACTTCCCCGTTGTTTGTAATCATTCAAACCCGGAAGTTTAAATGTGACACATTTGCCAAATCCCCCATTGAATTATCTCCGAGGACTCTTAAGCTATCAAAACTATTCTACCATGAGGCTTATTTATAAATATAGTTTTTTAAATGCTTATATATTTTAAAAGGTTTTTTTTTTATTTTATAGTGAAAGTGAGAATCTTGAAGTGTGTATACAAGCTTGTTTACACTTTAAATGAGCTTTGTATTCATTATACATATATACAACCGGTTTTGTTATGATCAATATATTTTTAAATGTTTCTGGCGATCTAGTGAATATCAATGTAGCATTTAATTGGCATGTATATATAGCGGAAAACAACTAGAGAAATAACCAAAATATACCAATTTTACACTGGAATATTATTACAAATGTTACAAGCGCAATCAATTTTTTAAATTTTTTTTTGGAATTTATTTTTTATACGAAATTAAATTCTTCGCATACTTGTACATGTATGTTACAAAATAAGTTATTATTTTATTACATTGTTTAGTATATATATCCTACACAACAACTTTATCTTAACACAAATGTATGCACGTAATGTAAATACCGTTCACATTTAGGTTATAGTGTCACGTACGGACGATAACTCTTGATTGCCTTTTTAAAGAAAAAAGGGTGGTGCTTCTTTGTTCATGCTTTTCAACAATCGCAACTTCTCGGGCCTTTCCGGCAAGCTCGGAAAAAAACTTTTCCGAGCTTGCCGGAGAGGCCCGAGAAGTTGCGATTGGTTTTACAAATGAAATCCTAAAACAATTATCTCAAAAATATATATGTGTATTTTTAAAAAAAATGTTTATGCTAGTGAAAAGAATCCTTGCGCTCAGAACCGGAAATATTTTTATTGCATTGTTTTGGTACTGAAAATAATTCTAAATCACATGAACATTGAATAACGTAAAAAATATGAGTGAATTTTTTTTATATACTCTAACTTAAGATTAAAGGTAATATTGGTACACTAAAAGAATTTTGATTTTTTTAAAGATGATTTGCAGGCAACATGCACGTTGGTATCAGCAGAATAATGTTGGACTTGACATCATCTCGTTCAGACATAGGTTGTCTGTGCAAAATAAATATGAAATTTTGAAATTTGACTTTTTTTCCGAAACCAAGCTTTGAAAGGATCAGATGTACAAATATAATCTCTAAAAGTATTCTCACATTATTCATTTATTGTATTAAATTTCCTCTCAATGCAATATTATATTTTGATATTAAAATTTCTCCCTCGAGTTGGTAAAGATTATTCATGTCATGAAATAAAAGCGACTAGGGGCTTGACAGTGGGAGTCTTAATAAGTATTGAATATATATATTTTTTTTTTTTTGGTTGAAATGTCATTATTCCAATGGATCTGATTTTAAACCGTGTACAACGGAAGTAAGACAATTGAATAAAAAATGTTTGTTCCACTTCCAGAATTATCGTCGATTTATATAGGAATGAAACCTAATATTGAAAAAATAAATTCCATTTTGAGAGATCGTGTACATTGTTTAAAATAAACAAAGTATGAGACAATTTTCAAGTTTTAGCAATATCCAAGATCAGATAAAATCGAGTCAATAATTATTACATCGAAGTAAAGGTGTTGACTAAGTAGGTCTATAGGTCTAATTGATATGATATGTCTTTATCATCAAATTTCATGAAGGGGAAGCAAGGAGCTCAGTTATATTAATACGACCAATAAACAATATTGAATGGACTATAGCTACAATTCAAGTGGCAGGGTGTGTATATATATATATATATATATATATATATATTTATATATATATATATATATATATATATATATATATATATATATATATATATATATATATATATATATATATATATTCGTTTTTTAAAAATACATTAACTATCGGTATTTTTGTCTTCAAAATCATTATTTATAAACGTGAGACGAAGAAATTTAAAAAAAAAATAACCGTATATTATCACCAATTACGAAAGAGAAACTAAAAGGGTGTTGATTTGAAATAAACTGCATATTTTTTTGGTTCAAACGTAAACACAAAATTAATTCACATGTAAATTGAAGATAAACGAACGTCTTAGGAAACTATACCGAAAAAATAATGACGACAATTAATTTACTAACGACATATTCATATATTATATAACATCAGCTGGGACAGAAGAAAAACATTCCATTCCACCCTCGCCCCCGACCTCCCCACCCCGCATTGTGTGTACACATGTAGAGTAATGACTTGACGAAATGCTGAAAATAAGATCTAGATTTATATGGCTTGATCTATCAGCCACTACTTTGTAGTAATCCAGTGTGGGGCTGTAATAAGGTCGCACAGGATTTAAAGTTGTTTTAGCACATGAATTATTCATGATTTTTTAAACATTTTTTTTTCTAATCGGACAATCCTAAAACGCAGGTAGATTAGTTTTGGTCGTTAATTGTATAGTATAAATAGATTAGTTATAAGTACCTTCCAGAAATTAATATGTTGTTTGTATATGGGGGTCTCTATGTCTTTAGTATGACACATACATGTAAAGTATAGGCGTACATATATATATTGTTAAAACGCTGAGACGAAATTCTTAATCCAATTCCAAACCTTGTGCTTTGAGAAAGTGCCTCTATTCGCATTTTACCGGTTGAATATGTGATAATTTTTTGGAAATTTATTAATCATATTTTCATGTGAGGATAACCACATGTAAAGGGATTACCACTTTTAGACAGGTAAATATCACTATCTCTATATCTGTTCCATCTTTTTTTTTCCTCGTTTGGTTCTGAAGGGGGTTGCGATTTCAAAAACAATATTTATATTGCAATTGTTTTATTTTGCGTATGTAAATTAATGTCCCATTAAATCACAAACTCATTTCAACTCCATTGACCTTTACACAAGTAACTACGGTTTTGATAATTTTGAATAATCATGGATTAAGAATTGACCGTTGTTAATGATCAAAGTTTAATGAGTAGAACAAATCCAAAACTTTAAAAAAAAATGATTATTTACATTACACCATTTTATAAGAAACGTAAAAATTGTGCATGTAGAAAATAATAATTCAACAACACACATAAACTATGACACTGAAAAAAATGTTCGAGCTAGAAAGATATTTGTTTGTCAAAAACAAAACAAAAATCATAGAATTTCAGATTTACCGTAAATTTGTACATATAATGAAGGGGGGGGGGGGAGAGAGAAAATTCATAAGGAATCACATTTCTTTTTTAAGAAAATTAAAAATTAAAACATTTAAAAAAGAAAAGAAAAATTACATTCAAATTTCGTGCTAAGCGTCTTACCATTCAAATAAACGCATATTCATGATTACATACTTGTATGTTTGAATAGAATTTTTCAATTTATTTTACCTATAATTTGATAAAGACAAACAAACTAGGCAATCAAAACCTTGGACTTCGTTAGTTGTTTTGTCAATTTTGAATTAAAAAGAACACCGCTCGATACCGCGTTAAACGTGAGTAAAAGCTTGTCATGGAGAAGCAAAATGTTATCTAGAACTACTTGTAACTGGAAACCATATTGGTGCAAGTGTTCCGGAATGAAAAGGAATGGCCCGACATTGTCACGTAATTGTTACTTTGTTTTTTATTTCATGATTCAGCCAGATCTAGAGACAACTAGTGTTTAACATTATATTAAATGTCATACAATAGAAATGAATTCAAATTTTCACGGTTAGAAGAAAAGCGTGTAAGAAATATATGCGTTATGACAATTTTGATGAAACATTGTTTTGACTATACATCGTAAGTTGTAAGAACTTAATTTTTATAATGTGTTCCAACCTTTTTGGCATGATTTCGAACAAAATATCCCCCCCCCAAAAAAAAAATAGCCCAAACTTTTACATAGATATATAATAATTGCAATATTTATATGTAAAACGCTGTTTTATCATACCACGCTATACTGTAACCTAAATGGTATGAATTTGTTTCGTCATTTACATACGGTATACACATACCATGTAGTTTGGGATTACGTATAGTTTCTCTGTCCTAGGCCACCGATGACAACCCCCCCCCCCCCTCCCTTCTTCCAATCGTTCATGACCGCACTTCCATGACATACAAGTATCTGTGTCTGATCGAAAATCGATGAAGTACATATATGTAGTATGTACAAGATATATATGAACGATCCATGAAGACAATATATATTTACAAAAGAGATATCTTGTGTTTAAGGAAACACAAAGGAATATCACGTACATTTTTATTATATTAAAAAAAAGTCACGTGCCATTCGTTGATTGCATGAATAAAATAAATAATTTTTAACATTCAAATCATACAAGAGTAATTTTATATAGGCTAGTTCAGAAGGAAAAACCATTGGAAGATGTAAATGTATTTCATAGAAACTGAGTTATTCTCTCTCTCTCTCTCTCTCTCTCTCTCTCTCTCTCTCTCTCTCTCTCTCTCTCTCTCTCTCTCTCTCTCTCTCTCGTTCAGCTATTTATCACACGTCAAAGCAATAAAGCCTTCCTGAATTAAAAAGTTGAACTCGTTTTTAAATTTCGGTGATCGAAGACCCGGGGTTTTGTTTAAACTAGCCTAATCGCCATATTTATTTTATACGGATAACCAATCTTCTTTAAGCTGTGCATTCCGTTACCACCACAATCCCGCAACACGTCTTAATACAGCGAAAAATTTATCAAAGCGAGAGATGTTTCATCCAATGATAAGAGAATGTCCTGGCAAGCTTTGACATATCATTAAAAGTAGATTACTGATGTTCCAGACTCTTCAGTATATCCTTTGATTGATCGACGCGACACACAAGTATATGTTTAAAGTTTGTACCATACTGACGGACACGTTTGGGGGGTATATCGTTTGCATAAGACACTGTGAAGACGGCCACGGGTCGATATTGCATGTCATTCGGAACCTTAAAAAAAAACTTGAAACGCGACGTTCGTGCAACTTGTATTCTTATAAAAATCGAATTTTTTCTTTGACAATTGAGAAACTTTGATCCGAGAAATAGGCTAAATACCGTTTGGTTTTATCTTATAAATGTGTGTTTTTCCAGTATTTTAAAAAATTGAGAACATTTACTTAGGTTTTTATTCCTTTTACTTTGATCAACGAAGAAAACAATAAGGACAATTGACGGACGGGTTATTGGCTTGCTTCTTGCATTCCAAATCTTCAAACTAACGCCAATGATGCCAAACAAATTCAGTCTTAACAAACTACAATATTTGAAATTGAGACTCGACTATTGACAATTTGATACAACGCAGAATCAATGCCAAAAAAATACATGCAATTTAGACTCAACATTTTGTATATCAATTCAATTAAATGTTCTGAGCTCTTACTTCAAAATCATGTCATTTCCGTTCAATTAAATTTCTACATACTATGATAACCAAAAATCAAAAATCAGTTCCGTTACATCGAGCAATATCACACAAACTTTTATTATAGCGATTCATAGTCTTTCAGTTGGACCGTGTTCATACGACGCATTAATCAATTGAAGATCTATATATTTGGTTTGTCACAAACTTTTTCATCCACCCTCTAGCAATTCGTGAATCCAGTCTCCTTTAGCCCCCCCCCCCCCCCTTACAACTGAAATTCAACAACTCAACACAGTTAAGTGTCTACTAGAGGATGACCAATCCATGCAATCTATAGCACGTAGACAGTTCACAATGCGATCCGGTCACTACAAAATATAGCAATTTATTTCGCTATGTAGCGATGCATTACAAAAGGTAGCAATTCGTTACAAAACATAGCAATTTAATGAATTCCTGTCGTCTTTACATATTATAGCAGTTCAATACTAGTTCCAGATTCTACAAAATACTGCTATATAGCAGTTCATTACAATTTAGTCTGTAAAATTATAGTGCGATACAATCTCTTCAGAGCATAGCATTTTAATATACAAAGCAGAGTAAACTACCCGAAATGTACAAAGAGCAGTATACCAATTACTTTTTGATCTATACCAATAGTATCCATTATAAAGTTAAAGAGATAACAAAAAGATATTTAACGTTTTTTTTTCTTCTTTTAGGCAATTAAACATGAAGCGCGTCAACTCATATGTCATTTTCACACCATGATCACAATACCAAGATTATCGGGCACATTACATAATCGACCGGCAACAATATTTAACCTACAAAATTAACAACCCTGTCATTTCAGCTCATGACAATGTCTTATACAATCTGAACGAAGAAACACGTGCACAGCGATGGCGACCAAAAAGAGAGATAGAAACATTAACTTTGCGGAGGTGAAAGTCAGGGACAGGACCATGCGCCGACCCTCGGAGCTACTGGACCCCACCCCTCTCGAGAAAACCGCCTCCAAGCGGCGCCGGAAGTCCACTTTTGCAGGTATGTTTCGTGTAATGATGAGCATATTTATCATCATTGTTATTGCGGATCGGTGGTTACATTTACAGAGTATTTTAAATCATAAACTTTCCATCACCCCCTCCAAATAATTAAATAGATCGATAAGTAAATTATACAAAAGAAATGAACTTAATAGAAATAATAATTTATTCAGTTTCATTTGAGATCTGAAAAAAATCAAAGGAAAGAGACATTGTAATCAAATTACATGTAACTCTCGTCCAAAATTAATAAATAAACAATGAAGCAATTGTCTTTGCTTTTAATATAAA
The DNA here is from genome assembly GCF_025612915.1 of Magallana angulata. Classification (NCBI taxonomy): domain Eukaryota; kingdom Metazoa; phylum Mollusca; class Bivalvia; order Ostreida; family Ostreidae; genus Magallana; species Magallana angulata. The sequence goes on along the minus strand of NC_069117.1, from coordinate 38,119,510 downwards.
AGATGTTTTTGTTTGTAATTTGTTTATTTGTTTAAAACAAAATTAAGTTTTATTTTATTAGGACTTTATTTTTCCGTATTATAAAAATGTGCTCAAACAACTAAAATAGATATAGGCTTGTGCTTTATTTTTGAGTAATGCTTAATGAAATGAAACACATAATGAAATGAAAAACAGCTTCTGTTTAACGAAATTAAGGATTGAAATTACCATGCAACTTAATGCTTGATAGATGTTTAATAAAATGTGTTCCGTAAAAATTGATAGCTGTATAAATATAGCAATTGTATTCTTTCATCTGAGTAAGAAAGAAATAAAGAAATAAGTATTACGTACAACATTATTCTGCGCTTTAGCTTTATATGAAAAACAACATGCTGATCACTCGCAATACTTGAGGTGTTATCTTCCCATCGTTGAAGAATATGGATTTTTCTCCTTTTTTATCGTTTCAGAGAAATATTGTAAAAAAAATTAAATAAAGATATAACGATAATTAACAGGTCCAGAAAAAATCTGATAATACTGAAAAGAAACTATAACTGCATAAATGGTTTTTTTTCTGCAGCGGAGACTTTTCTCTCTAAAGATATGCCCACACGAAGCCTCGCGCGCGGTCAGTCATAACAAATCGATGAAAACGCAACTCAAAAATAATGAAATATCAGATCGTCATTCTAATGACAAGGTTTTTCAATCAATGTAGCATAAAAACTTGAAAACGAAAGAAAGAAATTAAAGGGAAAATCATAAAAAAAAAAACCCGAATAGTTTTGAACGATTTTATGTTGCCTGGGTACTAACACGTCCTTGCTATACAAACAAATAAAATAAGTCCGAGAGATATTTCTAATATCCTTTGTTTATTTTTTTTTTCTATATTCATTTGTCACTTCAATCTTCTCAATAACAAGAGGGTTTGTCTTAGTTTGCTTGGAATGGATAGATTTTAAATTCTTTTAATCATAATTTTTCTTTCTAAGTTTAACCATAGTAAAGGACCTTTGAGTTATACCTATACCTGCCTATTTTACAAAACAAATCAATGGAAAGCATTATTATATAAATAGTGCCTGTTTGGGAGGGTAACAGTTGAAATTGACACCCCGAGAAAACCATTGTCAACCGACGCGAAGCGGAGGTTGACAATGGTTTTCTCGGGGTGTCAATTTCAACTGTTATCCTCCCAAACAGGCACTATTTATTTTGTTATACTGAATGTCTTTTTTAAAATTTTAAAGAAAATTTTACTGCTTTTATATAGGAATAACGTGAATTCTACAGCGAACCGTACGCGCATAATTTTCGCGCATGTAACATTTTTTAATATTACCCGTTGCCAAGTGCGTTGCTAACGCTGAGGGTAATAGTAAATATTATTAACTGCGTCTTAACCAATCAGATTTCAGTATTTAACATGAAAGTATAACAATATCGTTTGACACTCCTCCTGATAATCATAAATTCTTTTCAACAGGTGTTTTGGTTTGCTTTAAGAAAATTTATACCAAATATTATGTTACATGTATGTATTTCACCAAAAGGGTTGAATATTATATATATATCTAGAGTCTAGACGATGAAATGTGGCAAAAAAATTTATTTGAGCTATCAATAGATAATTTGTGATGAACTATACTGTTTATGAAATGAAAAAGGTGTGACTTGTATGCAATAAAACAGGCATAGATTTTGTGCGCAATTCTATGCAAATTTTCAATTGATTATAGATGTGGTTTTATTTCATACAGTTTAGTGAACTTAATTAAAAATCGTTTTGCTGGATTCTTGTGGGAAGATGTGGTAGTAGAATCAAACGTTTTAAAGCAATTGTGAAGAACTTTTTACCTACATACATTATTTTTTTTAATTCAATTCCTATAATTATATGGGAAAATTTCGAATTTCAATTGTTGGGTGCGCGCAGTTTGAACGCCATAAAACACTGGCCCATTTATCGAACCATCAGGGGATTCTTGGGGGGCTAAGGCTTTAAACCCACGTAATTTATAACGCTAAGGCTAGATCTTTTTTCACTTCAGCACGAAGTTAATTTCATCACCTGTTTGTGTGTTGTAAACAAATATCTGGTATCTATTGAGAAATGCGCCTCTTCAACAGGTCGTTCAAATGGCCGTGTTTGCTGAACAATTACATGCAGATTGAAATGACTTACGTCCGCTTAAAATCAACAAACATTATCTCTTCCTCGTATATTTATTTTAGTTTAGTACGAAGATGTACTTTTATTGTAGATTCCTGTTATCTTAAGCTGATTTTGAGAACCACTTTCGCTTTTTAGTTGCACCCCTGCAACAATCTCATCTTAACCTACCTGTATACGTGTATATATTGTTTATACTTATTGCATTGATAAGCTGTACAGCTTAAAGTTAATACAGAACTAGATTGAACTAGTTAGTTGAGAGGGTTATTATAAATGACTTGCTCATGTTGTTGGAAAAATAATTAAAAGTTGTTAATTAGGTATGAGTCAGTTTCGCTTCACTATTCAAACTGCGGTATTATATACATAAAAAGATATCGCAATGACTTTGATTACGTGACCATAACCACATTCTTTAAAAGAAAATCGTACCAAGAATATTACTTTTTACTACTTTTAAAAAGGCAAACAATTACGGAAAATTTCAGTGTGTAATTAAAAATTTCGATTTCATGATTTGGAAACTTTTGCCTTTTGTCCATCTGAGAAAGACATCTTCGCTCCGCGAGGCATGTCATTAGAAAATGAATTAAAACCCAATAAAACCAAGCAAACAAAGTGCTTTACTCCCAAACATTTAAAGAGACTAAATTGTCTATATACCCTAACAACTTTAATTTTTTGGGAGAGAACTGATTAAACAGTAATATGGTCCTATGGTCTGGCTAAAGCTAACACTGGGTCGATATATGTGGGGTGACTTTTTGTAGATTTAGATGCTTCATCGCCGAAGACTGACGGAATGTTATTTAATATCCAGAAATAAAAATCAATTCCCGTGTTGACTTTACTTACAAACAGAGATCACTTTTTTCCTCTCTGTAACCACGTGGGTCATCTTTCTGGAGTCAGACATGCGTTTGTAAATCAAAATTTAAAGGGATTCTGACTGTGTTTCGTACTTTTCTGAAGGAATTTCACTGTCATACTTTGTTCGTCAAAACAGGTAGGGCCGACTTTTTCCTCCACGTCTGGACTTATATGTTTATGTAATAGGCCATATCTTTATGCCGTCCGTATGTCATGTTCTAAATTCTAAATTCTAAGTTCTAAATTACCTAAAATTTACAGTATCGCAAATCATACGGTAATTTTTGTATTTCCACTCACACAGTTAATTCAAAATTTACAACAGAGCACGTGCAAGTACCGTCATCTGTTGTTGTTTATTTTTGTTAAAAAACGATGGTTCTAACTCAAGTCAACATTTACATGTACGGCTCCAAACATTGGCTATACGTGATAAATGAATTCACACATCTATGATTTTTGCAATCAATGTTTTATCATTTAAAAGCAGTCGTGCTTTTAATGTCTAATGTATATAGATTTTTATCATCTTTTAAATAAGAAAGTTACAGTCCATGTGATAAATAGAACTTGGGGAGTCATTTTCATTCATTTATTTGGATATACTATTATGAAAAAAATCAAACATGTTCAATTGACAATTAGTAACTTGAAAAGGGGTCAAAAACAAGGTACATTTGACCAATTATTACTTAATTAATCAACGACATGTATTATGTTATGTAACCGCCATAGATTATCTCCCAAAAATAGACCTTTAAATTTACACTTTTAAAAATCTGTCAAAACCATAAATATCGCATTTCATTATATTCATTGTGTAATCTAAACAGTTCTAAAGAGCCCCCCGACAGGGTACATAGCTTTGTAACCCTAAAACCTGTGCGGTGATGAAATGTTGCGTATTTCTGACGGTTGTATATAAAGGGGGGTTACATTGGTAAAATATTGACCACTTTGGCAGACCCCTACACAGGTAACACGACAATCAAAGTTTAAAATGATATACAATAAGACATCTTGGACAGGTAAAGATAAAAACACATGCGGGGTATTTGAGAACCACTGAGATATATAAGAGTCGCTCCCTACTGTACAGTTGCTTGGATTTGACAGAGGAAATATTAAGTGCAGGGGGAAAAAACAAGGGGGTGAGGTTGACATGTTGCTACGTACTCATAGATGTGCTGCATTTAAATTTTGTTTAATGAGTTTCCAGACGGTAAAATCGCACGCTTTATGCATTTTTCTTCATATGCAGTCGCCATCGTATTAATTCTAAGTAAACAGTGCCGAGTGTATGTAAAGACCGCGTATTTAATAAGTCCTGACAAATGCCTATTTTTTCTATTCATCGAAGAATTGACACTTCTCGAGAAGTGAGCATGGTTATTGCTCATTTAACAGACAGACACATGCTTGTTTCTCCTCATGCCATGTTTTTTCTCTCCTTTTTTCAGCGCTCGTTCATATTCGATGGCAGCTTCTCCGAGACTACGTCAGATCCGGGAGATTTCGTGAACTTATCCAGGACTCGGATTATGATATGATGGATCGCGGCGAAGACGCTGATATGATTGTGTTCAAAATGGGAGAACGCGAAAAAACATTCTTTCAGAAGCTTGGTATGGACACTGGAATTAAGAAAGTTTCGTTCCGTGAAGTGGCTGAAAAGATAATGGCGCGGAAACTAAATTCTGAGGGATTCGAGGATCCCAGGGAAAGGTTTTTCCTAGATCAGTATAAAAAAAGAAAAGAAGAAAGGCGAATAGCTGAAGAAAAGGCAAAAGCCGAGAAGAAAGAGAAAGACAAGGAGAAGTCTCCCAGAAACGAACCGAAGCAGCAGAATGGGACGAGTCAGTTGGAAACGGTTGCGGAGGAGGGGTTTCCTGCCTTGGATTTGAATTCGAATGAATTACACGTGCCGGGCAGTACAAGAAAAAGTAGTGTGTTTAATGATTCCAGTAGCTACGCTACGACTGATCGTCGACTAAGCACGCTAACTGAAACAGATAGAAGCGTCATCACGGACGTTCTTCAAGATGACGTCACTAAGGACATTTTGAATTCTTGTCAATCTAGAAGATCCACTGCTTCCCTACGCATGCGTCCAAGACGTTTAGATACAGTCAATGGATTCGATTTTGACGAAGGAGAAGGTATATAATTAAATTTTCATTTTCAATTTCAAAAGACACATTGGAACCAAAAGGTGTGTTTCAGTTTTCATTAACTTTGCGTTATGAGTATTACTTTTTTTCTTTTCCTCTATCAGATATAGCCATAGCAGATCTAAAATCCCACAAGACACCGCGTAGGATCATTACAAAGACGCGTGAAATGTACAACATAGCTTGCGTCATGTGTGGCGTGGTGCCGTTACGTCAGTACGTCAAACAGTGTTCAGGGAGATACGTCAATCTAAATAACGTCATGATGAGTGCCCAGTCCATCAAACCCATTGCTATATCACTAGTGGTGAGTAGATGTTAATCTTAGAATTATTTTAACAAGAGCTTGGAATTTGGGTAGTTGTGTCAAACAGCAATGTGACGTAGGCCTGTCTATTTCATTGCTGGCCACTCGGACAATGCTCTTTGAAATCAACAAGATTTCTCTGGCTTTTGAGCCAAGACTACGCAAACGGTGCATATTTCGCTTGTAACCGCGTCATTTTTAATTTGGTTTGACGCAAGAAATAGACAGCTACGTCTAACCGAAAGTCCAAGGTCTTGTTACATGCATAATGGTTCTAATTCAATTTACATTTAAGTATATGGCATGATCTAGATACATGTAATACTAGTAATAGCTAATAATAGCTAATCAATTTATTGTTCAGTCTACTTTTGATATTCCTTGATCGAAGTTCTATACAAAGTTCTACTACTGTTTCGTCAAAGTCGGTCTAAGGTTTAACCAATACAACGAAGTCTTGAACTATTTGCACTCTCAAACACTAACTAAATGGGTTTTTATTCTGAAATGAGACAAACATTAAAACGGAAGTAAACAGTTTTATATCTACTTATACCCACACAAACTAATTAAACAGTTCTTATGCAAATAGTTTGTTTGAAAAGATATGTGTAGCTTATGGTCTGTGAGTTATCGACTAATTATAAATGCTTCGACAACATCGCGGGAGTGAATTCTTCGAAATGTTCTTCTTAAAGCTAACCCATGTCGAAACTCATCTCTCAGAATTCTCCCCATAAGCTTGGCAGCTTGGAAATTTCATTGATGATGTGTCGTAATGATGTTAGAAGAGAGTAATTTGTTGACAGAGTTATGCTTGGGTTTTAGATATTGAAATATTCCTGACGAGCAGATCGTCGCTGCCTTTGTGTTTCGGCAATTTTGCTATCTTATCATTGTTGTATGAATAGTGTGAAAATCTTTGTGATGGGACAAACCACTCCAAAATTACACACAGAAATTGATAAATTTGAGATTTCTCGAGACCCCTGCAGTCCTCAACCATAGTTGATTACGGAAACTCTGTCCTCTTGTAGATAAATTACCCAAAACTCTGGAATATGGTTTTCAAATTTTATTAGCTATACCAATTCGTTTTCCAACTTAAACCTAATTCATCTTTCAGTGATAATAAATGTAATCTTTTTTTTTTCAAGAGACTGGCGGTTTATTAATGATATATAGAAATCTGATTTTATACCGAAATTTTGGCTTTTACATTCAACAATGAATACTTCTATATTAAATCAATGTTTAGTTAAGACTAAAAAAAAAGATCATACATAGTGTTTTAAAAACCTTTTCAATGTATTTGTATCTACTTCAATAAAAAATTTTTATCGGATTGCATTACTCCATCTAAATCAGTAGCTTCCATATTTCATGAATTTGCACCATCGTACAATTTTTCCGTGGTCAATGATAAGAATTTTTTTAAATGCAAAATTTCCAGATTTCATGCATAGTCATCTCAAAAACTTAATTGTTTTTGTTTCCGATCTTCATGAAAAGAGGGAATTAGCCCGTACTCTTATCAATAATGCACTTCAGTGTGCAGTTAATGGCCGGTAAATGAGTCAATATTTGGACTTGTTGCGTGTTCTTATTGTAGATGGACGCTCGGGTGGTCGACCTGGATGTGTCGGAGAACAACATCGGTCCCCTGGGAACCATGTACCTGTCCGAGATGCTGACACGGAACGACTATATCGTAGAACTGGTAGGTTACCATGAAAACGTATAAATAAAAGACTGGTTGGTTGCCATAACAATTTGCTGGTACTCTGCTTCCAAGAATTTTTTTTTCAATTATTTTTCCAATTTTTTCAATTTATAAAATTAAAAATATTTTTTAAGGATCAACAAATTAACAATCAAATCTGGCTAAATCAAGATAGTATTTGTTTGGCTATAAACTATCAGTTGGTAAAGGAACCCCCCCCCCCCCACATATTTTACCTTTTAAATTTGGATATTTTTCTTTATTTTTATAAGAACTCTTTCTCTAAAGGAGGTCAATACAGTCTATAAAATGGCCACGACCATCGAGCCTTCTTAAGCTGAGGGACTGTGACTGAGAGAGATTATATTGTGTATTAATTTTGTCAATCAATGAATTCTAGATTTAACTAGTTAAAGCGCAAATGTAAAGCCATGTAATCCTTTAAAACCAACTCAATGGCAAATTAATGTCATAACGGTAATTAGTTATTCTCCGTTATAAGATTTTATACTACACTACACTTAATGTGATGTCACTAGACTAAACTGTAGTTATACAAATAGATGTAAGTAAAATGAACTTTAAAAGGGGTTTGGTAGTTATGTAACCGCGATTAGGTAAGATTGAAAACTTATCCACATATGGCGGGATATTTTATTGCAAGTAGATTTATACTAATCTATGTTACAAGTAAAAATCAGTGAGATTAGACTTGCATCTGACGAACTTAACAGGAAAACTGGCATTCTCCCAGCCTGCGTGCTTTTCCGCTAGGTTCGGGGTTGGGGGGGGGGGGGGGTTGCTCGAGTGAGAAAAGGGAATAGGGGCTGTAGACGACGCCAATATACAGTCATTTTTTGACACATTGATTATGAAGATCAAATACAATGTTGCCTACTTCATTGCAGATTTCAATGAACCATGCATGCTTTGTTAAAGAAAAAAACCACATCATTTTATTTTGCTTTTATTGTCATGTTGTAAATTTTGAATTTACTGGGTGGGTGTAAATACAAAATTTACAACAATGTTGTAAAAGTTGTATTTACACCCACCCAGTAAATTCAAAATTTTAACATGACGTTAGGCCTAAAAAAAAATAGGTTTGTTTCCGCTTTCCCGACCGACCCTAACTTAAACCCGCCGACCCAAAAAAATTTTTTCGAGTTTTTTCGTAAATTTCCGTTTTTATCCGTTTTTTGTTAAAATTTCGTTTTTATCCGATTTAAAAATTTATTGTGTCCTCCAAATTTAAGTCGTAAAAACGCTTATAGAACTTATTGAGATGTCATCAGTGTTGTGTAGATGTTTGTTATTTACAAATGGCAGCACATGTCGTGCCAATCGCAGCTTCTCGGGCCTTTCCGGCAAGCTCGGAAAAACACCTCGAATGTATTTACATTACCGGATGTTAGAATTTTATACAAAATGGAGTCGCTTCCCATTAAAATAAGTATCGGTTAGACAGCCTAATAAGTCGCTTGTGTGTTGTATTTTAGGGTATATCATTTACTTTAATGAAGTCTAGCTTACATCTCAACAGATCGTAAAATGTGTTGTATTTATATCAAGTTTTATAAAAAGGGGGGTTGTCATGGACGCCTAGGTAATACATTCGAGGTGTTTTTCCGAGCCTGCCGGAAAGGCCCGAGAAGTTGCGATTGATGTCGTGCCAGTTGAGCTCGAGAAATGTTCCCACCAGCCGGGGAAAAAGTTCATCATATCATTTAAACAATGACGACAAATACTTGGGTTTTTTTAATCTTACCCAGTTTAATAGATAAATGGTTTAATATGCACAATTGAACAGATGGAGAGGGAAAAAAAAAAGATTAAAAAAAAAAGAAAAAAGCCGACCGACCGACCCTAATTTTTTTCAGCCTGAAAGCGGAAACAAACCTATTTTTTTTTTAGGCCTTATTATCACAAATGTCCATCAAAAAAGAAAGAGTTATTTTTCAGTCATTCATAATATAACAAATATGTTTCATGATTTATGAACCAAAAATCAATTATGAGGGCGAAATGATTTCGTACTGTGGGAGACAGAATTTACAATTACGAATGCTGTTTTGTAACAGTTCTTTTTTTTCAATTCAATTTGTTTTAATTCAAAACTTCCCTGTAGAATCTCAACGGCACTTATCCCGGAAAAGAGGGTCTGCGCGTGCTCAGTGAATCTCTGACACAGAACAAGTCTTTGGAGATCCTAAGATTGGAATGTAAGTTTTCAAATTAGTTTAAAATTGATATTAAGTTGGATACAAAAATTCCTATTCAGGTTGAACAGGCAGTTAATGTGTTTAAAAAATTCCAAAGCAAATTGAACAATCAGTTTATGTGTTAAAATTTCTTTCATTTTTAAGCTGACAAGTGCTTGTTCCTTTCCATTTAACACTTTGACATGTTTAAATAATGTACACAAATATAATAAGGGAATTTATTTGAAATTCATATTAATGCGTACATTAAGATATGTTTAAATTGATTTTTTTTCAGCAAATAAAATTCAGCACACTGAAACGCACTTAATTAACTCTTTAATACAGGTAAGATTTTTGATTTCATGATATATACTAACCTGTACTATAGTATGCCGTTGTCGACAAAAACGATGCCATTAATTTTGAAATTATTTACTTTTTAAATTGAAAACCAATTTGAAAATTTCCCTCAATATCAATGCAATAATTTCATAATTTAGAGACATATTTTTTAAAAATCAATTTCAGAATGTTCGCAATCTGAAAGAATTATATTTGGGACATAATGCAATAGGATACGAGGGAGGATGTGCACTGGCGAAATGTCTTGGTGAGGCTCGCTTTAATGAGATACGCCTGAAATGCATAATTCGTCATGAAATATATCTATTTGCTTTTGAAATATCTAAATTATTTGTCACTATCCCCCCTTTTTTTAAAGAGGAGAACACTACTCTGAGAGTTTTAGATTTGCAGTGGAATCACATTCGCAAGGAGAGTGCGGCTGCCCTATGCAAATGCTTATCGGTACGTAATGTGTTTCGCCATTGTCAACGCTACCATCTTTAACAATGTAAAGCTGCTTATCATATCAAATTAATTTTTCAAAACGAATTTCATTAATAGAATATATGTCGTGGTTGATTTTTTTGTGCCAGTTTTTGGTCAACATGATCTAAAACATCCTGCTTAAGATTACACTAGATTTTTCATTTATCCTATTTTACTTTTTGAAATTCGACGCCAAAAACCATTTTCAAATCTTATATTTTTTATCTAACACCACGCAGGCAAACGTTGGTCTACGTACGTTGGATGTCTCATGGAACGGACTGGGTAAGGAGGGGTGTATAGCTCTGGCGACATCCCTCCCCAAAAACAGCTACCTCAAATCGCTGTGCATCACCTCCAACAGAATAGACATGTTGTCACTAAGATTTCTTCTCCATGGCCTGGTCCGGAACAAAACTCTTCAGTCATTGGAGGTAGCATTCGTATGATATTGCATATTGTTGATTACTAATACATGTATCTGTTTCTGGCACACAACAAAAACTTTACCTTGCTATAACAAAAAAGCATTAGTCCGCACAACTGTTACATGCTTTTCAACGCTGTAAGATTAACTTGTGGAGGTGGCAGAACATACAAAATAATAAATGTAACAAAATTGCAGATGGGACAAAATCCCATTACCACAGAGGGCGCTAAAGCGGTAGTGCGAGCTGTTCAATCTGCAAAAGACACCTCCCTCATCAGAGTCTGCCTTGACGTACGTACACCAAAAGTTACAATAAGTTAATTCAACGGAAATAGTATATTTAATTTTATGGCACATTTTCAACCGTCGCTCGTTTCTTTTCACTCTAGGGAATTTCTGTAGACGAGCAGTTTATGATGTTCATGAAAGAACTGTTCGACAAGAAAGGAGTCAGGGTAACTCACGGAGATTTACTGAGTATGGCAAACTCAACGGAGCAGAAAGAGCATGACCCCCATGATCTAAACCGGTTTGATCCAGTTATGGTGCTAGTCGAGTACATGCGCATCGACAATCTTAGACTAATCGACTTCTTCCAGTATCTAGATACAAACTCTCGCGAGAGGTTGAGCAAAAGCGACTTCAGAGAAGGAGTGGCGGTAAATTTCAAAATTCATCTCAAAGTTGCTTTCTTTTCGAAAACACAAATATGTAAAAATAGATGAAAATAATTCCATTGTTTTCTTTTATTTTAGAATTTGTGCTTGCCGTTAACAGAACATCACCTTGACTTAGTTATGGAAAAAGTTGACCTAAAAAGGGATGGTTACGTAGATTTAGAGTATGTAAACTTCATGATTATTCTCAACATTAAAGAGTTTTAGTTTTTTCATTTTTCTAATTCCAGAAGCATCGTTGCATGTTTTGAATTTCATCGTTCTGATTTTCCATTTTTTAAAATTTTTAGATAGTATCGTTGCGTGTTTTTAATTTCAGAGAGTTCATGACAGTGCATCGCGAGGTTTCCCGACAGATCACACAGAGAACGACAAAGGCTCGTTCTAAGCGGAAGGAGGACGAAGGACTGGTCAGTTTACGAAAAATACTCAAAGAAATCGTGGAAAAACGCAACAAGTCCCACAAAGAGAAGGCGAGTAATCGGAGCACCAACCAGGGCCGTGATCACGTGATAACTAAAAATAGAACCCTTACAGTGACTAAACCTTCACTATCTGCACAGCATGGATAGAGATGATCCACTTATATAGCTATATACTTACCTCTCCTGAAATACATAATTGTATTAACTGGAATCTTTCTTGTTACTTCTACTGAGGCATTTTACCGGTGAACAGAAATTAAAATACAAGGGGGTAGGGGGTTGATCATCGGTAAGATGCTTCCGCTGAAAATGTTCACAGCAAATTGTCACAATTTTCACCCTCCTTGCACATTGCATGTTACATATAGATTTAGTTCCCCCGTTTAAAACGCAATTCCTTGATTGCATAATAACTGTCAAACCTAATATCGACAACTTGCAGCAGCACAACCACTGTGAAAAAATATTGTCATAAATATGATGACGATGATGATGTTTAAAAGGTTGGTACATGTATATTATTTCAGGCAGAAAACAAGTTCAACAAGACATAAAATGTTGACCAATGATAAGTAAGCTCTTGGTGTGACGTCATTGTTTTTTAACGCGCACGATTGTTCAATGATAGTCATAATCAGTGTCCACTTTATGTCGACGTGCAAGCACCTTGAAGAATGTGTTCATATCAACGAAATTAATTAATATCACGTAACAAATTTAATGTTTATTAATATTCTCATTTTTCATTTCATTGCAATGTTTCAGCATTTTCGTAAAGGGAATCTAGTTACAACTACATGTATTTCTAAATTTTAATAATTTTTACCTCATTTTAAAATTACGTTTAACAGTTTAGGGTTATAACGTCATTGCCATGCCGTGTACTGTTTTATGTCTAGGTGCATTCCTTATAACTACTAGTTGCGTTCATCGCTCTACATTCACAATGACTTTCATCAAAATTAACAATCTTGAAAAATCAGACAACAAAAACTTTGTCCTTTTAAAAGCAATTTCCAGTGATTTTAAGGAAAGAATAAACTGGGATTGTTCTAATTGCATATATCATGATACACATACGCTCATGCGCATCGTGCAAGTCAGCTATTGCAGCATCAACACTGGAAACCCACGGCCATCGTCAAAAATCACCGATAAGTTTCGCATGCACCTTCTGTTCGTTTACCAACTTTACCGCTGGATTTTTATTGTTCTCATGAATTAGTTATGCTCTGTTCTGATTGGCGTCTTCAGACTTTCATGACGCATGCATCTATTAAAACGACGCTTTCACGACATGATGATTGATTTGATTAACCCCAGGACCAAAGAGTTTCGCCCTCTCAATTATTAATTAAGATTATTAAAAATAAGAAAAGTTCAATAGGTTGGCCATTGTCAATAAGAAGTATGGGAAACTTACCGTGGGTCTCGGACAATGGACAAGTCTACGACACTCAGCAGCTACAGATTATTGTGCCAGGTTCGCTGACCAAAAACCCAGTTACTGTTAACTGTATTAAATTTAATTGCTTGTGTGACAGCATTGAGAAATCACGATTTACCTGTTAATTGTTTTAAGTAGTAGCGTCACTTCCCAGTGTTTATTCATCTCAAAACGGTAGGTATACAACAACGAGTTAATCGATATAGGATAAACATTTAGGTTTCATACAAAGAGCAACAACTCTACTTTCAATTTGAGTCGTTTCCAGCCGAAATATTTTATATATATTAAACGTTATCTATTTTAACTTACTTGTATCTGTAACCTTATCACAATAGATATAGACAATTCAATAAGATATGAAGGTATGCGAAATGCATATCCTTATAACAAAGATTTTTTATTTTTTAAATATTCGATTTTTTAAGCAAGTGTACTTTATTTGCCAAGTCTACCAACAAGGCACAAAAACATAAAAATGATAGTTACTTTTAATCAAAGAATGGTAATGGAAAAAAACTTTCTGACCAAGTGATTGCTACGTGTGTAGTTAATATAAGTTTTAATTATACTGCACACATTTATCTCGTATTGATGCGGTCTGTCTCAAACCCTCTAATCGGCAATGAACTCGTCCACCAGTTTTGGTCTAAAAGGGAAATTATAGCAATAAATACATGTAAAGTTTAAGATGGTGCTTATGTACATGAAAGCTAAAATACACTTGATAAAAATGCATAAAGAAATAATTCCCCATGTTGAACATCTTTTATTGCAAATTTAAGAACAATAGCTCGATTATTTTTTTTTATCAGCGGACGCAAATGTGCACAAAATGAGTAAACAAGCGAACACGTAATCCTAACCTGATGATGTATTACAGCGCTGTATTGTGCGACACTTTATAGGGAATACATAATTATATTTTTTAACTCATCATCATGTAACATGTTTGAAGCCAATGTGAATCGCCAAATTATGGTAAGATGACACACGAACTCGTGAAATTGTTTCGAATTATTAATTATATTTTAAAGACACATTAATTTGAATCATTCATTAGTTTGTAATTAATAAATAATCATAATACAGTCGTCTGAATTTATAATTACTTTCATCAGATTTCTTATATTTCAATTTAGAACAAGTAAAATATCCTGATAGAGGATAAAAATAGTCTGAAATAAATGGTTTTGTTAATGTACACGTTTGGCGTATTGCAAGTAACTCAGTTGATGGGAAGAAAATTATTTACGACTGAATCACGGGTTATTCTGCTGAATAATGCCCTAAAAAGTTAACATTTGACATTTCTTTCAAAATTGTGCAAGTTGAATAAGGATATATAAAAGTTTGATGAGTTTGTAAATTTTTTTAGACATGTTGTGTACTTCTTGTCCTTTGAATATTTTTATAACCATCACGAGGTATATATTTTGATGGAATTTGTAGCTGAGTCCGCTTCTGGTTGTTCTTGGTAGAACCTCCATATCGGTGGAAGGAAGGGGGGTGGGTGGATGGGGGAATGTTTGTCATATTTACCTGAATTGAATAAGAAATAAAACGAAGAAATCGTATTGTTCTTCATTTATACTGTGATACTGTGTACATGGAAATATTCGCCCCCGTTTTATTTTCGCCCCTTTCGCCCTCGTTGTCATCGGACGAATTTAAGACTGGGCGAACACCAATAGTCTCATAATATCTCTCTTTAAACACAACTGTGTCTGGGCGAATTCAAGATGGGGCGAAACTGTTTGCAAATGTAGAAAGGCGAAAATGACAAGGGCGAAAATAACCATGTATATAGTATATATTAAGAAAATATAAACTTTATTACTACTACTACTTTCTATATATTATTCAACATCTTTTTTATCCTTTTCTTCAGCATAAATATGTTTTTCGTTTGGTAGAATTTCTAAAACAAATATATGTAGACTCTTATACTTTCCAAGTCAGTATAGATTCATAGCCATTGTGTTTTGACTTCACGTACTAGTACATGTATATACTTCAAGGGATTACATGTAATTGAAGTAAACTACGAGTTTTTCACATGTAAATTACTATGTTACAGGCAAGAGAAAAAAGTCAGAAGAGAAACTCCGAAGCAAACCTTTTGCAACTTGGCGCAGCCAAACGGCTTTCCGAATCACCGAGCAAATTAGAGAAGTCGCCAACTCAGCAACGAAGAAGGTCCATCCAAATGAACTCGCCGTTACCATCATCTAAACAAATACGATCATGAAAAAAGTCATACTATTACATGTACTTATTTTATAAAATTTTGGTCATTTTTCAAGTGATGCAAACAGACATACATTGTGTTGCAGATTTTGGGGGGAAACGTGAAGACATTGTTTCTTTTGTTTTTATTTATAATAAAATCATATCTTTTGAAAAAAAATAATCTTAAACTTGTTCATGATACCCTGTGTATAAAATCGTATATAAGGATAGCCATATTATAGCGTTGGTTGATCTTTATAAAAAGAAAACCAAGAGTTTTATAATGGAACTTCGAAGTCTAGATATTATGCTTCTACCATCTTAGCGACAGCATCAAATGTACTTAAATCAATTACGGACCGTGACTCAAAATGGAATATGACTGTTAGGTAAATATTGGGGGACTGGCGCTTCCATTCCCGTACTTTGGCTAAAAAATCAAGAATTGTGACCGGTTTAATCCTATTAGAACCCATTTCTAGAGGGTACCTTTCCTTGTTCACACTCCAAAACCTCGTCAATCCCACTTTTTTCAAGTGTCCACCCTCAAATGCGTAGGATTTGCTTTATAATTTTAGAATAACGCGCAATAAATCGGGGCGACATGACACTACTCTCCAAAATACATAAGTATTAATAAAATAATCAACAAATTGATTTATGGACAGTGGTGGATGGTTACGGAGCGATATGATTGGTGCAGCCTTTATGTATAAACTGTAAAATAACAGGTCAACATATATACGACAAAGGATGAGACCCCCTTTTAACCTTTTGATTGTTCTACGGCTTCTAAAAGTTGGTTGGAGTAGCTAGACTGCTTAAGTTGATAAACCGCCATGGTAGCTTTGTTTGTGAATCGGATAATTAGATATCATCTGCCTGTTGCTCTGTTTTAAAATCTGATGTGAACAGAATAGTATAGCCCCTATATTTATCAAGGTGACAGAAAAATCAACCAATTCTTCTAAAAGGTACAGTGTATGTTTAGTAATTATCTTACTTCTTTACTTTTGCTTCCCTTGGTCTGTAACTTTATACAAGTCATCGTTTTAAAGATAGATATTACACTTCCTGTTTTAAACATGGATCGAGGGGACGGGTGGGGATGGGGTAGGGTAAGTCATTTAAGTAAAGTCACTCGCTACGTACACGTGGTTAAAAATAAAAGAAAAACATTTATAACTTTATTTGTGTTTGAATTCAAAACGTTGAATTATCATTTTAAAATACATTTTTTAAAAGTAGATAGTGACGTCAGTGTAATAATGATTGGAATTCATTTGTTGTAAAATTTGTTGTGAAGTAAAATAATAACAGGTCCCAAAGGTAAGAGCAATCGTACAATAGGTTCTCCTTAGTGGTCGTAAAAAAGAAAACATCCATCGATGAATTGGATTGGTTCTCTACTCCACGTCTAGAATATTTTCAGTTCAATGATTAACGAATTATGATATGTTTGAGCAAGCAAAATGTGGCGGTGATGATGAAATAAGGTTTCGGTCCGATCGCTCTCTATGAGTGGTTTGTAATTCTCAGAAGTGATGTTATATTTACAGAGGGCTCAGCACGAGGGACTTTATTTATATCCTGTCCCTGACACGAACTTTGTTCACAAAATGAATTAATGATATTTAAATATCCGAAAGACTGATTAGTATGGCAAAATACGCATTTTTTTTCTCACAAAGTCATTGCTTTGTGGGGAAAAAATGGAATTTTACAGAATGCAATTTAAGATTAATTCGGCTTGCAACATTTTTAAAAATAAAATTGTTCGAGAATTAACTTGAAAAATTTTGCGTTTAAATGTTGCATGCATTAAAGAAATCCGCACTTTAAAATGTTTTTGTTTGTGTACATTTATGTACAAACAAAAGGCCCAGTGTGCACTGTGGATTAAACAGCAGGTTTCTGTTTTAATTACTAAAACACCGCGAGGAACCTACAGGCGTAGTAACGGAATACATGCCCATAATATACACTCAGACATTATCCATATTAAAACTTGAGGTACTTTAATTAATTTAATTGAAATATCGATCGGCAGACCCAGAGCTAAGCCATAAGAATGGCGCTCTGGAGCTTGATAACAATAAACAATAGGCTCTACATCATAGATCGACCTATTGATTGATATATCGTCATAGGAAGCTCTGTTCGGGTACATGTACCACTTTCAAATCTCGACCTTTACTCCAGTCTAAAAGAGCGTGTCTCCAAATCACTGTGACTGAATCATTATCTAGATTTATCCATCAGTTTTCAGGTAAGACAATGGTTCTCTCTCTCTCTCTCTCTCTCTCTCTCTCTCTCTCTCTCTCCGACATCAAAAGTCAAGATATTCAGAATCATTTTACTCAAACATATTAAAATATTAAATTTAAAATAAGAGAAAATGAACCTATTTAAATCTAATTGTATTTAGCTGTTCTATCTTCCCATTATGATGCAATCTATACATTCCGCGTGAAACTTGAATCAAATGTGCTAAAATATTCTTAAATTTTAAAGACGTTTACTTTTTTAATCGAAGCATATCGATGTAAGATCTAAGATCAAACCAAGGCAATCTAAATTATCCATATCATCCACAACACTTACAATCTAATTACAATGTGACTGGATTTTATGAGCATAAATGTTGTAAATCAAAGACATTGTTATTTTACGAGTTACTTTAATAGGTATAAAATTACCCAAACAAATGTACTATTATTTTTTTGTACCGTATTTTTACGGTTCATTTGGTCAAGATTTTATATAACTAAAGATCGTTTCCTCTCATTTTTCTCGTGGCTAAACTCGATATCAGGTAATGAAATAAGTTGTACCTTTTATAAAATGTTTTATTAGCTTAAGTATAGAATTTAGTAATTTTATCGTAAAAATTTTCTAACGGTATTTCAAATCCAATTTCGTATTTGTTTTGTTTCGTTTTGTTTGAACTTTATAGATTCGATATGAAACTCTACAATATACAAATGTTTCATCTTTACAATGCATGCATTGAGGTGGGAGGAAAAAAATGAATTGATATGTACATATCTGAGTCGATATAGTTAAAATCCCTGCTATATATTATGCATCAAATTTCGTCTGAATAGAAGAAATTGATTTTAATTCAGGATTTGCTGAATCTCACAATGTGATATTTTCCTCTGGACAACAGATTTTGCAGCCATCCTCCAGAAGTATAGGTAAACAGACGTCCATTATTCATAGCTATTTGAGCCGTGTATGTCAGGGATATTTGCAAACAAAACCCTTTGCATGACAGATCTATTGACACAATGTACCACGAATTCTAAGAGTATTTAACTGGTTTGTTTTAGATACCGTGCACACAATTAATTCACGCAACAGAAGGTTACTCTATTTTACACCAACTCGCCTCCTTAGATTCACGATTTTGTATATTAAGCAATATTTTATTTTAGCACATAAATAAAAGATTTTTTGGTAAACACATGTATATATAGGGAAAGAAGAAACAACAATAATTTCGAAACAATTAAAAAAAAATCTAATTTTTCAAGAAAATGGATTTAATTCAATATAGAAAGCCGTAAAATACGAAAGGATACCAAAAATATTCTAGTAGTGCTAATTAAGACAAGGTATTTATTGTAAAAATGGAAGCGAAAGAAATCTTTCTAAGACAATCTTAATGTAGAAAACATAAAAAAAATCCATTAATATAAAAGAAATTTTATAATGTAAGTAAATCATAATGAAATTAAATGACAGTTGAGTATAAGAGTAAGAGAAATTAAAATACGTTCAATCATTTGATGCAAGGAGGAAAGGGTGTAATTTCATAGCAGTTCCATGCGCGTAAAGAAAAAAAAAAGAAATAGTATTACATTTTTTAGACTAAGTTGATGACGATAATAATCAAATATTATTTAAATCTCCTTCTCTCTGAATACATGTACATGTAGATGTATTGAGAAAGTATCTAATAAGAGTTTGACTGTAAAATATATGTTGAATACACTAATGTACATTCACCTGGTCAACCAGTCGTAGAAAATACCACGGACTCATTGTGTAGTGGACATTTAATGCCATTAAGAGAAATAAAATTAGAAAATGTCGAAATTAAATTGTTAATCTGTAATGTAATTTTCGTTTAAACTCCCAGCTTGTTATGGGTGATTTCCTACGTTTTCTCTTTTTGCAATCAATGAACAATATTTGAAGATCAAGTAATTTGTTGTTTAACTTTTAAGTTTACACTGTTGCTGAGGATTATCTTGTTGTTTTAAATTGTTACAAGTTTTGGTGGTTCAGGTTTGTGACTGACAATGTGAGACACAAGACAATGACGGTACCCCGGGAGCATTCTCAGGTCTTCATCACGAACAGAGGCCGACATATCACCGCTTTGTCACAGCTACCCGAAAACCAGCAGCCCGAGAGTGAAACCACTCCCATAGATACAGGTAACCACCACCTCCTCCTCCTCCTCCTTCTTCTTCTTCTTCTGTTCAATCATGAATGGCATTGGTCATGTAAGTTTACATTTCTTTCGGTATGGTAGATGGGGAGTCGTGTTTTCTCGATACCCCAACACCGGAAGCGTTCGATGTCGTCACACAGTCTACGAGTCAGAGCACTTACGTTAAAGCCTGCAAGATGCTGAGCATCACGCCCTCTACATTTTGCTTCAGATGTTTGAACGAAATCTCCCTAGTTATTCCCCACCACGGAATCGGGCCCAATGGTGCCAAAGCTGTCGCTATTGCTCTTGTGGTAAACTACTATATCTATAGATGTATAATAAATCTTAATTGTTTTTACTACACCTTTAGATATCATTTTATTC
Source organism: Magallana angulata (assembly GCF_025612915.1). NCBI lineage: Eukaryota > Metazoa > Mollusca > Bivalvia > Ostreida > Ostreidae > Magallana > Magallana angulata. The sequence continues at coordinate 38,099,195 of NC_069117.1, read as the reverse complement.
TTACTACAGTTTTGTTATGATTGATTATGTTGATATCAGACCAATTTTTGTTTTCATTTGTTCTCTTTTTTTTGGGGGGGGGGGGGGGTGCGGTTGTACTTATTTTTGTGTTTTGCCTTAGGGTTATATAAATATCCCCTCAGACACGTTCACTCTGTTTAAATTCTCTTTGATTTTTTTCTTTTAGAACAATTCGACCGTGTCCTCCCTGGATTTGTCCAGCAATGGTTTGGGGAGTGCAGGGTTGTTCTACGTACTGGAGATGTTACAGTCCAACAAAATCATATCCGACATTGTGAGTAAAGTGTTACGTGGTTATGTTTAAAAAGGCACGTGAATCCACCAAACATTTATATTAAGGTTTTGAGCTAGGAGCTGACATTTTCTAAGATACAATAATGTATAGTCATGACGTTGTGATATATTCTTCGCAGAATTTGGCGGGAAATGACCTGGGATCTAGAGGCGCGAGATTGATATCGGACTCGCTCAGGAAAAACAGAACGATAACAAAACTCAACATTTCTGGTAACGCAGTTCTTACTCTATATAGCGTTGTAAAACAACACTATTTCTGTTGTCATCATTGATATTTTTATGTTAAGAAATATTTACTATTCATTCGAATTACGGACGTAAAAAAACTGAAAATGTTTAGTTTCAAAACAGACACAATTATACATATTTCATTATATACATATGGATGTAAATTGAAATCTAGGTGTAGAACTGAAAGCCATTTAATTCCTAAATTATATCTTTTATCATTTTTTGACCTTTTTAAAACATTGTTTCAAAATCAATTCAAACAAATGAATACATTTTTTTTATTTTCAGGAAACAGTTTTTCGGAAAGAGATGCAACTCATATGGCAAAACTTATCTCGGTAAGCCCCGCTTTGTATGCACTTACTTATACCTTAGCAAAGAGCATAGACAGCAATTTAATTTAGAATGCAAGTAGTGTACTCCAAGCAATTTAAAGAATAATGCTTGCACTGTCTTCCAGCTAGCATGAAAAAAACATGCTCGCACTGTCTTCTAACTTCCTTGAAGTAGCTGGTGCTTGTCTTCCAACTGTAACCTAATTAACACGATTCCACTGTCTTCCCGTTCGCTTGAAGAAATATGCTCGCACTGTCTTCCAGCTAGCTTGGGCCTATAAAAAAATATCTGTGTGTTTAGGGTAACACTAATGAACAAATTAGGTTAGGTAGGTAGGGATTTTTTTATTTTATCATATTTTTTCTGCATGAATCCTAAGAATGTTTGTTTGTGTCACATTTAAAAACGGATTTTTTTAAAAGAAATAATATAAAATTCACAATCGGATAAAAATTTACATCTAAAAATGGTAGGATAGGGGCATTTTTGTAGGTTAGGTCGTGTTACCCTAAACACACAACTTTTTTTTAGGCCTTGAAGAAATATGCTCGATCGCACTGACATCCAACTAGCAGTAGGCTTAGTGCCATTTTGTTGCGTTTAGCTTGAAATTGCATGCATACAATGCCATTCCGCTAGCTACGGCTGGTATATAAATGAAATTGCCATGCATTTGTACGATGAAGTGACTGAATCTTTATTGTGTAATTGTATTTTGCAGAGGAACAAGGCTCTGAAAGAATTGATTCTTAGCCACAATACATTCCGGGAGCAAGGGGGTGTGATCCTTGGAAAAGCCCTCGGTAAACGGAAATAAGTCTGCATGAATCGAATTTTTTTTCAATGCGATATTGAAATAATACATAATATTAGGTTATGTTACCTTTCCTATTTCCATTCTTGGACTTGTTGGCTAGTTAATAATTGGTTTGCACATTGATCGAAAAGAGAGTGATTTCTTTTTATCTTATTCATTTTTAACGCCAGGCAGAGCAATTATCGGTTTTATGGATTTACCAAATAATAGAGGCGAAGTTCTTTAACAAACAATGTCATAAAGTTGACATGATATTGTCTATTCTGGGAAATCTTTGTTTTCTATCTGATTTATCAAACCGTCATTTTTTGTTTAACCGGAGCTAAAAGTTGTTTGCAATTTAATCAATTTTACACGTTGTCGAGTCGTAAACTTGGTCCTTGCAAACACTTTGCATCTTTTGAAGCTCAAATTATCACATGACCACAATGAATATTGATATCAGCGACAACCTCTTGCCTTTTAGAGTCAAACAGTGTATTAAAGACCCTGGATCTAAGTTGGAATCACCTTCGTCTATTAGGGGCTGTGGCCATTTGTTGGAGCGTTGCGGTAATTAATAACAGTAAATCAAAGTCTTTAATTCATATTCAAACTTTTTATACACTATTTTAGAACATCTGTTACTGTTGCTTGAATATTTGATAGGAGAACACCTGTTTGACGTCACTGGACCTCTCGTGGAACGGATTTGGAATGGAGGGTTGCCATGAAATGGGCAAGTCTCTCCTGCGCAATCGGACGCTGACGCATCTGGATTTAAGCGCCAACCGCGTGTCCTTTGACGCGTTTAGACAGCTTCTGAGAGGCGTTGTGCACAACAAAGTCCTCAAAGTTCTTAAGGTGCGCAGATGAAAATTTCTCTCCAGATCTCAAATATCTTAATGTTTTAACAAATTAATAAACTTTTTAAAGAAATATAAATCAGTTTGGTCTAGAACTGAAAACCTATCATTTATTTGTATGCATGTATTTTTGTTTTTCGTTGAAAGGGTTAGAGTCAATAAACAAACTTTAATATACATAAGTTTTGTTTGAAAATGAAAACAAAATATTGATTTATGCGTTCTTTTTGTTGGAAAGGTTGGAGTCAATCCAATCACGACTGACGGGGCGTTTGCAATTCTACAGTCCATTGCTGTATCGGATTCATCGTTGGAAGAAATTGATTTAAAGGTTAGAAACGTCTTTAAGATGGTATCAGAATGCACTATAGGTTAAACTGAGGTCACATTCATAGACAACAGACCCAGCTTTATTTAATTAACGCATTTCTCTCTCCTCAGGACGTGTCAGTTGACATGGATTTCGTAGATCTACTGGAACAAATTCAGAAGAGACGACATCTCGTCTGCGTTTACGGCAATACGTTACGTCACGACGAGACCAAAAAAGGAAACGTCGCGCGCGTGCTGGACACGGATGACCCGGTCACGGTGCTGTTTGAGTACATGAAGCAGAAGAACCTCCGACTGATAGATCTCCTACATAACCTAGACAGAGATCACAGTTATACGATCACACGGGACGAGTTCCAGCAAGGATTGGCTGTACGTCTGCGATCTGTCGTAGTATCTTACGATAATCTTAAAAGTATAAAGATTATCAGTCAGATACATCACATGATGTAACTGTGCTATCCAGTCAACTGGCAGAATTATGCTATTAATCACTTTTTTTAAAAATTAGGTCACCTATGTCATGCAATTTCGATTTTTTTTTTGTTTATTGTAGGTATAATATCTGCAGTATATTTATATATATTGTATATGCAGTAATAGGTCTTTCGGATTGAAATTCATAATGTTTGAATACAGTCGTTAAACTAATCAATATATCTTGCATGCATTAGGCAAATATGTAAGAGATATAAATCTATTAATTTTTCGATCACAGAACATCGATTTACCACTGAGCGGTCGGTCCCTGGACATCTTGATGAAGAAACTGGATACCAACCGGGATGGATATGTAGACTACGAGTATGTCTAATCGAACGCCATTCGCCGTTTACATTATTACGTCAAAATATCTACGACTTTACAGTTAAGAATAACACTCAATTTTCCCGATCTATTTTAATTTACAAGTACTATTTATTTTTCCTCTACAGGGAGCTCTCGGCTCGGCACAAGGAACACATGAGAAAGGTGACCAAGCTTCGACTACAGGCGGACCTGGGTCCGAATCACTACAAAGGGTACGACAAGCTGGAACAGCTGAGGGAGGCCGTGCGTCTGAAGATTTCGCTCAACATGACGCGCCAGAGAACGGAGACTTCATAAACTCTATTTACAAAGCGATGCGTCGTCCGAATGTTCTATTGTATTTTTGTATTGTTGTAAAATGTGCGTGTGATCAATGCTTTTGATATCAGTTTTCTTTAACTCCACTTTACAGATATTGACTTTCAAGATTACTTAATAATATGGACTTATCTCACATTCTCAATCCTATAAGTATTCCATTATTATCATATCAACTGTTAAATTAAAAAAAACCCAATGTAGTCTAGTCAAATATATATTAAAATGCAAAGTTGGAGACTCCATCTTTGCGAGCCATTGATGAAAGAGGAATCGGAGAATACCTGTACATGGTGGACCAAAACGCATTTTTTAGTGTAATACATGTACATGTGTATAGAAATGAGAATTATAATTGATGTACTAATTTGGCGACCGTTGCTATGTTTACGAAAAAGTGGCTACAATAGGCTTGATTAAATCTTTAAGGTCCTTGATTATTAGTCCATTATGTAGAATGTGTCCAAATATATTCTGCAGAAATATACAGTACAAATTGCGTACTATGAGTATGGTATGTCTGTACTTAATTTTTTGTGTGTTAATATTGTGGTTGAAAATCTGTACCTAATATTACTTTGCATACATTGGTGCTGGTGACTATAGATGGACAGTATTACTTTGACTGTGTGATAGATAAGTATTCTTTTCTCTATAAGTATTTTTATAGTGTTACATTTGAAGTTAATAAATGTATTATACAAATGTTGTGTTTTTCTTTCCTTTATGATATAATCTATACGTCTTAAGAAAGTCTATTACGCTGATTAATTTAAATAGAATACGTGCTTCTATATTTTTGACATTATTTTTTCCGAAAAACTCGTTCAATGTATTTGTATCAATTGTTTAAAACTTCAGTATCAATTGCAGTGATTTTAGATAGGGTGAAAGAATATTGTATCAGGCTAAACAACGAATATAGTTGAAATTCTTCTATATAGTTGACATTTTAAAAAATAATATTGGTGCAGTTTTCTTATTCTTTACAAAAAAAAATATGTCATATTGCGAAAAAAATAATAATATCACAGATTCAAAAGAAAGATATCCCAAACCATAGGTCAGTGTACCAATTATCAATACATCTAACATAATTTTGTAATTCTCGCACTTTTTTGTATGAAATATTCTGAACTCAATCTCACCAAATCTTTTCATTTTAAATTTGTACACTTTAAAACGTAAGGAAAATATCAAATTATTCAATGTAACTGTTTGAGTTTTAATATTGTAACAGGGGGTATATTTGTTGAATGTTGAAGAAATCAAACAACGCCTGTTCGGGTTCTGGGCATCTCCAATATTTATTAAGATAGATGGTAAACAAATGAATAGCTCTACAATGAATAACAACAATAGAAATATACGGCATAAAAATATTACAATCGGAGCAAGTTGCGCTAAAGGGGAACAACTCTTTACATTAATCCATTATACATGTATGAATTACGTTATGTATTAATTCATGTATCTAAAATAGGTTTACAATGATATTCATCTGTAAAAAAATGTCTATAAACAGATAAAGACATCACTATATTATTCTAAATCATAAAACACAGTTAAACATACCATTCTATGGGAATGCGCTCTTGTACAGTACGTATATAACTCTATGGTATGTACAGTGTACTATCTGGTATGGCAACTACAAATTATTGTAAAGTTTACATTAATAAACTTGTACTTATGTTCACAATATAAAGGGATAAAAACAGTGAACATATTCATGTTATTCTTATCTATTTAAAAGTTGATATCTCACAATATCATTCACTCTTACTGTGCATGAGCTATTATTATAATTTGGCAAAATTATAGAATTCACTGTTAATGAAATGTATAACTATGAATCAAATTATTAGAATTAGTAATGTTAACTTACCAAGAGGTAGAGTTTGTTATGTTTCACAAGTTAGCTTTCAGATTACGAAAACACCTCCACTCTCTTTGATGTGACAAAGAAATATAACAAACCAGCTCCAGGAATTTGGAGGGAAATATCAACAATCAATAAAATCAAAGAAGACAAAACTAAAAACCAATTGAATACCTAGATACATTATATATTTGGCCAGAACCTTAATTACAACCCTAAGGCAATTTATACCATGGTCAAGATAGCTGCCTGTTCTATTCAATTGACCATGACCAGATTTTTAAGTTTATTAAAGATTTTATATATACTTTAGTATTAAGTTTTAAGTTTATTTGTACAATAATTAAAACATAATTATATTAATTTATTAATCAATAAATTAATTACTTTTATTTATAGATTTATTAATTACATAATTAATAAATCTGTAACTCCTACAATATCATTATTAAAACCCAGGATCGACTGTATGTTTTTCGCTGATGTTACAGTGATACGCAGAGGAATATGTTACTTGTTGCCATTTTTAACGATGTCATACTCAGATAACAAATGCAACGTGTATTTCGACTAACTCAGGCACGTAGCATTGCATGTTTTTGAAAGTGTGTGTGTGTGGGGGGGGGGGGGGGGGGGCAGACTCATCCAAAAAATCTTGACAAGCAAAAAAAAAAATATTTGCTGCTCGAAAATGGGGGGGGGGGGGGGTCAGGCTCCCCCTGCCCCCCCCACCCCGATGCTACATGTACGTGCCTGTAATTTACAGACAGTCCCAAAGTATTGAGATACATTAACTCCCATTCCCTTTACTTACATGTACCAATTTCTCATTTAATATACAGTGTAGTGATTGATCATTTATTTCTCGTATATCATTTAAAAAATATATCATTAGGTCAGGTAAAAAAGAACATTTTGTATATATACATATCTATGTATCCTTAATAGCTATTAAAAAAAGAGCAAGGGTTCATATAGCTTTCTACAGAATCTGATCGGATTTACATGATTTTCCCTGTAGTTTAATCAGATTCTTACGATGGCGTAAACTATAATATGATTTGAATTAAAATTAGAAATGTTTACACTGCAAATTATTATAGGATAAAGGTGTCCCACATAAAATGTTCCGATGTTCCAAACAATGACCAATAGAAACATTAGAGAGAGAGAGAGAGAGAGAGAGAGAGAGAGAGAGAGAGAGAGAGAGAGAGAGAGAGAGAGAGAGTTATATCCCTTTATAGGAACTCTTCATAACTTTGTGGCGCACATGAGTCCGAGGTGACGAAAATGCACCGGCTCGTTCCGTCAAGTAGATTGTTTTCAAGAAGTATAACCTCATTACAACCTAAAATAAAACACAATAACTGTAAGTTTTTGAATAGATTATAAATTTGTATTTATAGATTTGTTTGACATTGCATTATGCAACTTCTCGGTCTAATGTTATCGTTTCGAATTTCCTCAGTAAATACCTCTTTTACGCATTTTACATGCATAATAACTATTACCGTTTTGTCCGCTATTTAAGGTAATTCGAAATATATCTTTGTTTTGTTTATGTACATATTTAATCTCTCTTTCTTTTTCTCTCTCTCATTTATAATTAAGAACAGCTGGAATATCAGCTGAAAAAAGTTTTTGGAAGTCATAATTGCCTATCTTTTTATATATAATTAAACTGGTAAATTAACTGAGCCACCCAAGATATAAACTTATATATTTTTAAGTGTTATCAATATTGATTTACGGCCATTTACATGCATTAAGCATAAATAAAAATTTAAAAGGTATAATCCATTAATTGACATATTCTTAGCTTGACTTTTCAGACAGACTTTATTTACCTATGTTGGCATTCTCCTCCTTATTTTGCATGGTCAACTAACCATACTAACAGTCATGGGGCAAGACTCAATACAATCAAAATTGATGCATGTATCTTGTTTTAGGTACTTACGATCATTTGTGTGTAAGATGTTTGTCAAATCAGTCCAATCAACAAGGAAACCACCATGAATGGTCATCACGACACACAGCATATGCTTCTGTGGCCGCAACGTCTTTAGTATCACTTTATTTTGTGAGTCATAATTTCTGCTCTATTCAATTTATAACTGTAAAACACAATTTCATTGGCTAGAATCTTTGTGCGAAGCTTAAAGGTATCAATTGAAAACTGATGGTATTCAAGAGCTCCTTTGTCTAAAATGTTTTGATTGGCTCACTACCCAATGAACAGGTCTATTAACTTTTCTGAGTTTCTATGAATATTTCTGATTCTCAGTCCAACAACCTCTTGAAACCAAAGAATGTTTGAAACAGAAAAATTCTTTGGTTTTAAGAGATTTGAAAATCAAAGATGAAAACATGCAGTTGATTTAGATGCATTTTAAAAACGTGAGATTTATTCCACAAAGTATGAAGGATCCAACTGGAATAGATTGACTCTGTAATTATTTATGAAAGCAAGGAAAATTAACAAGTTGACCCACACTCAGTATGCCGTAAGACTGGCTGTAGGTTTCCTGCAATGCAAAAGTCCTTCATGTTTGAAATTCATGCAATACATGCATGTATAATGTTTTACTTTATAAGAGCAAAATGTAGTCTGATTTATTGAACTGTCACCCCACACCTGATATTTTGTTTATAGCTGGTTAAATCCCTAAAGAGAGATGAGAATAGGTGGTCATGCTACAGATCCGCTTACTGTCAAAAAAAGCATGTTGTCCCAGGAGCTATTCCAGAAGCCAAGGCATCCACCTTATCGAAGGATAAAAACAAAACCACCGAATCAGAACAAAGTTTGTATCTCATAAATTCTCTTTGGTGACCATTGTCAAAGAATTAGACATTAGAGCAAGCTATTGCAATTTTTATCATCATCCAGTTGGTGTTACTTTTACATGTAGCCATTAACTTTCTGTTTTCAGCTGATAAAGAATCATCTGATACTGAGCTACCATTTTATAAGTACCTCATAGTGGGAGCAGGGACATCCTCAGTATCAGCTTATAGAGCAATCAAAGCCAGGGACCCCAAGGCAAAGGTAAATGAATCAAAGTACTAAAAGTACTGAGAGAACTAAATGTGCTGGAATTCTTCCACACATACAGCGTGGATTTTAAAGTGCATGAAGATTTAAGATTTCTCAGTACTTTATGTCAAAGTGTGTCAAAATGTTCAAACCTTTTTAAAATCCGTATAAGGAATTTTAATTCCCAGTGGTGGAAAGAGAGAGAGCTAGAGCTTATCAATACATGATGAAAGCAGGAAATTTTTTCCTTGTATCGATTTCAACAGTTCTTCAATGACAGTGTCTAGTTTTTTTTAAGAAAATTGACAAAAAAGTTTTTTGGGGGGGGGGGGAACTGGAATTTAATTGAATATACATCGTGTTGGAAAAAAATAACAAATAATCACGATTTTCAAATCAAAATCACCTCAAAGTATCCATGTACATGTACATGTATATGCTTCTTTTATGTAAAATTCTCTGTAAAGCATGATTATCATGTAATATTTTGAATCTATTTATGTTTTTGTTTTCAGATTTTAATTATTGGAGAAGAACCTGATGTTCCCTATGAGCGCCCACCTTTATCTAAAGAGCTGTGGTATGTTGATCCTGCTGTGGCCAAGGAATACAAAATTGGGAAATCAAAGAGAGACAGGTAAGTTAAATTCTTGTTAATTCCCTCAGTTCAATCATTCTCAGAAATTTAGGTCATATATTTAAAAAAAAAACAATTTATTTGCATTCAACTTGGTGTTCAAAGTTTTGTTTGCTGTGTAAGAAACTGTTTTTTGAACAAAATGTAAATCAGACATATTAGTCAGATATTGATCTACCCAGAGTACAATTTTAGAAAGTAGACATAGAAATTAAACTTTTGTATTACATGTATTGGAACTTCAGTACTGCTTTTATTGCTGAGCAAATTCGTATAGTTAGGCAAAGTTTAAGTTGCTAATTAAATGAATTAAATTAAAGAATCACTGTTACATCATATTTCACCAAACAATGACAATAAGCGCTGCAGAAGAGCAAGAGTTATTGTGAAGGGGTTTAATACAATTTAATAAGTTTTTGATTACTTGTATGAAATTAGTTTTTGTTAAAGATTTATTTTATGATTATGAATAATTTTATATGTGTTATAGCATTTTCTATGAACCAAGGCCATTTTATTTGAGCCCAAAGGCATTACAAGAGGCAGAAAATGGTGGAGTTGGCTTGATTTCTGGTAAAAAGGTATACCCATTTGATTCCATATTTGAACCACATATACATTAAACATAAAATTACTGTATAATTGCTGCAATTTATTGAATTTTGGAGGATGAAAAGAGTTTTGATTTTAGAACTTTTTATTATCATTAAATCGATATATAATTTTTAGGTCACCTGAGTCACTGATATGACCTATTGCTATCGGTCTTCATCCATCACCGTGCATCTGTGCATAGTGCATTGACAAATTAATTTTACATTTTTAACGTCTTCTTGAAAACTCTAAAATGAATCTTAAAATGCAAAAATGACCCCCTCTGACAGGTCAGTCTTAGGGCTTTGGTACTCAGGTGACTGTCAATGCCTGTGGGCCTTGATCTTGTTAGAATGATATAATTTATATTTTTACAATGACATTTAACAGGTTGTAAAACTTGATGGTCAGAAGAAAAAGGTGTGGTTAAATGATGGCACAGAAATTCTCTATGAAAAATGTCTGTTGGCCACAGGTAATTATCTTATCATTACTGTGAACCAACTTTCATTAGCTAGCCATTACTTTATTTTGTGAAGCACTTATTTCAAAGTTGATTTTGATTATGAATTGTTGCTATTTGGGCTTTGATTGTTACTTTGGTCTGTTATACATTAATGTTTAAATGTACTCACAAGTGATTTTCACAATCAAATAAAATATGTTAGTTCAGAGTATTTTCTTTAGGTGGTAAAACATACAATGATGAATTAATTTAATCTAAGGTTTAAACTTTATCCCTTGATTTAGTTTATACCCAAATGTTCTAATTAAAACATTGCTTTCATTCTTCAGAAATGCTGTATTAAACATTATCTTGTCTGAGACATTCTGTAAATATCTTAAATTTCGAATTCATGCATTTTCTAGGGGTCGTGTACATGTACATGTGTAATGGACACACTCAACTTGACTCAAGTTCATGGTTGCATGTAAACATTTTTAGGAATAAACTGAAAGTTTCTCCTGATATTAAATCCTGTAAATCCCTTTCAGGAGGTCGTCCAAAGAACCACCCTGTGATGGAGACAGCAGAAAAAGACGTTCAAGATCGCACCATTCTCTTTAGAAATGTAAAAACTTTTTCTGCATGTAACATTTTGTTTTGTTATACTTTCATGTTAAATACTGAAATCTGATTGGTTTAGACGCAGTTAATAATATTTACTATTACCCTCAGCGTTAGTAACGCACTTGGCAACGGGTAACATTAAAAAATGTTACATGTGCGAAAATTATGCGCGTACGGTTCGCTGTAGAATTCATGTTATTCCTATATAAAAGCAGTAAAATTTTCTTAAAAATTTTAAAAAAGACATTCAGTATAACAAAATAAATAGTGCCTGTTTAGGAGGATAACAGTTGAAATTGACACCCCTCGAAAACCATTGTCAACCTCCGCTTCGCGTCGGTTGACAATGGTTTTCTCGGGGTGTCAATTTCAACTGTTACCCTCCCAAACAGGCACTATTTATATAATATCATGTATTATGTACAATGGGAAACAAGTCAATATTTAAAATGTATGAAATACATGTGCCTTTGAGTTTTTGGTTTCTCCAGATGGAAGATCTAAATCATATTGCTCTTGTTCTTTCTCTTTGTCCACAACTTTAACCAACTTTCTAGTTTCTACCTTTAGAACTGTACAAGGTAGTGGCATCATACTTATTGACCTTCAAAGGTCAAGGTTATATTTATTGCCTGTACTCTTCCATGTGTTCTTGGTGAAACAAATTGATTAACATACGGTACAGCTTTCTATATTGTTCATTTTGATAACATATACCCAAGATAATTTTGTTTATCTCTACATTGGGTAAGGCATACTTAAGTTGATGTAGATGCAGATTTTTGCATAGTTATCAATCGATTGGTCAATTTTAAAATCTCTACTAGATAATATTGTAAAATTTTGTTCTTAAATGACTGGAGAGTCATAAGATTTCATCGACATAATGAGTCAGAATTTGGGTTATTTTTTATTTCATGCAAAGTGTACCTTTATTTAAATAGACATCAGACTTTACTCGTCTCCATGAAGCGGTGGAAAAGTCCAAGTCAGTGGCCATCATCGGTGGGGGGTTTCTAGGCAGCGAGCTGGCCTGTGCCCTTGGATTCAAAGGTAAAATCAGATATCAATTATTGTTAACAGAGCATCATACAATGTATTTAGATTAATGGAAGTGGAATAAAAATACATGTATGTTACAAATGTTTTCTACAAGTTGCATAATAAAGTGGGTTTTTTTCTGTTTCAGGATTAAAAACTTACCAAATTATTCAGGAGAAAGGTTTGTAAATTATATTGTACTTACAAAAAAGTTTTCAAGAAACAATTACAGAGAGAAACATTTAACATTTTTATACAATGAATGTGTATATAATCCAAACTCATTGATGTTGAGTTTAAATGTTTAATGTGATCTTTTTTTCTTTTAACAGGGAATCTTGGCACTGTTCTTCCTGAGTATCTCAGTAAACACACAACAGAAAAAGTACAAGAAAGTAAGTGTAAAAACATACCTATATGAGCTTTTACATGAAGATACAGTGTACATGTATTGATGTACCTTTACATGAAAATTGAAACACATTTTTACTGTAAATTCCTAGTTAAACGCGAGGAATTAATATCAGCATAAAATCGTGAGAAGCATCCTTCGCGGATTTTAAAATCTCGCCATTATTTTCTGAGAGCTAAAAACTATAAGAAAAAAGGAGAAAATTAAGTTTAACGTTTGCGATTTTTATTCTCGCGATTTAATACAAACCAGCTGGATCGCGGATTTAAGTACTCGTGTAATATAAGGAATTTACAGTAAACCACCTTCAAATAATTTTTTGATGGGTGTGTTAAAATCACAGGCATTTCTGAATAGTGTTCATGATGGGTTTTTTTTTTTACCATTTTGCAGGTGGGGTAGATGTGCTAACATCTCTCACAGTCACAGAGGCTCAGTATAACAACAACCAGGTGGAACTAACCCTCAGTGATGGCAGAAAGGTTGGTTAAACAGAAAGTAAATGTATATGTAGATTATGAATTTGTATAAAGTGGCCGAGATCTTGTTCTGTATTCTTAAAAAACCCTATAGTTATTGAAAGTTTCATTTTGTTAAGAATTTGTCTTACTCCATGTATAAGTATACAATAGTATGTTGTCACCTTGTCTGTGTATATGTACTTTTGAAATTGTATTGATGGAAGTATTTTAGAGGAATTAATAAAATTTCTTTGATTTTTAAGCTCACCTGAGCCAAAGGCTCAAGTGAGCTTTTCTGATCACAATTTGTCTGTGTCTGTCGTTGTCGTCGTCGTCGTTGTTGTCGTCGTCATTGTTGTTAACTTTTCACATTTTCATCTTCTTCTCAAGAACCACTGGGCAGATTTCAACCAAATTTGGCACAAAGCACCACTAGGTTAAGGGGATTCAAGTTTGTTCAAATGAAGGGCCACGCCCTCTTTAAAGGGGAGATAATTGAGAATTATTGAAAATTTGTTGGTATTTTTCAAAAAACGTACTCTCAAAAACTATTTGTCCTGAAAAGCTAAAACTTGTGTGGAGGCATCCTCAGGTAGTATAGATTCAAGTTTGTTCAAATCATAGTCCCTGGGGGTAGGGTGGGGCCACAATTGGGGGATCAAGTTTTACATAGGAATATATAGAGAATCTTCTTCTCAAAAATTATTAGGCCAGGAATGCTCAAATTTGAGTGGAAGCATCCTCAGATAGTGTAGATTCAAGTTTGTTCAAATCATGGTCCCCGGGGGTAGGGTGGGGCCACAATTGGGGGATTAAGTTTTACATAGGAATATATAGAGAAATCTTTAAAAATCTTCTTCTCAAAAACTATTTGACCAAGAAAGCTCAAATTGGCGGGTAACCATCCTCAGATAATGTAGATTCAAGTTTGTTTAAATCATGGTCCCTGGGTGTAGGGCGGGCCACAATGGGGGATACATTTTTATACATAGAGAAAATCTCTAAAAAATCTTCTCAAAACTATTAGGCCTAGAAAGCCCAAATCTGAGTGGAAGCATTTCCAAATCGTATAGATTCAAGTTTGTTAAAATAATAATCCAGTGGTATGGTGAGGCCACAGTGGGGAATGAATTTTTACATAGGAATATATAGAGAAAATCTTTAAAAATCTTCTTTTTTAAGACCATTTGGCCAGAAAAGCTTTAACTTGTGTAGAGGCATCCTCGGGTACTGTAAATTCAAAATTACAGTCCCTAGTGGTAGGGCGGGGCCGTGATGGCTGTTTGAATTTTTACATAGGAATATATAGAGAAAATCTTTAAAAATATTCTGGGAAAGTTTTTCGGTCCAAAACTCAGTACTTAGTGTGAAAGCACAGGTTATGCAGATATAAGTTTGATGAAACCATGATACCCTAGAGAAAAGTGGGGCCACAAAATGGGGGGGGGGGTATATAGGAATAGAGAAAAATCTTCTTACAGGTATAACAACAAAAGGGGCTTGGTATTTACCAAAAGAAAGAGGTGGATAAAAATTTGCAGATTTTCAATTTTTTTTTAGCAAGATCTACAGTACTTAGTTGTCAAGATATTTTGATACTGTAATGCTAATTTGAGAAGAATTAAGGCAATTGTTGCTCAGCTGAGCGATATGGCCCCTGGGCCTCTTGTTTAAAAATGCTTCTTCTCTTTGGTAGATTTCAGTGGATAAAGTTGTGGTGTGTGTGGGTTTAGAGCCAAATGTAGATTTAGCCAAGACATCCAATTTAGAATTGGATGAGAAACATGGGGGATTCCGTGTTAATGCTGAACTGGAGGCAATGTCTGGACTGTGGGTGGTAAGTGGATCAACACGTTATTTATACATGTATTTAATGAAAACTGTTTCAAACTTATTAGTTATCAAAGATATGCCAATTTGAGTGAGATATCAAGAAGGGTGCTTTTGGCTTTTTTGAATGGTTTGTAGTAGCTTTAACTTGCCAAAACCTTTCATCGCTAAATTTGTACTCAGGTGCATATATGAGCTATTCGTATCAGTTGCAATGTAGTTGAACTTTTTGTATACCAATTAAAATTAATCAATCAAAACAACCCAGAAATTTAACACTAACAAAAAACTTTTTGATGGGTATGCACTGACAATGGTTATTGAATTCAGGGTCTTTTATTGGTTACATCAATTTAGCTGAGGAAAGCCGAATTATATCTTATTTAGTGACTAAAAGTCTCTTTATCTAAAAAAAAGTTGAATTCCATTTTGTAATTCAACAGGCAGGTGACGTCTCTTGTTTTTATGACATTAAACTTGGTCGTCGAAGAATTGAACATCACAACCATGCCTGGGTCAGCGGAAAATTAGCAGGAGAAAACATGACCGGGGCCTCTAAAATGTATCGATACCAGTCGATTTTCTGGTGAGGAATGAATTATTTTTACAGATACATGTTTGCATCCTTATTTAAGGAATAAGGAATCATTCTTTGAGTATTATGAGGTGATAGTTTTGGTCGGGGCGTGATCAAATCCAATAAAGCCCAAAGGGCTTTATGATAGATTTGATCACGCCCCGACCAAAATTATCACCTCATAATATTCAAAGAATGATTACTTATATTTATATAATATTATGCCATTGTACGATTAAATATGTAAATATAAATAAGCAAACCTCGCTGGCGCCTCAATTATACTTCATTTGAATTATTAAGTTATGGGTTATATAGTACAAAATCGATATGTAGTGTTATCACAGGCATAAAGACACTGAAAAATGTTAATATTATATAAATAGTGCCTGTTTGGGAGGGTAACAGTTGAAATTGATACCCCGAGAAAACCATTGTCAACCGACGCGAAGCGGAGGTTGACAATGGTGTTCGAGGGGTGTCAATTTCAACTGTTATCCTCCCAAACAGGCACTATTTATTTTGTTATACTGAATGTCTTTTTTAAAATTTTTAAGAAAATTTTACTGCTTTTATATAGGAATAACGTGAATTCTACAGCGAACCGTACGCGCATAATTTTCGCGCATGTAACATTTTTTAATGTTACCCGTTGCCAAGTGCGTTGCTAACGCTGAGGGTAATAGTAAATATTATTAACTGCGTCTTAACCAGTCAGATTTCAGTATTTAACATGAAAGTATAACAACATCATATAACATTCAAGTACAATAGATTTTATTACCAGGTAAGAGACTATTCACAAGTACATGAACTTTCTTCTTTTTATACATGTAGGTCAGATCTAGAACCCTATGTATCATTCCAAGCCATCGGTATAATAGACTCTAACTTGGAAACTTATTCAGTTTTTGAAAAACCTCCAGAGAAGAAGAAGCAGAGAAAGAAAGTGAGCAAAATTAGAATTTGTCTTTTTGAACCGTTTCTAGAGAGGAAAAAGTAAAATTTTATGAAAGGTCAACAAGGAAACATACAGTCAAACTTCGTTATCTCGAACAAGATGGAACTGTTTAAAAACTTCGAGATATCCGAGAATTCGAGATATCAAGGGTAAAATAGTTTTTAAAAAAGTTGTTGGGACTAGCAAATCACTTCGACATATCCATTGTATTCGAGATAACGGTGTTCGAGATAACAAAGTTCAACCGTAATTTGTATTTTAATTTTAGCTAATCTTGATAGGTAAAACTTAAAAGTGATTTAAAATTAGAAATTGAAAAGTTTGTAATTTGTCACAGTGAGTCATCTCTATCATCATCGGAGCATTGTACCTTAATTAAATGTTTTTATTTTTTAATAAAAGATTCATTTAAAATCTTGATTCTGTTACAGAAAACAAAGGAAAGCAATTTAGAAATTGCCAAGAAAACAACAGAAGAATCACTAGGAACAAATCAGGAAGTCAGTAAAGATACTGGCTCTGAAGAAGAGAAGCCAAAAGAGGAGTTTAACAAAGGCGTGATCTTTTACTTAAGGGGTGGATCCATTGTGGGCATTTTACTCTGGAATATAACAGGGAAAATATATAGAGCCAGACAGGTAAGAAAAAATTAGAGTAACTGTCAAAAAAAATATATAAAAAAATGCAATGCACATGTACATTATGTACAGTACAAGCTTTTAATTTTGGGAAATATTGGATTCAAGTACTGTATTCATGCAACGTACATTTATAAATTAATATTCAAAATAATGAATAGGTGGATCGCAAATTTTTTTCAACTTGTCCAATAGACATTTTCATTTTGTAACCACAGTTTTTTCCAAAAATGTAAAAGAAGTGCATGATGGAATATTCCTATCAAAGTATTGCTTTATGAACTTTGGAATGATCTTTTTTTCGGGAATTTTTTGTACAGTGTATATTATTCAAACGAAGGCTTGAATGAACTGTTTCATGGTTTTTGTTAAGAATTAATTCTTCCAAAATCAAAATGTGACTAATAAATTGTTGTTTTATCTTGTTCTTATAACTTGATCAGTATTATTTACTTAGCCTCCTTGATTTGACAGGTAATCAGTGATGGATGTCGAGATGAAGATTTGTATGAAGTAGCCAAGCTGTTCTTTGCTCCAAGGAAACGGAGGACAGAGGACTAAGTCTGTGATATTACATGTGACACTGTACATTGTGATAAGAGTGCTAATGAGAATAAAGTGTGGAGGAGTCAACAGCTTTGTTTTTATATTTACAGAGTGTACCATAATATTATAGGTACCGTATTCTGCATGTGTCTGGTAGTCAATGTAAAAATTAAAATTATATAGTTGATACCTCGGAACATTGATTTTTTAATTACTATGAATAATGTTAAAGTGGTCAGTACATCCACATGTCATGACTTACTTTTGTTTGTAGTTTAACAGATATGTGAAACAGACAGTACTCTAAACCTGATGACTTTCAAAACTAAAAATATTGCAGTCACCTGTTTTTCATAGTATAAACCTGTGAATTGGATTTCTACGATATCAAGCAACCAAATGTTTTCTAAAATCCAAAGGCATTATATTAGTTAATCTTGGCCATAGAAAGGAACAGAACACTATGATTTAACATGATGATAAATACATGTACATGTAGCTTAAATATGGATCATTTTTTGTTCTAAAAATTCAGTATTGGTCAGCTTTTAACTATCTCTCATCTATTGACCTTGTAAACCAATACAGGTCATACTAGTATTTTGGCCTTAAAAACCAATAAGGTTCACTGCCTCGCCATGGCCAACCTAGATATGAAGCTTTTAATAACTTTAGGAAAGAGCTTTTGGTCAGAAAGGGCCTGCATAGTGACCTTTGACCCCTTATCTGAAATAAAACCCTCGTATGGATCATCTTGTTCTCTTGAAATTTGATAATAGTGAAGCAAGGGGATTCGAGAAGATGGAACAATGCTTGAAACTGGCATAGATGTATACCTGGTAACATTTTGATATATAGGGATCATTTACTTGTCATAGTCAACTATAGTTGAATTTTAATGAATGGCTGGCTTTAAACAATGATGAGACATCAGATGTGGTGGTCTACTCACTAAAGTATTACTTTCCTTTGAAAAGGGGGCTTTAAAAATTATGTACACCACATTAGGCCGGAAAAAAGATTCAAGGAAAAGGTAACAGTCAAAGGTAACACAGTTTTTATTTCTTCAGTAATTTTTCCACTAGTTTACATTCAAAAGTTATTACTTTAATTGTCAATTTATTTTTCGTACATATTCTTGGGATAGCGGAACATTTGATGAGTTGTAAACACTCTTTTGTGCCAGGCCTGTAAAGAAAAAGAAAACGATCATTAATATTCGGATTATCTACAATAAGCCATCTTCGCAAGCCAAGGGTTTTCGGTCCACTCCATTCCCCATAAACGTTTATGGGGAGCGAATTGGACCAAAAACCCTTGGCTTGCAAAGATGCAATAAGCAGACCTGACAATTCTAAGCATCTAAATATATGTCCTTTTAACTTCCTTGTAAGAAAAAAATTCGAGAAAACTTTAAAATAATATGTAGACCATATGGTCCATATATCTGAGTAAAACAGCTTAATGAGCCTCAAGGCATCTTGGCAATATCTGGTAATGCTAATTTATGAAATTGTCCTCACCACACAAACCAATTACACAAGTTCATTAGGGTCTTCCGTTTCCAACGGAAGACCCTATTGTTTTTGTTAGGTTTCTTTTTCTCTATTTTTCACTATTATTATTCTTTTTTTTCTTAACATTTTTCTTAAAACTCAAATATGCTACAATGGATTTTTATGAAAATTTCACGAATAATACAAAATATCAAGGTCTTTTATCATGTACATTTTTGTTGATGACGTCACTTCCGGTCGGCCGTTATATTCGTTTTTCTTTTTGTAAAAAGTGATCTTGTCCTCAAGATCCTTGACTAATAGATTTCTTTGGCCTATGTCTCATTCCACAATGTTTATAAACTCAGATTTTAAGTCCACAAAACAGTTATAACATGCTTTTCACTCAACTTTTAAGTTATATTCACGAAAGTAAGTTTTTAAATAATTTCTTAACCATAACCAGTTATTGCAAATTTTAAAAAAATCATCAAGAAAACTCTGATAACTTTACCCCTAAGCTCATAATTAAAATTGGAGATACCAGTGCATGTGTATGACTTCTGTAGAAACTGGCTGTAAAATGATATTTCACAATTGAAGTTTTCATAAATAATCCGAATACATGTATATCCGCACACATATACTTACATAGTACAGAACCACCACCAGTCCTAGACTTGATAACAGCATGTAACGAGTGTTCTTTGCTTGGTGGGCTGCGTTCATCTCCTTGAAATTTCCAGCACGAACAGGGAGGTTATCCATGGTCATCCCATATTTCTTGGCCAATTCTTTGGCTTCAGCTGGAGTCGGAGCATGTCCGAATCTTTTCTGAATAACATTTCCTGTAATATTTAAATAGAAACATATGATAGTTCATAATAACTAATATACTGAGATATTCTACGAAGTGGATTATCATAATCATAGATTTTTTTTCAAGAGGTTTAAAAGACATAAATATTGTATGTTGGCCATCACCCATTTTTCTTAACTTTTCTAAATTTTTTGTAAATGTGCAAAAGTATAGAATTTTTTTCATGTGACGTTTTCAAACAGAACATTTTTCTTCTGTAGCTCCTGGTCTGAAAAAAAATTGAATTGATGACTTAGAAGATACAGTTCTTTACATTTTAAAAAGCTGCAATTTACAGGGCACAAAAAACTTGCGCTAGATTTTTAATGATTAATCTCATTTCTGAATACATTCTGCACATATATTGATTCCAGAAAATTCCTTGGACATTTTACTTCAGCTATTGTCACTTAACTTGCCTCTGATATTCTTTTAAACACCATCACCAGCCCCATTAAGTTGTGTATATATATAGTTTGTTTACCTATCAAAGTGGTGACTCTCGACCTGCATGTGAATTCAACACGCTTGATTTTCGGAGGACGGTTAAGAAGAATGTCTCAAAGTAAGTCTGAGGCAAGTAGAGCAAAAACTTCAGTAGTTAACTGTCTGAAGAACTAATCATTTCAACAGAATTGAAGTGGAAATAAGGTTAATCAGTTTAAAAATGGCACAAGTTTTTGTGTGCTGTATATTACAACTTTCTATTACATATGGAACTGTAGCTCCCACGTCATCCATCCGAATTTTTTCGAACCAGAAGCTACAGACGAGTTTACATGTACAGGTAGGTACTGTTGTGTTGAAGTGTGCAACTTCCTTCTTACAAATAATTTAAAGTGTACAAAGGTTTGAATTTGTAATACAAAAATCAGAAGCCATACAGGCATATGGGAAAAAGTGGGATTCCACTACTCCAGCCAAAAATAGTGAATATCTACCACTCCAGCCAAAAATAGTGAATACCTACAAATGTACTTCTTATCAGGTCAGAGCCAAAAATTAGTTGGGGACTAATCATTACCATATATAAGGTGAAAGATGTTCCAAAGTCCCTTTGAAAGTGTTCACTGATAAGAATTAATGTCATTTTACACAGAAGATTTCCTCTGAACATTTGTCAGATTCTTAAAGACATTAACTACATTTTTTTATGTGTGATAGGATAAACATGGTCACTTAAGAAGATGATTACTTTAACACATTCTTATTCATTGAGATAAAACCCATACTTCATGATATGTGTATTGATGAAGGAAAACCTCAGTCCTTGCAGTCCAATGACAATGATCAATGTGGTAACCGACTAACTGTAGCATGTTGATGACATGCATATTACAACAGTATTAACCATCTTTCAAAATATACGGGCGGCATGATATTAACATTTAAATATATTTCCGTTCGTCAGTAAATGCAGCATTTATGTTAAAATATAGCTGAAAACTATAGGAGGAATTTCGAACTTAAATATAAAATACACTGACAGTGTTCCGTCATTCTGCTATAAGACATATTAATTTTCCAAATAAATCATTTTCGTAAATTCTCATTAAAATCAAATGTATATAAAAAACATACTTGAAACATTAAAAAGAAGGTTTGATTTGGTCAACATTTTGCTCGAGTTCGTGGTTGACCTTCCGATTCTCTTCTACAGAATGAGGTAAAGGTAGGGTCATATATGAAAAAATTGCACATTTTATTTCAGTATGTTATTTACTGTATTATACGAAACCATATTTCTATACTCATTGACGATAATTATATCAAATTTTATGCTATAACTTTAAGATGCATTTATGGTCACGAACAATATTTATGGTACTCTATGCATAATTATCATAATGAAACTAGTTTTACAATACGCCAAACATAGATAAGTCGTTCCCAGAATGAGATATAACCGATAAACTTGAGAATTATTTTATTCTCTAAAACTAATAAAAACAAGACTATTTTCACTTGAACTATTTTACCAAAACTTATTTATCCTAAAAAAAATCATTATTTTGTGGTGCAAAGGTTGCATGTAAAGATTGTCTGTAAAATCGAATGAAGAGTTCCTAAGAAGGAGGCGCATTTGTGTTATTGACAAAAATCAGAATGGATCGTCTTGAGTGGAGTGACACAAATCTTGTTCCTGGAGAGGAACAAGTAAATTTACAACCAGGAATTGCAGTATATGACGGACAAGATAAGGTTACCGCCAGCTTTTATCCAAACATAAACATCTGATGTGATATTTTAGCATTTTAAAGGAGAGAGAGAGAGACTTTGCAAATAAGTAATTGATTAAGTGTCTTTTTTCCACAATATGACAAGTATGGTGTTCCGATGGGGCCACTTCGACCTTCGCACTTTCGTCTTTAGGTCGAAGATGCGAGAGTGGGAAGTTTCGAAGGCAAAAGTGCGACGGCGAAATTGCAAGGATGCGACGGCAAAGATGCGATGGCGAAAGTGCGAAGGCGAAAGTGCGAAGGCGAAGGAGCGATACTACTATCGCTCCTTTGCCTTTGCAACTTCGCACTCTCGCCTTCGCAACTTTGCACTTTTGCCTTCGCCTTTTTTGATAGCACAGAAAGTCTCGGTCGATTACATAAAATTTGATGCAGGCACCATACTCGCCAAGGTTTTCCGATTAATCCATGATAATATTGGTACGCATGCGCAAGGCCATTGTGCTTACTATGAATGTTTATAAATAGTTTAATGTGTATATGTGACATATATGTTTACCAGTGCTGGCTATGCCTAATCATTATATACTCCGTATAAAATGTAATGTCCACCAGAATGTATACATGTGCACTTCCGGACTCCTGCCACTTACCAGCTGTCTGTTTACCGTGGATCAAACACAGATACATTCTAATTTCATTATGCGACACTCCTTGCTCATGTATGGACCTAGAGGGGGAGAGGGGGTCTGCCCCCCGGAAAATCCAATATTAATAA
Source organism: Magallana angulata (assembly GCF_025612915.1). NCBI lineage: Eukaryota > Metazoa > Mollusca > Bivalvia > Ostreida > Ostreidae > Magallana > Magallana angulata. The sequence goes on along the minus strand of NC_069117.1, from coordinate 38,076,183 downwards.
CTTTACACATGCAGTAAAGGGGGAGAGAGGGTCCGGATCCCATCCCCCGGAGAATGTAATTTTCTTAATTATATATAATAAAATCTCTAAAATATGTCTCGGATCTGCGCAGGCTGTAAAAAATAAATTCTAAAAAGTTCATCGTCTACCTCAATACCTCATATGTCCTTTTATACAGCTAAAATTGTCTTTAAACGATAGAGAGCTCCACAATCATAAAAAGGCGAAAGCGCGAAGATGCAAAGGCGAGAGTGCGAAGTTGCGATGGCGAAGGAGCGATAGTTTTATCGCTTCTTCGCCTTCGCAACTTCGCACTTACGCCCTTTTGCCTTCGCAACTTCGCACTCTCCCACCTCGACCTAAAGGCGAAAGTGTGAAGGTCAAAGTGGCCCCATCGGATCACCATACAGAAGGGTGTGGAAGGGTAAAATTTCATACACCAGTGTTATTGTTTATAGTAATAAGCATACTGTATGGAACAGATGCCTGAAACAAAGCTCATATATGGCCAGAAATTAATCGTGACATTTACCCCATTTCATTTGTAACCAGTAACATTTTACATTGGTTCGCGGGGATGTTAAGGAAGCATATGGGCAATTTAGCGTCTTAATTTGACTGATATATTCAAAATCGTGAAATTAAATAATTATTTTGAATAAGATCAAAAACATAGTATTATCCTTTAAATTAGATGTCGGTGCAATAAAATCGGGTAGTATATAAGTGCCACATTGGTGCATTATCACGTGACAACTAAATATACGTACGTATAAATATACGTATATTCCTTAACATAAAATAAGATAGAACAACACTACCCTGCGGTTTCAAAAATAAAAGAAACATACCTATGAAAGCAAAACATCTCAGTTTAATCAAAACCGCTGCTAGAATCCTATGTTTTTCTTTATTAAAAAGTCATTTATCCGGTTCTCGTAAAACCGTCCCAACTTTTATATAGTTTGCACTGAAAACGGCAAATTGCATCAAAACAATACACAACATGGGATTCTAGCAGCACTTTTCAATTTAAGCATTGATCAAACTAACGGTACGTATAAAATTTCAAGTTCAATATATACGGGGTAGTGTTGTTCAAGTCGGATTTTTATATTGTAAACAACGACAGAGGAAAGCCTGGCCGAAAAATAAAAGCAAATTTTCATACCTTTTAGCGAATGATTGATATAACTAACATCTCCCCCAGTATTCTTATGTTCAATTCTCAATAAATCACACCACAATCCTTTATGAGAGTTCTTAGATTAGTTATAATTTGAATTTGTTTACAATGCTTTCCGATCAAATTCACACGACATTCAACTTTTAGTCATGAACTCATCAATGTGTAAATCTACGTAATACAAACTAATTTCTGGAAAACAATTGTCTTCAGTATTTTTCATTTGTTTTTGATCTACATTTCGTTGCTTAGATATTTGTATATGTACATAATAACTTGGATTTGTGATTTCACGGAATTACATGTAACTCATATTCCATATGCTTCCTTAACACCCCCGCGTTACAGTGCTTGATTATGAATGATTTACAAACTTTGATAAACTTATGACAGGTTACAGTGTTGTTAACGGTAACACTGGTTAAAAATTAGTTTAGGTTAGGGTTATGTTTTGGGCTAGGGTTAGGTTAGGGTCGCATTAGGGTTAGCTTAGGTTTATGGAAGGTTAAAGTGGTTACTGGTAACATTGGTTACAAATTAATTAAATAAGGTTTGGGGTTAGGGTAATTGTGAGAGTTAGGGTAGTATTAGGGTTAGTTTAGGGTTAGGATTAGGGTTTAAGGCTAGGGTAACCATTGTAACCAATGTTACTGATGTAACTTTTGGTGCTCGACATAATCCTGGTCATGGCACCAAAGAAACAAAATGATACAGCTGACTGAGCTTTTTAATGTCCACTGTCAAAGATCAAACTGGTTTAACACACATCCTCCTTAAATAATCTGTAGTTATAAATCAACAACCCAGGTTCGTTAATGCTTGACAGTGCTATGCCTCTAACTACCAAAGGCTGGTCTGCTGCATCAAATGTATGGGGTTCAAACTTATTCTTTCTGAACGCCTAGTCACTGACAAGTGCTTTATAAACTGAGCTATCATATACAGTCTCATTCACATTGACAACAAAATTGAATTTTATACTATTCATTTAAATATTACAGACCTGCTTTGAAAATGGAGTACTAACACTTACCACTCACAGAGTGATATGGAAAGATAATAGAGACAGGGTAAGTGTATAAACAAATAAATTATCACTACATTTATATGTTTAATTCCAGATTTTAATTTCTTCTGTTGTGAGTCAGAGAAATTGGTTTGATTTCAGGTTTTCTTTTTTTGTGGGTCAGAATTAATAATTGGGGATAAAACACCTCTGAGATAGTTGTATACCAATTTAGTGTAAAGTTTAAGACAACTGAAAAGAATGATCTATGTACATAATACTTTAAAGCAAGTTTTAAACAATTTCATATGTTCTTTCAAAATTGTGCATGAAATGTACTGTTAATATGACAAATGCAGATCCCATAAGAAAACATACAAAATTCTATACTTGTACATGTTTGTGACTTCATGAAACTTGTAAATGTCTTTTTTTATATAACATCATTTCTAATTTTTATGCTTTTTGTAGACAAGAGTTTTAGCCTTGCAACATAGTTTAGTTGTATATATTGAAGAGCAGCCATCAGGGTTTGCCAAAAGGTAGGTTGGTCTTTTCTTACAGTATTAAATATGTTCAATAAAATAAAAGCTCTTTGTCTGATCAAAATAAAATCACTGAAAATCAACCAAATATACATGTACCGATAGTGGTTGCATACATTGATCAAAGCACAAACTGTCCAATTTACATTTAGACTTCTGTCACTGACTTAAAAATTCCTTTCCAACTTTAGTGCAAAGATTGCAGTACACGTGTCAGCCCCTGGACCCAATAAGAAGCCTGGGCCAGTGACCCAGAGTCGCTATGACTACATCCGATTTTCCTTCAGAGAAGCAGGGGAAGGACAGGTGAGGTCAAAAGTTCAAGCTGTAAATAATTGACCAAAACTGTAAATTACACTGTTCTTTTTTCTACAGATACATGTATATATATCTATACAAGTAAAGTCATTTCAAGCTGTAAAGAAACTACTTAGAAATGTTTGAAATATATTTTGTTGAAGCAATGTATATCATTTCAAACTATATACAAATGCTGTGCTTTCTTTTTATAGTTTTTCAGAGATTATAACGAACAACTACAACAGAAAAAATGGGAGCACGTTATACCTCAAAGGAAACCAGGTGTAAGGGTTGTAATTTTTAAAAAATGTTCTCAAATTTCAAACACGTATCTGAAATCTCTGAACAGATTTATGGTTATTTTATTTTGTACCTATACTTGTATATATAAAACTTTTGCAAGTGAGATTTTTTTTTAAAGGCATCTCGACACAGAGCTGGTATTATGGGCATTGAACGTACCATTCAACAAACACACGCTAACACAGACAAAAACATTTCTCAAGCGTTTCAAGATCTAACAAAACTGATGGAAAAGGTGTGCATTACAGTTCATTTATTCTAGTGTTAATAACTAATGTTATGTGTATATCTTTTGGTTTCTTAGTACATCAACTAGTAAAAGCTTCTCAAATCTCAGCATCTCTTAAAACTAATTTCATATACAAAGAAAAAAAAATGTTGCTATACGACAGCAAATATTTTAATGGAAAATTATTTCAAATTCTAATTTTTAAAAGGGAGCAAATGATAAAAAATGTGATGAAATATGGTGGGTTAACTCCAGTGCTGATCACTAAAAATATTGATAACATTTTCATGTTCCCTGCTGTGATATATTTAGAAATCCTAAGAAATATTACTACTCTCCTGTTTAGGCCAAAGAAATGGTAGCAATTTCCAAATCTATAGCAACGAAGATCAAAGATAAGCAAGGAGATGTTACAGATGATGAGGTAGGGATCTGAGAAAACATAATGAAAAGAAAATCTTCTGGTACTCCTTATTTATATTAAATGCTCTTTGCTCCATTAACATACTTACCAGCAATCTAGGCATACAGGTACATGTATGTATTGCCACAGTCATGTCAACAATTTTATCTGAACTGAAACTTTACATGCATGAGGCCTAGGGTATGTAAAAAAGATTTTTGACTCCGACTGATGAAAAAAAGATCCTAACAGGGGATCACCTTTTTTGAAAGCAGGTGGTTGCAGATTATTTTTTAGTGTACTAATAATGGTTTCAAATTATATTTTTCATTAAAAAAATTTAATTTCCATGCGACACAGAGTCTGGAGCGAGCAAAAGGACAATTTTTACTAGGAGACTTGATGTAGTTACTGTAATTAAGTAAATGTTGTTATTCATGCTAAATTGTTTTCTTCAGACAATAAAATTCAAGTCCTACTTGCTGAGTATGGGTATTCCTAACCCGGTCACCAGGGACACGCATGGGTCAGGAGACAAGTACTACACAGAGCTGGCCCGGCAGCTGTCCAATGTCCTAGAAAAACCCCTCAAGGTGAGAATACATCAACATCTTTAAGGTACATTGATCATATAATAAGGGATGTGACTCTCTCTGTGATTTTAAGCTATTACAGTGTAACAGTTGTAATCATTTATAAAAAAAAAAATTAGAAATATTTAATATTGAAGGTAAAATGTTGCCCAGCGTGTTATGTTGAAATTAAGTAAATTTTAATCTTCTGTAAAATCATTGTCACAAATGCCAAATTTGTAATTTAATGTTAGCATAAAGTGGGCAATTAACTTAACAAATATTTATCAAATTAACAATATGAAAATATAGAACAGATGAACTAGGAGTTTCTGATCATTGCCCAATGTAGACTTTGTTAAGTTTGTCTTAGTGATTATTGCTCTATACAGCTCGTCATGCTACTAAACAAAGGACCAAAAATATTATCTTAATAGCCAAAATTTGAATTTACACCAAACATTACACATCAGATACTAGTAGGTAGTTGAAAAGATGTTAACCATTGGATGCACAGTAGAATATGTGATCAAAGAAACAAAACAATAATGAAGTCAAGAATTTGTAGGTACACTGTCAGTGTTGACATGTCTTTGTATATTTCCAGGAATGTGGAGGTATAATGACACTAACTGATGTGTACTGTCGAGTTAACAGGGCAAGGGGAATGGAGGTATGGTCGTTAATAGACAATTTAATTAGCAGTAAAAATGCACCTATTATCAGTGCATACAATTACATGTATTTTCTAAATGATTGTCTTAAGATTTGACTGGAAATAAATTTTTTATTGTCATAAATTCAATATACCCATGTTCATTTTATGCAAGTTTTGCTGTACCGTTAAATAAACATATTTCTTTGGTGCATTTTCAGTTATTATCTCCAGAGGATTTACTGAATGCATGTGAAATGTTTGAACTTCTACGACTCCCTGTCAGGTGAATGAATGTAAACATGTCCATAAATAGAAAACCATATGCATGTACATTTAATATTGAATGTGTTTCAGTCTCACATCACCCTTTGTCATTACACAACTGCTCTGTTTTAGACTGAAGACATTTGACAGTGGTGTGATGGTGTTACAGCTACAGAGTCACGATGAAGACCAAGTCATCCACCTCACCACTCAACTGGTCAGTCAGCCACTTCTCTCCCACTTTAAAAATCCACTGTACCACTGGGTTTTTTTTAAACAATCATTTGAAATATTGTACTGATACATGTAAAACTGCTAAAGAACAATGGTGGGCAAGCTTTAAATGTATAGGGATGGTGTGAAGAAAAACAAGACAAACAGGAGTACCCCATTGTAAATAATCCCCTTTTATCACTTTAAGAGAAGGAGATTTTACAAGCTTCATTGGTTGATACTGTAAACGTTTTGTACATCCTTGGATCCAAACTGTCATTGTGATATGCAAGTTCTATTACACATGAGTATAACATTCTGTGGATATTTTTTGGGTACATTTAGCACATTCTTTCACAATTTGTTATTATACATGTACATTTTATAACCTTAGAAATAAATGGAGGAAGGGGTGACTTTGTGTTGATTTGTAAATTTCATTTGAAATCCGTTTAACGGGCAACTACATCTTTTTTGTAGGTGGAAGACAAGGGTTCCATAACTGCTGAAGACTTGTCCAAAGAAGTGGGCGTGTCTGTAATTTTGGCAAAAGAAAGGTATAGTATTGCAACAGTAAATAACACTATTCTCTATCGGTCACTTGCCTTATGTTTGGTCTATTTGAAGTCTTTATAAAAATAGGGAGGCAGTATACTGCTATACTTGCCCCGTGTGACCATGCATTTTTTATAATCTAGCTGTGGAGAGATTGTAATTGCTAAGATCAATGAAACTTAGATGAGCTCATCTATGAGTTCAATATTTTTTCCTTTAGCAAAATTGAGAAAATAAAGATTAAACAAAGTTGTATTGCAAAGGAACATTGACTTCTCATCTGTTTTTATGAATTTACTGACACAATATTGACTTTAATATTGCTTATTATTCATGTGACCGTTGCTAACATAACCTGCTCAAAACCAATTACGGTACGTGTAACACTTTACTAGAGTCTGCAGGTATTATAAAGAATCTTTAAATATATCTCATTCTGTTACTTTCAGGTTACTTCTGACAGAGAAGGTCGGAGGGATCTGCAGAGACGAGTGTGTGGAAGGACTGAGATTTTATCCCAATCTGTTCTTGACCAATGTCACCTGAATAACAAAAACAATTTTGTTTATTAGTTTGTTACCATTGATTTTATTTGTAAAATATTTAATGCGCCTGTATATATATATATATACAATTTAAAAAAACAACAAGTACAATTATTAAAAATTTATAGTGCTTAATATTTATCTACATTGTTCTTTCCTTAATTTGGGAATATCAGGAGTCTTTGGCCTATGGTCATTGTTGGAGCCCACAGGGTTTCTATCTGTTTCACTGCTATCAAGAGTGTAACAGATACTGTGGAATCATTAAAATTTGTGGGGGCCAATTTTCGTGGATTGCTTAAATTTTATAGGTTCGTGGGGACGTAATTTCGTGTATTTTCGTATACATGCAAGAGGAATATGACTTTATAGCTCTAATTTATTAATTCGTGGGGGATGTTAATTCGTGAATGAGAGGTACCCACGAATTCCACGAAAATTGAGCCACCACGAAATCTAATGATTCCAAAGTACATAACTTATGGGTTCCGACGATGACTTATGGTGTACAAGGTTTCCATGTTTAAAACAAATGGCGTCTGGTATAACCATGCTCCTTATCATACAGGCTTCCCTTTATATTTATTGTTACTACATTTATGCTACACATATTTGACTGAGCTTTAATGTGATTTCCAAGGACTAACTGTACTTTCAAGATGTCTGTAAACATGCGTATGTTGGTTTACTACAACCTGAGAGATTATTATACAATAGACCTTTTTCTCAAAAAAAAATTTGAAGCTTTTGTATCTTTCTCTGCTTGTTTCTTTTAAGCTTTTTGAAACAATCACAATTTATTCAAAATTAATCCAAGGTAGTTAAAATCAATTACTAGATCCATCATTTTAGTACATTATTTAAACTAAACTTGTCCTTGGAATATTAGATTTTTAGACCCGAGTCATCTGGGGTTAAAAATATTTCTTTTGATAGTAGAATTGACTCCTGTACTATAATGAAGACTAAGTCATCCACCTCACCACTCAACTGATCAGTCAGCCAACTCTCTACCACTATAAAAATCCACCACTGTTTTTTTTTTTAAAACATTGATGTTGGATAATCGTTTTAAATATTGTACTGCTAAAATTGCTGAAGATCAATGGTGGGCAAGCTTTAAATGTAGAGTGATGATGCAAAGAAAAGCAAATCAACAAGATTTCCGCATTGTTTACTAAATGATCTAAAATTTTAGAGGTTTTTTTCATTTGACAGTGTATATATGACTTTTCTTAATCACAGGCACGTAGCATTGGGGGGGGGGGGGGGGGGGGGCAGCAAAGATTATTTTTAAAAATATTCTTGAAAATAAGGAAATAAAAAGTGGAATTGAAGTTTAAAGTATATTTGCCCCCCCCCCCCTTCCCCCCTTTTTTTGCTTGTAAAGATTTTTTGGTTGAATCTGCCCCCCTCACTTTCAACAAGAGGCCCATGGGGCCACATCGCTCACCTGAGCAACAATGGGCGTTCAAAAGATATTGTGCCATATGGCCCTCGGTAGAATAAAAAAAAAAATATTGTAAAGCATTCGAATTTTACACTTATTTTTGCATACACGTAATCTTTGACATTGTACCTTCATGAAATACTGTTTTTACACAGAATAAGAAAATCCTACGCAAGATATAGAACTAAATATTTGGTAGGGGTACACTGTTATATAACTTCTAATTCCCTGTATTTTCATTCTGCCCCCCTCCTCCACTTAAAAAAGCGATCAAAATATATGAGAGAATATACTAGAAGGTACATTTTCTTCCTCAACTACTTACTAGTTATTGTAATTTTTTAATATAATAGTTATTGTATTTTATCAAAAAAATCCTACATGTATATATGTGAAGAAGAAAATTGCACCTCAATGCGCTCAATTTTTCAAATTAAAAATATTCAACAATTTAATTTGTCTTCTCCATTATAATTAAATGACTGTTGTTTACCTCGCGTAAATTTTATAACTTTACTCACACTTGATTGATGAATGCACTGGAATGAAAAATGTTGTCACGTGACATGTTAAAGAGCTATAAAAAATCAATGTTACCGTATTGACAGGCACATCACTCCAATTTACTATGGTCACCCATTATTTTCATTTTTATTAAAAAATAACAAATGGCTACAAACCAGGATAATTTTCCGCTGTAATATTTTCTTAGGAATAGCGATCGATAATTCTTTTATCCCCGCAACAGAAACTGTTTTAACGATGTCGTTTTTATTTACCCACATTTCACATTATTCATTGTGTAAAGAGGGGGCCCCAGAGAGTAGTTATATACAGCATATCATTCTTTATTTTTTTTGTGTACAAGTATTTAACATACTCTAATTCATATAGAATTTCTAATGATCAACCAAAATTTCAGCGTCAATCGTACAATTATAAGCAAGATGAGCTCAAAATTTTGCTAGGTTTGAGACATATTTTGTTCACATGAGTTTATTACATGCAGCTTAAGATTTTTAACTTGGTATTTCCTATTCGGCATTTAAAATGGAAAAAATGAATGGCCTCAGATCTACGTACAAACATAGAATTGTGAGCAAATCTCTGTATCTTGCTTATAATTCGAAGCTTAACACTCAAATATGGTAAGTAAATAGAAATTGTAAACAATTAAACACAAGAAACATGTACTACAACAAATAAAGAACACAATTTATTTTTCAAAATGAATCATATACATGTATATACCTACATATTTCCGTCAGCGATATTAAACTCTATTTAAACTGAATAAACTCGATAAAATGCCGAGCATCTCAACAAAGCATATTGCATTATTCTACCATTACGCAAAAGATGATACCGAATTACCGATAGCCTGATTGAATTGCAATTTAGTTCTTTCATAATACATCAGATGTTGCTTAATTTGCGCAAATACACAGTAAATTGTTTGATTTACCGAAGTCTCTGTTTGATTTGATACGTAAAAATCAGGAAATACAAGCGACAGTTCCCAGGTTAACGCAAAGCATAAATGAAAACGAAACAAAAATCACAACAAGCTACAAATGTAACACCACCGTCATATGTGAAAACTGTCAACGCATTGAAATATTTAGCCTCAATTAATTTACTTCACAAAATCGGCACCAATGTATTTTGCATGTTTCAAAGATTCCCTTTGTACACGAACTGTTGCACAACATACAAATTCATCATTGTCAGATCGACCCGTTTATCATATAGTCATAATAGTGTCATGGCTGCTTTAAACAAAGAACCTCGTGAATACGGGGGCAGATCGGCAATCGTCAATTCCAATTACGCAGTATTTTGCAGCAATATTTACAGCGAATACAAATATACTGGTCAATAAATATCTTGAAATTTTAATGAGATTGGCAGATTAATAACTGTTAATCTTTTGTTTTGCCCTGGCCCGGTCATGCCTACCCATTTTACCAAGACTCATGGATGCTATAAATTGCTTGAAACACGCCTTTTTTTTCTTATTAATTTCGTAATAACTCAGATTTGAAACAGAGTTAGTCCATAATTTTTGCAATTTATATTTTCCTTCCCAAAAGGATTATTCATGCTAAATTACGTTGAATTTGCCTCAGTAGTTCTTGAGAAGAAGATTTTTTAAAATGCACCCCCCTTTTCTTTCATTTCTGCAATTTACATTCATCCTTCCATAAGAATGCTTTGAGCCAAATTTGGTTGAATTTGGTTAAGTGGTTTTAGAGAAGAAGTTCAAAATGTGAAAAGATTACAGACGGACAGACAGACAGACAGACGGACGACGGACAAAATGTGATCAGAATAGCTCACTTGAGCTTTCAGCCCAGGTGAGCTAAAAACGATGCTACATGCCTGAATCGTACATACAATTAAAAAATATCAATATTTTAATCGTACGAACGATTTACAAAACACAATGACTAAAAATTGTATAAACCTTTATTTCTTCTAATGAAAATAACATGTGGTGTTAACGAACAGTGTTCAAAATCATAAGCCCCAAAAATACAAAGCAGGAGCAGAGCAAACACGGACCTCTACAAAAAATAGATGTAGGATCAGGTGCCTAGGAGGAATGAGCATCCTCTGCTGATTGGTGACACTCGTCGTGTGCTTTTTGTCGTGCTCGGGAAAAACGGAGATGTCCGTAGACAATTATACTCTGTCCCGAGTTTTTGCTTCCACCACTTTTCGCTTGATATTTCGATAATAATAGATACCTTTGTGCTCAAACAATGTTCATCCACTAATATGAAAAGTGTCTAGATTATCTGTTTTGAAACGCCCCATCTACCGCTTCAGGTTTCAATACACATCCCAAAATAGAAAGACAACGGGGAATTTGCATTGCATCAGCCATTAATGAGCCCGGATGATAACGTTGAAAAATTGCGCGAGGTGTCCCGAGTACTTCCGAATGGCGAAAAGATGTAAGCATTTCCCATTATAAATCTCCGTAAGAAATTTTGTTTCGTTCCTGTAAACTTTTATGAGTGAAAAGGGATATTTGTTCAATGAAGATATCTTGGATATATTCCCTTTCATCGATTTCAATTGTATTTCTTTCACAGGTATGTGTATTTTTATTAAAAATCATCAAAAATTGATGGAAGCAATAACTTGGGACAGACTATAGTTGATTAATTTAGTCTAACAATTAGTATGAAAAACGTCAGTCAGCATGCGACCCAGTCAGTGGAAGACTGTATTTGCTGACAAAGTTGGTGTATTGACCATGGAACCTACGAAAAGATGACTAAGTCTTCAATCGAGACTATTGATCCTATAATAGTTCTGTTTTAGTTTTGGGTCAACTTGTTTGCCAGTAGCTTCCCTCGCCTTAGAAATGGTTCAAACACGTACATGTCATATGTACGTCATATGTACGTAGAGCATGCAATTACGATGGACAAAAACTCCATATGCAGGTAATGAAGGTATATTGCTACAAAATTAATCATGTTTATCATAACATATTTTGTTGTTAGGTTCCATCAATGTCCATTTCCAGTAAAATATCCAAATATAAAACAGAAGTATTACGCAGACTCTGTGATATCTATTATCGCAAATTCACTGGAATATATCGAGTCGACATAAGCATGGAAGTAACAATTGTTAATTGACAATATATATGTTGTCGATATACCTTCAAAGTTATTGTTATACTTTCATGTTAAATACTGAAATCTGATTGGTTAAGACGCAGTTCATAATCCGTTCCATTACCCTCAGCTAATTTAAGGTTTCAAAAAATCCTAGCTAGGTAATTATAAAACAGAAATAAATATTCTATCAGTGTGGGAAGTTGTTTGCCATTTGCACGATTATTTACCGTATTGTTTACAGATTAAAAAGGTGACCCAGATATGAGCTGCCGGAAGTGCAAGGCAGAAAAAACGATCTGAAAGTGTGAAAACAATAAGCCTAACTAAGAAAATAAGTTTGTTATTGGCCCCTATTGTACAAAAGACGAATAGGGCCACATTAAAAAAAATTTTTCTCGTAATTACGAGAAAAAATCTCGTTATTACGAGTTAATTTTCTCGTAATTACGAGAAAAGATCTCGTTATTACGAGTTAATTTTCTCGTAATTACGAGAAAAGATCTCGTTATTACGACTTAATTATCTCGTTATAACGAGAAAAGATCTCGTTTTTAGGAGTTAATTATCTCGTAATTACGAGAAAAGATCCCGTTATTACTAGTAAGTTTTCTCGTAATTACGAGAAAAGATCTCGTTATTACGAGAAAAGATCTTTTCAAAATGGCGCGTTTCATTATTCTATTCTCTTTATGTCAAGTGTATGAATTTAACTACTGCAATGTCTTTTATTATACACATACTTAGCATAATCATCGCTTAGTAGCATAAACAGAATTTGATATAAAATCGGACTAATCAGTTTGAACGAAATTTCAGAAGAAGGAGCAAAGCAGGTTGATTGATGAATTGATTGAACTATATATTGATTAAAAGGATACATGTAATTTGTTTTCAGACTCCAAAATGTTGATATACAAAATCAATTATTTTCAATATACATATAGGTTGTGAATGAACACAATTCAGGTAAATCCTGTATATCAACGATTGAAACTACATAGTCATTAAAGTCAACTGTAACAATAGAATTGTGTTTTAACGACAAGGGCTACCTGGTATTTAATTCGGAGTGGGATTATAATACCGGTATATAAGATGAAATGAGAATTACATGAAGTTCTTTCCACTTATTCATATTAGTTAAATGTCAAATCCGATCATTTGATTTAAAAATTAATGAATAATGTCCGGTGTTATTTAAACATTAATCAGAATTGAATTAACGTTTATGGAAAGAAAAAGAGTGAACCAGTCGACTTGGAGGTGTTTTCAGAAATGCACCATTTATATAAATCTTTTTTCGTAATAACGAGATCTTTTCTCGTTATAACGAGATAATTTACCCGTAATAACGAGATCTTTTCTCGTTATAACGAGATAATTAACTCGTAATAACGAGATCTTTTCTCGTAATAACGATATCTTTTCTCGTAATTACGAGATCTTTTCTCGTAATTACGAAATAATTAACTCGTAATAACGAGATCTTTTCTCGATATAACGAGATCTTTTCTCGTAATTACGAGATCTTTTCTCGTAATTACAAGATAATTTACTCGTAATAACGTGATCTTTTCTCGTTATAACGAGATAATTAACTCGTAATAATGAGATCATTTCTCGTAATTACGAGATAAAAATATTTTTTATGTGGCCCTATTCGTCTTTCGTACTATTGAGTGGATAATTATAAATTATGATCCATTTAATAAGATTATGCATCATATCAAATAATTATTGCGCGCTGAATGAAATTACGACTTCAAATAGAACCACGTGTAGTTTTCCTAGGAACGGTTCATTGCGAAAGAAGCATCATTTGGCTGGATATATTGACAGATATACGGACAAAACAAAGGCAAATGACAGTTACTTATCATCAATTACTATTATAGAGTGTTTCTATGAAAATTCAATTTCATAAAGTAACGCAGATAAAAATTCTGCAAGTCCAGTTTCAATTTGACGGGAAAACGGTATGACAAAAATAACGATCATATTATTTTTTTAAAAGACATATTCCCACAATTATTTTTCCTTCTTCATTTGTAAGTCTATTAACACGTACCTCTAGTATATTTTTGAAATAAATTCGGTCAGAAGTAATATAGGGCGCTTGATTCGATACTGGAAAACGAATTCGAAACTAGAAAAATGGAGGGGGTGTTGAAATTACTATCTCCATAATTCATCCTTTATATTTTCGGATTTAAACAAGAGGCCCATGGGCCACATCGCTCACCTGAGGAACGATAGGTATGATAAAATCAGCTTAATGGAGTCATAATACAAACAATCTGGACAATGTACAATAATACATGTAGATCTTGTATAAATAAAATCGATTTTCCCCCCTGGATATTCTTATGTTTATAATCATTAGTCCCTTTTCTAACAGGATGATTTTATAGTCATATCACATGTTGAGTATTGCAGTCCTCAAAAAGATCCCTTACAATTGTTTATATATGGGATATTAAGCTACATCAAACTCTGAACCTTCTTGTGAGGCCAAAGAATTGTCCTGGAGCCAAAGTCTTAACAATTATAAAGAATCATCTGGCTGATTAGTTTCTGAGAAGAAGATTTTAAAAGATTTACTCTATATATTCCTATGTAAAACTTTAACCCCCCCCCCCCCCCCAATGTAGGCTCACCCTACCCCCAGGGATCATGTTTTCACAACTTTGAATCTACACTACCTGAGGATACTTCCACACAAGTTTCAGCTTTCCTGGCTGATTAGTTTCTGAGAAGAAGATTTTTAAATATTTACTTACTCTATATATTCCTATGTAAAACTTCGACCCCCCATTGTGCCCAACCCTACCCCCAGGGATCATGATTTTCACAACTTTGAATCTACACTGCCTGAGGATGCTTTCACACGAGTTTCAGCTTTCCTGGCTGATTAGTTTCTGAGAAGAAGATTTTCAAAGATTTACTCTATATATTCCTATGTAAAACTTCGACCCCCCATTGTGGCTCCACCCTACCCCCGGGGGTCATGATTTTCACAACTTTGAATCTACATACCTGAGGATACTTCCACAAACGTTTCAGCTTTCCTGGCTGATTAGTTTCTGAGAAGAAGATTTTCAAAGATTTACTCTATATATTCCTATGTAAAACTTCGATCCCCCGTCGTGGCCCCACCCTACCCCCGGGGGTCATGATTTTCACAACTTTTAATCTACACTTCTTGAGGATGCTTCCACACAAGTTTCAGATTTCCTGGCTGATTAGTTTCTGAGAAGGAGATTTTTAAAGATTTACTCTATTTATTCCTATGTAAATCTTCGACCCCCCCCCCCCCTCCTTTGTGGCCCCACCCTACCCCCGGGGGTCATGAATTTCTCAAATTGAAATCTAAACTACCTGAGAATGCTTCCACACAAGTTTCAGCTTTCCTGGCTATTTGGTTCTAGAGAAGAAGATTTTTTAAAATTTCTCGAAATTTTTCATTAATTTCTAATTATCTCCCTTTGAAAACGGGTGTGACCCTTACTTTTCACAACTTTGAATCCCCTTTGACTAAGGATGATTTGTGCCAAGTTTGGTTGAAATTGTCCCAGTAGTTCTTGAGAAGATGCTGAAAATGTGAAAAGTTTACGGACGGACGACAGACAAAATGTGATCAGAATTGCTCACTTGAGCTTTCAGCTCTAGATTAAAACATAAACATTCAATATTTTACCAAATTTATTTTGTTCATATTCTTATGAAAAAGCTCAATTATGTCTGATTTTATAAAAAATTTGTCATAAAAATCACAAGTTTTTCTTTAATTACAAAAAAGAATTGTTTTCAAATACCACAAAAAAAGGTAAAATATAAAAGTATAGGAATTTCCCATGAAGGTATTGGTTTATAAAAAATAAAGTTATATGTCTCTATAATGTGAAACCCTCAATTCAGTTTTGCTCCATTTTGATGCTAGCTTGAGATTACCTCACCTATATGACATCATAGTGATGAGTTGTTTTTACTCACATAAGTGTAATATTTGCTGAACTTTTATTTAAGCCTAATTTTGGAACAAATACACAATAACTTAAGTCTTAGGGAAAAGAAACTTGCTTATAAGGAGTTTTTCTTTTTACTCTTGTATATTGTTACCATGGTAACAAATTTAACATTTATCAAAAGACATATCCTGCGGAAGAGAGTTCAAAATCCAGAAGAACAAAAAATACCCACTAAGTATGTGAAATATGTAAAATCAAGGCAAGGAACTCCGCAACACGGGGCTCGGCTTCGAGCTTAAATCCCTCATCGGAAACATTTTTATTTCTTCCAGTAATTCCCACTCTTTAATTTTTCCCTTGATATTCGTTTTTAGAAATAACACAAAATTTATAATCCGTCAACAATATTTTACATTTGATAAATGAAATCAAAAATATTATTCCTTTTGTATCGTATATTTAGGTTTTGATAGTGTACAGTATGTAAACTGTACTGTGTATAAATGTTCAGATCCCAAACAGATGAACATTGCGCACAGTGTCTCCGCACGTCATGTACAAGAGGATCTTTGTTGTTTCAAGGAATGGAACAGACCGTAAAAAAAGTACAGAGCAAGATGTGGAGGGAACAGGTGTCAATCAAATTCAACTGATGTCCTTGTCAGCTGATTTAAGACTTCTATTCCAATCTAAATTAATCATCATTATTCGTAAAGAGAACTAGCTCTTTCAAAAAATATATGTGAATATGCTTGTATAGGGAATATTGTATGTGGAGATTCTACGGAATATAAGGCCAAAAAAAAAATATGTGTGTTTCCTATTTCATTAGATTTTAAAATAGGGTAGGTAGGTCGCCTTTTTTTTTTTTTTTTTTTTTTTTTTTTTTTATGAGCTTTTCAGTTTTCCCTTTTTCTAGCATATGCTTTTCCTATACATTAATACCGAGCGCAGCGAGAGGCGGGCGAAGCCCGCCTCGCGAAGCGAGGATTAATGGTAACACATATATATATAAGAAAATCAGTCAAAAATGAAAGTTGAATGAGGGGTACTAAGGCCAAAAAAAATTTCTTCTAGCCCTGGGCGCCGCCATCTTGGCAGCCATTTTGTTTTTCAAAAGTTAGTTCGATCATTGATTGATCGGTACTTATCGATGTCTGTTGCCCCTAAACTCGATTAAATAAGTTCCAGTGTTTCAATAGAAGGTAATTCGAATTAAAAGAAATTAAAAAGGAAACCAGATAATTTTCAATAGTGCTTCAATCAAGAAACACGACTTGTTCTATGTATGTCTTATCAAATTATCAGATGGAAAATAAAAACATTAACGTCAATGAACTGATCTTTTAGATACCGAATAAAGTATTTAATTTTATTTCAGCGGCATTCATAGGAATTAAATCAATGAACAATGAAAGAAGAAATAAAAAAAAGTTCGGAATAACGTAACTCTCTTCGGCTATTTCCGAAGACAAAACTTGAACGTTTTACGTCTAAAATATGACGTCATAATGTAGACTGAGCACGCGACGTTTAGTTAAACTTCGGCTAATGATTTGAATAGGCAACCAGGCGGATCCTACTGTTTGCGTTTCAAATAAATTTTATTCTACAAAAATCAAACTGCACTGTGTTAAATCTGCGCTCGGTCCAACGGTCACACCGTTTACATATTAAAATATATACAGGTGGAGCAATTGTGAATAGTGACAACTGTTACAGAATTAAAGCTTTCTTAAATCTAAGATTAATTTGGAATGTATACGAAGATTTTATTTTCATGTAAATATAGCAAATATAAATATGACAGCCACTATGTTCAACTGAGTATAATACTCATTACCACAAATATATTACATAGTAATTATTAGTTCTATTTTCCTGGTCAACTGACATAACAGTAGACATTAATATCGTAACTGTAGGTGTCGAATTCAGAAACAGAGGAAATTCTGGTTGATCAGACGAGAGCCTTAGAATTAAATCTTTTCAATAATTTAAATCAAAGGCCGGAACGGCCACAAAGGCGTCGAGCTGACATTTTCTTTTATATAGAATGATATCAATAATTTAAATTTCTGTACTAATATATATAGTCGTTTATCAAATAATATTAGAATAAAAAAGGAAATAAATAACGTTTTGTGCTGTTTCAAAAACAATGATCAGTATATTTCGTTATAAAATAGGTAGTGATGAGTTTATAATACAATAACTCATCATGGTTACAAAAATCGAAGAAATTTCAAAGTTGAAAAAAATTATTATTTTCTTTCTGCTTTAACAAGTCTTTGCACATTTCACAGGCTCATAATTTGAATACATTAACAGTGTGTCCCTAATTATAATAATAAAACATACTTTTATTTATTTCAATTCCCGTTTGAAACAAGATTACCTATGCTATGGTTGTTTACAAACAAATCCACAACACGTGCTATCTAAAATGCTCGACCAAACCAACTGCATTATCGTGTTTATTAATTGCAACAAAATCTATAGATAAGTTTATCGCTTACAATTATTTTGGAGACCATGCCCGATAACAAATACATTTACATATCAAATTTTATTTCTATCGGGCACAGTCTCCAATCAAAATGTAAGCGATAAACTTAAATAATATTTTAGTGAATGTTTACATTGCACCTTATTGTATTCATCCGCCATTTCTTGATTAAGCATATGTAATGAGTTGTCAATAATCAGGGAGGCAAAGTTGGTTTTTTTGTACACAATTTAGTTGAATAAAAGGAATACAAATCTTGTAATACGTTTAATACTTCAAGGAACTTATTTTTTATGCGCATTAAAAAGGCGGTGCAGTGCATGAATTTTTGGACGATTGCCAATCCAGACGGCCGAGCATTAGCTCGACGCCTTAAAAAAATGAATACATCATTAATGGTTTAAGACTAATTTTTAAAATTTCATTTGCATCTGAAATGCAGCATTTTAAAATCATATTCATATAATGTGAATGATTGTTAGGCCTATTCAAAGACTTACGATGTCTGCAGTCTCCACACCCAGAAATATAAAAAACAACTTTGCCTCTGCTTTTTTCATGTACATCTTATATTAATTTTTAACACATCACTGACCTAAAAAACTATTTATTGCATTGATAATTAAGCTAAAATAACCAAGGATAACTTTCATCCATGCTGTCAATCTGCACTTAGAAATCGATCTTTACTTGATAAGTGGTGTTTTCTATTGAATTATTACAAGCGTTTTTTAAACTCTGATTTGTAAAGACTCTATTGTTTAAACCAATTACGGTTGGTAATCTGGATTTGGAATAAAAAGTGTTAGGGTCGGCGCATAAAAAATAGGGTCGGTCGGGAAACCGGAAACACACATATTTATTTTTTTGGCCTAAAAGAACACATCATGGCACGTAACATTTTAAAAGTGGATAGAGGGGAAGGGGACATGATTATCCGGAATCTTTACAAGAAAAAAACCCACCCAAAAATCTTTTTTCCAAAATCTTAATCGGTGGAAGAGGAGGGGGTAGCGATGAGCGATAATTACCTTAAATTTCAATTTTAGAGATATAATTTTTTTAAGTTTACTATAACTTTCAATCGTGGAGGTGGAACATTCTTCCCCTGCCCCACCCCCCTTACCTCCGATACTATACGTGCCTGACATCTGACCATGCGCGGATCCAGAACATTTTTCGGAGAGGGGGTTGTCCAAGGTGTTGGATTGTTTTCCGATGAGCGTCTGAGGCTTTTCTTATATGTCCAGTGGCGGAGGAGAGCTTCTGGATCCGGGCATGTCCTCAATTGTTTCAATTATTTTTTAAAGTGTTGCTGTGAACCCTTTCTTACAGGTATTTATTAAAACAATAAGGATTATTTGAATATTTTAATTTTTTCGTCACTTCATGATTTCATGATTAAAAAAACATATATAGTGTAATGCTGTAGTAACTCCTGGAGTCAAAATTACGAAATGAATCCACTATTGATCATATATCAGTACATGTACAAATAAAATACACAATTTCAATTAGTTTAATTCACAGTTTGATGCAAAAAAAAAAAATGATTTTTGCTGCCAAGATTATTTTCCTTAATGTTAAATCCTGTTTCTTTTTTGCATCGAGTGTTTTATAGAGTAGCGGTCCTTTAAAAGGTATGTGAAACAATTAATTCTAGAATAGGTGGACGTCGCGTATAATTTTGAAACTGTCATTGAAATTTATTAGACTAACTGCTTTACACTGCGTGAATTATCTCTAAACGCTGTCGTATTCGAATAGATAAGAAAATAGACAAAATAGATTCGAGTTTAGTCAATATTATGATACAATTATATCATTTCAAATTAATTTGTAATATATATGAATGCAAAAAGTCAGTCTGCAAAATATAGTAATGGTGGTGGCAGTGGTGGTGCTTGTGTGCGGGGGGGGGGGGGGGGGGGGCTAAGGAATGGGAGAATGAAGGAGGGGGCGTTTTTCCTCAATTTTGACAGCAATGCATCGCCCTCTCGCTTATTTCACAACCATTATAAATAAAATGTGAATTGCCATAGGATCGATTTATACTCTGTCCCGGGTTTTTGCTTCCACCACTTTTTGCATGATATTTCAATAATAGAAAATACCTTTGTGCTCAAACTATGTTCATCCACTAATATAAAAAATGTCCAGATTATCTGTTTTGAAACGCCCCCTCTACCGCTTCAGGTTTCAATACACATCCCGAAATTGAAAGTCTACGGAGATTTTGCATTGCAACAGCCATTAATAAGCCCGGATGATAACGTTAAAAAATTGCGCGATGTATTCCGAGTGTATTCCGAATGGAGAAAAGATGAAAACATTCCCCATTATAAATCTCCGTAAGGAATCTGTTTTCGTTCCTGTGAATTTTTCTGAGTAGAAAGGGATAATTGTTGAATGAAGATTCAAGATATCTTGGATATATTCCCTTTTAACGATTTCAACTGTATTTCTTTCACAGGTATGTGTAATTTTATTAAAAATCATCAAAAAGCGATGGAAGCAATAACTTGGGACAAACTATAATTACTTTTTACACGTTAAAACCAAAATCATTTCAAAACTTTAAACCTCTCAAATCTTTTAAATTGAAACATGTGTCTATATTTAGAGACGTGTCTATTTTACTGGAACAGAAATTATACTTAAGAATAATGATCAACTGCTTTAAAATATTGCCATATAAACCAACCCAATGGTATCGATTCACGCTTAAAGGGCAAACATGGACTTATTTAGCGTTGAGTAGAGCTTATAGCGAGCGCCGCTCCCGTAGCGAGCTCCATAGACAACGTGTACGAACGGAGGAAATTCGAGTTGAAATCTGCACATTGTTCAAAGAAATTTTTATCAGGCCACGTGAAAAAGTTATACTATCCCAATGATCCTTTGCGGTGCATAGCAACATATGGTGGAACAGAAAGCGTTTCTAAGGAAAATTCTTACCTGCAAATCGCATACATCATTTTCATTTAACAATAAAAAATCCTTTTAAAAACATTAAAGTAAACAACACATATGCTTACGTAAAAAAAAACTGTACCTATCTGAACTTTTGCTGACACATGACGTCATTTCCTTCCCCGAATGTGTCCGACAATTTACGAAAAATGTCGAGCGCAAAAGTTAAGTATGGCGTCACAATGATCTTGGGCTATATAATTTCCAGAAATAAAAGAGGTGGATCAAGCATCTGTACTGGATGTAACGTGTAGAAAGTACTCAGTATCAATTTTAACGGTGACTCTTTGGCTGATTAGTTTTGATATTTTTTTGGCTCAGTAAATACACATGCAAGTTTCATGCTAAATTTACTGTCACATTGATCCAAACATATATGCATACGTTAGGTAGGTGACAAAAAATAATTAAAAAAGAAAAGTCCAATAATTATTAGATCTACGTGTAGCACGTCATTTTGTAATGAATAAATAAAAGAAAAAAAATTTAACTGTTAAAATATCTACATGTTTTTGTTATAGTTACATATGTGGTTAAACCTTTAAATAAAATTGGATAACACACACTAAAAAAAGGGTGAGGGCACAATGGGCACATGTCTACAACACTTATATAGCGTACAAAAATTAAAAAGATTAAAAACAAAATTGATGTCAGAGAGGAAAATAATTAAAACACAGATAACAACAAGGAACAAAATGAGGGATAACACAGACACACAAATTATTGTTTACTGATTTTAATGATCATTATTAATGCTCAGTGCATGGTAGCTTGTTTAAGTGTATAAGCCTAGGAAGGGACCATTGGAAAACAAGTTTGATAACTTTGGGTTCCTTGCGGCGGTAAAAGTTTTCAAACAAAGCCCACGTTTTTTGGTTAGGGCGAGCCCACGGGTTGCATTTAACAATGATGACAGATGTGTGGTTCCTTCTGCGCTCGCCCCAACGGTCACACCGTAAAACATATTAGCGAGCGCAGCGAGCTCCATAGACAACGTGTACGAACGGAGGAAATTCGAGTTGAAATCTGCACATTGTTCAAAGAAAATTTTGTGGACCCGCGTGAAAACGTTCTACAATCCCAGTGATCCTTTGCGGTGCATAGCAACATGGTGGAACAGGAAGCGTTTCTAAGGAAAATTCTTACCTCTAAATCGCATACATCATTTTCATTTAACAATAAAAATCCTTCTAAAAATATTAAAGTAAATAACACATAAGCCTACGTAAAAACCTGTACCTATCTACCTATCTGAACTTTTGCTGACATATGACGTCATTTCCTTCCCCGAATTTGTCCGACAATTTACGATAACTGTCGAGCGCAAAAGAAAGTTAACTATGACGTCACAAAGATCTCGCGTTTTAATTTCCCGCGATACATTTAGAGGCGGATCAAGCATCTGTCCTGGATGTAACACATAGGCGTCGGAACCGGGGGGGCTAGGGGGGCTTAGCCCCCCCCCCCCCCCCCCCCACACACTTTTTTTGCAAAGTTATGCCTAACCATTAGAAACATAGTATGATAGAGGGTTCAGCCCCCCCCCCCCCACTTTTTTTTTCGCAGGAAAGATTATCGTTCCTAATTTATCTTGAAAGATTGAGAAGTTAGATTCAGAAGCATACAAGCCCCCCCCCCCCCCCCCCCCCCCCCCCCCCGGATTAAGAAATTCATGATTTTGGAGGAAAAAAAATTGGGTAAGTAATTTTTTTTTTGGAAGTATAGGCATACTCCACCCCCACCCCCCCCCCACCCCCACGGATTAGGATTTCCATGATTTTGGGAATTACTTTTTTCTCAATACTTCTGAGGATTAGTCTAGCCCCCCCCCCCTTTCAATTTGCTTCCGACGCCTATGTAACATGTAGGAACTCCGAAGTACTCAGTATCAGTGTTAACGGTGACTCTTTGGCTGATTAGTTTTGTTTTGATGATTTATTTATTTTTTTGCTTAGTATAATTAATACACATGCAAGTTCCATGCTAAATTTATTGTCATATTTATCCAATTATATATATGCATACGTTAGGTAGGTGACAAAAAATTATTAAAAAAGAAAAGTCTTAATCATTATTAGATCTACGTGCAGCCACGTCATTTTGTAATGAATAAATCAAAAGAAAAGAAATAACTGTTAAAATATCTACATGTATTTGCATATGTGGTCAAACCTTTCAATAATATTGGATGTCACACACTAAAAAAGGGCACATGTCTACAACGCTTATATAGCGTACAAAAATTGAAAAGATTAAAAACAAAATTGATGTCACAGAGGAAAATAATTAAAACACAGATAACACAGACACACAATTCATTGATTTTAATGATCATTATTAAAAGGTAAAGGAATGATAAAACATAATTGTATTTACATAAAAAAAAACCAAACGGCTTTGTGTTTATCTAAATATTTAAATAATTCTGTTTAACATTTTATTAATGCTCAGTGGTAGTTTGTTTTTAACGAGGCCGGGTCTAATTTGTTCTGCCCTAGATTTTTGGACGAAATTTTTTACATGAATTTCTGCTGATATAATTATTATTTTAAGATTAAAAAATAAGACATTTACCATACCATTTGTTTAGGGGGTCATCTCAAAGTTTGTTAATCTTTAACATAGGACCCTATGGGATTTTGCTTGAAATGTATCAATTTTACATTTTTTTTAAACTTCTGCCCTAGGGATTCCTTTCCCTGCTCTACGTGTTTAAGTTATTGCTAAAAGACATCAAATGGTCAAATAAAAAAACCCGTTTACCTCCTGGTTTGTTCCAGGGGTCTTATCAAAGTTGATTTTTGTATGCCAAATTTCCCAGATTTGTCAAAGAATGGCTATTTTTTTTTTTGACAAAGGCGGAAAAGATGATCTATATAGTATAATTAAAACATTCAGACATATTTAAGTAATAAAAGAATATATAAGATCACATATTAAGGGTCGTTAATATAAAATACATGGTTACTGTTTTGAAATATATGAATTAAGCTATACTTAGGCGGGTTAAGAAAACGCAACAGAAGGCTAGGCTTGCTGAAACCACTTCAAACTTCGCTGAATATCTGCAGTTGAAACTATCACGCCATGGCGTCAACCAAGCAAAAAGATGACGTCACAATACAAATGAAACGCTGCGCGAAAGCGTGCGTACTCGTTCTGTACTCGGCCTCGTTAAGTGTATAAGTCTAGGAAGGGACCATTGGAATAAAAGTTTAATAACTTTAGGTTCCTTGCGGCGGTAAAAGTTTTCAAACAAAGCCCAAGTTTTTTGGTTAGGGCAAGTCCATAGGTTGCATTTAACAATGATGACAGATGTGTGGTTCCTTCTGCGCGCGCCCCAACGGTCACACCGTAAAACATGTACATACCATTCGTCAAAGTTAAACTAAACGTCGCGTGCTCAGTCAACATTATGACGTCATATTTCAGACGTAAAAGGTTCAAGTTTTGTCTTCGGAAATAGCCGAAGACAGTTACGCGATTCCGATTTTTTTTATTTCTTTTATTGTTCATCAATTTAATTCATATGAATGCCGCTGTAATAAAATTGCATACTTTGTTCAGTATCGAAAAGATCAGTTCCTTGACGTTAATGTTTTTATCATCCATCTGATAATTTGATAAGCCATACATAGAACAAGTCGTGTTTGTTGATTGAAGCACAATTAAAACTTTAATATATATATATATATATATATATATATATATATATATATATATATATATATATATATATATATATATATATATATATATATATATATATATATATATATATATATATATATATATATATATATATATACACACACACACACACACACCCACACACACTAAGATGGCGGGGGTCTCCCCCTTTTTTTTGCTTGTCAAGATTTTTTTGGATGAGTCTGTCCCACCCACTCCCTTTCAAAAACGATGCTAATATACGTGCCTGAAAATATAATATATGTATACATTGTATGCACATGTACTTTGATAAGATTGTCTTTTTATTTATAATTAAATAGTTTATGAACTAAAGAGAAGAAATCACCAACGGTTAATTCAATAAAAAAATTGGATAAAAATAACATAGCCCGCTTTAGAGGGGTACAGCTTGGTGTTTTTTTTTTATATACATATTACGTTACTTTAATATGATTGTCATAATATTTCGTGCATTATATATGACATATCGAACTAAATTATTAATTCACCTAAATAGTATTTCTACTTGTGTCTTATTCTTTACATGTTCTATATTTTTTAAAATTAAACTAAAGTTTAATTTTAGAAGAAGAAAAAAATAAATATATTTATACTCTCAAGGAAAAAAATATGCAGACTTCAGCCAGGCAGGCCAGGCAACGTCGAAAGCGAATGAACGGGGAGTAACTCTAGATTGTATTCTTTTTATAAAATTCTAATCAGGCTGGTCACGTTCAGAGCAAGGTAAGACATGTTTGGGGCACGCATACCAGACAGTTAAAGAAAATGTAATTTTTTGTAAACAAGGTTCGTATTCTTATCACTTGACTACAATTAAATTGCAAGCCATGGTGATTAAAACATATTATTCTAATTAGATCTGAAATTATGAATAGAAATATTAAAGTACTTTCGTTTTGAATCTAAATGTTCTGTATATTCAACTCCCTAAATTAGGTAATCTACATTCAAATAATGTTATATACAAAATCAGTTCTTCACTGTGACAGTGTCTAAGAATTTAGAAAACATAAAAATCCTTTTCTTTTATAACTGAACATAAAAAATATAAGTATTACATATTTTTTTTAGATATTGGACAACCATGGACACTCATTCCAGTGCCCAGGATGTACATCGATGTGACCTTTGTGAGACCGCCATCGTACACAGCTACTGTGACTTTTGTCATGTCAACCTCTGCACGCCATGTATAGGCAAACACATCTCAGATGGATACGACAAACATAAAATAGTCCTTTTTAAGGAACGAAGATCAACCCTCATTTATCCACCATGTGAAATACATCCACACAAGAATTGTGATCTTCAGTGTGAGGATTGCGGAAACATTTTTGTTTGTTCTTCTTGTACTGCATCTAAGCAGCACAAGGGACATAACTTTGTAGAAGTTACAGAAGTTTACAAGACAAAGAAAGGAGTTATTAAAAGAGACACAAAAGACTTGGAGAATCATATTTCCCCTAAGTATGAAGAAATTGCACTCGACTTGGAAAATCAGCTTGTCAGCCTGGATGGAGGATATGAGAAACTTACAACAACAATCTCTAAACAAGGAGAGCAGTGGCACAGAGAAATTGACATTGTCATCAACAAAATGAAAACTGAAATCAGCGAGATAAAAGAGAAACACAGAGACATTTTACAGAAACACTTGAACGAAATCAAACAGATACAGTTTCTCATAAAAGAAACATTACAGACCATAAGGAAAATCGAGAAATCCACTGAAGTATCTCCAACCATTGAATACAGCTCTAAGATCAGAGAATTCAGCAAGGTTCCACCCAAGGTTCAGGTATCACTGCCAACATTCATTCCAAAACCAATAGACCATGATAAGCTGTATAGTTTGTTTGGATATATCACCCCATTATCCACTGCTACAGAGGAAAATGTCTTGTCACTGAACCAACCAAACAATTTTGTCAGAGAACTACTGGATGAACCGGCACTTATTACCACAATACAGACTGGGTATGAAAAACTACGCTTTGTTATCTATATAAATGATGACAAGATTTGGACGAGTGGAGAGACCATTGATATCAAATGCTTCAACATTAAAGGTTCACTCCTCCAAACAATCAAAATAAAATCAGAAGAACGCCCTAATGCTATAGCTGTAAACAGTGATGGGGACATACTGTGCTGTGATGGGACAGAAGGGACAGTGAACTTAGTAAAGAATGGACAGACAGAAGAGTTGATCACATTAACAGAGTGGACGCCTAATCAGCTGTGTGCCACCTCTATTGGTGATCTCCTGGTTATCATGTACAGTGATGATGAAACTCAATCCAAAGTTGTCCGATACTCGGGATCTACAGAGAAACAAACCATTCAATTTGATGATGAAGGTAAACCTCTGTACTCAGGAAATGGTTATAGTAAATACATCACAGAGAACAGAAACCATGACATCTGTGTAGCTGACAGTATGGCTTGTGCAGTAGTAGTGGTTAATCAGGACGGGAAACTCAGATGGAGATACACCGGTCATCCCTCAGTTACCAAGAACGAAGTATTTAAACCTGTGGGTATAACTACAGACAGTCAGAGTCGTATTCTCACAGCAAACAGTCATAAACATTGTATCCACATTCTGGATCAGAATGGACAGTTTCTCCGTTACATTGATAACTGTGATCTGAAGAATCCTTGTGGTTTATGTATGGACAATAATGACAATCTCTTTGTGTGCGAGTTTTTCAAAGGCAATGTAAAGAAAATCAAATATCTAAAGTAGACATCATCAATTTAAAATCCTCAGTCCTTTTCAACTTTTCAAACAATATAGATAGGACTGTTAAAAAAATTCGAGATATCCGAGTATTCGAGATATCGAGGGTAATATAGTAAAAAAAAATAAGTGGTTTGGACTTACAAATAACAATAGAAATTGTCAAATTCAGATACGTAGCGTTTTTGAAAGTGGGGGGGGGGGCAGACTCGTCCCAAAAATCTAAACAAGCAAAAAAAAAAAAAAAAAGGGGGGGGGGGGAAATAAGTCTTTTGCAAATATAACTTCAATTTCACTCCTCATTTTCATATCAATTTTTTACATACTCCCAAAAAAGTGGGGGGGGGGGGGGGGCCCAACTCCATGATAATTCAATTTTTTATATGTAAATTTTAAAGAATTTGTTGGTGCGAGAAAAAGTGGGGGGGGGGGGGGGGGGGCCAGGCCCCCCTGATGCTACGTGCCTGAAATTTTCGGCACAATCAGTCCCTTCTTCAGGACCAAAATATAAATTACATGGGTACAAAACAAAGAAAACAAAATCTAAAGCTAGTACTAAACTACTTAAGAAACTATTAAAAAAGATGTTCTTTGAACACCTTCCTTATGTTTTTCCATATTCAATTTTGAACTCTCTTCAGGCTGCAATATTGGTCCAGAGTCATCGTTATTGAGCATTGAAGTTATTGAGAACAAATTTTAACATTTTTAAGACACACTCCTTATTTTCACTGTTTTGTACATATAATTATCTCCCTTTTAAAAATCCTTCCGTGCTTTATTTCAAAAATTTAGAATTCCCTTCCCGTGAAAATGCTTTGTACTATGTTTAGTAAAATTTGGCCCAGTGGTTCTAAAGAAGATGTCGAAAATGTGAAAAGTTTATAGATGGATGGACAGATAATAGGTGATCAGAAATTCTCATTTGAACTTTAAGTTTAATGTTGAAAACAAAGTCTTTCAAGAAAATGAACAACAACTTGTTAAACTTTTATGATTCTATTCATTTTTTTTTTTTTTTAAAGTTTCATTATGATAAAGACAGAATAAATTATTATGCACACTGCCAAACCTGTCTATGTATAGAGAATACAATTTAGTAAGACAATCAAATTATTGTTTGCTTTGTTTTCCTTTACACAAGTCCGCAAGTTAATATTACATCATTGAGAAATACAAATATACAACAGTCAAAAAGAAGAAAAATCTTTGTAATTATGTTCATTGCACTTCACTGACTGTGCATCAGTCATCCGTTTGTCCGACTGTTTGTTTGTTGATGAGTCTTCTTCTTGGAGACTCTTTTAACTACTTCTGATAATCTGCAATTCAATACATCATTTTGATAAAAATAAGAATGCATAAAAAATGTTCATATATGAGGTAAAAAGAAAGTAGATCTTTCTACCATTGCTTGAGATAATAATGCATGTCAATTGATTCTTCTGACACAAGCCGAGAACTGTAGTATAATGAATTGAATGTTTGTTAAAATAGTTCATTTTTCTAAACAAAATTTCTTAAAACTAGTGTTGATACAAGAACCCCCATCTACTCTGAGCTATAAACATCCAGTTTCACCGAAATCTCTACAATTTCATTATTTTTGTCTTAAGAATATTTGTGTCTAGTTGACATTCTGCCATGAATGTTTTTACTCTTCCAAGACCTGAATAATTCAGAACACAAAAACATGATTAACTTACGGTAGTCCCAGTCGCTCCTGTCGTTTGGCGGGGGGCATGAAGAATGAATACAACATGGACACACCCTATGATTACATGGTGATCTCCAGCTTGTATTCTTTCTACAAAGGTATACAGACATCATAATTATCAAGGTGACATCAAAGTGTCTCGCCCAGAGTCACAGAGTCCAATACTATCTATTGACAGCCAACAAAATGTTTAAAGAACACTTGTTTCTGGATATATGACAGACAATTATGGGTCCATACATTTATCTAATTAGTAATAACAGACTAGTTTACCTGGAAATAATCTAAAAATTACTGTAGCGTCATCTCTCCTTGAACTTCAAATCGGTCCCATAGTGTGAAGTAAGTGTCATAATACTAAAATAATAAAGTAAAAACATATACATACACATGTTTTGAGAAAGAGCACACAGAGGCGTATCACAGTTTTTAAAGTTCTGATTGAATTCATTACCTTGTTCTTGGGTGCTGCTATTGGTTCTGAGTAAGCAAAGAAGGGCAAAGCCAGATTTACAAATCCATTCTTGTAGCTTTCTAATGTATTATGTCCTTGTACAAGCTGTAAAAGAGAACTTTCATATTGTAAAAGTGGTAATAACCATACATCGAAAGACAAGTTTTACAACAAATGCATGCCGAAATATTTTTGATCAGGTGTGGATCCAGGATTTTTTCCAGGGGAGAGGGTGGATCTACTTTTTCCCCCAATAAAAGAAAATTTTACTGAATAAAATTTTTACATTTAACAAAATGCTCAAAAGTTTTTTAATACACAAGGGATGGGGGATCCAATGTTTATTTTTTTTATTTAGTCTCCCTCCAGATCTGAGCATGAATATCCTTGGATTGTATAGTGTTCCCTAGGAAAATGACACAAACCTTTCCCTTGCTAACGTAGCTCAAAAAAAATCATAATGAACATGCACATGAACAATTTATGCCATAAAACATAACCTGCACTCA
Source organism: Magallana angulata (assembly GCF_025612915.1). Taxonomy (NCBI): domain Eukaryota; kingdom Metazoa; phylum Mollusca; class Bivalvia; order Ostreida; family Ostreidae; genus Magallana; species Magallana angulata. The sequence goes on along the minus strand of NC_069117.1, from coordinate 38,045,726 downwards.
AAGCACGAGTGGCTATTACCCCTCCATTACCAGACATACCTTGATGAGTTCTACAGCCACTAGGCCTGTGATGAGTGCTGTGGTGGTAGCAATGGCTGGGATGATCTTTCCAGCAATCAACTTGCTCTGAAACATTGAATGAAAAGAAAATTATTATAACGAAGCACCAGGGAAGGGCAATTTTGCTTCGCTATAAGCGTAAATCGTCATATCCGTCAAGTTAACAACATGTAATATAGTCGCGGGGCGTGAAAATCACTTCGCTGTAAGTGTCAATTCATTATAAGTGTGTTCGCTATAACTGTGTTTTTACTGTATTTGGGTTAAAATGACTGAAATAAATCTATTTCATAGAAACAATAGATCAAATCATTTTAAGCAATATCTTTTTTCTTTAAATTCCCAAAATACAGGCATGTTCATGTAAATGTGGGGAAAAAATAAAAATCCCTTACATGTATCTATCACAAGGAGTTTGCAACACACACAACAGATTTTGTCAACAAACCTAGGTTTCCTTGGTTTCTTTCCATTTCAGCATCAGTCACTTCAATATTATCCCTGACCTAGGTTTAAACTCGGGCACTTTTACCTTTGACACCATATCACAGATAGCCTTTGGATCCCGAACTTGTTTAAAGCCATACATTTGAGCCCTGAGATTAGCTACAGACATAACATAGTCCAAATGGGTGGTCTGCAATAAAGAGGACAAAATAAGACAAAGTAAGACTAAGATAACTTACACTTACTTACTTACTGCAGAGAATCGAATTGCAGGGTAAACATCACTGACAATTCAATTAAGATACAAAATAGTTAGAGGAAGATCACAGACTGAACTTACATTATTTACATCAGACTCCAGTGGATGCGGACATCTTTTTGAACCAGACCAAAATGGAGCTCCGGAACTTGTGACCTGATAAAAGAAAAATCAACCAAACACAAGTTATTCTACCTTTCTTTTATTTATGACAAAACTCTTAACACTATTCTATTATGTTTGTAGAGGATTTGATCATAAATAAAATAACCATACTAAACTTAATTTGATTATTTTAGCACCTAAAATTCACACAAAGCTTTCCTGTAATTAACAACAAGGTTAAACAAACGCTCTCTAATGCCATTTCCATATGACATATACATTATTTCCATTTTCTTAAGATGACAATTTCAGGAACTTTTCTGTCCCCTCCCATTCTTCAATTATACTAATTTTTCCTAAGTTTTATTATGAAGGATTGTTATGCAATTTGGTTTCCATCAGATTATAAGCTGACAATGGATTTTCATGAGTGTACATGTACATGCATAAAGACAATTCAATAAAAAGAAATAGCTGTGTATAAATCACTATCAACAACACGGACCTGATCAGGAGGGAAGTTGAACAGAAGCTGATGAATGTTGTTATTATCGTTCTCCTGGAACACATTCCTGGCAAAAGCCACGCAGTCCTGGAAACTGGTTGGTCTCTCATCAACGACAGCCTTCTTAGTTCCTTGTAGTGTCTCCACCTACATGTACACCAGGCAAACCAAACGTTAATCACACAAAAAATACTACTATATTTATTACAACATGGAGAAATTTCATTATGAATAGGGCGATTGATACCCTTTATGGAAGAGAAAAGGGCACACATTCTTCAATGTATCCCCATTTTCTGTTGAAAGAAAATGAGATTATTTGCATATTCATGCAACATTGGCTTGTGCACATGAAGATAATTTTAATGTTCAATGTACACTCACTCATTTAAAAAATAATAGTTTTATTACAAAGATAATGTAGTTCCAATGACATATAGGTGCTTCCTCAAGTTACAAAATAAAAAATAACCTTTTCAGTCTTATTTTTCCTAATTTTAGCACAACAAATGTTTTTTTTTCCTAAAAGAAAAAAATTAAAAATTAAAAATAAATCTGATTTTTGTTGGTTTTTCCTTTTATCAAGTTCTCTCAACCTTGAACTTAGCTCTCTACACACAATCCTTAGACTTCCAACAGAAACTTCACAGGTCTGGGGATCACAGGAATTCCCTACCTGTAGTGTGTGTTCGATGGCATTGGGGAAGTTCTTGAGGGTACAGATAGGAATGGATTTCCCGTGAGGGTCCTGTGAGGAGGAGTAAGACTCAGTCAGTTTGGGAATGACCACCTGTACGTTGCCCTTGGTGCCCAGGGTCCCCGATTCCAGCAGGGGCTTGTTGTAATACACACATCTCCTGTCCATGTACAATCATGGGCAACAAAACAAACCCATTGTTGATTATTATTCAAAACAACATACTATACTAAATTATGCAGTTTTTAGTACATGTTTATAAGCATTATGGTACTTTTTCATATATCACATGTACTGCTGATGCATGAATATTAAATCATCTGAATTTTTTTAAATTTTTATATCAAAAAACGGTGTTTGCTGAAATATTATAATACAAGGTGTTTGCTGAAATATTATAGTTCCATTTTACATACAATTTTGTTTAAAAGTATTTTAAAAACAAGTAACTCACTTGCATCCACATTGTCAAGGGCATTAAGCCACACCATCCAGCTTCTCAAAGAAATCGTCAGTGTAGACAATCTCTGTATCGGGTCCAACCCTGTTTTCCTGGGAGGTGATGTTTATGTAGGGATTCATATGTTTGGCAGCACAGGCTGCTGTTGAGGATTTAGGTTTCTAAAACAAAATTTAGTGGATATATAATGAGCAATCTAATAGTAATACATCTCCTATTGGTATGGGCCTCAGGGGATGACAAATCCGATAGCCGATGCCCGGGGCAAGTGGTTTTTCCGATCGGGCAAGTAAACAAGAGGCCCATGGGGCCACATTGCTCAACTGAGCAACAATGGCTTTATATGGGTGTTCAAAGGATATTGTGCCATATGCCCCCTGGGTAGAAAAACAAAAAAAGAATACCATAAAATAAACTGTATCCAAATTTTACACTTATTTTCCTACACTTAATCTACGACATTATACCCTTATGAAATACCATTTTTGCCAAAAAATAAGATCCTATGCAAGATTTAAAACTAAATTTTGGAAGGGCACACTCTTAACTTCCAGTTCCCTTTTAGTTCTGCCTCCTCATTTTATAAAACGATCAAATTATATTGGGAATATGCATATAGGTACATATTCATTTTCAACTACATTGTACTAGCTAGTTATTGTATTTTATTAAAAAAAATCCTATATGTGAAAGAGGAAAATTGTACCTTAAGGTGCTCCAATAAAAAAATTCAAAAATTTAATTGGTCTTCCACATTATAAACGATTGTTGTTTAGCAGGCGTGAACTTGTGCTACGTATTATAACCTTACTCACTTGATCGATAAATATAATCGAATAAAAAATGTTGTCATGTGATATGTTAAAGAGCTATTACAGTTGTACATGTATAATCAATGCATAGGCGTCGGAACTAGGTGTCTGAAAAATTGTGTCTGAAAAACCATCAAAGTTGGTGTAAATTCATCATATAAGGAAAGGGCCCCAAAGAGTTGTTATAGCATATCATCCTTTTAATTTTTCTGTACAAGTATTTAAAGTTTAGTGAGACATTTCTAGTAATAAATCAAAATTTCAGTGTCAATCGTAGGATTATAAGCAAGATACAGAACTTAAGAAGTTAATTACATTCAACTTCAGATTTTTAAACTTGGTATTTCCTATTCAGAATGAACAAAAGCATGGCCTCAGTTCTGTGAGCAAAGCTCTGTATCTTGCTTATAATTCGAAACTTGACACAGCTGAAAATGATTAGTAAAGAGAAAAAAATGTAAATAAACAATTAAAACAGAAGAAACATGCACTAAAACAAAGAAAGAGCATAATTTATTTTTCATAATATACATATACCTATATATTTCTAGCAGCCAAAACAATCTCTGTTTAGACTGAAAATGCAGAGCATCTTAACAAAACATGTTGCATTATAATCAACCATAACGTAGAAATCGTACCGAATTACCAATAAAAATTAATGTATAGTATTTATAATATAATATGTTAATTGTTGGTGCATCAGATTATACTAATTTTGCGCAGGTAAAATATTAACTTTCTGATTTACCGAAGTCTGTATTTGATTCGATACGTAAAAATTTGAAAATACAGGCAATATTTCTTCTCAAGTTAAAAAGCATAAACGAAATTCAAAACAACGTAAAACCACAGTCATGAGTGAAAAGGTCAACGCATCGAAAGATTGAATCTCAATTGACTTCACGAAATTGGCACAAATATATTTAGCATGTTTCAAGTATCCCTTCGCATGTAAACTGTTGCACAACAACCAAAATCATCTTTGTCAGTTTGACCCGTTTGCCATGCATCAACATTCTAACTTGGCTGCCTTTACACAATAAACTTTCGTTTTCGATATGGAATACCGAACCCAAAGTTATAAACTGATTGACAGCGATTATCTCTTTATTTTTATTTTCGTTAATTACTCAAAATTGAAACAGAGTTCGCCAATCATTTTTGGAATTTATCTTTTCCTTTCCATAAGGATTATTTATGCAAAATAACGTTGAATTTGACTCAATAGTTCTTGAGAAGAAGATTTTTTAAAATGCACCCCCTTTTTCTACAGTTTCGAGGTTTTCTCCGTTTTAAATAAAGATCAGTCTTTCATTTCTGCAATTTATAATCAACTTATTATAGGGATGCTTTGTGCCAAATTTGGTTGAAATTGGAGAAGTGGTTTTAGAGAAGAAGTTTAAAATGTGAAAAGTTTACAGACGGACGGACTGACAGACGGACAAAAGGTGATCAGAAAAGCTCACTTGAGCTTTCAGCTCAGGTGAGCTAAAAAAAAAAAACCAAAATGCCAACACTTTTGACAAAACTTGGCTCTTTGTGTAACTATTTGGTATAGCGGAAGCTTTTACTTTGACGCTGTTTGGTTTTTTGTTTACTTTTGAAGTTGTGCTATTTATAGTAACATTGGCGATTTGCCTGCCTATAGCCAGAACCCTGCTTTCAGCAGAGCCCGGCTAAAAACAGTGCATGAGCCTTGTTAACATGACAAAGAATTCTAAGCTCTGTATCTTGCTTATAACTCCACTGACTGACTGCCATTTTATTGATCATTTGAGATGCATTCCTAAAGTATTGTAAATAATAAAAACAGAAAAATAGAACTGGATCAAAATTGTGACCATGTTTTTTTCATAGAACTTTAAATAGTAAAATAAAGAAAAAAATATTGTTATTGTAAATGTTGCAAAACAACCCCAAGCTCCACAAACTCTCATCAATTCTCAACCTCAAAGGATATCCAGCAACATTCACAAAATGATAAACAGTTATTATATTGAATCTTTAACTATATATATATATATATATATATATATATATATATATATAGAAGGACTGAGATTTTATCCCAATTTGTTCTTGACCAAAGTCCCCTGAATTACAAAAACAATTTTTTTTATCAATGTCTTAACCTTAATTTTATTTGTTAAAAAATAATGTACACATAAACAATTTAAAAAAAAGTATAACTTGATGAGTGCTGAGTCTTAATCAACATCGTCCTCTCCTTTTTAATTGAATATCAGGAGTCTCTCTGGCCTATAATGAGGTTGTTTTTAGGTGTACACGACAGAGGTTTTAATGAGCATAGGGATGTTCTGTAACCATGCTCCCTGGCATACAGGCTTCTGTCCGTATCCACTAGATTCATGCAGTATTTCCCTGAAAGGAACAAAAGGTGCATGTGAATTATATGTAATTCATGTAAATAGAGTGTGCACACAGAATGAAAAGGTTGTCAATGAAACAAGCTGAATGTACACCAAAGTGTACTAGTATTTGTACATGTATGTTACATACAGACCTTGTTCTTCAAGGGCCATGTTAAATTCAGTTTGATCAGCAACATGTCCCAAAGTAAGAAATTCCTAGAAATACAAATATTTATACATAAAAAAATAAAAGGGCAAATTGTTTGATTCTGAGTACATCAGAGACAAATTGTCATTTTGCCTTGCAGGAGTCTGGTAGAGATACAAAATGTTACAAATGCTCACTATCAAACAGCGTAACCCTAAACTGGTGGTAGGCTAAGAATATATTTTTTTGAATAAACTTGAACTAATGCATCTACATCAAAACATTCCAATTATTACAGAACCAGTATTTAAATTCTAAACCTAAATTTGAGTTGACTTAAAAATCACTCCAATCTCTCATTCCTGTAAAATTACTAGTACATGAATAAAATTTTGCAATTGGATTTAAAATGCTGTTCCAACCTTGTACTCAATTCCAACATTTTTGAAATGTTGACTCCTGGGATATGTGATAAAATGGGTGTCCTGGATGCCTCCATAGCAACAGGGACAGATGACAAACTGAGCCTCATTTTCAATACATTGTTTGAGCACCATGTCTGTAGCCACCCCACAAGCATGGAGACACACTCCCAGGGTAAATTTCTCATGGAAATAGTCTTGATTGCACTAAAACAGAAAAACCAAAATAAAATGTCAAGTACATGTATTAAAATGATGATCAGCACTGCACAGACGATATACAGATGGTAGATACCAATGTCTTTATACCCTCACAAGGCAAGGCATAATACAATTTTTAGTAATATTCAAAAAATTTTATGAGCAATTTGGGCCATGAATTGAGAAAACCCACAAGATATGACAAAAAAGTAAAGAACTTAGGGGTAGATATTCATTATCATAAGAACATTAATCATTCACTCCATTAAACGGATAAACAAGTTGAATTACTTTACCTGGAATATTGTCACATTTTGAAGATTTAGATCCTCAATGCGACTTCTGGCTCGAAGAAGAGAATCTTCATTGTTCTCAACTAAATAGACCTGCACAAATAAGGACAAAAATTGACATCCTGCAATTTTTAATGTCCAGTGCAATTCATGTACAATGTGAGTAAAATACCATCTAATAATTAGATTTGATAACAATACATATATTCATTCATAACCCAACTATTCTAATTATACATGTATTCACATATTCGTTTGCATATCCGACCTTGCAATCTGGAAGTAGATAAGCAATCACAATTCCCAGGTGTCCCTAAAATTCAAAATATATTCTGCTTTATAATTGTTTTAATCTTGAATGAATCATGATAGTATTAATTTATCATTTTACATTAGCTATACATATAAAATGTATTGAACAAATTGTCTGCATATACAGTGTAAACTTGGTAAAACTTGTCAGTGTACAGTGAGATTCACTATAAAGCAGGATGGCATAATTATTATAACAAAAAGAGGGATCACCCTACCTATCCCTCGATTACAGAAGTCCACAATGACGTACAGGGCAGTTTATTTAAAACTTGGTACATGTGAAATATCAAATGTATTGAATATCAAATGTACTGAATATATTTTCTGCACAAATTATATAGTGTACAAGTGGAGCTTGTAGTCCTGCCTACCCCTCCACTACAGAAGTCAACGATGATGTCACCGGGCCGGTGGATTGCCAGCACTGCTGTGGCCAGATTCTCCAGCTGCTGACATTTTCTCTGATGGCGTTTCTTTGGGAGATCTACAAATGTATACAACTGTCCAAAAAAATGTTGTTCTTCAGAAGGTAAATATGTAAGAATGAAGAATATTTTTCTATTTATTTTGCCTGAATGTTTGTTGCTTTACAACATTTAAAGAGTCCATAAATTGAAGAATTTTTACTCCACAATTTGTTACATACAGGTCTTCGATTTTCATGCAGCTTTGAACTTTATTTAAACCAAAATGAGTTGTATTTTAGAATTTTATTATGCTGCAAAAACCTGTTATTATGCTAATTCTTTATGAAACTTAAACCACTATAATAAAAATAAGATTAAAATTTAACCTTAGATTTGTCAAAAGAAAGATTTCTCTTCTTAAGGATCATATAGTAAAGTAATTTTTGATCAGGACAGCAATAATGTAATTTTGCTTCAATCAGGGCCTATAAATACCTTTTCCCACAAAAATTGACTTTTGTGTCCTTTTAGTAGTTAAATTACAATTTCATTATATTATAAGAATTTCTGGCACTAAAATTGTAGCTCATATTTCTTTAAGAGTATATGTTAACAGTAATATCTAACTCCATCTCACCTCGTCCTGGATCTACCCGGGCGGGGAAACTCTCCCAGTCCAGCTGTACCTGGTCCTTCCGTGGATGACAGCCTAACTCCACTTCAATGTTTCCACTCTGTAAGACATAACATCCTCATATTTTCTGCTTCACATAAAACAATTGTACATCATAAAGCAATACAGTTGTTTGAATAACAAAATATTTGAAACAAGGTACATTTGGTACTGTAAACTTTGCTTCTGAATTTTACACTAGTTTCTTAAATAAAACTGAAATTGTGAAATGCATTAAGAAAAAAATTAAATTAAGTTCCTGAAGGGTAGAAAGTACAATATGAAAGATGTCATTGTCCCATAAATACCTTGATTTTGTCAAGTGCCTTTGTAATATCAGGTTTAATGGCTCTGTATTTTCCTCTCAATCTTCGACTACAATTAGACACAGACTGAGCATGAGTATTATTCTATAGCCCTAGTATCAAACTTGTGTGTGATCAAGTGCAATACCCAGTATTCAAAGCAAAATCCTTCATTTAAATAAAATGGATCTCCCAGATACTGATCGGATAGAATATATGGTCTACAAATGTCCAGCCAACATCATTTAATTAATCATAAAACATCAATTTACAATCATAGTCAAATCTGTCTGTATAAGTTCACTTTGTAATTCTTTGGAACACGATTATCTTACCTCAGTTCCATTTCATCATGATCGGGAGGCTTTATCCATTCAGGAACATGAAACAAGACTGCCGAGTCTTTTCTGGATTCTGAGAATCTGTTGAGATCAAATTGTGTGCTCACTGCAGCTCGTCTCACCTCCGGTAGAGTGATCATGTGACTAAACCACTGAGATATCCGCGGCAGGTGCTCTCTGATCAACACCATGTCAAAGTTTATTGATTGCTGACAAAATGAAGCAGAGGAAGGAAACTTTAAATGTAAATAAAAAAGAATTCCCTGTTTTACATAATTTTTGCACTTTAACTTTGAAGTTTAATTTGTACAGTAGTTTGAAACTTTTTAAAATTGTAACTGTTTTAATAGAATGAAGAAGAAAAGCATGGCATGGATTGGAATCTCCGTCTTACCAACAGAAAATAAAGATATGTGAACAGAATCAGATCAGCCACAGTGATGTCTGTTCCTTCCGAGTAAAGATGGACAAAATTTATTTCATGGATGGTGAGACTAGACACAAAGTTCGTCAGATCCTCCATCGAAAGATCACACCCACCATCCCGTGTAGTAGCGTCTCTCTGGAGAAAGTTCTCTCCAGCAGATACAACTCCAGAACTGACTCTCACTTCATTGTTATTAGAACTATCTGCATTCTGTAAAATCTCAGGGTTTTGAACGTCTAACTTCACTTCATTTGACTGTTGGGGTTTTCTAATTCTGAACCTGCTCAAGCAATGCGAACGAGGAATGTCTCTGGTGAACCTGAACTCCTTTGGATCAGTGATTGACTCCACTTCCTGTTTGATCTGGCACAGCAGTGCCCTCTTTATTTTGTCATCGTTGTGAACTGAGGGTGGTTTATTGAAATGCCATTCCAACTTCATTAGGTCCTCTGGCAAGGCCACTTCATTTTGCATTTCTTTTTCAGTCTCTTCATTTTGATCAGTTTTACTTTTTCCAGAATCTTGGAGTTGTTTTTCTTTCGTTGCTATATCCTCAATTGTTGCTTCTTTGGTTTTTATTTCTTTAGATCTGTTGATGAAATATACAACAATGATGCAACATACAACTTGATTTTTAAACATTGTTAAACTGATCATTATGGTAAATTTTTACATCGACATGTATATAGCGTAGCTAAAAATGTTCAAAGATTAGGCAAAGAAAAAAAATTGTTATTCTCTAAAGCCAAAAAAATCAAAATATCAAAATGCAGGAGATAGGTATTGAATTTTAATTTTTATTGCAGATTTGCAAAGGGAAATATAAAATTTTAACTAAAATTTTAAAACTAAAATTTTAACAAGAGGCACAAGGGTTACATCACTTACCTAAACAATAATAGAATGAAATTTTTTAAACTTTGATCAAAACACATAATAAATTTATGAACAATTTAGTGGAATAGATCTTGTTTAAAAAGATTTTTATATTTCTCTCCATATTTTCATATGTTATACATAGAGCCCCTTTTGTTTTAGTTTTTCAGAAAAAGAATTTTAAAAATTTTTCTCTAATCAATCCTATTAAAATATATATTCTAAAAACCCCCCTCCCAAAGGTGCCAGGTGGCCTCATCTGACCCTCAAGATCATGATTTGAATTGAACAAACTTAAATCTACACATACAAGATAGTTTTTTTGGTTTATTTTGGTAAAATAGTTTTGTGAAGGTTTGCTTTTAAAAACGCCTACAAATTTTCAACAATTCTAAAATATCTCCTCTTAAAAGAGGGAGTAACCCATTATTTTCACAAAAAGAAAAGAAGTAAAAAATGTTAACAGTTTACAGACAGCCAGATAAACGCTGGACAAAAAGTGATCAGAAAAGCGCATTCAAGCTTTCAGATCAGGTGAGCTAAAAATTAAGGCATTTTTCCTTTTCAACTTTGCAATAAAATGAATCAATGTGGCAGCATTTGACCTAGTTCCGGAGCAAAAAAACAGCAATCTCTTTTGGCCTAATTTACTGTTGAAGGTAAAGGTTGAAATACAATATGAAAATCAAACCATACAGTAATGAACAACTGTACACTATACTTATAAAATTGTATTGTACATGTTCTTTAAAAAGCATTTTCTTTTACATCACTATTTTTGATGTATTTAGTGTAAGTCTTTTTATTTTTCAAAACAGCAATTCTTGCCTGATTGTAGAGATCAAGCTGGTGATTGAAGAAGGAAGTTCTATTTCACATAGTTTTGTCCATCCAGATACCTGTGTACATATAATAAAGATACATAAATATACATCCAGGTAGATCAATCTTTAGCAGAAAGTTTTCTCTGTTACCAGTGCTCTTACTGTATAATTGATGCATAATATCATCTACTGATCTTTTGTTTCCAAGTACTATGTCTTTTTTCTTGATGTAAATATTCATTTTACATATGAAAATTTTGTGTACTTTACAATTTCAACACATTAATAACGGTTTTCTACTTCAAGGTCATTGATTCATTACTTGCCTCTGCACAAGCTTTTAGGCTGCCTCCTCTAAATCCCTGAAGAAAAAAAAAACCCCAAATTATATACTCAGTTCTTCAAAATATCAATATCAATCATTTAATAAATGGATTATACAACTTTTCAACTGGAAGAAAGTTGTAAACTGCTGATTTGTAACATTACAATTTGCTTATTGATATTAAAAACTGTGACTGCATAATTTTTTTTTCACTCACTACAGAGTTCTAATTTCTTATTACCACATGTAGAACACGTGTTTTAAACATGTCACAGTTAGAAAAAGAAATCTGATCCTGCTGCTTGTTATTAAATGGGTTGGTTTGCCAAGGTGACCACTCAAATAGCAACAATTATAACAAATAACAATCACCATAATTCACTCCAGCTCAAGAACCTGCCACAAGTACTAACACTTAACAGACCAATCTGTTCCAGAGGTTAGCGGTTACTAATAGACTATTAAAATTTAATGAACTGTTGCACTAAAAGAGCTTTAAAAAAAAGAGAGATCTTATTTCTGACCATTATAAATCTTTGTTTTACTGTTCTCATATATGCTCTTGCCTTTCAACCACAAAACATTTACTCATTTTGCAAAGTCCATCATTGAAGAGTTTTGAAACCATTTCATTCTATCTGAGCACACAAAGATAAGGGTTCTTTGCAATAAATGCTAAAGATATTGGTAACTACTAGGGTTGTTAGAAAAGTTTGAAGTACAAGTTCGATTGTGAGCGGACTATTTGCATGATGCCAGCGAAACTTTTCAGATTTAAACTTGACATATTTTTAAAGAAATATGTAACGATTTGGTTTTGTTAAATGAGCAATAAAAATTATACAGCTTAAATATTATGATTAGTTATGCTTCATGGAGCATGTAAATGTTTTTATTTTTTTTATATTTTGTACGCATTTTTCCTTATTATACAATAAACTGTTTGAGCAAAAATGTACGATATTTCATATGAGGTCATGATTACTTATGAAGGTCAGTTTGTGAAAGTTTCAATTAAATTTAATTTTTTTTACCGTTTTAACATCGAACATAGACGAGCAACGCTGAAAATTGAGTTATAAACGTTAACGTTGGTGGATACTGGGCCGTCACTAAATTCTGTGTGCAAGCAGGTACATCTTCAATGGAGACCAAAAGGTTGTTAGATGCTAATGGAGATGGCCCACATGTGTCTTCATTTATAGATCACAGGTTTAGAACTGGAATCAGAGGTTCAAAGATCTAAGAACTGATATTCTAAGCACCGGTACCCATCCCCATACAGCCTAGATCTTGCACCTATGGATTTTGCTTTATTTCCTTATCTACGATATGCCACAAAAGACATTAATAATTTCTTTTGTTGCATATCATAGATAATGTCACATTATTAAAAATCTTGACAAATAATGGTATGAAAGTGCATTTTTTAAGTGGGTTAAATGACATGAAAAGTGTGTGGAACTGAAAGGTATTTACTATTAAAAAGAGTTGCCTTTCAGTTTTTTGAAGTCACCTGACATCGTGGATATATGAAATGGTGCTCTGAAAATCTAATTCATGCAAAGTGAAAATTGCTGTAAATTTTAAAAATATTATCAAAATTATATGATTTTTTCGCATATTTATTTTCATTTAATAGTCATTTAATTAAACATACGTCATCCTAAAAAGTACACAGTAATTTTTCAGTAAATTACTTTGTTTGCGAACTTTTCTAACAACCCTCGTACATAAAACATAATAGGATGTACATAAGTATTTGCTTACCAAAAGGTCATGAAGATTTGTTTTAGGATTGTTGGCGTGACATTTCTTGATGAGACAACGCAGAGAGGAGCAAAGTCCCGATCGAATCACTGGGTCATCGCAAACCACGGGAAGGTCGCAGCGGTAAGGACACGAATGTTTATCTGTAAAGGTGTGCTTAGTGGCCAACAGGGCAGCAAAGCTTACACTGACACATTCTGATGCAGGTGTTTCCTCGTCCACAAATACCAACTCAAACAGGTTACAATCACAGTAGTGGATCAGGAACAGAACTGTTGCTGAGGGGAGGGGGAGCAAGATCTGGGTGCCAGCATTGTTACGGCGACCAGATATGTAAACCAAAGTCCTGGTCAAACTCATCTCTCATCTAAAATTAAAAAAGCAATCCTAGATGATCTCAACTACAATTAACATGATTATAAATACAAATCAGAAATCTCATTTTAACTGACACATAAGGGTTTTAAGTTACTGCAAGTCACCATGTTTACTAGAAAGCTTAGCCAATGTGCTTTGCACTTAGCTGCAGGTCTGTAGCTCCTAGTCTGAAAATAATTTGGAGGGACGACCTGGGAGCTACAGTACCACCCATTGAAATAATTGTAAATTACTACTGCTATCGTCACTTTACTTGCCTCAGACTATCTCGGAGCACGCTACCAACCTCGGAAAATCAAGAATGTTAAATCTATATCAAGATTGAGTCGCCATTTTTACATGTAAACAAACTGCACCACTTCACTTTGCGGGCTGGTGATGGTGTTTAAAAGATTATCAGAGGCAAGTAAAGACTGATTATATCAGTACTAAATTGCATGGAGAATTTAAAGGCAATTATTGTTTTCACAGAATTTGTGTATAAATAAGATTAATTAGTCAAAAACTAGTGCACGTTTGTGTGCACAATAAATATACAATTTTTTTTCAAAGGGTGGCACTGTAGCTCCCAGGTCGTCCGTCTGATTTTTTCAGACCGGGAGCTACAGACCTGCAGTTAATCTGGGATATGCTATCAAATAGAATTGAAACAAAATATAGGCTACAAAGTTTTACAATGAAATTTGAAAGACAAAACAAGCAGCTATATTTAAACAGATTAGTACTTGTCACTCAAGTACATGTAGCTACAGAACTACAAACCAAAGAAAAAAATTACAAGAATACAAGTTACTTACTCCATTAGAATTATGAAAAATTTATCTATAGCTGAGAAAGAATGCATGCTCAACACATTTTAAAATATATGACATAAATAAACATGGATTTCAAGTCTCAAAATATATCATGTCTTTAATTAATGGCCAATTAATACAATGTATTCAGCATTTTAATTTCAGTATAGATCAAGGGTATGCTCTTGTTTAAATGAAATGAAACAGGGAGATAAAATGGGAGGTTCTTGTGAAATATAGTTTAATTTTTAATCCTTTTGTGGGAGAGTCTTCCAGATGGGGCTGAAAAAAGCGGCTTAGATCACATTCATTGGTGGATTAGTATTCTCATCTTCATGACGAACTCCAATTTCTTCTGTGAACAAGTTACAAGACCTATAGCTAGGTTCACGAGTAATGTAAATCAGCCCAAATATTGAATACATGTACATACATATAGTATATATACATTTTTTATTTTTTTATCAAAGCATATAACCCTATAATTTTAAGTTGAAAATGTGTCTTGGTATTTTAACTGATAATTTTATCACATCTAGGATTTAGTGATTTTATTCTATTTTTTGACAGTATAAAACACAGAAAAATAAATAAATTCAAAAATCATTTATAACACCTAATATTTAAACATTTTATAATAGTTAACATTATTTCTCTGAATGCAAACTATTGTTATAATGTTATTGTGCGTTCACTAGACATTGATACATAGTTTAAACATCATGAAAAATTTAAAGATATTTAGAGTAACACCTCAATACATACTGTATGATAAAGTGAAAGTAGACTATTGTTAAGCAAAGCTAGAATTTCCTCCCAGACCTAATAATATAGCACGGCGTGTTTCGCTGTACACTTCAATAATCACCGAAATTCATTTTTGTAACAGATTTGTAATGACTTCAAAGATCGGCTACTTTTCTAAAATCGATACTAACATGCCGATCCAAGAATCTGATATGTGCGCCATGTGTTCTTCAGTACATTTTCCCGGTTAATAGGTCAGTTCGCGTGTGCCGTCACTCCGTCGCCAGTGCCCTGACGTCACAGCATCAGAGCGCAGGCGCTTTTCATTCATAAATAACCTGCCGATTCAACAAAATAGTTCATAAGAGTAAGTTAAATTTTGTACTGTTGTAAATTGATGTTTTAGTTATTTTTAATTGTGCAATCTTACTAACGTTTTTCAATACCCTAATATCATCTATGATATAAAATACGATTCATTTATTCTTTTACTACTAAAAAGGAAGTCAATTTTCTTCCGGAAAGCGTATTAATTTTAGAATGATAAGTTGGTAAATCGGTTTCTCGTCGTTCTGTCGCCTATTCATAATACCGTTAATTTTCATCGCCTAATCGGATAGTAGATTGATGGAAAGTAACAATTATCAGTTAATTATTTACAAGGATCTTTAAGAAGATTTTGATATTGATCCAAGAGGTAAAGGCCAAGATCTTTTTGTTTCAGATTAGTGTGCCCCAGAGCATCCAAGTCGTGTCCATGTTTTTGTTTTTGTTACACATGCCCAAAATGTATGATGACCATGCAGAAATTTTGACCGAAAAAAATCTTACTTATCTTATTCGTTATGCAACTTCCTAATGATTTTTTAAAGTCATGCATAATGTATATAAATTTCATAAATTACTTGGGTTTTTGAAATTACGAGGTTTGACCTAATTATCAGCATGTAAATAAAGAAACTATGAGATTCAGGGGAGTGCCATATCTTAAGAATGATTCATCAACAATTTTATGATTTTGGGCTTGACTTTAAATGTTGCATATACTTCAGAAATGTACAGTAAAAACTTTAATTTATTTATTTTATAGGTGATTGTGCACTTTGGGATGAGTTCCCCCATGTCCAGTTTAAACAGTTTATTTTCATTCACGAGTCCTGCTGTCAAAAGGCTTCTTGGTTGGAAGCAAGGAGACGAGGAGGAAAAATGGGCTGAAAAGGCTGTGGACTCTTTGGTTAAGAAACTGAAGAAAAAGAAAGGAGCCTTGGAGGAACTTGAAAAGGCATTAAGTTGTCCTGGACAACCTAGCAAGTGTGTTACAATCCCACGCTCACTGGATGGTCGATTACAGGTGTCGCATAGGAAAGGACTGCCACATGTCATATACTGCAGGGTGTGGCGGTGGCCAGATTTACAAAGTCATCACGAGTTGAAACCTTTAGATATATGTGAATACCCATTTAGTGCTAAACAGAAAGAAGTTTGCATCAATCCCTACCATTATAAAAGGGTTGAAAGTCCAGGTACAATAAAACATTTCACTGTTATATTATTTAATTACTTTGCATCACACAGTTTATGATTACGTTATGAAGGTTTTTAGCTTGTACTTACTCATGTTAATCTCACATATATATAAACTGACCTTTTTGTATTTATTGCAGTGCTACCACCAGTTCTTGTTCCACGCTACAGTGAGTTTCCTGCCGGTCATGGATCACCACCATCATTGCCTCCATTCCAACAGGCCCCAGAACCAGCAATGCCACAAAACATCAGCTTCGACCCTAATGGCTTTCACCCATCCCAGGGACCAAATTCTCCGGCTAGCTCAGGGCCAGGCAGCCCATACGGTTTACCAGGTAATCAAGACTTCTTACATTTATAGATGTAAGACAAGACTTCTTACATCTAGGATCATATGAAACTGGATTTATTGAATTCATTTGTGTTTAACGATACCTTGGTTTAATTTCTTGTTTGCTTCAAGATTGTGCAAACAAATTCAAAGCTAAGAATTATATTAGAGGGGAAAATTCCATTGGATTCCAGAGTTTTATGCAAGCATCATTGCTTAAATGTTGAATTGCACCATAATCAATCCTTTTGCGGTGCTGGAAGAATTCATATAGTTTGGTGAATTTCTAGTTGGTAGTTACATCATTATAATGACAATTGCTGATTCATCACATCTTATAAAACTAATTCAATATGCGTAGCAAAAGAGAAGTACCCCAATTTTTGTGAAGGGATCATATGTCATTGACTTGCATGTCTTACTATCTTTATTAAACCTATTTTGTCTTTTTGGTCTTCTCAATGCACAAAGTACCATGTTCATGTATCGATATGTTAAGAATTAATGCATAAAACATGCCTTTCTATATACATTGAAAAAATAAAATTGATAAAAAAAATTTCTCTCAAGTGAATTTAAACGAAGGCTAATGTCAGTGTTGGTATCCGGTACATTTCAAACATGGTTTTTTGCTTTAGGAAAATGTGTCAGACTGTTATCATGAAGGAATGGTGATTATAGGGAAAATTGATAATAAGATTAGCGAAAAGCATGCAAATCCTTTCTCTGTGTAATATAATATCTCCTTTTTTTTTATCAGAACATAATTTTTATATAAAAAAGTATAGGGAAAACAAACGACATTGTTTGAGAATTGTCTTTATATTCATAGATTTGCAATTGTCAAGTTTACACACACCTCGTTGTGTGATTATAAATGTGTCAGACTTTCTTTTTTATGTTAGTGTAAAAGTAAAAAGTAACTTGATGAAGTGTGAAAGTATTTTCATTTCATTAGACAACTTTTTATTCTGATAATGGAAAGCATTTTTTGTGGCATTCTGCTGTTCATTGTTTGTTTGTTTTTGTATTTTGAATCTTTTTTGTTTAAACTTTCTCTATTCTAACATATATCTTGTTATATATATATCTTGTTTCTGTGTATTGACAGCGGGCACACCACCACCAGCGTACCAACCGCACGACGACAATGCCAACATGAATAATCAAAACAGGAACAACCACCCGCGACCCCACCATACACCGATGGACACCCTGCCAACACCTTCTCATGGAAACAGAGTTGGTAAGCTTAACTATATTCAGTTTCACTAAAATGTTTCAACATATATCATATTTTAGCTGCAGGTATGAGGTCCCTGTCTGAAAAAATTCGGATGGATGAACTGAGAGCCACAGATCCCTATATATAAAAGTTGCAATTTACTGCACTGTCAAAAACTTGTGCCAGCTATGGACTGATTGATCTTATTTTCTCTTAAATTCTGTGGAATGATTTGTACAATTAAATTCTCCAGACAATTTATTATTGATATTGTTGCTTTACTTGCCTCAGACTCTCTCTTAAACACACTAACCAACCTCGGAAAATGAAGTATGTTCACTTTATGTGCAGATCTAGAGCCACCATTTTTACATGTTAACAAACAACACTGCTTCACTACTCCCATGCTCCATCCAAATTTTTTAGCCGGGCTCTGCTGAAAGCAGAGTCCTGGCTGTAGGCAGGCAAACCGCCAATGTTACTATAAATAGCACAAGTAAACAAAAAACCTAACAGCGTCAAAGTAAAAGCTTCCGCTATACCAAATAGTTACACAAAGAGCCAAGTTTTGTCAAAAGTGTTGGCATTTTGTTTCTTTTATTCTAATTTCGAGAGAATTGTCTATCTTTTTAGTTTTCTTATTAATAACTTGTTTTAAAAACAAGACTATGCATTTTTGATACATGCAATGCGCATAAATTTGTTTGAACTACTTTGCTGCGCGTTGAAGAAATGGGGATTGATATAACGCTTGTTGCAAAATTCAAGGCAGTAACTGTTGAACTTTGTTCTACTAGACAGACATATTTTTGTTTGTAGCTGCTTACAAAATTTGGTCGCTCTCTGACGCTTTGCCGACATTAAAAGCATAATTATGAGAGAGAGAGAGAGAGAGAGAGAGAGAGAGAGAGAGAGAGAGAGATATTTTCAGTCTTTACCACACAATATGCATAAAGACACACCAAAAGAGCCCGGCTTTCAGTACTTCAGTACTTTGATTTCAGACCAGGAGCTACAGACCTGCAGCTAATCATATTTATGGTGCTTACACCTGGCAATCAAATCATTTCATAAATTCATTTGCATTGATATGACACTTTTACGTTTTTTTGCAACTAAAATTCCATGTAACTGTTGTTTTGAACCCTATACAGTCCAGTTTTAGATAAATAATATCATTCAGGAAATGTATAATACATATATGTACCCTTATTTTTTAGTCAAGCCATTTTGAGATATGTTGATAAATTGTACTTTGCTATTCAGATTTGTTTCATATCCTTAAAATACATGTTGCACTAATAATGTTAAACTGCTGGATATCTGACTATTTGCATGTAAAACTGACATGTTTGATTTGCATTAATGTCAATAATTTGCAGATCTGCAGCCAGTGACATACCAAGAGCCCCAGTTCTGGTGCTCTATCGTGTACTATGAGCTGAATAACCGGGTCGGGGAGGCCTTCCACGCCTCACAGACCAGCATCGTGGTGGACGGCTTCACCGATCCTTCCAACAACGCCGACAGATTCTGTCTGGGTCTACTGTCAAACGTCAACCGCAACTCTACTATAGAAAACACCAGGCGACACATCAGTAAAGGTATCATTCCACCGTTTAAAAAAAAAACAATAACCAAAAGAATTTGGAATGGTAAAAAACAGTAAAATTTTCAAATGACCAAAAAATTATTGTTGGCTAAACTATACCTTCAAGTAGTTACAAGTATTTGTGTTGTTTATTATAGGTGTGCATTTGTATTATGTGGGAGGAGAGGTGTTTGCAGAGTGCCTGAGTGACTCCAGTATATTTGTCCAGAGCCGTAACTGCAACTACCACCATGGATTTCACCCCACCACGGTCTGCAAGATTCCTCCAGGCTGTAGCCTTAAGATCTTCAACAACCAGGAATTTGCAGCCCTCCTCAGTCAGTCCGTCAACCATGGCTTTGAGGCTGTCTATGAACTCACTAAAATGTGCACTATACGGATGAGCTTTGTCAAGGGCTGGGGGGCGGAGTACCACCGTCAGGATGTGACTAGCACCCCCTGCTGGATAGAGATTCATTTGAACGGCCCCCTGCAGTGGCTGGACAAAGTTTTGACTCAAATGGGATCGCCTCATAATCCTATCTCATCCGTTTCTTGATCGTCAACCCTCCATCCCTTTCAAAAACAAATCGATCTCGAGGCCAAAATTTATCACCGGTCACTCAGTGTTGTCATGTACATCGAATTGTCGAGCTAAAAAAACAAAATGAACATTTTGCCCAGCCAGAATTATAAATGAAATAGTATTTGATATGTATGTGTAATGTACTTAATTGTATACAAAAGAGCAGTTGTCTTTGCATTCCAAATGAGTTAGTGCTTTGTTTATCTAAATTGCCGACATTGTCAGCTGTATTAGTTTATCGAGTATGAGGCTGTATTGCTTTTAAGGGTAAAACGGAGTAGGTCAAACATACACTATTTCCCTGAAAGAGGCTGAACTGTGTTTGTTGTGGTGAAACTAAGCTTGCTTCACCAGTGGCAAAATAGGGAACTGCAAAATAAATTATTTGAAATGTACGACAATATACCACTGTGTAGATATTATATATATTCAGCAGATTTTGTGCATGTCTTCATGTTGTTCACTCAGTGGATGTAAATATTGTGCTACTTTAATATTCTTATAGTAATTACTAACACAATTTTTTTTGACACAAAAATTTGTTATGTGCTTAGAGAATAGTTATGGATAGTGAGAGAAATTATTATGATAATTTTTGAGTTGAGCATGCAAAAATTTTTTGGGGGTATATTTCATGCTTGCATGTGAGAACTGTAAGCTATGTTTTAAAAAGTTGTATTGTTTACTGTACTAATCAAAGCTTACTGAAAGCCTTTGTTGTTGGGCAATTCATTGTATTTATGAAAGTAAATTGCAAAAAAGACTAAATACTAATTAGCAAGTTGTGGTACCCTATTTTGTAACCATGTACCTGGTAGTCTGGGTTTTGGAATGAGAGCTAAGAAATGAAAGCAGAAACAGTGTTTATTCTATATTTTGTTGCATATTGTGCGTGTCTTTTATAAATATAATGTTGAAATTAAGCTAAAAGCATTTACATGTATTTATGAACTAACTTGATTAATTGACATTTGTTGAACAATTACCATAAAAAGTGCTTGATTTAAATTTAACAACAGAAAGAAAAGCTACTGATGTGATAGAAGAATTAATTTTGTTTAACATTTATTGTCACAAAATATATAATATCTTGTTATGTTTGTAAATATAAAAGATATAGATTAAATCATATTATTCGCTAGTCTTTAATTCTCTAACTGTATATACAGACCATTTGGATTTGCAGGATGATATGAAATGCTCCAAATTTAATGTTATAGCCAAAAAAAGCTGAGTTTGTATGACAAAGTTGCAGTCATTAAAAAATTGTGCTCAAATCATTTTGAAGTGAGGTTTCTAAGAAATATATATAAAATTTGTAATAAGTTATCTCACATATAATGTACTTGAATGAAATGTGTTGACTTTTTGTTAGTTCATTTTTTTTTTTTAAATTTTTCTTTAATGATTTTGGCGAATAACGTTTGCGATCATTTATTATCAGTTGATTTCTGTTTGTTGAGACCTCAGGTCTTCTTTACAAAGAGTTGGAAACAACAAGAACGTTTTATACCATTGTTGAATTTTTATGAACTTATTTTATATACTTTATATATATACTATATGTGAAAAAAAAATTGAAATAAAGGTTGTATTTTTTATTTTTTTTAAATTTTCAAGAATGCTTTGCTGGAAAATGAAATATTTAGCTGAAGGATAATGATGAACATTATGCCGTTTATTACTGATCTGTTAAAGAAAATGGGATATTTTTTTTAAAACCTTGTTCCTTGTGAATGTACATTACTTTCATTATTACATTGTGATCAAAAGGAGAAATATTCTAACAATTCGAAGTACATATTCTTGTATTTTTTGTGTTACAAGAAAGCAGCCAGACAAAGGCTAGATCTGAAGTGACTGTACTGTTACAACCAGAAATAAAAAAGATGATACGTTATTATACAAGTAAACGTGGTTTTATTAAACATCCCAGAATCTCTCTCCCATTCTTTGTATTGGCATATCTTGATATCTTTTTTTAAAACGTTGTATTCCATTACACAAATATGTCTTTGTTATCATTACATGTGCAATGCATTTATGATTGAATCAAAAGGGCTTTTGTTTTCTTTCTAGCCTTGCCATGAACAAAAAACTATTTGATTACAGCATGTAGGTGTCGCTGTGCCTGATGTGACAACTGCCTTTTCTTTGTCCTGCTTGTAGCTATCACTGCATGTACTGATTTACTGCTTCAGGTGTCATCAGCTGCATAATAAAAGAGAACTTTATAGTATGTGTTGTTCTTCATTTGTCGCCAGTATGGGTATACTTGACATACAAATTTCAAGAAGTTAATTAAAAAATCGTGGGCATGCGCGGATCTAGAGGGGGGGGGGGGGGCTAGGGTGGTCCGGACACCCCCCCCCCCCCCTCCAAAATTTTTTTAAATTACATTATAAAATTATCAAAAATATGCCTTGGAACCCCCCCCCCCTCCCCGGCAAACTCAAATTACCGTCGGACCACTTGGAAAAAAAAAGTTCTGGATCCGCGCATGGTGGATATGCTTATGGAAGACAAAGGATTACTCTCCTTTGAAGAAGTCCTTTTTATTTTGGTCGTTCATTTCCCGAATATAATTTTTTTTACATCTACCGAACATGATTCCTTCTATTCTTTACGGAAACTTTAAAGTCAATTCATTTAAACAATAAAATGCTTTCTTAGGCGAATCATTCGGGATATGAAGGTAGCAACATTGAAGAAAAAATGCAATGATCGCTACCTTCATAACCCGAATGAATCATCAAAGAAAACATTTTACTGTTTATATTAACATCTTTCTTTTAACTAATTAATAAATTGATTATGAAAAGTAAGTAAAATTTACTTAATTACTGTTAACGTACATAAGTACGTTAGCTAAAAGGTCTCCTGTGAGACTCTGCGTCTGAAATCATCATGATAATTTCGTGCGGTCCGTGATTTTTCTTAGGTCGCTGTAGGTTTCGACCAATCAATAAACAGGGCGTGTCAATTTTAGTCCTGTCAGTTTAAATTTCAGCCGCTGTATTTCGACCAGTCAATAAGTGGGGCGTGTAGATTTCAGTGTGGCTGTTTCTATAGAGCTATGAATCAACAGTAAGTTTCCGTAAGAAATAGAGGAAATAATACTTGGTAAATGTAAACAGAAAATATAGCTATATTAAACAGCCAGACTGAAATCTACACGCCCCGTTTATCGATTGGTCAAAACCAACATTGACCTAAGAAAAAACACGGATTGCACGAACAAATCATGATGATGTCAGACTCAAATCCCAATAGGAGAGGATGTGGCTGTTTCTATTAGCTAACGAACTGATGTATATAAACAATAATTTGGTACATTTTTCTTACTAAACAATGAAATGCTTTCTTTGATGACTCTTGCGGGCTATGAAGATAGCGACCATTGCAGAAAAAGGCGCCGGTTATGTATTTTTTCTGCAATGTCGCCCCTTTTTCATATTCCGCATGAATCACCAAATAAAGCATTTTATTGCTTAAACATATTTTTTTTTGGCAGTAGGATAATTTCCTATATATTAAGTCATTATTATTTACAGATCGATATACAAAGATATCAACTATTTTTAACGTCATGTTTCCATCTGGGGCCCCACCATTGAACTGGATCAATATATAATATAGGAATTTTCTTGTAAATATTTATATTTTGCAATTGTTCTTGAGGCGAACAATTTTAAATAGATCACTATTATTTTCCACTTTGTTGTTGTTCCTTTTCTTTTTTTTAAATTTTTATTGTACAATTATTCCATACAAAGAGGTCTTGACCCTTTATTACAAGAAACTGGAAGGCTTTTATAATTAATTCAAGGATGCTTTGTTATAAGCTTGGTTGAAATTGGCGCAGTGGTTTTGTGCTGGGATTCACAAAACTATCATATAAGATTTATCATAAGACATATCTTAAGAATTAGATCTACATGGAATCTGACTTATGACAATCTTAATAAGGTTTATCAGTTCCGTTTCACAAAACTATCTTAAGTGTAAGAAATCTTAAGAGAAGTGCCAAGCAAATCTCATTTGAGTCCTCAGCTAGGTAAATGAAAACTTAAGTATTTTAAATGTTCATGAAAGTCTTTGAGGGAACAAATACAAACAGTACAATAAAACACAGGAATAATGAAATGCAAAGTACTAGCGATTTTGATTCATTTTAACGCATTGTACTTAATACTTCGCTAAGCGTGAATTCTTTATAATCATTTCCCTGTAAACATGTTTGTACTGTACTTCACAACTGCATTACCTTTGTAAAAATGGTACATGCACGTGGCCAAGTTATACCCCCCCCCCCCCCCCCCCCGTTCACACAGTAAGTGAACATGACACACAATCAATATTTAAACATGTCGACATTACCAATGCAGACGAGCTCGCGCCATTGCGGAAATTGCTGATAAGGTCTGCGTTACGCAAAGAAATAAAAATGGAGACCGCAGAGGATACCAGTAATGTGACTAGTGCTACTTCTACTTCTACTGCCGATAGTATGGAGCAAACGGCGGGAAGAGAACCGGAAACCATTGCGGAATCCCTCTCCGTCATGTTCAACAATAACGAACTCTCAGACGTCTGCTTCAAATTCCCCAACGAGACAGTGGAAGAAAAGTGTGTATTGAAGGCACACAAGCTGATCCTTGCTATCCGAAGCCCGGTATTCAAAGCCATGTTTTACGGAACCTTGCAAGAAACTGGTCAAGATGTCAACATTGAAGATATCTCTTACGAGATTTTCCAGTCTTTACTAAGGTATTTACATTGTTAAGGTCAATTAAGATTTCTAGGAATTTTCATATACATGAAAACATTTACAGTAAGTCGAATGTTTGTACATGTATATAGTCCTACATGTACTTATTTCTATGTATTGGATTACATAATCAATTAATAATTTATATGGATTTTGGTTTTTGGCAATATATGTTGAGTAATATTATGAAAGACTGAGTATTGAAGAAATCGATTAGTCAGAAATGCCTCAGAATCACTGACTTTTTTTTCAGATTTATCTACACAGACAGAATAAAACTGGAGGGTGACACTGTCATCCCGACTCTACACGCTGCCCAAAAATACCAGATACCCTCCCTGGTCAACCAATGCCAGTCGTTCCTTGAGGCAGCAGTTGACAGCGACAACGCCTGTGTTATATTTAGTCAAGCCAGTTTATTCGGTCTCAGGGAACTGGAAACCAATGTGCTCAGATTTATCGAGTTTAACACTACAGAGTGCTTGCAGTCCGACGGATTCCTATCACTGAGCAAGGATAATTTGCGGGAAGTTCTCAAGAACGGAAAATTCTGCACCTCGGAGGAAAATCTCGTGAAAGCAGCTCTTCGATGGGCGGAAGAGGAATGCAATAGAAGAGAGTTAGAGATTACTGGCGAAAACATCAGAAAGTCTCTCGGAGAGAATTTGTATTTGTTACGAGTTCCGTTACTCTCCCTGGATACCTTTTCGCACCTGCTTGTTGCAACGCAAATCTTGGATGACGTCGAGCAGTTAGATTTATACAAGTATTTTACCCTGGACAAATTTGAGGGAGGAGCCCAAAAATTTCAGAGAGACGCTAGATTTGAGAACGCCCCAACGGAAGTTAAAGTACAGACACTGTACGGGTCTTTGGGCCAAAGAACGGCGGGACTAGTGTGCAAGCAGAAGATTTCGGTTCGTTCAAGGTTTCCAGTCAAACTGTGTCAAATCAAATTGTTGCCATTTCCAAGCAAGTCCCTCGATGCTAACTTCTATCAATATCACATGCACAATTCTCATAAACATGAGCAGGGGCCAGATATCAAAATTATCGTTTTGGAGCAAGTGGAAGGCGAGGAGAAAACTCAAACAATATACGAAGGACTGAGAACATCCACCAACCTCGCGCCCGTGCCTCTGGACTTTATCTTCACATCTGAAGGCGACCCTTCCCATAAGGTCCAGCTCGTGGTGTGCGTCAGTTCTAAATGCAGAACGTGCGGTGTAGCCACAGCGCCATTCTATCAAACCATCTGTAAAGAGGCTGGCCTCACCAAATTCATCCCTAAGCGAGTGGTAGTGTCCAATGAAGCTGTAGACATGATTCTCCAAGGTCACAACCTAATCGAAACAATGACCTTCATGAAAGTATGACGCGTCTGCGTTTTGGTGTCAAATTCTGCATAAAATTTTTATCGTAGTATATAAAATTTAACATCATACACTATACTAACAGTTAAAATGATACTAACAAGTATGATTTATCAAACACAAATTCTAATTTTAGCCATTGTGACTCTACTGTGCGCGTTGCTAATACTAACCAGTACAACATGGTTGTTTCAGCAATTCAATGAAGTTTTCTTCGCATAATTCAAATTTATTTTTTATTTACATAGCTATATATTTCTTAAATATCGAACGCTTCAAATGTGATACATTTTCGTTGAATTTGTCTCGAAACCGGTTATTCTTGGTATTGTAAGTATTGTTCATTTTATTTTTGTAGCCAGAAGGCAATGAACTGTTTACTAATAACTAAAATAAAAGCAATTTACTCATATAAATAATGACGTTTTCTTATTATATCAAATTCATAGGGCAATGAATTGAAACTAGGTCTGGAGTTAGATGTCTTCAATTCTAGATTTTATAATTGATTTGATAATGTAAACATTTAAGTTGAAGTTGAAATCATAGCAATTGATTTTAATTTTTCCAATTAGCAAACTAGGCTTGTGTCTTCTGCTTCGAGAAAATGGTGGGTAACCGTATGATTTATATTTTCCCCCTAATATAATGAATTCAACGGAATTGAAATCATTTTTTTAATACGGCGGATTTTATTTCGATACCATAGAATATATATTGAATGACCATTTATGTAAATTTTTTTTATTCGGGAATAAATTGTTATAAATTTCAGTGTCTGACAACCAAGCCCCTGTGTATAAATTGACCTAAAAGAATGATTTAATTATTAATAAAGGAAATTTCAAAGATTTAATTTCAGCTGATCAGAGATCAATACGTTACCGAGAGATGAGAAAAGAAAGTAGAAAATAGAAATTAGATACAAATTTGACTATTTCCCGCAGTAACCTTGCTAATGTAAATGAAAAAATCCATGGTTAATCAAAATGACATGCATACTATTAATTTTTCATACTTTCACAATAGACTTAAGCTCTAAAGGTTTATTCCCACGTAGCTAAAATTCTGAAATTCTTATTCCCACCTAGCTAAAAATTGTGATTTTCACACCTGAGTGAGCATTGAGATAGTCTGTTTTAGGTGTGAACTACCTGTATAGACAACACCTAGTAATATGTAATGAAATACAGTTATATATTCATGACAACATTGATTTACAGTGTTATAAAAATTTCGTAAGAATTATCATTTATTGAAAGGTTTTATATTTATAAATTAAAAATAAAATTTGAAGAAAAAAAATCACAAAATTAGATTTAAAATAAAACAAACTTGATAGGCATGGCAAGCAATTGCTTAAATAAACAACACACAGCAGAGGTTGACGGCTTAATAAGATCATAATTATTTTGTTTCACTTATAATTGAGATAATTTATTAATTAATAGTTATAAATATGAATCTTCAATCAAACTGATGCTTGATGTAATTACAATATTAAATTTCATTAAATGCTCATTCCTTGGTTCAAAGTGTTCTGTCCGATGTTTTAAAGAAAATTGACATAATGTTTGTATCTTCAAAACATAATGGTATAAAAATTTCTTTGATATTTTATAAAAAATAATTAATAGTCATTAAATCCTCATTTTCAGCAAATACTATAATATGTATACATGTGCTGGTAGTACACGTAAGTACTTTTTTATGATCATTTCACTAAGTATGGCAAACGCGCTAGTACGGTTGGATTTTCTAGACAATATAAGAGGAGGCTTTTTCCTTCTACATGCTGGCTACAAGTATTCCATTCGGAACAAGTACAACGACAGAACCTACTGGAGATGTGTCAACAGGCAGTGTCCAGCCACACTGACAACATGCAACAACATCGTGGTGGCCTTTGGAAGACCGCATAACCATGAAGAGGACTTCATTGGACTGGCGGCAGAGTCCTTCATCAGTGGCGTGAAGAAGAGGTGCAGAGAGGAAGCAGCACCCATCCCTACCATCTACGATGAAGAAATAGGAGGACTGCGTGATTATGAGTGTGACGATTCGGTGGAGGACATGATAAGGAAAATTCCTACTTTCCAGGCCTGCAAGTCCTCACTCTACAGGAACCGGTCCACCACAACCCCCAAAGTTACCCACATCCCAGGAAGACATCAACCTCGAGGGACCGTGGACCTGTACTTCGGCTGGTGATCGTTTTCTTTTGTGTGACGATACAGATGAGAATGGGCATCGCATCATCATTTTTGCTTCAGATGCCAACTTGAACCACCTTTGTGCCGCAGACACAGTGTTTAGTGATGGGACATTTTATTCCTGCACCAAACATTTCACCCAGCTGTACACGTTGCATGCCAGTGTGAATGGAACTGTGTTTCCCATTGTGTTTGGTCTTCTACCTAACAAGAGTGAGGCCACTTACAACCGGTTCTTCCGACTTTTGAAGGATGCCATTCAGGACCTACAGTCTGTGTTAAATCCCGAGCATTGGCTCTTGGACTTTGAAGTGGCGGCAAGGAATGCAGTTCAGAGGAACTTCCCTGGAACCTCCTTGAAAGGTTGCTTCTTCCACTTTACCCAGTGCATCTGGAGGAAAGTTCAGGGTTGCGGATTAGCGGTCAGATTCCGGGAGGAGGACAGTGTTCGCATGCTAGTCAGAAGAGCCGCGATTCTTCCCCTCATCCCAGAACATCGTGTGGAGGATGTGTGGCTAGAAGCGCTTGATGACAATGGAGACGATGACAATGATGTTCTACGCTTCAAAGACTACGTGACAGAAACATGGGTAGAAGGGCATCTCACCCACTGGAACCATTACGAAAACGATGGATCCCGCACAACAAATGTAAGGCTGGCACCACAAATTCAATAGGATGTGTCGGCGACCCCACCCCAACATCTTCATGTTCATCCAGCTTATACAGAAGGAGCAAGCTGCGAATGAAGCCAAGATGATTCAGCTAGCTGCTGGTGGTGTTGTGCGTCCAAAGAAGAAGAAGTACAGGCAACTTGACAGCCGTATCCGACATCTGAAGGACCGACTACGACAGGGCACCATCCAGCTGATGGAGTATGCGGATGCAGCTTCTCGTCTCCTTCATCTGGAGTGATGTGTCGAGTGAAATGTGTGTAATGTTATGTTAAACATTTTCATCTGGAGTGATGTTAACAGATGTTCAAGTGATATATAAGATCAGTGGCATATGTAATGATTGCATTTATCTGCTATGTATTCAAGTGTATGATTGATGTACATGATAAAAGCATACTTTAAAGTGAATGTATTTATTAAAGTACTTTAATTATTATGTAAAACTTGCAAAAATATATCAAAATATGTTAAAAATGCTATACACAGCTTGTTGTTGACTACGACTGTACTTAAAATAAACTTTATTGCAACTATGTCTGTTTTCCTTCTCATCACTCAAAAGAATGAATATTGGGTAATTTTGAATAAAATTCATCTATGTTAGATCAATCAATAGAACAAACCCTTTTTAATTATTAAAATTAACTTCTATTACAGGTATCTAATTTTTTTTTTAAACATAATCTTTAAAAAAATTGCCTGATATTTTTTTGTTAAGATTTACCGAAGGTCAAAACTAGAACAGACTATAATTCACCTGTAAATAATTTCCTTTCTTCTTCACCCCTGCGAATGTGTTCGGAATGTTTTCTTTATCGTTGCTAAGTATGTAATAAATCCAGAGGTGCTCGAATGAAAGTTCACGAGACTTCACCGAGATATGTTTAGTTCCTGTGTAATTTCGAGCGGAAGTATAAGTGCTCGAATAATATTTTCAAAATACGTAAGTACTGGTCGTATTTCATATCATATCCTACTTTGACTTATGTTAAAACATGAACATCTTTTAAGATGTATGTCTTATTTCACCATCTAGCGGTTATTTATACTAAACGATAATATTTAGAACAGAGTTATCGTTCGTGTTCAACCACGTGTAAAGTGGTTGAAAACATAACCATTGGGTTGATTAATAAAATCATAGCCATGTTTGATGCTTGTGGTGTGCAATACCATGTTTTTAAATAAACAATGGGTGTCTGTTTTTCATAAAAACTTTGTATATCGAGCCATTTTCAAGGGACATTCTGCATAAAATAGTATAGTCTGTTTCACTATTGATGCTATTAATAGGTCATGCGCAGATCGAAAATTAATCCTGGGGGGGGGGGGGGGGGGGTCTCTACTTAGCATGTTAATTGTTACAACAGCTGACAAAAACTATTTACATTTAAATTATTTATAGAACAAATTTTTCCACCAATTAATAAAGATAAAATTTAAATTCACTAAACCTCAAGATTCTATTTTTGACCACAATTACCTAGATTCCATGAAATAGACTATTAACACGAGGTATGATTTTTACTGCGAAACTTAAAGGGTCAAACAAAACCACGTGGTCTAAAATTTAAATGACAATAACATTCGCAGGGGTGTTCTTTGACACCCTTACCTGTGCCACCATTCCCACTTAGCTAAAATCAGTCACCCATAGAAAACTCAGAATTTTAGCTAAGTGGGAAGACACTGCTCTAAATATAGACACTTCCGATCTAGCTGGTCTTTTTACTAACAGGTTTCAAAAAGAAACTAGCATATCATCAAAGGTAATGATTGTTATACTTAAATTCCTATATATGTAAAAATATATCTGATAATTCCTAGAATACAGTATGTAAATCCGAATGTTGAATTTATTTTACTTTAAAGGAGACTGGATGGTCAAATTAACCTTCAGATCTTACCAAAAAATTAAAGGTATATATGGCGTATTTGGAATAAAATTTTTGACATGAGTTTGAGTAAAAATATACATCGTGCTTTTTATAATTAGACGTTCCACAAACTCTAGGCCCGTAAAACATGTTCTTTCTTTAGTTATTTGTCTTTAAACTTTGCTACATGTCTGATCAATATTAATGAATTACCATATTAATGTGATCCGCCATTTGTAACGCCACTGCGCATGAGTGCGGGAAAACACGATGGAAGAACAGTTTGTTTACAAATTAGAATCACGTTTTTCATGTCTTAAATTAGATAATTCTTATATCAGATGATACCCGAAGCATTATTATTCCGTTATTAATTAATGTAGAATGATATAAATTGCTAATTATGTGTAATAAAGATGAAACACTATTTTAGCATCAACGACACGGTAAAATGAGTGAATACTCCCTCTCCTGAGGGATGCATGTACTGAGAGTGTTTATTTATTCTTTATTCAAAAATTTCTCTAAACGAAAATCCACTTGTGGTTCATAACTTATAAAGTAAAGACATGGAACACATGGAGCACGTACGAACCTGACTAGCAAAACCCCTACAACTATGTATACGCATGTCGATGCAACAGGCACTATTTGAATAATTTATACATATATCAAGAGCAAATCAAAGTATGTTGAACAATTTATTAAACCTACACATGAAAATACTTAACAATTATTCAACACCAACAAAAGCACAACAAATAAATCTACTGACAAAGCATAGATTAAAAAATCACACAAAATACAACATATTTGGCCTTCTCGGGGGCTACTCACATATGAAACTGAAAAACTCCTGGGTTGACATCATCAGGAAATTATTAGCTGTAACTTAAGAAACCCGGGTTGACACCGTCGGGTTAATAATGGTTCCCGGGTTGACACCATTGGGATTTAAAGAGTATTTCCCGGGTTGACACCATTGGGATTTAAGGAATGGTTCCCGGGTTGACACCATCGAGATTTAAGGAATGGAACCTGGGTTGACACCATCAGGTTTAAATGCAGGGACCCGGGTTGACACCAGCGGGTAGATATAACTAATTACATAATGCATAGAAATTTACCTGAATTCGGGGTAACCAGGCCCAGGCCAGTTTAAAAAAAAAGAAAAAAAAAGTTATTACAATTGATTGTGAGAGCCTCAACGACTGCATTGAGAACAAATTAAAATACAAATGTCTTATCTAAAGCATACAAAAGGTGAAGCATGGGGATGGTGGGTGGGTGGGATAATTAAAAACACAATGCGGCTGCTTAGCTAGGGTACGGACAAAGGAATGATGCTACAAGTAGTTACTGAAACTTAATACTGCTAAGATAAGAGAATCACGTGGTGGCTGACCACCAGAGATGTAGCTGCCCATTACGCAATGCATTACCTAATTTGGACATTGAATTTAGGTATCTGCAAAAATTAGGGACCCACTGTCTGGTCTAAAAATAACTACTTACAGAGTGACCATGCTTGTTTGCATATAAAGTATAAAACAAAATCCTACATTGTTGACTATAAAATAATATCCAGCAAATGATTGTTTAAACCTAAATACATGTAGACTACACATTACATAAAGAATGAATATATATACATGAAAATTATTGTTTTATATGTATAAACAAAATTTTTTATACATAAAAAATAACATTTAAAGTTTTACCCCAATATTGTTATTTTTATATAACTTTTTTCATAAAACAAGTGAGTGTTGTAGATATCACTTGATTGTATGAATTCCAGTAAGCAGCGTTATAAAACATCTCCCACTTACACCAGCAGCCATAATTAATGACAACTTACGCACTTTATTGTGCTTAATTCATAAAACCAATCATTATACTGTACCAGTTATCGTCTAAAATGAGAGTTCGTATTCACCCCTGCGAATGTGTTCGGAATGTTTTCTTTATCGTTGCTAAGTATGTAATAAATCCAGAGGTGCTCGAATGAAAGTTTACGAGACTTCCCCGAGATTTGTTCAGTTCCTGTGAAATTTCGAGCGGAAGTATAAGTGTTTGGATAATATTCTCAAAATACGTAAGTACTGGTCGTTGTTCATATCATATTCTACTTTGATTTATGTTATAACATCAACATCTCTTAAGATGTATGTCTTATTTCACCATCTATCGGTTTTTTTTAAAAATTAAACAATGATATTCAGAACACAGTTATCGTTCGTGTTCAACCACGTGTAGAGTAGTTGATAATGTAAACATTGGGTTGCTTAATAAAATCATAGCCATGTTTGATGCTTTTGGTGTGCACTACCATTTTAAAAAAATAATAATGGATGAATGTTTTGCATAAAAACTTAGTATATAGAGCCATTTTCAAGGAACATTCTGCATAAAATAGTATAGTCTGTTTCACTATTGATGTTATTACTAGGTCAGGCGCGGATCGAAAATTAATTCTTAGAGGGGATCTCTACTACGCATGTTAATTGTCGCAACAGCAGAAAAAAACTATTTTTTGTATTGTCACATTTATTTCTAGAACACATTTTATCCACCAATTAATGAAGATAAAGTTTAAAATCAATAAACCTCTAGAATTTATATTTGACTACAAGTACTTAGATTTTCTAAAATAGACTATAAACACGAGGCACGATTTTACTGCGAAACTGAAAGGGTCAAATAAAACCACGTGGTCTAAAATTTAAATGACAATAACATTCGCAGGGGTGATATAGCTCCCAGCAGGTCTACCATCAAAACCACGCGTTTTCCATTTGTATGTAAACAGACTGCACACTCCCCAGGAAACTGCTGTATGTGCCTTGAAAGAAGTAGTCCCTCTGAAAATGACCATCATCTAACAAAATACATGAAATTTCTCAGTGTTACAATTTTTTTAAACTGATTAAAGGAAAATGTAAAAATTCAGTCAAGGAAAAAACAATTCTGGGCTGTGTTTTACAAAAGCACTTATGACTTAAGACCAAATTAAAGAATGGTCATCTGTAAGTAGGCTGGCCTTACCAAATTCATCCTCTAGCGAATGGTAGTGTCGAATGAAGCTGTTGATATGATCCTTCAAGGTTACAATCTAATCGAAAAAAATGACTTTCATGAAAGTATGAAAGGTCTGCATTTTTGTGTATATCTATGAATCGGTCTCCAACCCACACTCAATGTTGCATATATATTTATCATTATGAAATATATAATCTATGAAAATGATACCAACAAGCAAGATTTTTCAATCATTGTGACCTCATTTGGCGCGTTGTAAATTTATGTTTTACAAAACAGTATAGTATGGTTAGCACCTTGTTTTATTAATTCAAGCTTTACTTCATATGATTTAAATTGAGACATTTTACTTTTACCGATATATTTTTTTAAAAATATACATTGTATGATGCTAAACAATGTGATATATTTTTCGTTGAATTTGTCTTTATATCGGTTATTCTTGATATTACTAGCAGCGTTCAATTAATTTATCTTTGTAGCCAGAAATCAGTGATTACGCTAAATCAATGTTCACTAATAACTTGTCTAAATAAATGATAAAAACTTTTCTTATTATATTGTTTTTTTTTTGTTGGGTATTGAATTTATTCAAAGGGTTAAATTTCTGCGATTCAGGATTTATAACAATATTTTTAAAATTAAGGTTGAAGTTGAAATCAGAGAATTACACGTTTCATTTATCCAATAAAATTCATACCAATTCATTTTCAAATTCAATATTCAAATATTTGTAAATCAACTCTAAGCACATATACTAGTACATGTTCTAGTTTAAAATATTGTCTGGGTTTGAGGGAAACATTGGTTAAATTAACCCTCGAGAGAAGAAATATTGCCTGACGCCGAATCGAAGCTCATCGAGGCGAAGACATGGGGAGATTGCTATACCCCCGGCCTCGGCGTCTCGGGTCTGGCTGAAGTTTTTTGAGCAGGTCTTATATCTAATTCATTACTTGTCCTACTTTACCAAACTTGCATGGATATTGCATCTGGCCTCAGGATCATAAATCAATTTCAGACTGAAGTCAAAATTTCAGTCTGTCATAAAATGATTGAAATTTGTACAATTAACAACGTTATACCAAGACACTTTTTATAGCATTACAATTTGGTCACGTCTTTCAATCAAGAGTGTACAATTTTTGCCTTAAATCTAAGATTATGTCCTTATCCTGGGGACTGGGCGCACTTATGGACTTTAAAAAAGCTGAATTTGGGCCATGAATTTCAAATGCTGGAGGAGGTTAAGATTTTTGGAGCAGGTTAAAGTGTTTTGAAGTAGGTGCCCATTGATAGCCATATATAAGTTGCTACTGATTCTATTTTCATAAAACTTGCATAGATGGCGCGTCTTATGATACGTATGCACAAGACAGGCTTAAATAAATGCTGAATCTGAGGCATAGGTTTTGATTGCTGGAGGAGGTTAAAGCTTTTGGAGCGGGTTAAAATTTTTGGAGTAGATACCCTTTGATGGCCATATCTAAGTTATTAGTGGTCTTATCTTCACTAAACTTTCATAGTAAGTGCATCTTACGATAACTTATACAACTGACAGGCTTAAATGCTGAATCGGAGCCATAGGCTTTGGATGCTGGAAGAGGTGAAGGTTTTTGGAACAGGATAAAGTGGAGCAGGTGCCCTTTGGTTACCATAGCTAAATCATTACTTTTCCGATCTTCAAACTTTTATGTCTGTTGCATCTATTGATTCTGATGCACTTGACAGGCTTGAATGCTGAACCTGAGCCATAGGGTTAGGATGCTGAATGAGGTTAAGGTTTTTTGAGCGGGTCACATGTTTATATAGATAATAGTTATAACTTTATCAAACTCTCAGGGTTGATTAAACAACTAATATGTAAATAAATCACAGAACAACTCAAATTGTGTTAGGGTTTTAGAGGTGGTTCCAAAATGAAGTAAATTCTGTTCATACCAAACTTAAACAGTTAATAAAACTATGAATGTGTAAATAAAGGTCGCTTCAGATACAGAATTGTCACATTTATTTCTAGAACATATTTTATTCACCAATTAATGAAGATAAAGTTTAAAATCAATAAACCTCTAGATTTTATATTTGATTACAAATACCTAGATTCAATGAAATAGACTAAAAACACGAGGCATGAGTTTTACTGCGAAACTGAAAGGGTCAAATAAAACCATGTGGTCTAAAATTTGAATGACAAATAACATTCACAGGGGTGGGATAGTCTGTCCTTTACCACTGTAATCAAACTCTGGCGTAGGAATACATTGGACTACAAAAATATCTAAACTGTTCCTTCCATTTAATCTGACAATATTTAAGGTATTTATAAGTAAATTTCCTTGAAAATAATGCTTCTAAATACATTACATCGAATTTATCGAATACTTCAAGTACTACGTTTTGTCAGCGGTGATGGTTTTGACTTAGGTCCAAACACTGTTTTAATTCCGGTTTGCCAGAGTAACTGCATCCGAGGGTTGATTAAAATGAACTCCCAAAATTCGGTGTTGTACCCCCCCCCCCCCCCCCCACACACTCTTCCGTTAAATTTTTCTACTGGATAAACGGACCCGGTGTAGATCCTCCGCTCCCAGGGGATGAATTTCCCACTAAATTCACAATCAGTAAAAATACCCAAGCAGAAATAGAGCTTAGATTGCATCGAAATGTGACATGTTTTTTACTGCCATTGTATTCAAGAATAACTAAAATCTGGGGTAATAAATATTTTAAAAAGTTAGCAACCTTGTTGTATCATGTAATGTGATTTTTTTGCAATGTTTGTATACATTAGATTATAAATATGTCAAAAAAAGATAATTTAAAGAAAAAAATAGTAAAGTTCAGGGGGTAGGTACTAAGGGGTTGGGGATGGGGGGGGGTCGGTCCTGTCCTCAAGCACCTGTGTCCAAAATCAGTTTAGAATGTGTTTTATTCTTGCGCCGCGGCCATGCCATTTCAGTGAATGCGTATTTCTGTCTTGTCATACATGTATGAATTACACTCGGAAATACACTTCAACTAAAGTTCTAATTTAAGATTTAGTGTTGACACTTAAACAATAAAAGGATTTCTTTGGTGATTCATTCGGGATATGAAGCTAACGACATTGCAGAAAAATACATAGTCAGCGGGTTATGTAATTTTTTTCTGCAATTATCGCTACCTTCACAACCCGCATGAATCATCAAAGAAAGCATTTTATTATTTATATTAACATTTTTCTCATAACTAATTAATAAATAGATTATGAACTGTTAGTAAAATTCACTAAATTACTGTTAATGTACGTAAGTACTTTAAATTAGCTAAAAGAAACATGTGAGACTTTGAGTCTGACATCATCATGATTATTTCTTGCAGTCCGTGATTTTCCTTAGGTCGCTGTAGGCTTCAACCAATCGATAAATAGGGCGTGTCAATTTCAGTCCTGGCAATTTCTTGTCAGTTTCAGCCGCTGTAGATTTCGACCAGTCAATAAACGGGGCGTGTAGATTTCAGTCTGGCTATTTCTATAGAGCTATGAAGTTTCCGTAAGAAATAGAGGAAATGATACTTGGTAGATGTAAATATAATATAATATGTTGATCATTTGAAATAAACACATTCAATCGTTTGTCTTGCCGTTGGCAAGATGGGGTGGCTGATTTTCATTTAACTCTCATGAATGATGTAGCGATCTTGACCTCTGATTGCGACCCGATACCTGAACTTTAATTTGCTGGATATCATGAATTCTTTCGGTTTGGTTGAATTTCATCCAGTGTTTTTGGATTGTTACTGGTTGTTCCAATGACATACTTATGTTACAGTAACCTTTTATACGGATTGCCAAATATTTAAGTCAAATTTAATATTTAAGGCAAAATGAACAGTAAATTTAGTACAACCTTTCATAAGAACAATTCAGACACCAACAATCCAACGAAAAATGTTGCCATTATTAAGAAGCACGTTCTGAAAAACACGAATTTCTTGTTTTAAGTTTTCGTCACCGGTAATTGATTTCATTTCATTCAGTATACATGTATATAATTGTTCAATTATTTATATGTTCTGTTGTTGAGAAAATATAGAGGTTACGAAATGTTAAAAATTTATATCCGACTTTCTCCGGAACACACTACCGACCTCAAAAAATCAAGTATTTATGTCATTTTTACATCGAGATCGAGAGTCGACATTTTTACAAATAAACAAACTGCACCACTTCAATTTAGGGGGCTGGTGAAAGGTGTTTAAAAGACTATCAGAGGCAAGTAAAGAGACGATATCAGTAGTAAATTGCATGAATAAATAAATGGTACTAATTGTTTTCACAGAATTTGCAGACAAGTAAGATTAATAGGTCAAAAACTAGCGCGCATATTTTTGTGCGAAATAAATTTACAATTTTTAGACGGGGTCACGTTCACGTGACTCCGTCTATTAGTTTACTGTTAGCCGAAGTCTCAAACCGGAAGGCACGCGTAGAACACATGAATTGAGTCTACGCGTAAGAAAATAGTGCAGAAAGTTTTCATGCATATCAGTAAATATATATTAAAAAAACGTGCATTAAATCTTTTTAAGTCCTCTGTGTATAAACTAAATTCTATTTATAATAGTTTTATTGATCAAAATATTTCTGCTCGGGTTCAAATGTGGAATGGTTACGTAACTCATTAATCAATAGAAGAGGTTGAAGGTTGAATCGAATGTAATGTTCCCAAACGCAATGTGCCATTTTTGAAAAGTTGTGATTTTATTTTGACAATCTTTAACCTGAATACTACCGAACTTCATGCGCAAGCCGGAGTTAAACTTAGGACGGATTATACACAGATGTCTTACATATTAAATAGGTGTTTCATTGGCTTCCAGTCTACCTGCGGTATGACTGCTGTTTGTCTCTAAAGGAATTTTGTACATAGAAAATAAAAACAAATCTGAATTTACCTTCTCGTTTATTGACTCTTTAATTAATTAAACTGAATTTTGAACAATGCATTGTAAGCAAAATCTATATAGATTATACATTTTGGGTGACCAATACATCAAATAATATATACAATCTTATCGATTGAAGAACCAAGTTAAATGTTAATGTTAATGTTGTCCTGCTTAGTTAGAATCAGGCTTGGAGTGAATTACATTGTAAAGTAATGCATTAAATTACCATTTCTTCATGAATTAGGGCATTAAATTACCATTACCATTACTAAATTTTCTTGAATTAAGGCATTATATTACCATTACATGAGTAAAGTAATGCATTACCATCACCATTACCAAAAGTCAATAGGTTTTTAAAAGGTAATTTTAAAGCTAAATAAAGAGTTAAACTTTTTGTATATGTTTCATAAATAAAACATGCTTAAACATATTTACAGGTTCGTGTTCACTACATTGTATCAGGTTCAAACTTAATGACTTATACAAGATTGCTGTTGCACTTGTAGTTCTCAAAGTAAGGTTGGTCCCGTAACATTTACACGCTAATGGCGAAGTTGCCAATCTCTGTTATTTATGTCTCGGACTTTCGAAGTATGATTTTTAATGAACGGAACGGTTGTATCGTAATTCGTGTACTAGGTGATGCAGGAGTTTACACAATAAATTAGTAAATGGCGAACGGATTTATTTTTACCTATTAATTTTGCATGAATCGCTGCAAGAAAATCGTGTGAGATAAGTCGGTCTAACAAATCAAAATGGCGACCGTGACAAACCTTTTTATTGTTAGAGTACTTGAACTCTTATTGTGAAAAGGAACATTCTAACGTCAGGTGCCTGTGTTTGTTATCGGTATATAAATGTTCTCTTTGTTAATTCAGTAGTTTGAGAGTTTTCGGGGTTTTCATAAACCTTGTATAACGGATACCGTCCGACTTGTGAATTTTCTCTTGGATCACAAAATTGAATAAATCTAATGATTTAAATTATCTACCTTGATACAGTATAGTTGTTTTGATTTTCCCGGTTAGTAGTAATTTTCTAAAATTATGAAGGCTGGGATTGAGTAAAATATAGACAAAGTATCAGACAATTGCAAAAAGCCAATTTAACGTAGATTGAAACAACGAATTAAAATTCATAATTTTTGGAATTATATTCGAGAAAATCAAGGACAATTACAAATTCAAACTGTCAAGACCCTGTCTTTCAGTACTCTCAGTACTTTGATTTCAATAGGTGGCACTGTAGCTCCTAGGTCGTATATCCGGGAGCTACAGACCTGCTGTTATTCAAATGTATAATTAGAAATTATCAAAATATGACGGGAAAAGATCAAATTTATGATGTCAAATTTCAAATGAACTACCAAAACAATTTAAGATCAAACTATGTATAGGGATTCCGGCACGCATATTCACCAATTTTTCTTTTTATTGCATGCATTGATACACATCAATGTAAAAAGATGTCATAAATTTGATGCTAAGGACAACGGTTGCCATGGCAGCCAAGACTTATGATAGAAGAATGGTAAATTTTAGCAGTTTTAAAGTAACATAGAAAGTAATTACAGCTTATTAAAGTTATGAAATATAAAGTTTTAAATAAACATTTTTTTCAAATATAGAAAAACCATTGGTGGGCAAATCAAAATCTAAAGAATACATGTATTACCTTGAAAAACGGTGATTTTTTTTTAAACCATAGAAATTATCATTAAACCAAATTAATGAATTGATAAATAACTGTTTTTCAAAATTACATGTTAGAATTAAAAAGTAACACCTGTTGCGAAGTAACATGGTTAAAAAAATAATTTTAAAAAATGATTTTTTTTTAGTGATTCTTAAGAACAACTTATAAATATTCTTTATTGCTCTTTGAGGAAAAGAGGCTCAACTTTTACTTTAGATTATTTAGGCTTTGTTCAGCAACATAAAACTGCCGTCACTAAGGACATATGTAGACATAAAAAAAAAATTCTTCAGAAATTCTTATTTCTTGAACACGTCAAAGCAACGGTCATTCCTTTTGTTACAACGGTGCAGCTTCTATTAATATTGTTACATGAAAGATGAGGATAAGTTTGGTCATTCACTCAATTTACTTTGAGTATTATGTCCCAGTTATGGATAAAAATTCTTTAAAATATCTCAAATTTGTAGAATTTCGTAAATTTCTACCTTGTTGCCATAGCAAAGAATAATGATAGATATTGTCTTTGTTGCCAATCCACAATAAAAGAATAAAAAATTTCCAATTTAAACTATTTTTGTTTAAATGAGCTAAACATTATTTTTGAAATGTTGTTTTAAATTATTCATTTGCCCATAAAATTTTTGTTATATGAATATTGACAATATTTTGTTGGATTTTTTTCCTGAGTAGCTGAAATAACTGCAATCACTAACAATATATGCGTGGCCAACCAAAAAACATTTACATATCATATTATATTATTATATCATATTATTATTCATATTGATTAACAAGCATATCAGTACAAATAAAGCATATATGTAAAAATATAATTTTCATTTTAGAGGGCCATTTTATGAACTTTTAATAGATCTTATTAATCCGCAAATAACCTTTCCTGTCTGGAATACTTCGTCATGTAAATTTTTTTGAAGGTATCACTTTAGCAGATGGATAATCAAATGATAATGTAATCCCCTGGTGAGATTGATCCTTGTTTTTCTTTTAACACCCCCCCCCCCCCCCGAACGCATTCCTTTTTGAACAAAAATCTTTGACAAAAACTTTAATTTTATAAAAATGACCAACTACAGAATATAAAGCTGTAG
The DNA here is from genome assembly GCF_025612915.1 of Magallana angulata. NCBI lineage: Eukaryota > Metazoa > Mollusca > Bivalvia > Ostreida > Ostreidae > Magallana > Magallana angulata. The sequence goes on along the minus strand of NC_069117.1, from coordinate 38,003,802 downwards.
TGATATTGAATGCTTGTTTTTCATTCTTAGCGGCAGGGGTTTGAAATTATATGTCCCATACGTGGATAATTTAAAACTTTAGTTTATAAAAAAAAAATCAAAGGATCAGGTTACCTCATCGTCAGAAGGGGGTTACTTCCGTCCTAGTTTTGCACCTGTGCAAAAAAGAAAAATTGCAAAATAAATTTAAAAAAGAAAATGAAAAGAAATAAAACACAACTGTTATTTACAGTAATATATACTTGTTTATATGTATATATTTAAAAATCCAAGGTACGAGAAATTTATTCAAATTAAATGTATATTAAATTACAATCATTTTGTACTTTTCAATTCCTAGAGATAGACGACGCTTCCAAACTGGTCTTTTCTTCGTTGGACGCTAAACTTATATCATCAAAGGTAATCATTTTATGACATACTCATGTACTAGTAATTGACTGTTTATAATCAAAATGTTTAAAAAGTTACAGGATATTCTACCTAAATATATAAATTGGAGGATGAAGGGGGAGGTGATTAAGGTCTGTGATTTAATGAAATCTAAATATTTATTTAAAAAAAAGTTACCATGTTATTATCAGTTTTATCCAAATTATCCTTTGATATTTTGATTTTTCAACGTTCCTCACACTTTACTGATGAGTTTTGCAACTCTAAGATAGCCTGACCTCTTTGCTTTAGAAGGGGATACAATTTGAGCAAAATTTTCTTTTTAACAATCCATAAGATTTTCGCATTGAATTTTTACAAATAAATATATATGATGTAACTTTGTTATTTAGAAAAAAAAATTGAAAGACATTATTTAGTCACTCCTATATTGAGTCTATCCTTGGGACCCATCTTTGGTCAAATGACATGGTTTGAACAAATTTAAAAAACAAAACAAATAATTTAGTGTTGTAGTTTAAAAGAAGATTTTAGAGCAATTGTATAAATTTGTACCCTCATTGAGCCCCATTATTGTTGACTGGATAACAGTTTAAACAAATCTGAATCGTCCCGATATCAAACGTCTTTGAAACCCTTTTAATCTTTTCTGGTCTATTGTTTCGTTTAAAAAGAAATTTCAAACGACCCTGTCTCATATTTGCTTTTTATATTTAGATTGCAATCAATAACGCATGTCAGAACTGGAGACTTTAATTATTCTTGGTGCTTGAGATAGACCAGGGGTCCGTTTCTCAAAAAGGCGTAAATCTGGGCCTAAGTTAGTCCGACTAACAAAGTTACGCCAATATTTAGTCGGGTCTAAGTTGCGTTTCTGAAAGAGGCGTAAGTTAGGGTTTAAATGTCGAAAAACTTTGACATCTCCGCTGAGTACTAACTATGCGCATATCGTATTTTGTTTTGCATTGAGGCTATGATTATATGTGGTGGATCAATTTTCCAATTCATAGTACATGTAGTACCCGAACGTACGCATGTTATACTTTACCACTGAATGTGCATAGTTCAAGCTGTTCATGACATTTTATATTAATAAAAGTAGAACAAATGCCTATACACTTCTAAACATAAAGAAATTTTAGAGAAAAACGGTTGATATGAAAGCGACATATACATGTACATGTATAAGAGGTTTCAGAAAAACCAAATATGGGACAATTAGATGATATTGAGGCACAATCTTACATATTAATTGAACGAAACAATACATAGAAATTAACTTCAATGTTCGTGTAAACTTCAAATATTTATAGAATACAGGGACAAGGTACAGTGGATATGCCCCAATACGTCTGCAGAATGAAAAGTATGCTTCATAGACACTGTAGACCCTAATACATTTTCAGATGCTTTGATAAGGCTTGATTCTTTTTTATCAATTCACTATATTATTTATAGAAAATAATATGACCATGATTATAACAGCAACCAACCGAAATCGAAAATATCTACTGTATAAATAATATTACATGAATCTTGTCCATCCTCTGTTCCAATATTGAAAGAATGTAGACAATGACATGGAAACGATTCTTGATTTTCTGCGATTCAAATGATAATAGTTTTGAAAGATATTAATAGTCAACAATTAACAAGACAGGAATTATCAACATTTGAGGCCGGGGTCTCCCCAACTCCCTTTCCTGTTTTTGGTTTAATCGATCGATTGTTTTGGTTTGGTTTTTTTCGGAGGGGGGGGGGGGTGAAAGTAATATACACCATAAACAGGGAATAATTCGCCCTATTTAATTTTCAATCATTTCACCCTCGTTGTCAGCGGGCGAATTTATGTTGATTTTCAAAATCTCAATATCTAATATTAAGTAACTTAAGTATCAGCTTTGGCTGGGCTGGGCTTTGGTATTGCAAGTCGACAACTTAGAAAGAAGAAAAAAATCCCTTGATATACATACATCTTAAATATGATGAAACAAAACTATCATGAATTTAAGTAATTAAAGATCAATTCAGTTAAATGAGTACAAATAAACAATGCATATGAATATGCAGGAAGATCATTGATAGTACATCTGCCCCATACCTATTTTAAAAGAATAACGATTGATGTTTAAAATGAACGCAATTGATCACTTCATCCTAGAATTAATAAGATGAATGAATTTGATTTCCACAAATTCAAGGTGTGCATGTGAAATTTTAGAATCTTCGAGAACCTTGACAGACGCTTGTCAATAGATCTAAAATTGATGCACACTCTGCCCGCTTCTAAAACAAATTTTTAAGTAATATTTTAACAAGCAAAAAATTGATTGTATCTAAATGCGAGTTCATAAACATTCCAAAATACATGTAGCTTTCATACGGTTTTGTAAAGATACTAGGAGTAAAAAAATGAAAATGAGAATTCATACATATTGTAGTTTTCAGTAATATAGGTAAAGAACAAAAAACCACACACAAGGACAAAGTACAACTGTAAACGTTTTGAGTTGCTCCTACATGTATTTATAATTTTTAAATCAGTTTCGTTTTACAGGTTCAAACTTGATTAGAAACATTAAATTCTAGTTTATGCTTACTGAGTATTGATTTAAAAATCAATAATCTATTCGTACTTACATACATATATCTTGTTGGGGAATACATGTTTAATTTAGAATTATAGCATCTTTTTAATTATTGTGTTTATATCATTTATCGGGGTATACCCATTCTTCACACTTTAGGTAAATTTCATTAACGAGTAGTAATGTATTTTACATACAATTATTAATAGTCTAGTCAAGGTGAGCCTATTATTTATCAAATTGAATCAATCTTAATTTATTTAGAAATAGAAACAGTTATCAAACAATATGTATTTTTAAAGTTATACGTACATGTACAAATATTTAAATAAATGTGAATGTTTTCCTTAATAACAAATATAACAAACCAAAAAATAAAATTCTCTGTTTATTTTGCCTTGAAAACAAAACACTCGCAATTTTTGTGCACAGACTAAGGACTTACGCCTACCCATTAGCAGGCGTAGATTTAAACCCAAAATTAGTCCCGACTAAGTCTCCGCCTTTTTTTGAAACGCAACTTAGTCTGGTTTTGAGGTTTAGTCCCTGATTTAGTCCGGACTAAGCTTACGCCTGGACGTAGGCCTTTTTGAGAAACGGGCCCCAGATAACTTCGATTAACTGTAGCTTGTATGGAATCCGGATAAGGACATGTAGTTCACTATCGCATCATCGACGTTTGAGTCGATATTGCGACGGTGCGATAGTGCGATGACGATGATGCGATGGTTCAATAGCGCGTTGACAATGATACAATGGTGCAACAATGCGATGACGATAGTGCGATGTCACGATAAAGCGATAGCGCGATGAAACGATAGCGATAACGCGATGGTGCGATAGCGATGAAACGATGGTGCGATAGCGATGATGCAATGCTCTATCGTATGGAATCCGGATAGGGCCATGTTGTTCACTATTGTATCATCGCACCATCGACGTTTGAGTCGATAGTGAGATGGTGCGATAATGCGATGACGATGATGCGATAGTGCGATGACGATGATGCGATTGTGCGATAACGCGAAGACGATGAGGCGATGGCGCGACAATGCCATGACGATGGTGCGATAGCAAGATAAAGCGATAGCGCGATGATGCGATGATACGATAGCGATAACGCGATGGTGCGATAGCGATGACACGATGGTGCGATAGCGATGATGCGATGCTCTATCGCGTTATTATTAGGTCTTTATCGCGTCATCATCATCGTATTATCGTAGCATCGCTCTATCGACTTTCCATAAAAAGGACTAGATTCACAGCAGTCATTGCACAACATGGCGTTTGATGACGAAGAGATGCTAGAAAATATTATCAATGGGTAGGACTTAAGATGGAATCAATTTATTACGGACGAAGTAACATGCAGATGGTTGTATTTGTTGATGTAGAAATATAAATCCTGCAAATATATCATCAGAAAAATAACTATTAAGTAATTAACTTGTACATAATTCCCATCTAAATCTAAATGAAAGTATAATACTTTTGCAATATTATAATTCATATTATGTTCACAAGTCATTAAATATTTAAAGGGAGGTAGTTATTAAAATTACAATGAATATAGAGTACGCACTTTTCCCTTGATAGTCATACCAACAAGTACTGGTTAAAAATATTAAAGACACACTCTTTATCAATTTATCAAATCTAACAGCTCACTAGTATACTGAAATTATTTAAATCTTATTTCGCTCAATACATAGAGCGTATGTGTTTGTTAATTAATTTGAATGAGAATTATCATCCCCCGTTTGAATCCATGCCTTGATCATGTGGTTTTCATCAATTGCAATGTTTTCTTTGTTTATTTACCTATGATTTAAATTATTCATATCGTTAGGAAAAGGGTAAAGCTAATTTGTTATACCTAATTATTATTAGAGAGTCAAGTTTATCAACCTCTCATATGAAATTCGTTCATATATTAACTGCCTGCCGCGTTTTCTCCTTTCAATGGCGCATGCGCAAAAAGTCGATGACGCGATGGTGCGATGACGATGACGCGATAGAGCTTCGCATTATCGCTATCGCACCATCGTGTCATCGCTATCGCACCATCGCTATCGTACCATCGCGTCATTGCGCTATCGCTTTATCGCACCATCGTCATCGCATTGTCGTGCCATCGCATAATCGTCATCGCGCTATCTCACCATCGCATCATCGTCATCGCACTATTGCATCATCGTCATCGCACTATCGCACCATCGCACTATCTACTCAAATGGCGATGGTGCCATGATGCGATAGTGAACTACATGGCCCTATCCGGATTCCATACTATCGCGTCATCGTTAGTTCTTTATCGCGCAATCGTCATCATGTCATCGCACCATCACGCTATCGACTGTTTTGTATGGAATCCGGATAGGGCCATGTAATTCATTATCGCATCATCGCACCATCGCCTTTTGAGTATATATTGCGATGTTGCGATGACGATGATGCGATAGTGCGATGACGATGATGCGATGGTGCGATAGCGCGATGACGATGATGCGATGGCACGACAATGCCATGACGATGGTGCGATGGCACGATAAAGCAATAGCGCGATGATGCGATGATACGATAGCAATATCGCGATGGTGCGATAGCGATGACACGATGGTACGATAGCGATGATGCGATGCTCTATCGCGTTATTATTAGTTATTTATCGTGTCATCGTCATCGTATTATCGTAGCATCGCTCTATCGACTTTCCATAAAAAGGATTACATTCCCAGCAGCCATTGCACAACATGGCGTTTGATGACGAAGAGATGCTAGAAAATATTATCAATGGGTAGGACCTAAGATGAAATAAATTTATTACGGACGAAGTAACATGCAGATGTTTGTATTTGTTAATGTATAAATATAAATCCTGCAAATATATCATCAGAAAAATAACTATTAAGTAATTAACTTGTATATAATTCCCATCTTAATCTAAATGAAAGTATAATACTTTTGCAATATTATAATTCATATTATGTTCACAAGTCATTAAATATTTAAAGGGAGGTAACCCTTACAATTACCATGAATATAGAGTACTCACTTTTCCCTTGATAGTCATACCAAAAAGTACTGGTTAAAACTTTTAAAGACACACTCTTTATCAATTTATCAAATCTAACAGCTCACTAGTATACTGAAATTAAATCTTATTTCGCTCAATATATAAAGCATATGTGTTTGTTAATAAATTTGAATGAGAATTATCATCCGCCCGTTTGAATCCATGCCTTGATCCTGTGGTTTTCATTAATTGCATTGTTTTCTTTGTTTATTTACCTATGATTTAAATATTTATATCGTAAGCAAAAGGGTAAAGCTTATTTGTAATACCTAATTATTATTAGAGAGTCAAGTTTATTAACCCCTCATATAAAATCCGTTCATATATTCACTGTCTGCTGCGTTTTTTCCTTTCAATGGTGCATGCGCAAAAAGTCGATGGCGCGATGGTGCGATGACGATGACGCGATAAAGAACTAACGAAAACGCGATAGAACATCGCATCATCGCTATCGCACCATCGTGTCATCGCTATCGCACCATCGCGTTATCGCTATCGTATCATCGCGTCATTGCGCTATCGCTTTATCGTGCCATCGCACCATCGTCATCGCATTGTCGTGCCTTCGCACCATTGTCATCGCGCTGTCGCATCATCGTCATCGCACTATCGCATCATCGTCATCGCACCATCTACTCAAACGGCGATGGTGCAATGATGCGATTGTGAACTACATGGCCCTATCCGGATTCCATATTAAAGACACACTCCTTATCAATTTATCAAATCTAACAGCTCACTAGTATACTGAAATTAAATCTTATTTCGCTCAATATATAAAGCATATGTGTTTGTTAATTAATTTGAATGAGAATTATCATCCCCCCGTTTGAATCCATGCCTTGACCATGTGGTTTTCATTAATTGCATTGTTTTCTTTGTTTATTTACCTATGATTTAAATATTTATATCGTTAGCATGAGGGTAACGCTAATTTGTAATACCTAATTACATGTATTATTAGAGAGTCAAGTTTATCAACATCTCATATAAAATCCGTTCATATATTCACTGCCTTTCAATGGCGCATGCGCAAAAACTCGATGACGCGATGGTACGATGACGATGACGCCATAAAGAACTAACGATGACGCGATAGAGCATCGCATCATTGCTTTCGCACCATCGTGTCATCGCTATCGCACCATCGCGTTCTCGCTATCGTATCATCGCGTCATTGCGCTATCGCTTTATCGTGCCATCGCACCATCGTCATCGCATTGTCGCGCCATCGCATCATCGTCATCGCGCTATCGCACCATCATATCATCGCACTATCGCATCAGCGTCATTGCACTATCGCAATATCTACTCAAACGTCGATGATGCGATAGTGAACTACATTGCCCTATCCGGACTCCATAGTTTTGCGCATGTGCTATTGAAAAGAGAAAACAAGGCAGTGAATATATAAACAGATTTCATATGAGAAATTGACCTTACTAGGTTGATAAACTTGACTCTCTAATAATAATTAGGTATTACAAATAAGCATTGTCCTTCTAGCTAACAACATAAATATTAAAATAATAGGTAAATTAACAAAGAATACAATGCAATTAAAGAAGACCACATGATCAAGGCATGGATTCAAACGGGGAGGGTGATAATTCACATTCAAATTAATTAAAAACAAACATACGTTCTATATATTGAGCGAAATAAGATTCAATTCCAGTATACTAGTGGGCTGTTAGATTTGATAAAAAATGTGTCTTTAATGTTTTAAAAAGTACCTATGATATATTTGCAGGGTTTATATTTATACATCAACAAACACAAACATCTGCACGTTACTGTGTCCGTAATAAATTTATTTTATCTTTAATCCTAATTTTCTAACATCTCTTCGTCATCAAACGCCATTTTGTGCAATGGCTGCTGGGAATGTTATCCTTTTTAAAGAAAGTCAATAGAGCGATGATGTGATGATACGAAGACGATGACGTGTTAAAGAACTAACGATGACCCGATAGAGCATTGCATAATCGCTATCGCACCATCGTGACATTACTATCGCACCATCGCGTTATCGCTATCGTCTCATCGGTTCATCGCTTTATCGTGCCATCGCACAATCGTTATTGTAGTGTCGCGCCATCGCATCATCGTCATCGCGCATTCGCACCATCGTCATCGCGCATTCGCGCCATCGTCATCGCACTATCGACTTAAACGTCGATGGTGCGATGGTGGCCCTATCCGAATTCCATAGATTAGAAAATAATTATTGATTCTATATCAAAGCAATTCCAAACGCTTTTTTATAAATTTCAAACCAGTATATCGGTTAAGAATTCAGAAAGTAAGATATCATGTTTATTTTTTTTTCTTCAGAAAACTCATGTCGACTTTGAAGGTAGTAGCGATTGATTTTGGTACAACATTTTCTGGCTATGCGTATTTTTCTGAACACGAATACAAGAGAGACCCGTTGAAGACATCCACAAATGCAGATACTGGAAGGTTGGCGTCATATAAGACCTCGAGTTGCGTTCTTTTTGATCCGACAAGAAACTTTCATTCATTCGGTTATGAAGCTGAGGAAAACTACTCCGCTCTTAAGGGCAAGAACCATGATTGGTATTACTTCAGAAATTTCAAAATGATGGTGTATGATAAGATGGTATGTATATCATCATTCTAACATCTGTATTATATACGTTGAACACTACTAGTAAATTTGCATTCGTCATTTTTGATATATTCATAAATGTTTAGACACAGCATTCGCTACATCTAATGACACTCTTATCTGGTCAATACTATTGGGGTATCAATGGGCAGCGGAAACAGCAAAAATACATTTTTACAAAATCAATGGTAATTTAAATTCAACAATGCAAAATAATATTATCAATGACCATAAATGCAAAACCAATTATTTGCAATATAAATATACATAAAAACAACCAAAGGTGTCTTTATACAAATCAAACAAACAAAAAGTAAAACCAACATACATAAATGCAATACGAACAGACATCAACATAAAACAAGCGGACGCACAAAAACAAACGCCCGGTGGCGTGTTGGAGAAGCAACACGCGCGATGTCCAGTGAAGTTAACCAACTGTTAATTCAGGGTTTTTGCAAATATGGAACCGTAGCTAAATAGTAGAAAAAATTCTAGTAAAGCTTTAGTTCTGCAGTCTGATATTAAACAGTTAATTATATTTATTAAATTTTATAATTTAAAATAGTATTTTACAATTTTTAAAATCTTTTCATAATCAAGATGCTTGCACAGTAAAATTAATTGTTTTTGCATGCTACAGTGTATGTTGCAATGTTGATCTATTGTTGGTCAGCCAGGGGTTCACAGTTTGGACAAACTTACATTATATAAATATGCGCATTTCTGATGCGGTGGCTCCTGAGAATTCGTGCCATTAGACAACCAACATATTATCAGGTTTTGTTTTTAAAATGTATCGACATTTATACAAGAAAACACGACCATTGATTTAAACCAATATTAATTCTTAAGCCCGCGCCCCGATTTAGTGGCACAGTTGTTCTTGATACTGAAGCGGGCAGTTATTAATGCATTTTTTAGCAAGAGTTATAATTCCCCTTTGTTTTTTTTGATTTTTGATAATTTGATTAATGTTCTCAATAATGACCAATTAGTTTGCTAACTACTTTTATGCAATATTAATCATTCAATGTAAATAAGTTGTTATGTATAAGTATTTTTGGGGTTAGGTCTAGATAGTTTGTTTATTTTTGGTTTTCTATTTTGAAATACTACGATTTATTCTAGATCGGCACATATATAGGAACAGTGTGAATTGAGTAGAGTGAGACGACGTTTTGAGGTGGAACGTAGACAGGTATGCCTACATTGACTGTGTGGACATTCCTACTATCTCTTAATTTTGTGATCTACACTTTGATACAGAGTGTGTGGAGATCCCTGCTCTGTATCGCATCAATTTAAGTGTGTGATCATCCCTGCTCGTATAGGTGGTGGATGCGGTCATCCCTGCTGGTGTTCTGGCCTTTCTAGCGCAAGTGTGCGGCACTCACTGCTTTTGTTAGGTTGCGTTGTTGGCGCAAGTATGCGGTCATTCCTGCCTGCGTAACGTTGAGTCCCTATATATGTGCAAGCGCGGTGATTGAAGTCTGCACTTTTAAATATTGGCAGCAATTAGGGCTATCCGATTCTATCTCGAGTGCGGGCCCTTGGGGGGAACACAGGCAGTGACCCCCTTGCACGTTACAATACTTTTGAAGAAATAAGTTTACAACCAAGCACCAGGCAAAATGTAATCGGAATCGCAATTAAATGAGCTCAAATCGATTGTTAACAATAAACGAATACTGTATTCAGCAAAATATTCGCCCCGTTTTATTTTCGCCCCTTCGTCCTCGTTGACTCAGCGGGCGAATTTAAGACCGGACGAATTCCGATGTTTTCAATTATTTCTCTTTTAAAACAACTGTGTTTGGGCGAATTCAACACGAGGCGAAACTGTTTGCAAGTATAGAAGGGCGAAAATTACACGGGGTGAAAATAACCCTGTATACAGTAGCAATAAGTAAATAAAAAAATGTTTTTTGTTACAGGGTTTGACTAGAGAAACTCTTATTAAAGATGGCAAAGGAAAGACAATGGAAGCAATAACAGTATTTTCTTCTGCTATTGGATATTTAAAAAGTCATCTGTTTACCAACTTCAAGAAACAGTCGACCAGCATACTAGACGAGTCTGGTATAACGTGGGTTTTAACAGTGCCAGCCATTTGGGACGACAAATCGATACAATTTATGAGAGAAGCTGCAGAAAAGGTTAAATTTTCTTCATCAAGTTCCATTCTGAGTAATGTTTTGTTAGTTTAGTTTGTACAATCCATCTAAAACGCACACAGGAACTTCGTTTTAGGTTGGTATATGCAGAGAGAGGTTAATACTTGTCCTCGAGCCGGTAGCAACTACTTTGTACTGCAAAAAACGTTTTCCTTTACAAAAAGGCACTTCACATAACGTGTTCAAATCCGGAGAAAAGTACATGGTCATTGATGCTGGAGGTAAATCACACTTAAACTTCACATCACTTCACATAGCGTTCACAGTAAGTACATGTATATGTACTTCAAAGTGAATAAGCTACTAAAGAAGTGTAAGAATCCAAAGCCCAATGGTCCGACAAAGTCTGATGGTCTGCGCCAAAATGCGATGGTATGTTGCCGATACAGACGCCAAAGTCTGATGGTTACGCTGAACTATACTCTGCCCCAAGTTTCTGCTTCCACCTATTTTTGCTTGATATTTCGATAATCATAAATATCTTTGTGACCAAACTACGTTCATCGCCTAGCTGATATTTTTTTCTTCTTGCTGCCACGTAGGAAAAAATATTTTTTCGTGCGGCTGCCAGATAAAACCTGGCTTCCTGGTGCGCTTGCATGTTTTAATGGGAAGTTTTAAGGAGAGATGGATACACAAACACGTTTGTACTACGCTGTCGTTTCACAGCAAAACCGACCAACTACCGATTTGTCTTAAGAATCAACGTGCCATAAATAATTTGAAGCTTTGGCAAAATATTCTCTCTACTTCTCAAACACCCCTTATTCATAATTTTAATGCTTTTGGGATCCAGAATTTGCATTAAACTATAAACCACATTCCTCGGAACTGTCATATTTTCTATAAGGATTTTGTTTACTAAGGGTTTGAGTTCTCAAATTCGGATGTTTAATGTCATGAGGAAAATTTATTCTAAACACAAAAGGCATTATTGAAATGAATTATTATTGACAAGGCATTCAATATTTTTCTATACTATGTAATTAGGCTTTTTAATCAAATCAGAAGAAAATCGAACTAAATTTTTCAAGTTTTGTTTTTTCACTGAATTATTTTTGGCAGTATCATAATTCAAAAAAATGCTTAAAAACGATAAAAGACACCATACCTCAAAATTTTGATCATTGACCTCATATAAACGTTATGCTAGCAGAATAAGGTTAATATTATTAGTTTAATACTATAAGTGTGTTAGTATTATCATCATTCAATTTTTTGTTTAACTGAATCAAAAATAGTAAGGGATTTGTAAACAGATAGAGAAAATTCGAACGGGAATTTTTTGAAAATTGTCAATGAAAACTTATTGCTTTGTATCTATTTAGTGTCTCTGCCATTTATATACTGTATTTCATTTTTAAAAGAGTTCAGCCATTTGTATTATTTTCACAATTTAAACTAGATGCTGTCATTAGACAGTAATACCCGCTCCAAGTGTTTGCCCCTAAATAAAAATGAAGGCCACATGCAAGTTCCGGTAATACATTTAAAAAATATAATTTGCATAACTGAAGGATGAGATCCCTTCCCATATGATAATACACACGAGCAGCACTTCATGTGCAATTTGGGGTTGACCTGTTTGCATGTGAATTTTAAGTTAGTCCCAATAATCTTAACATTTCATGTCATAGAAAGTATAATGGTCTATATAATTATTACAAACAAAATTAAATTATGCCCTCTCCGCGGCGGTTGCCGGTTTTAGATTTGCTTCTGTGTGCCTACATGTACATAATCTTGTGCACGGATTTAGAAAAGGGGTGGGAATGAGGGGTCCAGACCCTCTCCCCCCTTCTCCTATGAAAATTCATTTATATCAATAGTTAATTTACCAAAAAATACACCTCGGACTCCAATGCCCTTTCAGACATGTAATTGCTCTAACCCATTGCGCTTCAATGTATGGTAACATTATTTTCGGGGAAAATATTATATTTATACTTTAATTATTGTTTATTTCAATAGAAAGTATACATAACAATATGCAGGTGTCCTGCACCACAACACAACACAGGTCTACAGGTCTCAATAGCGGGTACTAGTTTTACCCAGCTCTTCGATTTGATGTGTTTCATTTCACGTGGTGTATACATACATGTATGTGTTTTTCATATGTAGAAAAGGATAAGTTAACATGCATAAACATTACTTTTGTGATGATCAGCTAAAGGGATTTATATTGTGCTCTAATTGGATTATCATTATGATGTTGACCAATATAGGTAAGCATAATACATGTATAGTAGCACAATATTATGAGACACCGGTATGTACATAAGTATTAATATATATTACTTTCACTTTCTAAATAAGTGATTCCCTTTGCTAGCATACCGTATCATTTACATAAGCTTATCATCGTTACCTATCCTATCGCATTTGTAAAGTTTCTGTCATCTTAATTGCAAAAGTTATTTTTTCATTTATCAGACATACACTATTGAGTTGACCCCATATTGACCCTGTAACAATTTCGTATTAAATTTGTGTATTACATACACATGTATGAGTAAGTGTAGAGACTTATCATTTTCATATGAGTTATAATAGGAAGGAAGGGGTCTTTCTTTCCTAATGTATTATAATGCATCAAATACAATGTAGGCCAATACTCTGTTCTTGAATTTCCAAAAAATATTCAATGGCCATTTAATCAGAAAGTAAGTCGTTGATCTACTTTTTGAAAGTGAAATATAAGACTACAATAAAAGGTCTATAACACACAATAGATGGTTTTTAGCTTACCTGAACCGAAGGTTCAAGTGAGCTTTTCTGGTCACCTGTTGTCCGTCCGTCTTTTTGTCCATCTGTCCGTCTGTAAACTTTTCACATTTTTTATTTCTTCTCTAAAACCATTGGGTCAAATTTAATCAAACTTGGTACAAAGCATCCTTATAAGAGGGGGATTTTTGATTGATAAAATAAATTTAATTGTTAAAAAAGGGTTAAAACCTTTTTTTAAAGAGGAGATAATTGCGAAACAGTGGGGCCTCAGACGGGGTTCAAAGTTTAAAATAGAAATACCTAGGGAAAATGTTTAAAAAAAATTTTCTTCTCAAGAACCACTGCACCAGAAATGCCAATATTTATATGAATATTTAGGGGAGATTCTAAATTGTAAAATCCATGACTCCCGGACAAAAACTTGGGCCCCAGGGGGGGTTCAAACTTTGACATAGAACTACGTAGGAAAAATGTTTGAAAATCTTTTTCTTAAGAACCACTGCACCATAAATGCCAATATTTACTCAGAAGCTTGTTTATATTGTGCTACGAGTCTATTTTAAAAAAAAAAACCCCAAAAACATCGGACTTTGGCGTGTCAAAAAATCGGGGTTTCGTGCAGACCATCGGACTTTGGCTTGACCATCGGACTTAAGAGCCCCATCACACTTTGGAGTCATATATATCTATCTATTCCATCACATGTACACTATATATATATAATTTCCCAATACAACAAAAAATAAATCGGCACAGTTTTAAATAATTTAAAAATAATAAATATCCAGAATAAAATCACAAATTGATCCTATTAACCGCAAACGTTTTTGCCATTGCGAAAACGTTTGCGGTTAATAGGATCAATTTGTGATTTTATTCTGAATATATATATATATATATATATATATATATATATATATATATATATATATATATATATATATATATATGCAGTAAACTGCATATATATATACGTTTTGTTTTGATGTGACAATGTATTGTTTCGTTTTTATTAGCTCACCTGAACCGAAGGTTCAAGTGAGCTTTTCTGATCACCCGTTGTCCGTCGTCCGTCCGTCCGTCCGTCCGTCCGTCTGTCTGTCCGTCCGTCTGTAAACTTTTCACATTTTCAACTTCTTCTCAAAAACCACTGGGCCAAATTTAACCAAATTTGGTACAAAGCATCCTTATGGAAAGGGGGTTATAAATTGTTAAAATAAAGGGCACAGCCCTTTTCAAAAGGGAGATAATTGCGAAACAATAAGTTAAGGGTGTATGTCTTTAAAAATCTTCTTCTCAAGAACCACGGCACCAGAAATGCCAATATTTACACAAAAGCTTGTATATATAGTGAAGATTCTAAATTGTAAAAATCGTGACCCTCGGACCAAAACTGGGGCCCCAGGTGGGGTTCAAAGTTTAACATAGAAATACATAGGAAAATGTTTAAAAAATCTTCTTCTCAAGAACCACTGCACCAGAAATGCCAATATTTACACAAAAGCTTTTATATATAGTGAAGATTCTAAATTGTAAAAATGGTGACCCTCGGACCAAAACTGGGGCCCCAGGCGGGGTTCAAAGTTTAACATAGAACAACATATGGAAAATGTTTAAAAAATGTTCTTCTCAAGAACCACGGCACCAGAAATGCCAATATTTACACAAAAACTTGTATATATAGTGAAGATTCTAAATTGTAAAAATGGTGACCCTCGGACCAAAACTGGGGCCCCAGGCGGGGTTCAAAGTTTAACATAGAAATACATAGGAAATTTTTTTTAAAATCTTCTTCTCAAGAACCACTGCACCAGAAATGCCAATATTTACACAAAAGCTTGTATACATAGTGAAGATTCTAAATTGTAAAAATGGTGACCCTCGGACCAAAACTGGGGCCCCAGGCGGGGTTCAAAGTTTAACATAGAAATACATAGGAAAATGTTTAAAAATCTTCTTCTCAAGAACCACTGCACCAGAAATGCCAATATTTACACAAAAGCTTGTATATTTAGTGAAGATTCTAAATTGTAAAAATCGTGACCCTCGGACCAAGACTGGGGCCCCAGGCGGGGTTCAAAGTTTAACATAGAAATACCTTAGGAAAATGTTTAAAAAATCTTCTTCTCAAGAACCACTGCACCAGAAATGCCAATATTTACACAAAAGCTTGTATGTATAATGAAGATTCTAAATTGTAGAAATCGTGACCCTCGGACCAAGACTGGGGCCCCAGGCGGGGTTCAAAGTTTAACATAGAACTACATATGAAAAATGTTTAAAAATTTTCTTCTCAAGAACCACTTCACCAAAAATGCCAATACATACACAAAAGGTTGTATACATAGTGAAGATTGTAAAAATCGTGACCCCCGAACAAAAAGTGGGGCCCCAGTAGGGGTTTAGATTTTAACATATGTAGGAAAATGTTTAAAAATCTTCTTCTCAAGAACTATAGTGCAACTGTTTGGGATATTACTATGCATACATGTACATCCTTAAATAATGTAGATTCAAAAAATTGTAACTCCCGGACAATTGATGGGCACCAAGAGGGGTTCAAAATTTAAACATTTTAAAAAACATAAAGGAAAAGTTTAAAAATTTTCTTCTCAAGAACTACAATGTTTTAGTTTGTGGAATTTCTATGCATGCATCCTTCGATTATGTAGATTCCTAATTGGTAAAATCGTGACCCCGGACCAATACTGGGGCCCCAAGATGGGGTCAAAATTTATTAAAGAAATATAAAGGTAACATGTTAAAAAATCTTCTTCTCGAGAACTACAATGCTTCAATTTGTGAGATTACTATCATGCATACAACCTTGGATAATGAAAGTTCGACAGTTTTAAAATAGTGACCCCTGGACTAATACTAGAGACCCAAGATGGGTTTAAAGTTAAATGTAGAAGTACCGGTATATATGGAAAATGTTTAAAAATCTGCTTTTCGAGAACTACAATGCATCAATTTGTCAGATAACTACGTCAGCACCCTCAAATAGTGTAGTTTCGAAATTATAAAAGCCGTGATCTCAATCTAATACTGGGGCCCCAAGAGTTGTTCAAAGTTTAGCATAGAAATATAGAGGGAAAATGTTGAAAAATCTTTTTCTAGGGAACTATAATGCTTCAGCTTGTGAGATAACTAGGCAAGCATCCTTAAATAATGTAGATTCCAAATAATTAAAACTTTAGCACTGGACTAATACTGTGGCCCCAAGAGGAGTTCAAAGTTTAACATAGAAAGATATATTGAAAATGTTTTTTAAAAGTTTTTCTCGAGAACTATAATGCTACAGTTTGTGAGATTACTATGAAAGGATCCTCAAATTGTGTAAACTCTAATGTAGTGGAACCAAGAGTTATCTTTCTTGTGTTCTGTACAGTCTGAGAGTTATTCCTCTTGAAGTGGAACTCTGCTATGTTCAGTTTTTCAGGTTGTGTACGTGCGGTCCCACCGCAGTGCTTCACATTTTCATTCCTATGTTACTATTTATGTTGTTCAAGCCAACCATAAACCTCGGACCATAACTGGGTCCCGAGAAAGGGGTTCAATGTTTAAAATAGAAAAAGCATATGCTACGAAATGTAATGTTACAAGGAACTGCTGTTCAGGTGAGCGATGTGGCCCATGGGCCTCTTGTTTCGTTTCACATTTTACAGGTACTCGAGAGAATTTTATATGAAACACATATAAATTTAAAAATATGCTGCGAAATGACATTAATATTACTACATAAATTTACATATACACATTGTAGCTTTGTTCGACAACTAGCTCTTACTAACGTAACGAAAAAAGGAGATATGCCGCGATGGTCGAAGTATTTTTTCTAATTGAGTTTTTGGTCGACTGTGCTGCCGCTTTTTTGTATAAAATATCATCAAGAAAAAATTACGGTAGTGTAAAAAAAACACCGCGTACGGCCGCGAACCATTTGTTTTTCTGCTCATATATTAAAAATATGATTTATTTTAATTTTCATGTTTAATAACAATAATTTTAGTTTTAGGATCCATTAATAATTTATACACATATAAAATGATATTCATATGTAATTGTATACAACTTTGTCCATATGTCTGTTAGAGGATTTTTCATGTAATGAAAAATTCGGTCTTAAAGCAGCTTTAAAACTTTTGTTTATTAATGAAAAACTTTGTTTTTAATCAGATGATTCCAAATTGCTAACATGAATACGTACTCGATACGTTACGCAAAAAAATAAAATAAATAAAATTCCCTTTTAGTTTAATTTCTTTTTGTTTTATGAAAATGATTAGAATTCTGAGAAACAAAATACCTTTTAATTTACTGAAACAATTTTCTTTTTAATACCTTTTAATGGTTCAACCACAGGCTAGCTCTGAAAAAATTTGCGGAGACAAACACGTCTTGTTGAAATAGAATAATAATAGCTTATAATAGTTTATAATAGCTCCGCAAGTACGCACACTACTTTTTACTTTCATGTCGTATATACTTGTAACCGACCGCCTATTCGCAACCCGCAAAAATAATACCAGTCTTATCAAATAAGCTATTATGAATTCACCCCGTACAGAACTTAATCTGCGTAGGATATCGTGTCACATAACCTTAAACAAGAAATCATGTTGACGCAAGCGTCAAATGGGCCGCAAAAAATATAATTGTTGTATGAGTCATTGGTTGTTTACATTAAAACACACCACAAAATAGAAAATAAAATTTGGTTGTACTAATTTTTATGGTAAATTTTAATATAATTTCAGCAACTTGTTTTGAAGTTTAACTTTTTACTATTATCACAAAGAATCGAGTTCGTTACTGTAAGCATTTCTAACGGTAATTGTTTGATTATTGCCATAGTATGGAGTAATGGAAAACACATTGATTTGTACAATTCAAAGTTCAACTCATCATTTTTCTCTTGGAGATTATGTATTTCAAACCAATTTGGTTTTTTTTGTTGCATCGTATTGAATGAAAACTTAATGCATTAGTTTATATGAATTTAAGAGACCACATGATAAAATAGAAATTGATTAGTTTAAATTTTCCAGTCAATTCAAATTTTCATTTCTGTCATATTTTTGCGTAAATAATTGAAATTGATGTCATTTCATGATATTTTCTACCACATTTTACATGGAAATATAATAAATACACACACAAAGTCATTTTATTTGACACGGCACACAGAAATTCAAATATATCATTTATAAAAAATTTAATGACATTCAGGTCTTTAGTATTTTAGGTCTTTAGTATGTACCGCATACCGATCCCGATGCATTGTTTTGAAAAGAATGTAAAAACTCCGAAGTTTTCCGAATAGATTATAGTCTCGATAAAAACGCGCCAAACACGACAATCTATTAAGTATGACCTACTAGTATTTTTCAATTACGAGTAAAACAAAAAATATGTGATATTTTTTAAAAGGTACATCACATATTTCTATATGCAAATTTACTTTTAATTCATAAAAAATATGCATAGTATTAATTCTATTAAAAAGAACTATCCCGCAGAAACGCAGTAACAATATTTAAATGTGTATCAAATAACGGACCGCCTTCCGGCGGCCCGTAATTAACTAACGTTATCCATATACTGTGTTTTTTTCAAATGATGATCTCTCGCCAGCAAGCATTTATTATAGATGACGTTGTTAACCGTTAACGGCGACAATGCTTAAAATTAAGTTCCTGCATTTACATAGAACTGGAGTTCCAACTACTGTGAACAAACTTTAAGACGTAATCATATTGCCCTATTGTAAAAATAGATTCCAATTACTGGCAGTTTTAGTGATCAAAAATTGATTTCGTTGCGTTTGTATTTCGAATATGCCACGGAACTGCTTTGATAGACAAATAATAGATAATAGATCGTATGCATGTACTATCCGTCAGGAAAAACTCGAGACACCTTTGGACAAGTCGACAAATCTATCGTGTATGGAGTAAATCAAATAACTGTTTGACGCTCGAAGGCCCCTACTTCACTTAATAAAACGTTATGCATAGTCTCGTGTCATAATTTAACTATATAACTTATAGGAGGAACAACAGATATCACTGTCAATGAGATGAGGACCGATGGATCTATAAGGGAACTCCACAAAGCTAGCGGATGTGATTGGGGTGGAAAAAATGTAGATTCATCATTTATAAGTGTCTTGGCTGATATTGTCGGAAAAGACGTTATGGAGAACTTCAGTGTGATTAACGATTACGATTTTCTTGCCCTTCTGAACGATTTTGAAATGAAAAAGAGGACAATCAGCCCTGATCTAAATGAAAGTGTTACTATTAAAGTCCCCAAAAGCTTGCCTGAAACTTTTTCCGAAAGAAACCCGAGAAGCAAAATTACAGATGTCATATTAAACTCCAAATACAAAGACCAATTGACTTGGATAGAACATGAAATTCGAATGGATGCTAATCTTGTCAAGACTTTATTTGATGAAATCTGCATGCAGATAGTAGACTACTTGAATGATCTTTTCACGGTTCCTGCATTCACAGATGTATCATGCATCCTACTGGTAGGAGGCTTTGCAGAGTCTCTCATGTTACAAACGGCTATAAAAGAGGCATTCGAAAACAAAAAAATTGTTATACCGAAGAAGGCTGGTTTGGCTATGTTGAAAGGAGCGGTATATTTTGGACAACAATTCAGGTAGAGTTTGGTTTAAATAGTAATACTAGAAAACTAGATGCTGTCAAAAGGCAGTTATAAGTGTTTGACTTGTCCCTAAATTACACTCCTCTAAACCCTTTTTAGCTCACCTGAACCGAAGGTTCAAGTGAGCTTTTATGATCACCTGTTGTCCGTCGTCCGTCCGTCTGTCTGTAAACTTTTCACATTTTTGACTCCTTCTCTAGAACCACTGAGCCAAATTTAACCAAACTTTGTACAAAGCATCCTTATGGGAAGGGGATTTTAAATTGTTAAAATAAAGGATACAACCCTTTTTAAACTTTTTAAAAGGGAGATAATTGCGAACATTGGGTGGGTGTCTTAAAATATCTTCTTCTTAAGAACCACTGCACCAGATATGCCAATATTTACACCAAAGCTTGTATATAAATTATAAATTGTAAAAATCGCGATCCCCGGGTCAATACTGGGGTCACAAGACAGGCACGTAGCATCGTTTTTGAAAGTGGGGGGGGGGGGCAGACTCATCCAAAAAATCTTGACAAGCAAAAAAAAAAAAAAAAAGGGAACTTTAAACTTTCCCAAAATTTTCAAAATCCTAATCCGGGGGGGGGGGGGGGGGGGGTCTGGCGTAGTATTTAACTTCAATTTCACTCCTCATTTCCTTATTTTCATATCAATTTTTTACATACTCCCAAAAAAGTGGAGGGGCCAACTCCGTGATAATTCAATTTTTTATATGTAGATTTTAAAAAATTTGTAGCTGCGAAAAAAAGTGGGGGGGGGGGGGGGGCAGGCCCCCCTGGGCCCCCCCCCTGATGCTACGTGCCTGCAAGAGGGGTTCAAAGTTGATTAAAAAAGACAAATTAAACATAGAAATATATGGGGAAAATGAATTTAAAAATGTATTCTCTAGGACTACAGTGCTAAAATTAGTGAGATTACTATATAAGTACCCTAAGATAGTGTAGATTCTAAATCGTGAAAACCGTGATCCCCGGACTAATACTACGTACGACTCCAAAATATGTTCAAAGTTTAACATAGACTTATATAATGGGAAAATGTTTTTAAACTCTTTTTTTTAAGAATTACAATGCTACAGTTTGTGAGATTACTATGCAATCATTCTAAGATAGTGCAGATTCTAAATTGTTTAAATCATTTTTTATTAAAAGAAGCAAAAAAAAAAGAAAAAAAAAAGAAATTTCCATGATAAGTTTATCATAGTTAAATTATCTGGAAATACATGTGTATGTTTATTGACTAGTTTTTTGGTTTTTTTGTTTTGGAATTTCGATCCCGACATCAATTACTCACTTATCGGGATCCAAGTGATCGGGATCAAAGATCATAAATTCAAACAACTTCAAAAAGGTGTGGATCTTAGTTTTTACGAAGTTTTGA
This sequence comes from Magallana angulata, assembly GCF_025612915.1. Lineage (NCBI taxonomy): Eukaryota > Metazoa > Mollusca > Bivalvia > Ostreida > Ostreidae > Magallana > Magallana angulata. The sequence continues at coordinate 37,982,136 of NC_069117.1, read as the reverse complement.
TTCACAAACACACAGTTAGGAAAGATAAAGGAACAAAAGATAAAAAATGGTTATGGAAAAAAAAGTAGGAATCATTGATAGACTTTATCAACTATATAAAGACTTTCCATGTTTTTTTTAGTTTAATCTATAAGACAGATGATCGATGAGAATCAAAATCTAACATGCTTAATGTTTCATCACACCTGCAATATTTTTATTTGATAAATCGATAAAGAAGCTTTTAATGATTGAAATACAAAACAGATGCCAATATCATCTTTTAATTATTTAAGGAATATTTTTCAATTTTTTCAGTGAAATGGGATTTTTTTTACTGGGGTATTTTAGAGCTTAAAATTCAATCTCATTTGATGTGTAAAATACCTATGAATAAAAACATGCCAAAGATAAAATTGTTTCTTTTTATGTATTGTTTAATATATGGCAAAATCTTGAAATATATAAGTTTTACAATATTTATTCAGAGTTCACTTCATTATAAACCCTTTCGAAATAAAATGATACAAGGACTATTGTTCAGGTGAGCGATTTGTGGCCCATGGGCCTCTTGTTTTTTTTACCAAAGAGAAGGTCGCATGCAATTACTATTATATATTTACATCCACCTAGTATTTTCTCCCCTAGTTCTTCAGCAAACCGATTTTAATCATACTGACAGGGCTGAAATCTATACGTTCCAGCCTATTCTTATCAGTTTATCGATCGATCGAAATCTACAGTCACCTCAAAAAAATCATGACTCCACGAAATAACATATTTGCAGGTCTGTAGCTCCCGGTCCGAAAAAATTCGAATGGACGACCTGGGACCTACAGTGCCTCCCATAGTAAAACACTGCAATTTACGGCACACAACAATTGCGCTAGTTTTGGACTGATTAATCTCATTTCCGAACATATTCTGATTCAAAAAAATTCCTCGGAAAATTTACTACAGATGTCGTCACTTCACTTGCATCTGATATTCTTCTAAACACGATCACCAGCCCTGTAAAGTGAAGTGGTGCAATTTGTTTACCTGTAAAAATGGCAACTCTCGATCTCGACGTGAATTAACATACTTTATTTTCCAAGGTCGGTTAGCATGTTTGAAAGTCTGAGGCAAGTAAAGTAACAATATCAGTAGTAATTTGTCTGAAGAATTTAATGGTACTAATTGTTTTCACAGAATTTGTGTGAAAATAAGGTTAATCAGTCCAAAACTAACGCATTTTTTGTGCGCTGTAAATTGCAGTTTTTTACTATGGGAGGCACTGTAGCTCCCAGGTCGTCCATCCGAATTTTTTCAGACTGGGAGCTACAGACCTGCAGCTAGAAATAACCATGATGATGGCACACTCAGATTCCCATATTAGAAGTTTTGGCCATTTCTTTGATCAAAGGAACTAATGTACATTAACAATAATTACTTTGTTACCTTTTTTCTCTTTCTGGTAAAAAGATGTAAATACAATGTATACACAATAAAATGTTTTCTTTGAAGATTTATGCGGATATGAAGGAAGCGATCGTTTTTTATTTTTAGAAAATATATAATTAACGTGTAATTAATTGCAAGGCTTCATACCCACATGAATCATCAAAGGAAGCATTTTATTGTTTAAATAATTTGCATAATTTACATAAAGGATGAGATAATATTCCAATATAAAACAATATGCAAGCGTCAGTTTTTGTATGAGTTAGGGATGCAACTGTTTTCATATAAATAAATTTAAAAATTATCAGTTGTCCCAGTATTCCTTGTAGAATAAATAGAAAATATACTGCCTATAATTATTACACACAGAATTTTTAATATGCAAAACCACTAAAAACTAACAAAAACAAAAACAATTCAAAATCAAACAGTTGGGTGAGGGGTACCGGCGCTGGATCCGCCCATGTGTGTCGCTACTGTCTGTGAGTTAAGTATAAACATCAGAATTAACTCCTTAGTTGCAACGAAGATATCAATACAGTATGTAAACAGTGCAATATAGATGTCCTAATGCGCAATTATTGCCAGGACAGAAGATAAAATGATATACATGTATAACTGAGATTTATTTATGCAAGGGTTTTTTTAAGGAATGATTTTGTGATACATGAAGTTGCCTATACAACACCTACATTATTAGTTTCACCCAACTCTTTGGTTTGATGGATTTCACGTGGTGTGTATTTTTGTTTTCAATAAGCAGAATAGGATTGATAAACATGCACAAACTTTTCCTTTTCATCAGATCAGATATTCGTAATTCAGATTTTGCTTTAATTGGAATTTCATTATGATTTTGACAATATGTACTGTAAGTTTGTATAATATGGAACAGGAATAAATAAAACAATATCATGAGACACTGGTGTTCTCAAACAATCAGTAGCGTAGCTAGGGACAAAACAATTGTAAGCAGGGGGTCTCGGGCGGTGCCCCCCCCCCCTTGAAGCTAAGAACTTTTTTGACAATATTTCAATTTAGTGTTAGTTTTAATACCTCAGCCCATCTTCGCTAGCAAAGGGTTTTCGGTCCACTTTTCTCCCCATAAACCCTTGGCGGATTTCATTACGAAAACTCGGTGATGTACAATGTAGTGGCGCTATCTAGCGAGCAACTTAGTTGCGCCTTTGCATATTTTCATTTTAATCGAATTTAACAACGGGTTATATACACACTACGGCATTAAATACAACTTGAAAACATGTTGACTACCGAATATCGGAACATAATTAACGATGCTATGAAATACAAATTAAGTTATATCCTAGGGAAAGCACGGAATACTTTATTCATAGTGTTTTGTAAGGACCTGTACCGGGAGTGAAAAAGTCGCCGTTTTATATGAAAGCTTTCATGCCATAAAACGAGGTATCGTTGTCGTGAAAATTGCAAACCAAAAAATTTAAAAAACCCAGCTCATTGAACCTTTAAAAGCAATAATCATAAGAAGGAAGGTATATACTAACTTTATATATATATATATATATATAGAGAGAGAGAGAGAGAGAGAGAGAGAGAGAGAGAGAGAGAGAGAGAGAGAGGGGCAACTTCTACATTCGCCATGTTTACTTCCCATGCTATCACGCGAGACTTGACAAGTTTGTAGAACGATGCTCAATCCTAGTAAAATATATAGGTTTTTAAATCGATTTGGTTAGACCATCGTTGGGGAGTTATTTAAAATCACCGAATGTTTTACCAAAGATCACACATGTGGTTTTTTTTAAAGTTTATATTTACAAGCACTGCGATTGGATCGGCTACTCACAGCTGCAGCCAATCATAAAACGGACTTGTCGCCGAGTTTTCGTAATGAAATCCGCCAAGGGTTTATGGGGAGCAAAGTGGACCGAAAACCCTTGGCTAGCGAAGATCAGCCATGATAATTCAGAACAAGCTCTATTAGATTACTGTGGTTTCATTGATATTCAAGGTATCAATTTTCGTGGATAAAGTGAAAATCACAGTTTCAAGGATACGTAAATTCGTGGCCAATGACCCTATCAATACAAAATGGTAATAGATATTACACTTCTTCAATGAACAATTAACTTCGTGGATCAACTTAATAACGAAATCCAAGAAAATTGGTATTCAACGAATATTGATGAAACCACAGTATAGCCAGTGTTGATTTCTTTCTTTTTTTCTTTTTTCTTTTTTTTTCTTTCCTTTTTTTTAATTTTAGGTTTTTTTTTTCTTTTGTCTACATAAAATAAATGTCTTTGAAAAATCAAAGAAACCGACAAAAAAAAAACCCATAGTACACATCAACAGATAAAAAGGCAACCACGACTGACAAAACGGTGAAAGTTGGATTTTTGTCTAGACGATTTTGATGACTACAGTTTGTACCTAATTGCAGCATTTCTCAAGCAATTTTTATAAATGGTAATTTACGGTAACCATACTGTGCTAACTTTTCTACATCTGTACTATACTGTACTGTGGCAATATGCTTTCCCCTTTATTACAACTGAAAAAAAGCTCTGTAGATTCTTTTCATTTTGACACGGATCAAACCGTTGAGTCGATTTTATTATAGCATTGAATGATTTATTTTTGACGTCGTCGTGTCAATAAATGCCGTCAAGTGAGCAGACAAATAGAAGAACGCGCGTTAGCGCGTTTTGATAATTTTTCTGCTCAACTGACGGCAGTTATTGACACGACGACGTCAAAAATAAATCATCTAATGCTTATATTTACATTCCCCTACTGATGAAATCAATGATTTACTTAAATAAATGTATATAAATTGCAGATCACGGAGGGAGTAAATTAGTAACAGCAAGAGCAGCTGTTTTATAAATCCGGTTAAAACTGGTTATCACATAGATTGTTTAGTTGAGGTCGATAAGCTTGAAATATAATCCATTAAAAATAACTCTTGAAATTTTGCTTTTAACAATATTGTCAACTTTTTTGGTGTTTTCACAACATATATGAAATATATTTTTTAACCAATAACAATGAAATTACTATTTGAGAACTACTTATGTAAATTACATGAAAATTCATACGCAGTGATTAGTTTTTTTTTTGTTTTAATAATTTTATTCAATTTCGTACATGTAGTTTATATATATATATATCTAAATCATACAAAATAAATTGAAAAAAAAACACACACAAAAAAACATGTGTCTCACAATCTTATAACAATTGTGTTAGATTTTCAATCACATCAATTCTTAAGTCACATTTACTAAATTTCAATACATTTATCCAAAAAATAGTACACTTTTTAACATGATTTCTTAGATTATTTTCTGTTTCATCGAGACTTTCTAGTCTGCAAAACATCTTGTATTTGTAGATTTTTAAAGCAACAAAAGAAATGAGGTTATTTAATAAGCGTGTCTTTTTGTTACATTCAAAATAAAAGCCAAAAATAACATCTTTCCATTGAATTTTCACATTGATTACAAAAGATAATATGTTCCAAATGCTTCGTACATTCTCGCACGTGAATACAAGATGTTGAATATCTTCAATTTCAGAGCATAAAGTGCATTTGTTACATGTGTCTTTTTTCCACTTAAACATGATTTTCTTACAGCACAACATGTTATGTAACAAATTATAATTGAATTCAGCAATATTTCTATCTAAAGCGAATTTGATTTTTTGAAGATATATAGATCTCCAATTTTCAGGGAGTATATTATACACTTCTTTGTAAATACGATTATACTTTGGAGGTTCAAATTTTCTATATAATAATATATCATAGAAAAAATTACATTTCTTGTTTTCAATTGTACAATACTGTTTAAAAAACAAAAACATTCTCTTGTTTTTTATATTAATAAATTTTGCCTGAACTCCGTCAATATTTCTAATATTCTTAAAGGCAGAACTTATAATCTTATATTCACAAAGTAGATTTGCTTTACTGCAAACTTCATCACCAATTTCATACAATGATTTAAACCCATTGTCAGTGAATAGGTCTTTAACATACAGAATGTTACTTTTAATCCAATTCTTAAAGAACATAGGTTTTCCATCAAATACAAAATGCCTATTATTCCATATAGGCTTTTGTAAAACATCGTTTATATTCATACTTGATATTTCTGTAATTTTTTTACATTGATTAAAATACATAAAAATTTCTTTATAGAACAAAGGTAGGTTTTTAAACATTTCAAAGTTAGCCAACTTAACACAGTTTAATTTCAACATATATTCAAAATCTATATTATTACTTTTTAATAGATGATCCAGGTGTTCACCCAGAATACTTCTACCTTTATTTCTCAAAAATCTTGGAATCCAAGCTGCTTTTAATGCTGGGAATTTTAAAAGTACATCAACAATACCTGTCCCTCCTTCTTCTATTTTTCCAATTATTGTTTTTCGTTTAATTCTATCTTTATTATTCCATATGAAGTTAAAAATATGGCTATACAATTTTTTAATTACATCTTCATTTGGTAATGGTAAGATTGATGCTACGTATATAAATTTACATATACCTAGTGTGTTGACAATTTCAGTTTTACCAAAAATTGTGAGTTTTCTCCTTTTCCAAGATTCATATAGCTTTTTCATGTTTTCACATTTGTCTATCCAATTTTTCTTATAGCACTCATCTTTATTATGTCCAATATATATACCTAAACATTTAATGGATGACGTGTTTATTTTTATTCCAAAAATATCATTTTTACAACTTTTTAAACGACCTGTCAATATACATTCTGTTTTGTCAATGTTTAGTTTAGACCCTGCATGTTTAGAAAATTCTTTTATAGTCTTTATGGCCTCTTTTAGGGATTCCCTATTTCTTAAAAACAATGTCAGATCATCTGCATGTTGTATATGTTTAAACTCTTTACTATAAATACTTGGTTTTATTTCTAGAATTTGATCATTGTTTTTCACTTTTAAAGCTAGAATATCGGCTACAAATAAATATAATATTGCCGAAATTGGACATCCTTGTCGTATTCCTCTGGACATATAGCATGTTTTAGAAATCCATCCATTATTTTTTATTCGAAACATCGGGCTATTGTACAGAATCTTCATCCACTTTATAAAATTATTTTTGAATTTGTATTTCTCTAGTGTTTTTAATAAGAAGTTCCATTCTATCGAATCAAAAGCCTTTTCAAAATCTAGGAAAAGAAAAATTCCCTTATTATTTGTTTCCTCGCAATTATCGAATAAATCTAAAATTATTCTTGCTTTTTCTCCAATATACCTCCCTTTAATGTACGCCTATTGATTTTCGTTTATTACGTTATCAATCACTTTTTGAAGTCTTCTTGCAAATACAAAAGCTATAATTTTATAATCTGTATTAGTCAAACTAATTGGTCTGTAATTTTTAATGTTGGTTTGATCGCCTTTTTTTAAAATAAGGGAAATAACTGCCAGTCTCTGTGAATAACTCATTTGATCATTTTCAAAAATGCATTTTAGTGTATCTTGAAATAGTTGCTTTAAATCTTTCCAAAAGCATTGATAAAATTCATTAGTTAGACCATCTAAACCTGGAGATTTGTTAAGTTTTAAACTCATGACAGCCTCAGTACATTCTTCACAAGACGGGAATTGCTCGCAAAAATTAGCATCATGCTCGCTAAGTTTATTATCAATTTCTACAGATGATAAATATTCATCAATGCAATTGTCGGAAACTTTGTTCGAGGAGTATAATTTTTCATAGAAATCGCACATTACGCCCATAATGTCATTTGTTTTATTAAATGTACCGTTGTCAGTTTTTAGTTCTTTAATTATACTTTGTTTTTGTCTACTTTTTTCTAAGTCAAAAAAATATTTTGAAGATTTTTCTCCCTCTAACATCCATTTAGACCTTGACCTTACAAATGCCCCTTTACATTTTATATCGTAAATTTTATCCAATTCAGCCTCAAGATTGCGTTTTTTAGTCATATCAATATGATGAAATTCCAATTTTTCAATGTCGTCTATTTCTTTTTCCAATGATAATATTCTTTGTTTAATACTTTCTTTTGAGTTTTTTGCAAAGTTAATAGAAAATTCACGAGCTCTTGCTTTGAAAGATTCCCACTTTACCATAGGATTGGTGTTTTCTTCATATTTTATTTCGTTAATCAAAGTTTGAATACCTTTTTGATAATTTTCGTCAGATAAGTATGAATTGTTAAGCTTCCAATAACCGTTTCCTCTTTTGTTAATATTTGTTTTAAAAGAAGTTTTCAGAAGTCTATGATCAGACATTCTCTTCCTATTAATTGTTCCGGGAATTTTCCGTAATGTAATTTTTTCAAAATCATAAATAAAATTTCTGCTCACAAATGTATAGTCAATTCTGCTACTAGGAACATTATCTGCGTTACACCAAGTATAACCATCCAAATCGGGATATTCTGTATGCCAAATATCATACATTTCTAGTGAAGAAACAATTTTATTTAGTTTATTTGAACTTTGATCTTGTGGATTATTAGTTTTACAGTTAAAATCACCACACATTATTATATTATCAAGATCAACTACGCATCTTTTGTGTAAAAAACTGTTTAACTTAATAAAAAAATCATTTCTATATTTAGCAGAGTTTGGTGCATATACATTTACAAGAGTTAGTTCAATGCCGTTAATTTTTACTTTCAAAAACAGTCGTCTACCATCTATAGACCCATGTTTTTCTATTAATTCTACATCTAATTCTTTTTTTAAAAGAATTGATACACCCCTACTAAATTTTGAATCGCTAAAACAATGATACGATTTTCCTACCCATCTAGCATCATATTTTAATGCATCTTTTTCTATATAGTGGGTTTCTTGCACAAAAATTATATCTGTTTGAATATCATGTAACCATGCATATAATTTAGTTCTTTTTTCGTCCGAGTTCAGGCCTCGGGCATTAACTGTTAAAATTTCAAACTTATCCATTTAAAAATTTTACATGTATGAAATAAGCTATCGTTCTAAATGAAAAAACAGTACAGATTGAAGTATGTTTAACAATATACAGTCTACAATACGCAGTCCTTAAAATCATGTCCGGGTCGATCATCAGACTACAGTGTTTAAGAGCGCGCACTAACCACTATCGTAGTCCGTACCCAGTGGTTTTTCTCCGAGAGAGTTGACATCGGTGTTTTTGTAGCCCGCATTTTTGCGCCTGTTGGTCCGCATAGATTTACGCGGAGACCGAGAGTGGTCTTGCATAATAGACGGCTGCTTATCAGCTCTTTTGTCGGATTTCCGAATCGAACTCAACATGTCTGAGATATGACGCTGTGAGACTGCCTGTAGATTCCTAGGAACAGACTCAGATCTCCGTGGTGTCGCCGGCCTTCGCGTACTGACGATCTTACGAAAGATCTGCCCCAGCAGATTCTGTCCAGGCCATTTTCTGTGATCGGTATGTTCTGTTCCGGCTTTTTTTTTTAGACCTGTTCCCCAGAAATCGTCATAAACACTCTCAGCAAAGAGTGTTGATTGTTCTTGTTTGTCCAGAATTTCCCGAAAAGCTTCAACCTGATCATACTTTGCATTCACAATTTCTTCCATTAGTTTTTCCTGTTTATCAATGAATTCATCATTAATCTGGATTGTTTTACTACTCATTTTTGCGTCTAGAGCCGTTTCTGCTGCCTGTATAGCTGTAGCCTTTGAGATATCTCCGCAGCGAATGGCTTTAACATATTGAAAAGCGTGTTCTGCGGAGCGGTGATGGATTCCAAAAACATGTATGGTACACGGAAAGAAATTCGATAATGGGTTATCGGCACCGGCAAAGGATATGACGTTCTTCTGGTTTTCGACAAAAGCCTCACACTTCTCTGATCCTGGTTCATGATTTGTTTTAAGGCAAATGCGACAACGCTTTTTGTCGCTGCATTGGGTACGCCAGTGTTCTCCCCAACAGTTTGTACATTTGGGTACTCGTTTTTTAGATGGCTGGCCTTTATGGTAAATGAGACATTTAATGCCTGCACAAAAAGCTGATCGTGGGAGTGATTGGCCATTTTGTAGAGGTTTGGCATACACAAAACGGTTCCCATTTAGGATGCTTGTCATTTAATGAGTAGTGGGATGTCTAATATTTTCATATTTAATTGGACTTGTAAGGCTAACTTTGTAGCTATCCAACATTTTGATAATTTCACCATCGTCTACGGACAATGGTACTCCCTTGATTGTGATTCGCAGAACTTCCTCTAAGGGCGAGTTTGTTCCCGCAGAGAAAGGATTTGTTTCAAAAACATTGATATGTGTATTTCGAAAGTCAAAACATTCGGTTAGTAGTTTATCCCTACTTTGGGTAGTGTTCACATAAATTCTCCAGAGACCTCGGTCTCTTTGAATACACTTGATTTCACTAGAATTCAAAAAGTTCATAGTCTGTAACAGGATTTGAACCTTGAACAATATCAGAGTTTCTCAAATAGACTGGTTTTAGCATACCAGTGGCCATTTTGTACAGTTATTTACAGAGTATCTATATACACGCAGTGATTAGTTGTTGCATTTAGAGTCATTTAAAGGTCACAGAATATAATGGAAAACATATAAACTGATGATTTGTTAACTCGTACTATTAATATTTATCTATATATTGAACTACCGACTAGGTCAATAAATCGAAAAGTGTAATACTATAAGAAAATCTATTTCAGAATTGAGATTCAGAAGAAAAAAATGTAAGCACGTACTGCTTAAATGTATTTACGCCACTAAGCGCGTTATGTCTTTTTGTTTGCAATGATCGTTCGATTACTTCAATTAACTGACACGCCGTTTATGTAATCATATCACTAGAAGAATATTATTAGTACGTAACAAATTAAACAGTGTTTACTAAACTCTGTCCCAAGTTTTTGCTTCCAGATTTTTGCTTACAACACTTTTTGCTTCATATATCAATAACCATAAAAACCTTTGTGCTGAAACTACGTTCATCCACTAAAATGAAAAAAAAGTTTACGGGGAGTTTACATTGTAATCGACATAAAAAGTACCCAGCTTATTTGAGGTGACCCGAGTACTTCCGAATGGAGAAAAGATGTCAACATTTCCCATTATAAATTTCCCTGGAAATTTATTTTCATTCATGTTAATTTTTCTAGAAATAGAAGTGTCAATGATGAAATCTTGGATTTTCCCTCTTGTATCGATTTCAAATGTACTTCTTTGACAGGTATGTGTATTCTCCTTGAAATTCATAAGAAAGTGACGGAAACAGTAACTCGGTACAGATTATATAAAGGGGGTTTCGAGATCGTTTAAAATATTATATGCAATTAAATTGCAAAACATCCATTTGCATATCATTGATTTTACATTCAAAAGAAAAAATTGTTATTAGTTTCGTGGTTTATTTTTATTGTACGTGTGTGGCAACGCGCTTAGTAAAATAAAAGCACTTTGGAAAAAAAATTCAAAGTGCGCTAAATAAAAGACCAAATCAACCCACTTTGAAGGTTTTTAAAAGTACGTTATATCTGGGACCAAGTCAATGCAATTTAAAAAAAAATTTCAATGTGCATTACTACGGAAGCCCATTTAGGACCTATCAAAAAATATTTTTGAATTTGATATAACGAATTCTTGAATTTGTTAAAACGAATTTAAATCGTTATAACGAATTGTTGAATCCGTTATAACGAATTAAATTTGTTATAACAAATTTTAGGAATTCGTTATAACGAATTTAATCTGTTATAACAAATTCGCTGAATTCGTTATTTCAAATTTTGAAATCTGTTTTAACAAATTAAATTTGAAATAACAAATTCTTGAATTCGTTATTTCAATGTTTTAATTCGTTATTTCGGTTTTTAAAATCGGTTATAACATATTTTCATCCAATTTGTGGTAACAAATTTCATGTTTTGGGGAACAAATTAAACGGGGGCGGACTTCATTTGTCCCATATCGGCGTACGACGAAATGTGCCGATCAATTGATCGGCGATAAACGGCGAAATGGTAAATGAAGTGAACTGGCGTAAAAACAAAAGTGGAGGGACATATTGTCACAGCTGTTGCTGTAACCATGGTAACAGATGTAACAAACCCAAAAGACACCTTACTTTATCGGCTTTGCTAGAATTCCTACATTGATAGAAACACAATATTTAAGAACTGCTATGTATTTTCACAAAAAATACCATGCAGGATATACAGATTTGTTTCGACGGGTTTCTGCTAAAAATTCCCCAAAATTGTTTAGTTAACGCGTTTAATCAATGAGTATGTTGATTTATTAAAGGGTACCTGCAGCCCAGCCAATGTTGAACTTATATGTCATAGAATTTATTTACCAGATTTAAATACAAAAAACGCATCGAAATCGATGCAAAAATAATGGAGTTACGCCGCTTCAAAGTGCCTATTTTTACCTGCTTTTAGAAATAAAAACAAGAGAAAATGAAATTAGGCGATAACGAGGCTTCAGTGACGTCACGAGGTCAGCACGAGGGAAATTTCCGTATAAAGCTATGCAAAATAAATTCGATTTTACAGCAAAAATGATTGATAGAGGTCTGATGTTTTGACGTATCTAGTTATTTAATTTCTTTTTAAACGATTTTAAATTTGCTATTCTAATCGCCTTTTACCGATGAATACAATATCTTTAAACGCTTGCATGGGCAGATTTATGTTTGTTATTCATATTCATTTTGGTCAGTGCGTGTTCAAATCCAATAAAGCTTAAAGGGCTTTATGATAGATTTGATATGCACGCTCCGACCAAAATTATCATCTCATAATATTCAAAGAATTATGTCTTTTTGCTTATTAGCTCACCTGAGCTGAAAGCTCAAGTGAGCTATTCTGATCACATTTTGTCCGTCGTCAGTCTGTCCGTCTGTCTGTCTGTCCGTCTGTCCGTCTGTCCGTCCGTCCGTCTGTCCGTCTGTAAACTTTTTACATTTTGAACTTCTTCTCTAAAACTGCTTATCCAATTTCAACCAAATTTGGCACAAAGCATCCTTATGGGAGGGCGAATATAAATTGCAAAAATTAAAGTCCGATCTGTATTCAAAGCGGAGAAAACCTTGAAACTGTAGAAAAAGGGGGGTGCATTTTTAAAAATCTTCTTCTCAAGAACTACCGAGGCAAATTCAACGTAGTTTAGCATAAATTATCCTTATGGGAAGGAAAATATAAATTGCAAAAATTAAGGTGTAATTTTGTTTCAAATCGAAGTTATTACGAAAATAATAATAAAGGAAAGGCGTATTTCAATCGGGCTCGGCATCCGGTAAAATGGGTAGGCAAGACTTGGCCTGGGCAAAACAAAAGATTGGCAGTTATTAATCTGCCAATCTAATTAAAATTTCAGGATATTTGATGGACTAGAATATTTGTATTCGCTGTAGATATTGCTGCAAAATAATGCGTATTTGGAATTGACGATTGCCGATCTGCCCTGGCATTTATTTTGCCACGGCCCGGGTTTGCATACCCATTTTACCAAGACTCGTATTCCATACTTCTAAAACGAGGTTCTTTGTTTAAAGCAGCCATGACATTATACGAAAAAGGGTCGATCTGACTATGATGAATTTGCTTGTTGTGCAACAGTTCGCGTATGAAGGGAAGTTTTGAAACATGAAAAATATATTGGTGCCGATTTTGTGAAGTAAATTGAGGCTAAATATTTCAATGCGTTGACAGTTTTCACACATGACGTTGGTGTTAGCTTGTTCTGATTTTCGTTTCGTTTTCATTATTTATGCTTTGTAACCTGGAAACTATCGTCTGTATTTCGTGATTTTTCGTATCAAATCAATCAGAAACTTCGGTAAATCAAACAGTTACGTTAACTGTTTACCTGCGCATATTAAGCAAAGTCTGATGTAGGGGTACTGAAATACAATTCATTCTATCGGTAATTCGGCATTATCTTTTGCGTAATGGTACATTAATGCAATAGGTTTTGTTGAGATGCTCGGCATTTTCTCTTGTTTATTCAGTTTAAATAGAGTTTGATATCGCTTACGGAAATATGTAGGTATATCCATGTATATATATATGATTTATTTCGAAAAAATAAATTGTTTTCTTTATTTGTTATACATGTAGTGCATGTTGTTTACAATTTCTATTTACTAACCATATTTGAGTGTTAAGCTTCGAATTGTAAGCAAGATACAGAGATTTGCTCACAATTCTATATTTGTACACAGATCTTAAAAGCTAAAGATTAAAAAAGTATAAAAAAATTGTCAATATTTATTACGAAAATTTTCAAAATCTGTTCTTCCAGAAACCCACTTATTGAATTGTAAACTTAACCTTTTTAGCTCACCTGAGGATGGGACCACAATGGGGGGGTCGAAGTTTAACATGAATATTTAGAGTAACTCTTAAGAAATCTTCTTCTCAGAAACTAATCGGCCAGGAAAGCTGACACTTGTGTGGAAGCATCTTCAGGTAGTGTAGATTCAAAGATGTGAAAATCATGACCCCTGGGGGTAGGGTGGGGCCACAATGGAGGGTCGAAGTTTAACATATGAATATAAAAAGTAAATCTTTAAAAATCTTCTTCTCAGAAACTAAATGGCCAGGAAAGCTGACACTTGTGTGGATGCATCCTTAGGTAGTGAAGATTCAAATTTGTGAAAAACATGACCCCCGAGGGTAGGGAGGGGCCACAATAGGGGATCGACGTTTTACATAGGAATATATACAGTAAATCTTTAAAAATCTTCTTCTCAGAAAATAATCAGACAGGAAAGCTGACACTTGTGTGGATGCATCCTCAGGTAGTGTAAATTTTAAAGTTGTGAAAATCATGACCCCCGGGGGTAGGGTGGGGCCACAATGGGGGATCGAAGTTTAACATAGGAATTTATACAGTAAATCTTTAAAAATCTTCTTCTCAGAAACTAATTCGCCGGCAAAGCTGGGACTTGTGTGGAAGCATCCTCAGGTAGTGTAAATTCAAAGTTGTGAAAATCATGACACCTTGGGGTAGGTTGGGGCCACAATGGGGGATCGAAGTTTAACATATGATTATATACAGTAAATCTTCTTCTCAGAAACTAATTAGCCAGGAAAGCTAAAACTTGTGTGGAAGCATACTCAGGTAGTGTAGATTCAAATTTGTGAAAATCATGACCCCTGGGGGTAGGTTTGGGCCACAATGGGAGGTCGATGTTTTACATAGGAATAAACAGAGTTATTCTTTAAAAATCTTCTTCTCAGAAACTAATCAGCCAGGAAAGCTGAAACTTGTGTGAAAGCATCCTCAGGTAGTGTAGATTCAAAGTTGTGAAAATAATGATCCCCAGGGGTAGGGTGGGGCCACAATGGGGGGGGGGTGGGTCAAAGTTTAACAAAGGAATATATAGGGTAAATCTTTAAAAATCTTCTCAGAAACTAATCAGCCAGATGATTCTTTATAATTGTTAAGACTTTGGCCCCAGGACAATTTTTTGGCCTCACGAGAAGGTTCAGAGTTTGATGTACGTTTATATCCCATATATAAACTTTTGTTAGGGATCTTTTTTAGATCTGCAATACTCAACATATGATATGACTATATAATCATCCTGTTAGAAAAGGGACTAATGATTATAAACATAAGAATATCCAGGGGAAAATGGATTTTATTTATACAGGATTTACATGAATTATTGTACATTGTCCAGATAGTTTGTATTATGACTCCATTGAGCTGATTTTATCATACCTCTTGTTCCTCAGGTGAGCGATGTGGCCCATGGGCCTCTTGTAAATCTTCATATTATTTTCAATTTTTACACTTCAAAACAACATTTTAAAACCAGGTTTTTTTTTCATGCATAGCACATGTTATGTATTATTGCAGCAAATACTGTTTCACAGTTATGATGTAGGACACGCCCATTTTGTGTCGCTCATATTTTATGAAATTATTGGGCTATAGTTATCAAAATTGATTTGTAATGTTATCGCAGTAAAGGACACTTGAAAAATATAAATATGATATTTCATATGACAAAGCCAGGTATTATAACCAGGATGTGCGCATGGGAGAACCAACTTTCCATCGGGATTGGTAAACGTTTGGGAGGAAATCCGATAGCTTCCTGGAGGAACTTCGAACTGATGATAGGTGCCCCCCCCCCCAAAAAAAAAATAACAACAAAACAAAAAAACCAACAAAACAAACCAAAAAACAAACAACAAATCGCGTTTTTTATATCATATAGTCATTAAAAGTGATAAGAATCTTATGTACCTTTGGTTTACACTAAAAAAAAGTTAGTTAAATATTTGCGAGGACAATAAAGGCAATGTTACAGGAACACAATAGACACGTAGCTTCAAACGGGTTGGAGGGTGGGGGTGGCAGGGAGGGGCCTGTCCCTATGCAGTTGCCTCCCTCCTTTCATAGCATTTTCGGAGCATGTAAAAAATTGAAAGTGACTGGGAGGAAATAAACAGTGAAAATTAAGTTAAAGGTAAACTTAGCAGTTCTATAGTTACCCCCACGGTGTTCAATTTTTACGGTTTCAAAATATCACGGTTTCCTTAATATACCAGTAAGAAAGAATTGGGTTTATAGAAAAACCAATATTACTGTATCTCATACAAACACCTACGCTTAGATTCAATATGAAAAAATCCAAGGTTAGGAGGAGAGGGATAATTTATTTTGTTTTTCTTTTCTTTTCAGGGGTTATTGGGGAGGGGTAAGGGTGGTCAAACACCGACCCCATGTAGCTCTATCCATAACCCCTCTCCAAGGTCGATCTGTGTGCCCATCACCAGGGTCTGTATACCCATCACAAGGGTAAGAATACATAATACCAGAGTCGGTGTACGTATCACCCGGTTCTGTATACACATAACCAGATTCAGAATACCCATCATCAGGACACCAGGGTCTAAATACCTAACCCGAGGGTCAATGTGTCTTTGTGCTCATCACCAGGGTCTGTTTACCCATAGCCAGAATTCAACGTAACCATCACCAGGGTCCCAATGCCTATCAACAGGGTCAGTGTACGTTTCACCAGGGTCTTTATGCCTTACATCAGGGTCTGTATACCAGTATTTATTATTAGGGTCAGAGTGCACATTAGTAGCGTCTGTATACCCATATCCAGAATCAGTATACCCATCACCAGGGTCAGTTTACCTATAACCAAGGTTAGTGTACCCAATTACAAGTGTCTGTACATGTATACGCGTAACCAGAGTCAGCATACCCATCACCTGGGTCTCAAAACCTATAACAATATAAGTTTTTAGACCCTGGTAATGAGGACGAAGCCCCTGGTGATATGTATACTGACCTTGGTGATATGCATTAAGACCCTGGTGATGGGTCTACTACCTTGGTGATGGGCACACAGACCCTTGTGATACGTTCACTGACCCTGGTAATAGATATAGACATCCTGATAATCGTAATACTGACCCAGGTTATGGGTATACAAGCCCTGGTGATACGAACACTGACCCTGGTGATACGTACACTGACCCTGATGATACGTACACTGACCAAGGTTATTTGTATGCAGACCCAGGTAATGGGCACCCAGACACTGGTAATACGAACACTGACCCTGGTAAAAGATACAGACATTCTGATAATCGTAATACTGGCCCAGGTTATGGGTAAACAGACCCTAGTGATAGGAACACTGACCCTGGTGATATGTACACTATGCTATTAACACATTTAAAAATCCTGATCCGTGGGGGTAGGGGGTTTGGTGAACCTTTCACTTCAATTTTATAGTTTATATCTTCCCTTTCATTTCAGTTTTTACCTGGTCCCAAAAACATTTTGGGGGGAGGCAACTCTTTGTTAATTCACATTTTATATGTAAATTTAAGAAAAATGTTTGCTGCGAGAAAACGTGCGCTGAATGGGGTAGTCTCCCCTTGCCCCTGCTCCACTCCACACCCCCTCCCCCACTTTGATGCTAAGTGCCTGTTGTTTTCCTGTGACATTGCTCTTTATTGTTATCTCAAATACTAATATTTATTCAACATTTTGGTGTAAATCTAACGTACACAACATTCCTATCACTTTTAATGAACATTTATAATGTAAAAATCGAATTTTCCTATAGTTTTTTAAAATGTGCAAATATCACTTCCAAGTTCTTCCAAACAGCTTTCGAATTTTCTCCCAAACGTTTACCGAAAAGTTGGTACACGCATGCACACATCCTGGTTATATTGCCTGGTTATGTGTATCAATCAAAGTACTAAAGTACTGCCAGGAGTTGATTTTATCGATTATTATTTATTCTAATATCAACGATATGTTATTTTGCATGGCACGTAAATTCCTATAAGTATTTGAATTACGCACATTTTTTTAAAATATGAATTCTCCTACAGGAATTTCGTGAAACCCCAATATCAATCAAGTTGTGTAATATTCAAAGAATTTTTCCATCAAATTACGTATCAGTAATCGAAATAGTTATGAGAAATTGTATGGATCCAAGCAAAATTGAACTCTAGCCTCGTTCAACCCGACTCTCAACTGTATCCGTTAATCTCCGACAAGCAAGAGAGATTCTCCGCATTCCGGAGATTTACGGAGACAGCCGAGCGTCTGGTTGGACGAAACTATATTGAACTCTGACGTAGGAATACATAAAATGGACGACTTCAAAAAATATCTAAATTGTTAGTACCATTTAAAATCTTACTATCTACAAGGTATCTACAAGGTATCTCTAAATGACTTCCTTTAAAAACAGTGCTTATAAACTCATTACATCGAATTTATTGATTAGAACTAAACGTTGTAAGCGGTGTTGATTTGTGCTTAGGTCCAAACACTGTTTCACTTTCGGTTTGCCTGAATATCCTTTACTTTGATAACCCTGCACAATAATTTCATAAAAAAAGCGACAAAAAATGGGCGTACTAGTAACCGAAAAACAGTATTAGCTGCGCTGCGTAATAATACATAGCATGTGTTTTGCATTAAAAAACATTGGTTTTAGAATGCTGTTTTAAAGTCTAGAAATTGGAAATAATATAAATATAAGTATTAAAGTAAAAAGGAATCATTCTTTAAACATTAGGAGTTGATAATTTCGGTCAGAGCGTGGTCAAATCTATCATAAAGCCCTTCGAGCTTTATTTGATTTGAACACGTCCCGGCCAAAATCACCTTAGACTAGTAATACTCAAAGACTG
Organism: Magallana angulata; assembly: GCF_025612915.1. Lineage (NCBI taxonomy): Eukaryota > Metazoa > Mollusca > Bivalvia > Ostreida > Ostreidae > Magallana > Magallana angulata. The sequence goes on along the minus strand of NC_069117.1, from coordinate 37,963,525 downwards.
ATTCTCTATTCTTCAATTAATTCTATTCCAAACCGGTATTTCTTTTAAGTATGGCGTTATCTCACGGTTTGGTGATGAAATGAGATGAAAAATGCAGATATATGTTAATAAATCAGCATGCTCATTGATTGATAGCATTAGTAAAACAAATTTTGGGAATTTTGCGCAGAAACCCGTCGAAACAAATCTGTATATCCTGCATGATATTTTTTGTGAAAATACAAAGTACAAAAATACAAAGTATTCATAAAATATTATGGTACACTGTGATTGAATCCATCATGCAATTTCAAATTTGAGTCCACGTGCTGCATCTGTCAATCAAATTAGCCCGCTAGCTCTACCACATGTTTCCTCCATGATAAAGTTTCGTTCTATTAGTTTTATTTTCAATAAAGAAAATAAGAGGTATGTTTAACAGTTTAGTTTTTTTACAATGTTCGTGATGCATGATATACTGTGTTTGCAAAGTTTAATTCGTTGTTGTTTTTCCCTATCTCTCGTTTAGTTTATTATGGAGGTTTTTTGCGGGAAGGAACATCTTCAACACGTTTAGCGGTTAAAGTACGCAGTAAAATGAATTAATTATTTGATGTAACTATTAGTAAAATTGTTTGATATGCATGTAGAATTCTTCTTGGTCAATCGTTACATAGATTATCTACCTGCCTCATTCCTGTGTATTCTGTGCGTTCAAGCGTAGAGTGATTTCCTGTCAGTGCGGCCACAGGTTTCACACCTTTGTGTAAAACAATTGGGACTAAAGTCAAATAAAGTTAACTCCGACAGTCATAAAGCGGTGGGGGGGGGGGGGTAAGGTTACGATAACAGGAAACGGGTTTATATATTTGTAGTCAAGCTTTCAATAAGATTACATGTACATGCACACATAAAATAATATCAATACATTTACTGAAATGTTTTTTTTATCGGCATGAAATATCAACAGCAACACTTTCAAAACATGTTCTTAATTTCTTTGAAATGTGAAAGAACAAAAGAACGGTTTAACAACATTTCCTTCTCAAAATTTTTTATCTAGTTATTCTGTTAAGAGAGAGAGAGAGAGAGAGAGAGGCTCGGTCGCGAGCGAACGCTAACCTCCGTCACGGCAGGTAGCTGGTACACCACATGGGATACCCACAATATCTTTCGATTACATAATTTTATGCAACTCTGGGTATCTCTAAGGCTCCTTACTCTCTATTTGTTATAAATCAGTTCAGAGAGATATACGTTAATTTGACTTTTCGCATTACAATGGGGCGTATTCGAAGGTGGCAAAGCTTTTGATGAGAAAGGAGAGGCTGGTAGACACTCGGTATCTTCCATCTCTCGCAGCTTGGCCCTCATGTCCTGCTCACTTCCAGTATGCAAGACCACAGCTCGATCGACTTCCTCAGGCCGGCCCCACTGAACGTCATTCTCATTTCCACACTGAATATTCAAGTCAGACTGAGTCTTGAAGAACACACGGCTTTGCACTTAAAGATTGTCGTCGCAAACGTAACGCACTAGAAAGTGGGAATCCTCGCGCAATGACAAATGACGAGCCATACATGTACCTAAAGTAACGCAACACAAATTCACTAAAACGTGAATTCACAAAAAATGTTCTTTACACAAAGAAGACCTTGTAAGAAATGAACGGAACGTGCTAAAAATACTGGGTTGGTAATTTTATAGGAAGCCCTAATTTTTAATCACTTGCTCATGATTAGTTGACACGCATGGACTTCAACAACAAACAATACAAATGTAGGCGGACCAATTAATTGTTAAGAAAACACAACCACACTGCGTACACATTTATAATTTTATTGGCAATTAAAATCATTTCATGATAATTTTTAATTTAACGACCTTTTTAAAATATGATAATGGATTCCAAAATATTTTATTTGCAATTGCTGCACAAGTATTAAATTAAATACTTTTATAATTTAATTAATAGCTATGAAATAAAAAAAATTTTTAAAAAAGACTCCAAGTATTTCGATTATAATCTCTGTCAAAATCTGGTTAAATATCGTCATTAAATATAAAGAAACATGCAATTTATTTGTCATTCGGGGAGATAACTCCCGCTTGTATACGATACTCTTCCATCGATAATTTTACCGTGGCGGGGACAGGTAGATGATGAGTTTACCGTGATGGGAACGCGGTATATCTGTCTCACCTGGCCGATCACCTCGATGTGTTTATACCGTGACGGGTCGCGGGAAACACGGGATCCGCGTTGCCTGTACTGTAGTTCTTAAATATTGTGTTTCTATCAATGTAGGAATTCTAGCAAAGCCGATAAAGTAAGGTGTCTTTTGGATTTGTTACATCTGTGACCATGGTTACAGCAACAGCTGTGACAATATGTCCCTCCACTTTTGTTTTTACGCCAGTTCACTTCATTTACCATTTCGCCGTTTATCGCCGATCAATTGATCGGCACATTTCGTCGTACGCCGATATGGGAAAAATGAAGTCCGCCCCGTTTAATTTGTTTCCCAAAACATGAAATTTGTTACCACAAATTGGATGAAAATATGTTATAACCGATTTTAAAAACCGAAATAACGAATTAAAACATTGAAATAACGAATTCAAGAATTTGTTATTTCAAATTTAATTTGTTAAAACAGATTTCAAAATTTGAAATAACGAATTCAGCGAATTTGTTATAACAGATTAAATTCGTTATAACGAATTCCTGAAATTTGTTATAACAAATTTTATTCGTTATAACGGATTCAACAATTCGTTATAACGATTTAAATTCGTTTTAACAAATTCAAGAATTCGTTATATCAAATTCAAAAATATTTTTTAATAGTCCTAAATGGGCTTCCGTACATTACACTAAAGTCACTTAAAAAGACTTATACACGAGTTGAGCTCAAAGTTTTCAAATTTTATTTTTGCATTTGCAAGGTTTATAATGGTTAATATGGGTATTTTAAATGCTTCCTCTAAATTTGAAAGTCAAATAGCAAGTTACAAGCAGAGTTTGAATTAAAGCTCAAGTCTTGTAATAGTTTACATATATGCTATGATATAATTTTAAATAAAATGGTGCTTTCTTTTATTTATAATATTTTTATGAACACATTAAATCAGTTTTTTCTTGTTTGCCACGAGTCATTTTGTAAAAAAAAAAATATGGTAATTTCCTTACTCAACATTATTTGTAAACAAATATGACTTGAGGTTTGTTTACACAATAATGAATTCTTTCATCTTGACTTCTAACATTTAAATTTTGGTCAATCATTCACAATGCACAAGTAAACCATTTTATATACATGTACACAAAATTAAATTTTATTCTTAAATCTAACTCCCTTTAACGCACTTTTAAAAAAATATGTATAATTCAGAAGTTCTGGGATTTTCATTTTGATAAATTGATAGTTTGGTGAATTGTAAACACAAGTGAATATGATTTTCCGTGTTCGTGAACAGGGAAGAAAAAAAAACAGTATACAGTTCAATTACCATCACATAATTCAAATTGATTACAGGATCGCCTACCCCTCATCTTTTCTTCCCAAACATATGATATACAGGAAACTAAAGTAAACATAAAAGAACGAAAAATATGGATAAACTTTGCTGTGAATTATACGTATTGATATTGAAAAAATGAGCTGCTAAAGAATAGTTTTTCTTCGGGTAAATTAAAGTGTATTTTGTTCTGTTATGGTAGTCCTTTTCGTGCTGGTTAGCACAAAAGGCCGTATCCAGACATCTCCATGTTGGTCTGTCATGTGTCCATCTCTGATCCTGTCCCCATGTCCAGTTGTTCTCCTTCTTTTTTCAACTGATCTTCTCCAGTTATCTTTTAGTGTTCCTCTTTTTTTCTTACAAGTTGGTATCCACATCATTAAAACCTTTGAGACAGAAGTTAGATGCATTCTAAGTACATGTCCAATCCATTGCCCCATTTTCTTTTATATATAACCTGGGATAGAGGGGTGGTGTTGGTTCTGATATATAGCTCTTCTTTGGAGATAGTGTTTGCCCAGAACATGCGCAGTAATCTGCGAAGACATCGGGTTTGGAAGGTTTCTCTCTTGTTCGAGATGGTTTTCGTTACTTTCCAAGATTCAGCACCATTTAGGACGACCCCAAGCATATTGCTCTTAAAGATCCTGATTTTAGTGTTTGTGCTGATCTTTGCTGATCTCCAGATGTTTCGCAGTGCGGCATATGCTCCTGTGGCTTAGAAATTCAAGCTAGGACACTAGCCATTGAGTCCACATCTATAATGATCTTGCTTCCTAGATACACAAACTCTGCTAGAATATACCTCTTCAATATTTATACCACCTAACGTAATGAGTTCTTTTGATTTTGTGTTGATCTTCATTACCTCAGTTTTTCCTACTGTGTTTGCAAGCTGGTTGGGTTTTTTCTTGCATGTCACTGTGTCTGTGTGATAATAATTCTGTATTATCGGCAAAATCTAGACTTCCAGCATTTCTGACATGGTCCATGTGATTCCCGTTCGTTTGGGTTTTTTTGGTTTCTTTTACGATCCAGTCAGTGCAGAATGTGAAGAGAAGGGGGGAGAGGTGACTGTTTCACTAGTGTCTTCAATTTAAACTCATCTGTTAGGTTTGTTTCACGGAAAACTCTGGAATTTACGTCTGTGTATACCATCTTGATGGTAATGATATGTTTATCTGGGATTCCATAATGACTGACGATTCTTTCTAAGGCTGGTCTATAAACACTGTCAAAAGCTTTTGTAAAGTCGATGAAATTGATGTTAAGTGGTGAATTCCATTCATTACTCTGCTCTAGTATCTGTCTGAGAATGAAAAACTGATCAGCACAGATCTTCCCTCCCTAAAACCGGCTTGTTCTTTACGCCGTAATGAGTATTTTGTCTCTGTAATTCTATTCAGTTTTACTCTGCTTAAGACTTTCATTGTGACTGAAAGTAGCATAATACCTCTATAGTTGTTACAGTTTGAGAGGTATCCTTTTTGGTATTTTAACTTAAGGCCTGATTTCCAGAAAGTTGGTGCCTCTTTTCATCCCAATATCTTCTGTAAAATATTTGTCAAGATGATAGGTATCCAGACTTCCTCGGTCTTAAGAAGCTGTGCATTAATCTGATCGATGCTTGCTGCCTTTCCCTTTTTAGCTTTGCCATAGCAATTTTAATCTTGTCTATTCTTGGTGAATCAGAGTTAATATCCAGTATTCTCAGCTGGTGTTAGTACTATTTACTGAATCTTCCATATTATAAACCTTTTTGAAGAGATCTTTCCAGCGTTTAAGGATGTCTTCCTTTTTTGATAATAACATTTTCTATTTTATCTTTTTCTGGTAAATCTGGTGATTGGAATTAACCTGCTCGTGCTGTTGTTAATCTGAAGAGGGTCGGGTCGGCATATCTGCTATCTTGCACAGAAGCGGCTTGTTTTGCCCCATAAGCTATTTGTGTCTTTGTATGCCTTTTGGCTGCTCTTGAACTCTTCTTTACTTCCTTGCCTGATATTCTACTTGGAGCTGTGTTTTCTTTCCGCTGCTTCACCTTCTTCCATGTGTTGTCTGAGATCCATTCTTGTTTTTGGTTTTCCTTTGACTAAGTATTTGTTGTCTATTATCTAACAGTACTTCATAAATGTTTCTATATCAATTTCATTCGAATTTGCCATAAGGAGCGAGATCCTGGTTTGGACTTTTAGTTGAACCGTTCTCCTGACTTTACAGTCTTTCAGCTTTTGGATGTTTATAGGAGGTGGTCTTTGGATTTTCCTTCTTGATTTCCTGAGCTTCAACTTAATTTTTTCCAAAACTGGTCACTTCCTATACCAGTTCCTTGTTTTTCACCCACATTAAGCAGGCTACTTCTCCAGCTCATCTCTTGTTTACGATGACGGGGTCGATCTGGTTTTTGTTGTGGCCATCAGAAGAGTTCCGTGTTGTTTAATGAATAGCTTTGTGCATAAATATTGTACCGCCGATTATCAGGTTGTTTTCTTGACATAAGGTGCACAGTATTACTCCATTATTGTTGCCTTCGTCTAGTCCTTGCTCACTAATGATATTCTCCTTGCTCTGGTTTTTTCCCGACTTTTCCATTTACGTCTTAGTAGTATATCGAGTGATGGTGTGTTGTCTATGATCTTTTGTAGCTAGGCTTACATAGAAGACGACTTTCTCATCACCTTCTACACCCTTTTTTTGGCGCATAGCAGACCGCTGCAATCAGTTATTATTAAAGACTTCTATGGACCTCTTTTGTTGTAAGTATGGCTTCTCCTCTACTATGATGGCCATCAGTTCTTAGAGTATTTGATGTCCTGACACAAGTTGTTTTGACCCATTTCCTGTTCATGTTGTTTCACTGATTCCAAGGAGCTCGATCTTGTACCGCTCCATTTCTCCCTTTACTTTTGCCAGTTTTCCTGTTAAGTAGAGGGTCCGCACGTTCCAGCAGCCCACTCTACAAAGAACATTCCCTATCGGGGTGGGGAATTCACTCGTCATACCTTCAGTATCCTGTATGGTGTCAGTCCTTCTTCCATCATTTTGTTGTCTGGTAAAGGTTTCTGTTGCAGCTTTGTTTGACATGTTAGGGTTACTGGTCCTCAGGATAATCCCTTGAACTCGTAGGACAAGTGGTTTCCTGTTGGGGTTATCCATCCCTTAGATGACTCTTTTCCATTGCTTATTGCTCATCGGCACGGATTTTCTGTCTGGATTTTCTTCCATAGTCTTTGACTTTCCCGATCCCTCCACAAGACAGTAAAGCTATTTGACCCATAATTGGGAACTAGGAATGCAAGCACCAGGGCATATCCGCATGCCGGTGGGCCATGCATGTCTTGTATTAGGGGTTTAGTCTCCTGCAAGACTGTGGTGGTTCTACTTGAGACCGACAGGTATCCAATTTCCATCTGATATAAACATTAAACATTAGCAACGAAGAAATAAGCGTTATGTTACCTTAATGTTTTGAAATGATATTCAAAAAGATCATATTGTGAATGTGTTACTACACAACTAACATATATTTTTTCTCTTTATTTTTGTCAATAAGCACATGAAATTAAAGCTATTTGAAATAAGGTTTACATTGATCACCATAATATAAATCATTTCTTTTTCTGGAATTACCCACTATTTTCTACTAAAATAGAAATTCATTTTAGATGAGAAAATTTGCTACATACGAATTCGCAAAGTAAAATAATAAAAAAAAGGAAATGCACTTGATAAGCAATGCTAGTTATGTAATACAAATATTGGATATTATACAAAATTTTACAAATCTCTCGAGCTGTTCTTAATATGTGAATTGTTGAAATACGAGAACATAAAAAAGAAAATCGTTTTAATCGAGAAACTGTTCAACAAGTCAGCTGAAAATCTATTTGTTGTTTTTTTTAATAAATCATTAAGATTTTTAAATAATCAATTTAATCAATTACTGTATTTACATGCAAATGTGTCAAGTATTTCAACCAAATCCAATATATTTTCATCAATTTGCGTTAATATCCACGATATCATCGCACTTTGAAATAAAATTATTTTTTCAAAGAGCCATGACTTTGTCCCAAAGTTAACGCCATTTGAAACGTTTTCACAGTGGTGCATTTTACCATACCATGTACGTAAAACTAAGTGCTTTTACTCAAATTTTAAGCAAGTTGCATGCAAATAAACAATATGCTTTTATTTCAAACGTTGGAATTTTATAACTACTTTTCCCCCTCCCAGTTACTTCATTTTTTAAAGAGAAAATCAATAACATCTCAATCAATATAAACTTGATACTTAAATATCCTAAAATTATCCATCTCTAGTCATTGGAGTAATGCACGTTTGAATGAATTTAACATTTTTTAAACCAGTAAAATCGTTTGATGAAAATTCAATAAAAGTACTCAAAGTACAAATATCAGGGTTATTTTTATGTGTATTGAAAGCATTTATATGATATGGAATTATTACAGACTAAATAGACACATTGATTCTTTATTAATGAATTAACTGAATTAAAAAGGATGTTTATGATATTTATATTGATATTGTAAATGTAATAAATAGTAGGAGAATAATATATTGAACACCCTTAATAAGACTAACTGTTGCATAGTCACTCTCTTAAAACAACTCCCGCTACAATTTGGCTATGCACTCTCAGCTTGGTAACGGGATGATCTGGGCTACAAGTGTTTTTCGCCGCAAAGTATTTAGAATATTACGGAAGAACGAACGCCATGTGATGTTTAAATATAACAGATGTAAACTTAGAATGGCTGAATTCAAAGATATACATTCTAAACCTCTTTTAAGTTAAGTAGGTACTACATGTATGTAAACGTATGAGAACGATTTTAACGGTTGCTCAGTCAACATCCGGTATCATGCACTGTAACTATAGCCTGGCTTTTGCTTACGCAATGAGTCAGCTTTTAAATGGAGATAAAAAAAGAAAAGTAAAGTGAAAGACAGACAAGTGACTGACGGCATGCCAAGACAATCACAAATACCAATTGTTAGCTGCCTTTATGTCTTTGGAGAAGTCCTAGATTTATCACTGAATTTTTCTTTTTTTTTCAGGAAAAACAAACCAAGCCTCTTAGTTGCAGCGATTGACTTTGGCACAACCTTTTCTGGTTATGCGTTTTCTTTTCTGCACGAATACAATACAGATCCTTTAAAGATCTCAGCAGCTACGTGGAATGCAGGCGAAGGAGGTTTTGTATCTTTAAAAACCTCGACATGCGTTCTTTTTGATCCGACAAAAACATTTCATTCTTTTGGTTATGAGGCTGAAGAAAAGTATTTAGACTTGGCCGATGAAGACGAGCATCATGATTGGTTCTACTTCAGAAGATTCAAAATGATGTTGTACAACAATATGGTAAACATATACTACTTTTTATTTTTTATCATAAAAGAAGTAAGACGTTTGATGAAGTCAAATGTCTTCCATCATATATATATATATATATATATATATATATATATATATATATATATATATATATATATATATATATATATATAACAAGCACAAACATTGCAATAACTCTCATATATATATACCTGCCCATAGTGAATGATATAGATATATATAAAGCACAGAGAAATTCACTTTTGCTGGAGCTCCACCTTCCGCCCCGACCGAGGCTTGAACTCACGACCTCTGGAACCCATTCTCCCAGCAGTAAGCGGCCACCGCGCTCCGAGTGGCGCTCCCAGTGGCGTAGCACCCTTTACGCAAAAACGCAAATGAATACACAAAATTTTGCAAAGCATAGGTCTTATGATTTGAGTTTCCTATTGTTTGCACGTAAACAAATCGTATTGAGACTCCACTGCATTATAATCTGCATATTTAGTATTCAGTTCTCATCGTATACCATGCAATTACTACGATTCCGGAAAATACTGTCATTCCATACTTTACATTAAAATTAATTGGAAGTTCGTTTGAATCATAAATTAATATGGACGAGCTATACCTTTGACTTTCATGTTATTGGCTTAAAGAATGATCTACAATAAACTTATTAAAATGAGATGAACAACTTTTAACTCCTTTCAAGTTTAAATATTCATACTAAAATCTGAAAACACATCAAGTTTTGAGTGTTTGTCCGTAATTGTATTCTGTCAGTCTATACTTACATGTAATTTAAAGTCGGCCGTCGGGTGATTAAAATTTTGACAAAGTCACAATACATTGTGATAAACTTGATCAAAAATTTGTCATTTAGGTAAGCAAGTTACGGATTGAATAATAAATCTGTTTCAAAACGCCTATTATTTTTAGTCATATGCAGTTGGTTTCCGCTGGGGTATCAGTGTTTCATATATAATTACACATTTTTTTTAAAATTCAACATTTCCCTTACACATACAGTATGTAAAATTGTAACATTTTTTGAATACAGTAAATTAAAAGGTAGCTACGCCACTGGCTCCCCACTCGGCCATCTAGGCAAGACAAAAATCTTGTTTTCGATGACGAACGGAACCTAGCGCGCTGGCCGCGCACTACACAGTCGCTTGAGATACAGGTGGAATACAGTTAAACGACAATCTGAGAGGATCGGAACGATACACATTGCATAGATACACACACATATATGTATAGGTGGGTGGGTGGGTGTGTGCGTGCGTACAACAGATCATGAAATAAAGAATATACATTGTATAGAATTTGTATGTGACGATATATATTATATCAACTTACTAAAATTATCACTAACGTATATTTTCTCAATAAAATTTAAAAACTGGATTAACATGTATTAATGACACTGTTTATATAAGTTTCCAAAGCATTCGCTAGTCCAGAATTTTTTTTCAATCGTTTGTGGTAAAAGTTTAACCCATGGCAGTTACCGGAATACGGGACATTTTTACGACGTAAAAATCACAAATCATAATTTTCTTCTGCATTCGGCATTTCGGCGTTTTACCCTGACACAAAAAAGTAAAATTTTCTAATCCAGCACATTTATCGAGATGCTATTACTACTTTGAACCTTTCAGCAAACATACTATGAGCACGGAATTCACGGTCAGATATTCATTTTTTAACGATCTTATTACGAGACTGATAAGTTGGTTAAACCCCTGTCACACCGGAGCTGCGTCCTCACGGCGATCCCGCTTTGTCCTTAAATAATGTAAAACGCCATGGTAAACGCAGTAGAATCTCCTACAGCGCCGTAAAAACGCAACGGCATCTTCGTCCGTCGCGGTGGAATCGCATTGAATTTTAGAACGCCATGCGACGGCGCGAACTTTGAACATGCACAAAGTACGCGCCGTGGCTCTGTGTTCTGATAAACGCGCCGTAGAAGCGTAGTGAGGTCGCCGTGACAGCGCCGTAAGATCTCCAACAGCGCCACGAGAGCTCCGCCGGCGCGCTCAAGGAACGTAGCTAATCGCAGTGTAGACGCAGTGATAAGTCAATTGCGCTTGCACGGAGACCTCACGGAGTCCTTTGGGATCTCACTGCGTCTCTATCGCGCTCTCACTGCGTTCTCACTGCGCATCCACAGCGTTTGAACAAATTGTTTTTCATTTGGCTGCGTTTACACAGCGACCCCTAAGAGCTGTAGCTGCGTTCATCGCGCTCTCGTGACGTTTCTTCTGCGTTTATACCGCGCTCTCACGGCGTTTCTAGTGCGTTGTCATCAAGACCACGAAAACTCGAATAATGGCTGTTGTACAATAGCAAGCGATGTAATAATTATCAAACTAGATGTAGATGACTTTGTAAAAAGTAGCATTGCTATTATTCCAAGGCCTATCAATGAACGTAGATGGAATTCATGCCATTTGGTTTATGGCAACTAATATAAACGGATCTTTTTTGTAGACCTGACTACTAAGAGTTTTCACAAATTGTTTAGAAGTAGTTATGTTTCAGTTACAATATACCTTTTCATAAAAACAATTTTTTAATCATTTATTTACTAGTTGTAAATTCTTGTTTGTTTCCCATACAATTATGCAAATCAATATTAACCTACCAAGAAGTCAAGAACGTCTTGTGCACGCAGTCAGCGCGCAGAGCACGCCGTGGACGCGCGGTAAATACTCCTAGCACGCCATGAGCGCTCGGCGGAGACTCAGCGAGAGCGCAGTTAATCGCCATGTAGAACTCCATGGAAGCGCAGTTACACGCCGTGGGAGCTCCGAAATAACGCCTCGGTCGCCGTCATGACGCCGTGACATCTCCACTTGTAAAACTTTCAAATAAAACTGTACATTTTTTCTGAATTTTCCTTGCGATTCTACGGCGATCCCATGAATTTTACAACGCCATGAACACTCCGTGGGGACGCAGCTTTGTGTGACAGGGCCTTTACTTCATGCTACAATAAATTTTTTCTATAAAAAAAAAAGAAAGTATGTTGTCCCAAGATATTTTTGCCGCAAATTTCCTTAAATTATTCGATATTTATAAATACTTCTTTGTTAAGACGATGTTCATTCAACAGTATGAAAAAATCCAAAGATTTCCCCTTTGAAACGCCCCCTCTAGCTTGTCATGTATCAATACACAGCTAAAAATAAAAAGTCTACAGGGTTTTTACATAGCCAAGGAGATGAAGACGCCTGGATCAGATGATAACGTTGAAAAATTGCGCGAGGTGTCCCGAGTACTTCCAAATGGGGAAAAGATGTCAACATTCCCCATTATAAATCTCAGTAGGTTCCTGTGAATTTTTACGAGGGAAACGTGATAATGTGTGAATGAAGTTATCTTGGGAATTTTCCCTTTCATCGATTTTTATTGCACTTCTGTCACACGTATGTGTATTTTTATTAAAAATCATTCAAATATGCAGCATAAATATCTTGGGACAGACTTTAATAATAACAAGCATTCTGAGAGTATTGCATAAGCAATACACGTCCCCTACCGGTTTGTATTATTCTATGAAAGCTTCGAAGCATACATCTATTTCAAAACTGTTATAAACGAGATGTTATGCTTTAATCAGAGATAAAAGAACAGAGCCATGAAATTCAAACTACATCGTTGATATGGAAATGAAATAAAAAATGGTAAAATACGCTTTATTTTATCTCCTGTAATTTCGCTTAGTCAATTAAGTTGAAATTTGTGAAAACAATGCACTGTTATGCAGAATATCCTTTTTTACCGTCTTTTGTACCCCGAGTAAACAGACCAACCCGATAACGAACCCGATTGTAATAATACAGAAAACACACAGGGGCCAAGCCCATTTTAACATTAATTTCAATGTAACCATAAATAAAGAAAGGGGTCGAACTCTGACCCAGATAAAAAACTACCAGCTCGCTTCAAAAGCCTAATAAATCAATTATTTTTTACAACACTTGCAATATGCGTGTATTTTTCAGAAAAATAATGTCTAAGATACACTCATGCCGAATTTCAAGTTGATGGGTCTTAAAATAGCGAAGATATACGTCATTATTCTCTCGAATTCGCCAGTTTATTTTTACTAGGACATTTACCGGTCCAGGGCTCACGATGGGATTTTGCCTCTGACAACAGCAGTATTGCAACAAGTCGAGAAACATTCGCACTAATCTTTTAAAATCTCACATCAAATGCACTCTACTTACATCCTTAAATTCCGATAAAATTCCGTAAATACTCTCCAAACTGAACTTTTATTCTGCAGCCACATTGACTTCTGACAGGGCCAGCCATTTTGACGTCTTCGAGAAATACTGATTCTGATTGGACCATCAGGAATATTAACCAATGAAATTGAGTTTAACATTTTCTATCACAATGGCCGGTCTTTAATTTAATTTCTAGCAAATTTCTCTTTCGTTACATTTATTAAACATATGTGATCATATACATTCAGTGCTGCCATAACCCACAAAAAGTAACTTCACATTTAATTGATATTAAGACAAAAAAATAGTTATATGCGAATTTGGCAACAAAATGATATAGAAATCGGATGTTCAAATTATATTTTTTCATAGAGTGGGTCATCGTACCAATTTTTAAAGAACGAATATTGTTAACACATATTAACGTCTATCTTTTTTCAATTTTCCAAAAAATAATACGAATACCCACTCTATGGTAAAAAGTACGTTTTCTTCTTTAAATTTTTAAGCTTGATCTTTAAATGACTAAGTCCAGTCGTTTGCGTAAAACTGATAACAATAGAATCAGCTATATTATAGCATTTAAACAAGCGAATCGGTGGTGTAGCATCTTCGCTAGCCAAGGGTTTACGATCCACTCTGCTCCTATCTTCGCTAGCCAAGGGTTTACGATCCACTCTGCTCCTCTACAAGGAGCAGAGTGGATCGTAAAACCTTGGCTAGCGAAGATGGTGGTGTAGTGGTAAGCGAGGAGTTCTTTAAAGCTGCTTGGTCCGATTTTATATCAAATTTTATGCACGCTTTTAAACGATGGCTATGATTAGTATATGTATAATAATAGACATTGCAGTAGTTTTACCCGTCAATTATGCCAAATTTCAATGAAGAAAAATACGTACAAAATTTGCTAACAAAACAAACGACATTAAAAGGTACCGCGTTATTTCGCCTCATGTTATATTTCACCCCTGACGACGAGACGGGTATGGTTGTATTACGACTTTGACATCGCTTTAAATAAAGGTCGAAATGATCAGACAATTACAAATAAATATGTGTACGTTTTGTTCGCTAATATTTCCAAAGTCTGCTTTCTTTACAATCGATGCATAGCATGCGGGTTGAATAACCCCAATCATTCGGGGGTCGAAACCAAGCGGTTTCCTTTTCTAAACATTCCCGTGATGCATTTTGGTTTGTTTTTTCGTTTGCCCAAAGAGAAATTATTTTTATTTACTTTGAATATTTCTAACTTAGAAAGGAGACTGATTCTGCTGGTGTAAATAGGAGAAAGTCCATAACTTTCTAAGATGAATGATTTGTATGGAAAAAATTTTGATACTGTAATTACAAAAAAATCGGACCAAGCAGCTTTAAACAAATGTAACTGTAAAAGTGGGTGTTCGAATCGTACACGTTATGGGGTTTTTTTGTTTACATTGTTAGAATGTAATTTTCTTTTTTTACTTAATGATATACATTGTTAGAATATAATTTTCCTTTTTTTCTTAATAATAAAAATTTGTTTATAATAACTTGAAATTATTTTAAATGCGTTTTCTACTATTTTTATATAATATGAAATGTATGTTATTCTCTTTGAGATTGCACGATTTTATATTGTAAACAAATGGTTGTTTACAAGAATGGTTGTTTAATTGCAAGAAACAATTAAATGGCAAGATAAAACGTACCATCTTTTAATCCTTGAGAGTCTTGTTAACACAACAAGGACATATGCTGGACAAAAGCATGTAATTATGCATAAAATGCAGAATACAAGCTTAGTCAAATGTACAGTATGCGCCTTAAGAAAATTCAACGATTAACTAGGCATGTATTTCACTTCCAATTGTATCGGCAGAAAAATCACATTACAAATGCGTGTTTTGTTGTGAAAGAAAAAGCATAGTAGTTGTACCAGAAGACACATAGACCACTAGGACCAATGACCAATACAAAGTTTGACCAGTGACCTATAACAAGCCCCCTTGTTATACGTTACTGGTTTGACTATCGCTGTCTTCCTTAGCCCCTCCCCCCACGTTTTTGCAAATTTATACATAGCAAAGACCTTTTTTTGCTTGTCAAGATTTTTTATAAGTCTGGACCCCCCCCCCCCCCCCCTCCCACACTTTCAATTTGCTTCCGACGCCACTGTATATGTTTTTTGAAAATACCTGTTTTGAATACCTACAAAAGGAGTTAACTAAATTCTTGTTTCCGAAGCGGAAAAATCGACTCCCCCATACTCTTTGTCGACTCCCCTGCGTTAGGGGTTGTATAAGATGACTGAGGTAAATTAGTAAATTAAATATTGTCAGAGAGTAATCAACATTTTTGTATGTTAACTCTTTAAATGAGTATGTGATTGTCATTCTAAATTTGCCAGTTTAAAGTATATGTAAATACTTCAAAATTTAAGCGCATTTGCGCCTTTCAAATGTCGATCGCCACTTTCTTGCATTTTTGGACATTTTCATTTGGACAATACTGTCCATCGTTTAAATGCCCAGTTAATTTGTACATTTATTACTTCTTATATGACGTATGAGAGGGTCGTGGGCATTTGCAACGGCTTATTCCCCCAGATTCGTTCATATTATTCCTCAAACGCATAAAGAAAAAAGTGTGGAAAACTGAAGTGGGACAGACAGACGGACAGACAGACAGACGGACGGACTGACGGACGCAGAGGAAAGCTATAGTCCCCTCCGGTGAAATCGATAGGGGGCTAATAACAACTAAATGAGAGTTGCGTTATCTTGATACAGAATCTATACATGTATGTCGTCAAACGCAAGATTGAGTACAATATTGCTCTGTTTTTTCCATAGTGCCATCAAATAAGTGACACCATTATGTTATTTATGTTAAATAGAAGACTTCTGTACATATCATAAAATATCTAAATTTCAAACCCCCAACCCCTATCGTTCAAATTTGCCGCCCTAATATGAAATACTTCCCGACGCCCCTGTTATGCATTTCTCTATATAGCCTCCCAAATAAACTGGTTCTAAAGAACCACGTGACACAAACAGGTATTCGGATGAAAACCTTATATTTCCGGACAAATATTTCATTATTTTACCAAATAGGAATTCAATTCTGTCTGATTCGTACAGTAAACGAAAGAAATCATATTTCTTTGGAGCTACATGAATAAATCTGATTTGGCTCTTTAAAAACATCTGAATTTGCTCCAGGTGTAATAGTAATCATCGTGTATTTCTAAAGTTTCTAGATTATTGTTTAGTATAAATAAACACGTTGAACAACGTTATACATGTATATCCATATTTATATCTACCTATTGTTTCATCGTCGATTAATACAATTTGTATTAATTTTTGCTTTAACTATCTGTATATGTATCTTTGAAAACGGCTTAGTTGATTATTTTTTCTGGATTTACCACATCAAGCCATAATTCTTTGGAATGAAAATCATTAAGACATGCGTTTGTGGAACTGAACATTGCTCAATACCAAACTATGGTCCCCAGCAGTATATTATTTAATAAAACAAAGCTATAACGACAATAAATACCCTTTCAATCAATGACAATGACAATGGAAATGATAAAACCTGGGCTAGGTTTCACAAAAGTATCCTTAGATTTGTCATAAGACAGATCTTAAGATTCTCATAAGATCTAACTTATGACAATCATTAGATATATCGCTTGCGTTTCACAAAACAATCTAAAGTGTTATGAATCTTCAGATATGTTTATACTTGTATATACTTTTTAAACATATACAATCTTTAATTAATGCTATACCTTAAAAATCTGCGATCACACGGAAATTATTTTCATTCCATTATTAATCTATTATTTATTTTGATTTCTAAAACATATTTAACTTATTTAAGCGACTTTCATGTGTTTTTTTTTCTTTCAAAAATATACTTAGTTGCATTAAATTATATCTGTATTCAAAAGGGTTTTTTCCGGAAGGATAGTTTCAAAGCTTATCCCATGCACATCCCCGTTAATAGTTTGGAAGTTCCCACTGACATAAAATCTGAGTGCCACAATGAGTTGCAGGGATGGGGGTATATGGAATGGGACCTACTGGTGGGGTGTTTTCATATAAATCTAGTATCAGCAAACGCGGTAGACTAGTTGAAACTTATTTATTATATCTACGTCGACCATATATATTGTCCAAGGGATTATTTCTATTTCTAAATACCCGTTCTTTTCTTAATTGTCTTTTCTTTTCAATCAAAACAATGGCCGCCGCAATGTCAAGCTTGGACTTATGACATGTAACAGCAATGGTAAAAACTTATCACAAAATTGGATCTTAAAATAGATCTTAGTCATAAGATTGTTTTGTGAAACTGGCCCATATTTATCTTTAAAAATCTGAACTTCCATGACAACAAATAGAATTGCTGACAGGCTGGCACTGGCCATGGGTCGTCTATTGCGTCTCTTCGTACGCATCTGATCAAAAATGCGTACAGAAAGATCGCGACCTCTCGAGGCCATATGTAATCTCCCCGAAAAGTCTCGAAAAACTCCCGATGAAGGCTTGAAAATTAAAAATGCCAATATTAGAATTTATGATACAAATAAAAAGTATCTCATGACTAAGATCTATCTTATAACCAAACTTTGTCATGAGATCTCTCCATAAATGTTTCACAAAACTGTTATATCTTATGATTATCTGAAGATCTTGCATAATCTTAAGACAACCAAATACATTTCCGAAGTCGAACTTTAACATGGCGAGAGCATATACTTGTATTTTGTTTCACAACCAAAGGCCGATTAAATGTGTGGCGATTTTGCACAGTCTTTTATTTTCATGCTGCTGTTGATGCAACGTCAACATTTCTCTAGTATTTCTAAGGATAGGGAGTTGTAAAAATTAACTACATAATCAAGGTTATATAAAGTTAATTCTCTCTCTTTGTGTGTGTGTGTCTCTCTCTCTCTCTCTCTCTCTCTCTCTCTCTCTCTCTCTCCAGAATAACAATTCGATCAGACTGCAAACGTTTTTGCCATTTCTGGTTCTTCAAGCAGTTTTGTACAAATGACTATGTTACGTAGTAACGTCAATAAGCAAAAGTTCATTGGGACGTCACAATAACGTAAAAGAAACGAAAAGATAAAGTAACACACACACACACACACACACACACACACACACACACACACACACACACACATATATATATATATATATATATATATATATATATATATATATATATATATATATATATATATATTCAGTTAGATAATGGATGTTTGCAAAATATGATATTGTTTTGCGAGTTTAACCAAGTTAACAAGCTCATAAAAAAATTCATAGTGAAATCACTTTTCTTAAATATAGAGATGCATTATACCATAGAAAATAGTGGAAAAAAATTGAAGGGAAACTGACCCTCATTTCGTTTAAGCAAACGTGAAAGCCCTAACCCCAAGGATGTATTGTGCTAAGTTTGGTTGTAATTTGGCCTAGTGGTTTTAGAGAAAAAAGATGAAAATATGAACAGTTTACGACGTCGAAAACAACAACGACAACGAACAAATTTTGATCAGAAAAGCTCACTTTTAGAGGTCACAAGTGTTTAAAGTTTCAAACGGACTGGCAGACGAACACCAGAAAAACACCAAATCTAATGTGCATTAGTTTTTTGAACGCTTGTTTCTTTTTTTTTTTTACAGGATTTAACCAGAGAAACTATTATTGAAGATGAAAAAGGAAAGAAAATGGAAGCACTGAAAGTATTTACTTCTTCTATTGGCTATCTGAAAAATAAATTATTGACCAAGTGTAAAAATCAGACGACTGACATAAATGAGTCTGAAATAACGTGGGTTTTAACAGTGCCAGCGATTTGGGACGACAAATCGAGACAATTTATGAGAGAAGCTGCGGAAAAGGTCTTATTTTTCTATTTTACGTTCTAAATACATGTAATCATTTTTAAGATCAATTAAGAAAATATTCATCGTATAATACATTTGTTTATACTTATACACAAACAACTTCATTTTAATGAATACTTATAGGTCCCTATATATGGAGAGAAGCTAATTCTAGCTCTAGAGCCGGAGGCAGCCTCGTTTTACTGCAGGCATCTTCCTGTACAAAAAGACAGCGATAATTCTACATACGGTGTCTTCAAATCCGGAGAAAAATACATGGTTGTTGATGCTGGGGGTAAATTATACTCTATCAACTTAAATTTGTCTATCAGTTAAAACTTTTATTGGAATAATCGTATGTTTGATCATTTACATCTAGGTGGAACAATAGATATCATTGTCCATGAAGTTAAGGGTGATGGTTACGTAAGGGAACTCTACAAGGCAAATGGAGGCGATTGGGGCGGCACCAAGGTAGATTCATCATTTATAAGTCTCTTAGCCGATGTTGTCGGCAAAGACGTTATGGAGACCTTCAAATCTGACAAAAAGTATGATTTCCTTTATCTTATGAGGAATTTTGAAATAAAAAAGAGGACAATCTGCCCCGAACGAAGTGAAAAAATAATCATTAATATCCCAATTAGTTTGTCAGAGACTTTTTCCAAAATGAACCCGGGAAGTAACATCAATGAGGTTACATTAAATTCCAAATACGGTTACCAGCTGACTTGGACAGGCAATAAAGTTCGAATTCGAATGGAGGCAAAACTCGCCAGGACGCTATTTGATGCAAATTGCAAGCAGATAGTAGATCACCTAAAGGACCTTTTCATGCAACCTGTTGTAAAAGATGTCTCATCCATCTTACTGGTAGGAGGCTTTGCAGAGTCACTCATGTTACAATCGGCTATAAGAGATGCATTCAAAAATAAAAAGGTTATTATACCAGCGGAAGCTGATTTGGCTGTGTTGAAGGGAGCAGTAATATGTGGGCATGAACCCGAAAAAATTTCAGGTAGAATTTGCAGATATACGTACGGTGTAGATATTGTTACGGAATTCGATAGCACCATTCATCCCAATTCTAAGAAATTCCTACGTAATAATAAAGAATACTGTGACGACATCTTTGATATTCATGTCCGCGTTGGACAAATCGTTGAGGTTGGGGAACCCCAAGTGAGACAAACATACGTAGTGACAAAACCAGATCAAGAGAGTATCGAATTTAAAATTTACACTTCAAATAACAAAGAGCCAACTTATACGACAGATGAAGGATGTACATATCTGGGCACGCTTACTATTGACATGCCAGACACGTCCAAAGGAATAGATCGTGGAGCCACTGTCCACATGACGTTCAGTGGCACTGAAATCACTGTCACAGCGGTTGATAAAGATGATCCAGAAAGAGCTGTGACGACCAAAGTTGACTTCCTTGGCTGATTCGAGGAGCCAATCTCCAGGTTACGTTCAGTAAAACGGAAATTATTATTACTGTCCTACCAGAACAAGATTATAATGAGGGGTACTCGATGATTTAATAAAAATCCAAACATAACAAGTTAACTTCTAACAAAAGTCAAAACAACTTGGTGTTTACCATTGAATTGACCGGTTCATATTTCTATTGTTTTTTTTAGATCGGTTGTTACATCATTTTATGCTCCATGTACATATTTTGTAAATATTTTACTGTACTACTAGACTTTGACCCGTGCGTGCACGGGTTGACATTGCATATGCTATACGAAATAGACACATCGACACACCGTATTGTTGATATTTACATCATCAAGCTTTAAGACTACAATAATGCTATTAATTTGACTACAATCTGCTCAATAAGAATAATCTAACTGTGTTTCGGGCCAGGCCTTCGCCGCAGCTAAAATGCCTCCCATATACCCGTAATGTAGCAAAAAAAATGCAGAATCACTCCGAAACGATTTTGGAGGAAATTAATGAGGCTGCATTGAAAATAACAGTCAAATTTTCATCTAAAAATTTAAATCATATTTACTTTTGGGGAGTTGATTTTAATCAACTATCCTATGCAGTTACTCTGGCAAACCGAAATTGAAACAGTGTTTGGACCTAAGCACAAATCATCACCGCTGACAAGACTTAGTTATTGAAAATAATAGAAACATTCGATGTAATGTATGCTGAAGCATTGTTTTTCAAGGAAACTTATTTATAAACACTTTGATAATAGTCAGATTTTATATAATACGAACAATTAGATATTTTTGTAGTCTGATGTGTTCCTACGCCACAGTTTAATAAAGTCTCGTTCAACCAGACGCTCGGCTGTCTCCGTAAATCTCGGAATATCTCGAATCTCGAAGATTAACGGAGACAGCCGAGCGTCTGGTTGAACGAGACTAGAGTTCGATATCAATAGTGCCTCGATCCATACGATTCTTAGAATTGTTTCGATTACCAATACATAGTTTGAAATCTATTCTTAAATATTACACAACATGATTCATATGGGGTTTCTCGAAATTCTTGTCGGAAAAGTCTAAAAAAAATTCATATAATAAAAAAAAGCGTAATTCAAATGCAGACTAGAAACTAATTGCCATGCAAGAGATAAAATCAACTCTCGTCAGTACTTCAGTACTTTGATTCACCAACGTTTTTTACTCGCTTCGAATTTACACACCTAATGACATTTGGAACTCTCGGAATATTTCATATTAAATGCACTAAGTTGGAGTTATCTCCCGTATTCCTTGATGAACAGAATATAAGACAAATTTTCAATGAAAATTTCCACGTATTTGTAATATCGTTTCTGAGTTTATCCATGCAAATGTGATATTGTGGAAACACAAACTAAAAAGCCTCCCGTGATTTACCGTGAATGTAATGCGCATGTACAAGATTGTAAAATCCAAAAAATCCAGATGATTTCCGGATTTTTTAAAGGAGTTTTCGTTGTTTATGAAATGGCGAAGCTTGATTGAGAAAAAATAAAAAGAAATTGGTAATCTTCAAGTACCAATGGTGTTTAAAATATCTAAAACAAAAGACAGTACTCTTCCGATTTCTCGATATTAAAGCGCAAAAATTCGAGTCTATTATTTTAATATAGTAGTATAGATGTAACATTTATTCTGCTCATTTTGTACTTGTAATCACATATTATGATGCCAGGAGACATCAATTTGTTCGAGCAGGGGAGGGGGGGCATTGTTACAGCATTTTATGCTCCATATACATATTTTGTAAATATTTTACTGTACTATGTAACATTTATAAATTTTGTATATATTCCTTTTATATTAGGCATTATTGTATATATGTTTAAGAAAATAGAGAAAAAAAACTGAAAAAAAAGGAAAACGAAAAACAAAAAGAAATATGGCCATAAATGATGCAATAATTATTTTACTTAACAGTTAGTAAATATTACTTTTTATGTCGAAATCTTTAAATACTTATTTCTTTAATTTTCAAATTAATGTCAATTGTTAATAAGCGTGACAGGACCGCTAAGTATTTTGATTACATAATTCAACCCGTTTTGACATCTTACCTGGCACCTGTGAGCGTTTTAATTATATAATTTTAACAATGGTCATTAACGCTAATTATACTAATTGTAATTTGTTCATTTCATTTTATCTACGCCCCTAAGTTATTAATAACCAATTATATTTTGTATTCAGAGATTATCTTTATAGGTGTGACTTTTTAATTATCGACGAAATTAAACCAAAAGTCAAACGCAAATTGTCACCTTTTGACATTTGCAATCTAAATTAATAAACTTTATATGTTGGCTTTATTTCAATATTTGGTTTTATTTCGAAGTCCCCGAACAGATCCTTTATTCCCCGGTACCTCAGCAAAGCGAGTACAGAGAGAAACCCGTTATAACAAGTGGTGGAGAACCGATTTGAACACAGATCCATGGAATTCAAAGACTAGGATGTGAATTCAAACCTGATGTTTCTTAAGGACTATGTGACAATTCTATAAAAGATAAGTCATTCAGGATAAAGTCAGGAAATGAAAGCTTCACTATGACGAGGTCCTATGGACATACTATAGTCTGTCCCAAGTTATTGCTTCCATCAATTTTTGATGATTTTTAATAAAAATGCACATACCTGTGAAAGAAATACAATTGAAATCGATGAAAGGGAATATATCCAAGATATTGTCATGGAACAATTATCCTTTTTCACTCATAAAATTTCACGTGAACGAAAACAATTTTCTTACGGAGATTTGTAATGGGAAATGTTTACATCTTTTCTCCATTCGGAATACATCGCGCAATTTTTTAACATTATCATCCGGGCTTATTAATGGCTGATGCAATGCAAAATCTCCGTAGACTTTCAATTTTTAGATGTGTATTGAAACCTGAAGCGGTAGAGGGGGCGTTTAAAAACAGATAATCTGGACATTTTTCATATTAGTGGATGAACGTAGTTTGAGCACAAAGGTATTTACTATTATTGAAATATCAAGCAAAAAGTGGTGGAAGCAAAAACTCGGGACAGAGTATAGTACTCATTTGGATGCAGCTAAGGTTATGAGGAATCGAGTTTTTGACCATGGATAGTTACCGTTTTAAACCTATGACATTTTGTATCTTTTTCCATACGGTCATGTAGTTTTCAAATAAGTTTTTTTTTATTATAATGAAATTTAGTTTTGATTAATTTCTAGGTTACCTTCCTTGGCAAACGTCAGGAAACAAAATATTTTCAAATCAATCTACGTTCTTTGCATTAGTTTACGATCCGATATGACCTGATTACTATGATAATTTCTGTGGTAATAGATCGCCCCGTAAACTTCTCTGATACATGTGCCTACCATCTAAATTTATTCTTTCCTACTGTGAAATGTCTTTAATTATACGTCAAACATTAAGTAGATCTTCTACTTTTCATAAGTGCAAGGGTTCTGATCAAACCCATTTTTTTGTTTTTCGTATATAATTCATTCATTCATACTTTGGCATCATTTCTCAAACATACCTATTTTCTTTATAGGCAACATGTTCACCTTAGTGTTGTTTTGTCTATGTCTAATATTAATTTACAGTTACAGAAATCGGTCGGGGTATCGAATATTTGTTATATCCTACATTCATATGTTTGAATTGAATTGAATTGAACATATTTTATTAAATAAATCAAAAGGATAAGACACAAGTTCGAAAACTTAGATAGTCTTCTTCTAGTAATGAAATTTTATAAATATTGCCATACATTGAATATATTGAAATAGTGAATATATTGAATACACATAAATATACATGAATAAACAATCTACTGCATATATAATATCACCTTATAAATTCAAACATTTTTTGAAAAACGACCACATTCACTCAAAAAAATTTGTACCGTCTTGAAAATTTCAGTGTTTTGTATATTTGTCAACGAATCATCCCCCAATAATAATAAATGTGCATCTATAATGTGTACATAACGTAATGTCAATAGCTTATTCATTAGAGAATTCCGAGCTCTTGTATACTTTTTACAGACAAAAAACAAATGGTATGCATCCTCTGATAAGCCACACGAACAGTTCATATGTTTCATTCAAGATTCCCAGTGCGTGAATCGCAGTTCTTGTTATTCTAGTTTCCCAGTGTGTGATTCATAGTTTTCATTCAAGATTCCCAGTGCGTGAATCAAAAGTTTATTTTACAGATTCCCAGTGCGTGAATCATAATTTTCATTCAAGATTCTGTAAACAGATAGCCATGCTATGACCTTGAATTGCTAGTATTACATAATGGTCACTATGATACTTATGTGTACCTAGGTGCTGCGCACTGAATAGTGTTAATGATAATTGACAGAATAAACTCTGTGAATCTTGTAGCACTGCGTAGTATTCCTAAATGATGTTATTAAACCAGGTGAATAATACGGGCATAATAATATCCAAATTGAGAGTTTTAAAAACAAGTGTCATATTTGGCGATTCTGTGTATGCAACGATAGCTCTAGTACTCTATATTGACTCATGTATTGTGTGTTCTATATATTAACCTTTGTAACCTTTTATGCCATGTATGAATGAACGTATTATGAGTAGGTGATGCCTCATACTAGGTGGGGGACTCCGAGACCCAGGACTTGGAGACTCAAATCCTGCATCCAGACTCTTTGATTGGCAGTTTTGACGGTTTTGTTACTTTAATTAGGAATAAACTATAAATCTTAATTTTGAACACTAAATGTTCACTCATGATCGTCGTAAATGGGCCAAACTAGTCAGAACTGTCCATCATAAGTAAAACCATATATATACCTATGTAAAATGATGTTGAACAGATTTAGATAGATTCCGCTTATAGAAATTCTGAGACTCTTGATTTGGGCTGCTTTTAATTATTGTAACTATACGATCACGCTTTAATAAAACCGCTTGAGAAAGAAGTACTGTACTTGTCATCACTAAGTTTGAGCTGACCCTCAATTGGATCCGTAAGACAGAAGGCTTACAATTCCCAGTGCGTGAATTATAGTTTTCATTCAAGATTCCCAATGCGTGAATCAAAAGTTTATATTCAAATTCCAAGTGCGTAAATCCAATTTTCATTCAAGACTCTCAGTGCGTGGATCGTTGTTCATTTTCAGAATCACAGTGCGTGATTCCTTATCATAAATGCGTGATTTGTATTATGTCACGATGAATTACAAGTGCGTAAATTAATTGAGCACTCGTAATTCTGTTTTTCAGCTTGTGATATTTATACCTTTTATAAATTTTGCTTCAGACCCCCAATGCGTGGATAATGGTTCCATATGCGTGAATCGTAGTTTTATACATCAGTCATTAAGTAATTAGGCATTTGTAACATCGTTTTTGGTTCCTTTCATGCGCCAAGTGACAGTAACTATAGATTTCACTCTCGATATTTACATTCATCTTTGCAATTTCTTTGTTTTTCTTAAGCAATATTCATGTTCTTTCAAAAGTTGATTACAATTTTTGTGATTTCATATCTAATCATATTGTTTCACTACATGACAATGCAAACCAGTGATAATGTTTATAGCACTTCAGTATTCCTATTCAATATGCATTATCATTATGTGGTGCTATTCTGTACTATGTCAATTATTCGTTCTGCTCATTTTGTACTTGTAATCACATATTATGATGCCAGGAGGCATCAATTTGTTCGAGCAGGGGGAGCATTGTTACAGCATTTTATGCTCCATGTACATATTTTGTAAATATTTTACTGTACTATGTAACATTTATAAATTTTGTATATATTCCTTTTATATTAAGCATTATTGTAGATATGTTTATGAAAATAGAAAAAAAAAAGAAAAAAAGAAAAGAAATGTGGCCATAAATGATGCAATAATTATTTTATTTAATAGTTAGTTAATATTATACAAATATTGACTGGGGTTGAGGGCAACATTTATTATATTAGCCCCGAGGGACGAAATATTGCCCAACGCGAAGCGGAGGGCAATATTTTAGTCCCAAGGGGGCTAATATAATCAATGTTGCCCGAAAACACAGTCAACATTTGTTTTCTTATATGAAGAAACAAACCAAAATTTAAGAAATTATTTGAAAACAGATCGCCGTAATTTTCTCAGCTCAACAAAGAATTCACGAATTCTATTTGTGCAAAGTTCATATCCAAAATATCCTCAGCATCAAACGCTCACTGGTGATATTCCGCCGACCGTAAGAATTAACATATAGATGTTCTACCTGATTTTACTTCACAGTAATTCGCAATTCCTTATATCCTTTATGATAGCAAACCGTCGCATTGCGCGTCCGTTGTTTACTTGCCTTGACTGACTGTCTATTATGACGTCACCTTGTTTTTTTTAGGCGCGAAGAGTTATTTACGTCATAGTTTACAAAGCAACAAATCAGAGGCGATTATTTGAAAAAGAGGGAATGTTCTCTAGATATTATTCCTAGCCGGTCAATATAAAAAAAATATTGACCGGTCAATATTTTTCGGACGAGCTAATATTACAATTATTAACTATTCATCTATATAGAATTATATAGTGATAATATACTACTGAATATAACAAAGAGTTATATAGTGAGAATATACTACTGAATATGACAATACTTTTTATGTCGAAATCTTAAAATACTTATTTCTTTAATTTTCAAATTAATGTCAATTGTTAATAAGCGTCACAGGACCGCTTAGTATTTTGATTACATAATTCAACCTGTTTTGACATCTTACCTGGCACTTGTGAGCGTTTAAAATTATATAGTTTGAACAATGGTCATTAAAGCTATTCATACTAATTGAAATTGGTTTATTTCATTTTATCCACGCCCCTAAGTTATTAATAACCAATTATATTTTGTATTTAGAGATTATCTTTATAAGCGTGACTTTGTAATTATCGACGAAATAAAACCAAAAGCCAAACGCAAATTGTCACCTTTTGACATTTGCAATCTAAATTAATAAACTTTATATGTTGGCTTTATTTCAATATTTGGTTTTATTTCGAAGGTAAATATATTTTTATTTTATGTTCTTTTTCTTTGTCAATTTTAAGAACTGTTTTTATTGTGAATTTTTAAGTCCTTTTGACATTTGCAATCTAAATTAATAAACTTTATATTTTGGCTTTATTTTAATATTTGATTTTATTTCGAAGTCCCCGAAAAGATCTTTATTCCCCGGTACCTCAGCAAACCCGTACAGAGAGAAATCCGTTATAACACAGTGACGAAACAAGAGTTATTTATTTCAATTCACTGACCGTTGATTTTTGTATTTTTTTATACTTTGATTTTCATTTTTTTTTAAGCACTACACACCACAGTATGATTAAAGTCAAACCTTCCACTAGCTTCTTTATTTTGATGGTCACGCGACCATCGAAATAAAGGAGCTAGTTGAAGGAACTGTACACACCATGAAGTGTAATGATGATGATGATGATGATGATGATGGGGATGATGATGATTATGGAAAACTGAAGTAATTTACTAGTTCTCATTATGATGATACATGTTTTATAGATATTCAAAATGATAAAAGGGATAAATATGAGGGTTAAATATTGTTAAGCTCGTTCATGCTTTCTTTTAACAAACTCCCTTTTTAATTTACAAAATTTTAAAACAATAGACCCCCCCCCAAAAAAAAAAAAACAAAAAAAAAAAAAACACACACACACACAAAACACATAAAAAAAAGTTTACCCCTATATTGTTATTCTATACTATTGGGGTATAGTAACAGAATGAAGTTTTGAATGAAGTTTTTCATTTTCTGGGTGGCTTTATTTCGAAGACTGAAGAAGGAAGGAACATTTATGTATCTGTTTTCATATAGTGGAAGTTCGCTGTTCATATATAGATTAGTAATTTAAGTATATCTATTTGAAACCTTAAAAGCTAAATATGTGTTTAAATAACTTTTAAAATAATTATCTAATTAAATAAAAATAATCTTAAATCGTGTTAATTAATTGCTAAAGTACTTAGAGGTTCTATTTAACTAATGTTTTATATTAATACATGTAAAATACATGTGTTACACCATGAATAATATTATTACAGTGTTGAAAATAAGTGTATGTGTGTGTTTTGTGCGTAGAAAAGGGTGTGGTTGTCACCATTCGCCAAAGGCAGCGTCTGTGTGTGTCCTTGTCCCATCCCCGTCCCCTAAGGATTTAGGAGACAAACTATATATATATATATATATATATATATATATATATATATATATATATATATATATATATATATATATATTAAATTTGAACTTTTACATGTCATAGAGAAATGTATGTTAAAATTTCTGCCGTTTTTAACCGGGTTTTCCAAAGGAAAAATCCGGTTATTAATATGGTGAAAATGGTGGGCGAGCGGCTGCCAAAAGGGTACCCTCATTGTACGGATAACTCCTCCTACAGTTTTCAAGATAGGAAGTTGTTCTTTTGCAGATCAATTGTACATATATCAGAGGTGTGCATTTTGCCAGGATTTTGATTTCTGATAATTTATCGAAAAAATACCAGCTTTTGAACTTAGTCATTTTTTGGCAAAATATTGCATATAGGGTATCCTCATTGTACGGATAACTCCTTCTACAGTTTTTAAGATAGGAAGTTGTTCTTTTGCAGATCTATTGTACTTATATTAAAGGTGTGCATATTGCTAGAATTTTGATTTCTGATAATTTACCGAAAAAATACCAGCTTTTAAACTTATTCATTTTTTGGCAAAATATTGCTTTATAGGGTACCCTCATTGTACGGATAACTTCTCCTACGGTTCTCAAGATAGGAAGATGTTCTTTTGTAGATCAATTGTACATATATCAGAGGTGTGCATATTGCCAGGATTTTGATTTCCGATGATTTATCGAAAAAATACCAGCTTTTGAACTTAGTCATTTTTTGGCAAAATGTTGCATATAGGGTACCCTCATTGTACCGATAACTCCTCCTACAGTTTTCAAGATAGGAAGTTGTTCTTTTGCAAATCAATTGTATATATTAGAGGTGTGCATATTGCTAGGAATTTGATTTCCGATAATTTATCAAAAAAATACCAGCTTTTAAACTTAGTCATTTTTTGGAAAAATATATCATAAAGGGTACCCTCATTGTACGGATAACTCCTCCTACAAAGGGTACCCTCATTGTGCGGATACCTCCTCCTACAGTTTTCAAGATAGGAAGTTGTTCTTTTGCAGATTAATTGTACATATATCAGAGGTGTGCATATTGCTAGAATTTTGATTTCTGATTATTTATGAAAAAACAAGATATCTGTGAGCCAATGCTCACTAGTGATACCCCCGCTCTGATGTGAATATGCAAAATAAGCAAAGTCGACATTTAACAGAAAGCTGGCATCCGATTGGTACAGAAATATATCCAACAATATGGCATGCCTAAACAAATAGTGTGTTAAAATTTCAAGCATCTGCGATAAACAGCTGCTGAGAAATCTTTGAGGAAAATTTGTTTGAAAATTTTGGCTAAAATAAACAAAGTACTCATTTAACAGGAAGATGAGGTCCGATTGGTACAGAAATATAGCCCACAATATGGCATGCCTTAACAAACACTGTGTAAAAATTTCAAGCATCTGCGATAAATAGTTGCTGAGAAATCTTTGACGAAAATTTGTTTGAAAATTTTGGTTAAAAAATAAGCAAAGTCGTTATTTAACAGGAAGTTGACGTCCGATTGATACAAAAATATATCCCACAATATGGCATGCCTAAACAAATAGTGTGTTAAAATTTCAAGCATCTGCGATAAATAGCTGCTGAGAATTCTTTGACGGAAATTTGTTTGAAAATTTTGGCAAAAAATAAACGAAGTCGTCATTTAACAGGAAGTTGACGTTTGATTGGTACAAAAATACATCCCACGATAAAGCATGCCTATACAAATACTGTGTAAAAATTTCAAGCATCTGCGATAAACAGTTGCTGAGAAATCTTTGACGAAAATTTGTTTGAAAATTTTGATTAAAAAATAAGCAAAGTTGTCATTTAACAGGAAGTTGACGTCCGATTGGTATAAAAATATATCCCACGATATGGCATGCCTTAACAAACACTGTGTTAAATTTTCAAGCATCTGCGATAAATAGTTGCTGAGATAAATGCGACAGAATTTTTTGTTACGGAGGGACAGACAGACGGACAGACAGACAGACAGACGGACGGACAGACGGACGGACAGACAGACACACAAGGGTAAAACAGTATACCCCCTCTCCTTCGGAGCGGGGGTATAAATACTAGCTTTTGAACTTAGTCATTTTTTGGCAAAATGTTGCATATAGGGTACTCAATTTCACTGGATACGGGTTGACATGGATTATGGATACAGTTCACATAAAAGAAAACCCGGTTTGCTGTCACAATGACAGCTTTTCACTTGTTTATTTTGAATTGTTGGCCATCTTGTAGGTAAGGACATGTTGCACATCTTGGCTTCTGGCATTTACGGACAGCTGGTGGTTTTTTTTCGAGATTTTCAAATTTGGCACGGGTTAAAATCTTTTTCAGAGACTGACTTTGTCGCTTACTTTTAATGGTCTGGTTTACAACTTTATTTATTTTTGATCACGTTTTAAAAGTGGAAGGTTGCTTTTTATAATTTGGAAAATCTCATGATTTTTCGGAATGTGTGTTGAGACGTATGGAATTACACATTTTTCTGCTTTATATATATATATAATGAGTATCATGAGTATCATTTATGTAATGAGAACATTTTGACAATTTATTGAAAAGTTATATTTCCTATTTATTTAATTGTCTGAACTATGACCTAGTTAGCATTTAATTGTTTTGTATCTCTTTTAAGGGTAATTCCTGTAATGAAGTTTACAAGCTTACAATTATAAAGTGAAATATTCTTAGTGCATTAAATTCTGAGGAAAATATTTTATTAATTATGTCCCTTTACTTGTTTTTTGGTATTTGTAAGTCAGATACTTGTTTAAATATTATTTGTGTGACTGTGACACCAAGTGTAACAATAATGCAAAGTCAAACTCTAACCTCGTGTAATGATAATTGTGACGTAAAAAGTATAACCTTTTGACCTGTTAAAAATTCACATCAAAATGAGCGTTTGTATTTTTCTGAAGGTTTTTATACGAAAGTATGATTGCAAATGTAAAAATTGAGAAAAAATAATTTTCCTTTGTAATAATAGAAATTATAAATATCTCCGCATCACAATCTCATTTGACAAAGTTTTTTTTTTAATTTTTTGTAGTGATCGCCAATCAAAATTTTTTACGTAGTTAATAATATAGACACTTCTTTTACGTAGTTGATATATAGACACTTCCTACCTGCTCTTAACTACGGCGGTTTCAAAGCGAAACTTTATCAAAGGTAATGATTGATTTAATGTTAAACTCCTATTTGTATGTTAAGAGACGTCTGGCAAAGGCCTCCTAAATATCATATCAAGTTTATTATGAATGAAATATCAAAATGTTAACTAAATTGCAATATATTTTGCTGAATATGCGAATTTATTCTTATAAAATCAATATCGCATGATCATATTATTAAAATTCTTTGAACGTCAACCATATTGTACTTAAATCAAATATGTATTTAACTTTACTCAATACCTTAAAATTGATGTGTATCCCCGTAATTTGGATGCTTAATCATATTTACACGATAATGTTAAAATATGCATGTACTTTGCCACAATAGTAGTCAGGGCTCTGAGATAATATGCATGGCCAATAACGATATGTACTCAAACGAGTTATTCTAAAATTCTGCAAGTAATTTCACCCTTGCTTCTTGTTTTCGTGAAGCTATTATTATTATAATAAACAAAGAATAAAACTTTGTCGTTCTGCAACTGCATGATAGTTTCTGGAAAAAAAGGTATAACTAAATGGCATAGTTGTGCCATTCAGTTATTTTTGCAAACCTTTAAGTAAACATTAACTTAATGGCACATGTTCATATTTGGTAAGTTTTAGCATTCTGAATTACTAACGAATCGCAATGTAGGATAACCGGTAGAGTGTATAGCAGTTGTCAACAAGTTTTAAAAAATGATTTCCAATATTTATCGCTAACACATTTTCCTTACAAAACGCGTGTAATAATTCCGCATGATAAGATTACACCATGAAAATCCTTTAGTTAGTAACAATAAATATGCGGAAATAGTTGGGCTTTGAATAAAAATAAGATCGACACTATTTTAAAAAAAGACATTCACATGACTTGATTAGCACCTGAGTACCATTGCCCTTAGATGGACGTTTCAGGAAGTCTCATGGAGAAACAAACTTTAAATCCTGAATTGAAATTTACTGCATGGTTGGTGGTCCTTACGAAAAAACAAAACGCTTGACGTTTCGCCTCAACACCAATTATAAAATAGGTCAAGTAAAACTTGTATATTATTTTCATTTTTTGTTAATTTCACGATATCATCTGCATAAAAAAGGAAAGAGACTTTCCCGTCATTGATTGGAATTCCAATATTTGTTTTCTTAATATTCACAGCTAAGTCATTAATAAAAATTGAGATATAACATCTTTTCTTCTAGTTTCAGCATACGTTATATATGATAAAGTATTATTCTGAGAATCAATGTATAATCGCTTGGTTGACCAATTTTGAAGAAAATTATAATATTTGACTGTCTATCATATTGATCGCCATTTTGACCTACATTTAGCGCCGTTTTCTCCGTACCCAGCATTATTTTTCAGACCTCACACGCCTTATTTATGCAAAAAAAACTTTGCTTGACTGGTTTATTATTGTTTCTCTCATGCGGTTTACAGTTTTAAAAAAAAAGGACATATTTTCATACTCAGCAAACATAATTATGATAAAATAACATGCTTGTTAATTACTTTTTGTCAATCATAAAGCTAATTTAAAAGAAAATTATGAAGTGAGAAAAAAAACAAATAATGTTCAATCGTTGAATTACGATAGACGACGATAGCAACATGTCACAAAGCGACCTTGTAAACATAAAAATCTTTATTTAAGATGGATTTAATTTATTAAATTAAACTTTTATTGAAGAGCAAGTTTTATTGTGGGATCACGGCAGACAACATTTGAAAAAATAAGGTTAACAGGCAGTTGACAGATCCCATGCTAAAGAAATCATAAATGCATATTTTAAACTTCATGATCTATGACTAACTGACAATTTTAAAAGAAACTGAATATCATGTCTTTCGCCAGAAAATTCATGACGAACCTCATTGTAGCAGCGATTGATTTTGGAACAACCTTCTCTGGTTTTGCGTTTTCTCTTCTCCACGAATACAAGAAAGACCCATTGAAGATCTCAACAAAATCTTGGACCACAGGTAGCGGAGGTTTAGTGTCTTTGAAGACCTCGACATGCGTTCTTTTTGATCCAACAGAAAAGTTTAATTCTTTCGGTTATGATGCTGAGGAAAAATATTCAAACTTGGCTCTTGATGACAATCATCATGATTGGTATTACTTTAGAAGATTCAAAATGATGTTGTACAATAAGATGGTATGTTAATTATTAGTTTTGCCTTTGTTTTACCGGTATATACTAAATGTAGTATGCTAAATTAAAAAAAAAATTCTTTTTATTAAATTTTGCATCACCCGACACCGCCTCTCAACAGAGACCGGCAGATGGTCTAATATACTTCGCTATAAAAAATATTGCAAACTTTGTAACAAACTTATATTTGTAGATGAATTTCATTACCTTTTAGAATAACACCACTATCAAATTTTTGGAAACAGTATTTGCATAGTAAATAATGTACAAATTTAAAAAAAAATATATGCCCTATAGTAATGTAAAAACATTAAAAAAAAACTTTGCATTTTTATTACCAAAACATATGACTGGCCTCAAATAAAAGTGAATTTCCCTGTGCTTTATATATATATCAATATCATTCACTATGGGCAGGTATATGTCAATTTGAGTGTTATTGCAAATGTTAGTGCTTATTATACAGTATATGTATATATCTAATATGCAATGTGCATCGTTCCGATCCTCTCAAATTGTCGTTTAACTGTATTCCACCTGTATTTCAAACGACCTTGTAGTGCGCGGCCAGCGCGCTAGGTTCCGTTCTTCTTCGAAAGAATGATTTTTGTTTTGCATAGATGGCCGAGTGGTTAGCGCGGTGGCCGCTCACTGCTAGAAGAGTGGGTTCATCGGCCGGGGCGGAGGTGGAGCTCCAATAAAAGGGATTTTATCTGTGCACACACATTGTTTATGGTTATCTAATTATATATACATGTCAATGTATATCCTTATTATACTGCAACATATTTCCTCTGACGTTATTTTGTTTAATTGTATAATGCGTTTTGTACCTCATATACACTATCTTTAGTAGGGTCTGAGTGAACTGAAAGTGAACTAGAACACCTCTCGTTAATTATACACAATGCCAAATTAGCTTCATCGTCGGATACGTATACGTATCTATCCGTTGCACTGCTATCACGGAACGAACACGTTTCTTGTAACAATGCAAAGGTACATGTATTGTAACAATGCACTTTGAAACATTATGCACTTCGACAACTTTTTTCAAAGTGCGTTAAATTTGGGACCAAGTCAACGTAATATAAAATAACATATTTAAAATGTGGTGATATGGTCGATATTAAGAATTGTGCATAACTCGATCGAAATTCCACAAAATTTAAAAAGTCATAGAAAATGATTTTAATCTAGTTACCTGAATGGGATTTAAACATGGAACCAATAGGTTTTAAGCCAAACTGAATTAAAGTTTTTCCATGTAAAAAGGAGATTGGTGGAGAAGGCGTGTAAAATGCCCATACACGGTCGGACAAGCTACTGAAAAAATAAAATATCAATAAATTTTATATTGTTTAGAAAAAATCATTGAAAACAATATCTATTTAACATATAATTGATTTTTAACCTATAAATATGTTTAATACTTGGAATATGTTGACTCAAACAGGCGTATACGTATCAAAACCTGCAAATACTGTCATTTTTTAGAACTTCAAGGCATTTTCTTTTACGGAGTGGGTCTGTGTTCCATATTTTTCTCAAAGTCTACATAAGGTCTAATGAAAAAGTGGAGAGATGACCCACTATGCATCAAAAATATCATTTTTTATCCCAACAATTGAACGTTTTGATAAAATAATACAAGTCCGTAAATTCGTGGCCAATGTCACATTTACACAACAGCCTACTTTGTTGTGTCTGAAATGGCTCAGTGGTTAGAGTACCTGACATAAGCTAACCTTATATATCTAGGGTTTTTATGTTATGGGTTCGATACTACCAAAATTTCTGGCAATATTTGTTTTTCGTATCTTTTTTTAAATATTAAATGCTGAATATAGTTAGAAGTTGTGGTTTTGCAAACTTGTGTTATAATATATTTGAATAGATTTAATTGGGAAAAAATAAATTCAAAATTGCAATTTACGACCAAACTGATTGGGCAGTTACGCCATCTTATTCCCCCATCTTCTTTCTGATCAACAATATACACAAAGAGAAAACAATTGAAGGATTTGGAGAGGTTAATGCTTGTTTAAATTTGACATATTATAACTGCAATCATAAACCGCTTACTGTCCCTCTATCTTTTAACTTTGTATGTAGATGTATGGAGCAGATCGAAGAATTCATTGTAGAACCTGGATCTCTTAGTTTGTTTAAAATATCGGAATTGACCATGGGCTATGCCAGAAACAAAATCGAATTATTTTATGATGATATATGTTTGATTAATATTTCAGAAGGCTTTCATTCGAAATTAATTCACTTTAATCTATAAAATTTACGGATAATGGTGTCAAATGTACACTTAAATACTTAAAGCAATATGAGCTGTATTTTATTAGAATTTTATTTTGTTGCAAAAACCTGCTAGTATGATAAATCTGCATATAACTTAAACTTTTATGATAAATAAGATTTGAAAAAAATCATTACTTTTTGTCAAAGGAATTATTTCTCTTCTTAGGAATATAAAGCAAATCAATTTTTGTACAGGGCGACAATAATTCAATTTTGCTCCAAATAAGGCTTCTTAACGACCTTTTCCACAAAAATATGGCTAACAGAAATTTAAAAACCATGATATTTTTGTCATTTTAGTAGAAAAGAACATTTTAGTAGAAAATAAATTCAATATGAAAAATGCAGCTCATATTGCTTTAAGTTTTATACTTTTATCTGTTGGTTTTTTTAACACTTTCATTTAATTCATACATTAATCTGTAAAGATGCCAGACAAAATTTGATGAGAAACGCATTCACATTAGCGACTAATGACTAAAAGACATTTTAGAACGTTGAATCTTACTTCGATCCAATTAACCTTTTTTTTTTTTTTGGTAACAGGATTTAACAAGAGAAACCCTTATTGAAGATGACAAAGGAAAGAAAATGGAAGCAATAAAAGTATTTTCTACTGCGATTGGTTATCTTAAAGATCAAATGTTGACCAACTGCAAAAAGCAGATGACTGGCATAGAAGAGTCTGATATAACGTGGGTTTTAACAGTGCCAGCAATTTGGGACGAGAAGTCGAAACAATTCATGAGAGAAGCCGCGGAAGAGGTTTAATTTTTTTTCTCATTTACTTTCTGAGTAATGCTTTGTTAGATTGTGTAATAATGTTATCCTCATGAACACATACAGCTTTTTTACTGAATATATACCTTTCTAGGCTGGTATATGCAGAGATAAGTTGGTGCTTGCCCTTGAACCTGCTTCGTTATACTGCATGTACCTTCCATTACATAAAGACAGTGAAAATTCTACATTTGGGGTCTTTAAATCTGGAGAAAAATATATAGTTGTTGATGCTGGAGGTATAATTACGTCATTAAATTTGCTATCCCTTAAAAATTTCAAAGTATTTTATTTCAAAGTATTTGATTATTTCAATTAAGGTGGAACAATAGACATCACTGTCTATGAAGTTAGGGAAAATGGATCTGTAAAGGAACTCCACAAAGCCAACGGAGGCGATTGGGGTGGAACCAAGGTAGATGAATTATTTACAAGTCTCTTGGTTAATATTGTCGGCAAAGGTGTTATGGAGGCTTTCAGTTCTGAAAATAAGTATGATTTTCTTGATCTAATGAGGGATTTCGAAATAAAGAAGAGGACAATCAGCCCTGATTTAAATGATAAAGTGACGATTAAAGTCCCAATCAGCTTGTCAGAGACTTTTCGCAAAAAGAATCCTGGAATCAACATCACAGACGTTACATTAAACTCCGAATACAGAGAACAACTGACTTGGAAAGGCGATAAGATTCGAATAGAGGCACGCCTTGTAAAGTCGCTCTTTGATGGAAGTTGCAAACAAATAGTCAATCATCTGAAGGAGCTATTCAGACATTCTGCAGTGAAAGATGTTGTATCTATTTTACTGGTAGGAGGATTTGCAGAATCACTCATGTTACAATCGACCATAAGGGAGGCATTTAAAAACAAAAATGTCATTATACCACAAGAAGCTGGGTTGGCAGTTCTAAAGGGAGCGGCATTATATGGACACCAACCCCAAAAAATTTCAGGTAGAGTTTGCAGATATACGTACGGAGTTAAGATAGTTACAACATTCGATAACACCATACACCCTAAATTAAAAAAAATCCTACATAATAATATTGAATACTGTGACGACATCTTTAGTATTCATGTCCGCGTTGGACAAATCGTTGAGGTTGGAGAACCCCAAGTGAAACAAACATATGAAGTAACAGAACCAGATCAAACGAGTATCGGATTTAAAATTTACACTTCAAATAACAAAGAGCCAACATATACGACAGATGAAGGTTGTACATATCTGGGCACGCTTACGACTGACATGCCAGACACATCCAAAGGAATGGATCGTGGAGCCACTGTCCACATGACCTTCAGTGGAACTGAAATTGCTGTAACAGCGGTTGATCGAGATAACCCAGAGAGAGCTGTAACGACCAAAGTTGACTTCCTTGGATGATGCGAGGAACCAATCTTCAAGTCACGTTCTATTGGGACCCTACCGGAACAAAATAAAACTGAGGGGTATCTGATGATTTTAAAAATATACTTCTAACTGATATAAAACAACTTGGTGTTTACAACTGACGGATTCATATCCCTTTTGTTTTTTGTTTTAGATCAGTGTCAAAACAAAAGTTATTGCATTGCTTGTAACTTTATTTAAATTTTTTGACGGATTCATATTCCTTTTGGATTTTTTTTGTTTTAGATCAGTGTCAAAACAAAAGTTATTGCATTGCTTGTAACTTTATCTAAATTCATTGATGGTTGGGTTTTTTTTTTGTATTTTTTAATACTTTGATTTTTAATATTATATGGACTACTGGAGCCCTACAGACCAAGGAGTGTAAAGGATGATGATGAGGAATTACTGAAATATTTTGCTTGTTCTCGTTTTATGTATCGTGTGCTTTTTAATATTTTGATATTTTTACTGTATAATATCGTTATTCTATAATTTTAAGTATAATTTATACTGTGAAATCATTAAATTTCGTGGTGGCTCAATTTTCGTGGAATTCGTTGGTACCTCTCACCCACGAATAAACATCCTCCACGAATAAATAAATTAGGACCGTAAAAGTCATATTTCCTTTTGTAAATATCAGAGAATACACGAAATTACGTCCCCATGAACCTGTAAAATTGAAGCAATCCACGGAAATTGGCTCCCACGAATTTCAATGATTCCTACTACCAACGAAATTTACGTTCCCACGAATCAGGAAATTTTTGGTTCCCCACGAACATTGACCACCACGAATAAAAAATGACTATATATGAATAAGCAGCATTATTAAACATACTACACTTAAACCAGCAACCATAATCAGTAACATTATTTACGAACATAACTATCCAATACCTTTTTATATTATTATATTTATAGCTTATTTTAATATACCAATCATAATAATCGAAAATGTTTCTTGCAAAATAGTAAGGGTTTTTTCAATGAAAATAATAATGGTTCATGAAAGCTAACCAGAGGCTTAAAATAACGCAAAATATTTATCGTTCTGTACAAACATTGTAATGTTATATATAACACAATACAGCAGTATTTCTCCTGATGAAATGTATAAAAAATATTTTGATCTTATTTATCATAAAGATTTATTAGCATTTTACAGCAAAATAAATGCCAGAAAATGCAGCTCATATAATAGCTTTGAAATTTCTAAAATGAATAAGTTTATAAGACTAATAAAAATAATTCTCTTGGAGTTTTCAATATTATCAAAAATGCACTTTTGATCACTGAAATTTTTAAATAAACGACACACTTTACTATATTTGTCTTGTTTTGATTCACCTCATTCAACCGAACTAGCTTAAGTGGAATAAGCAGCAATACATGTACAAGTAACCTATTTTAGTAAATGCTATAAATATATTATGCATACCAGCTTTACTCTATGGTATATATCAGTTTGCAGCATTCCTTTGGGTGAGGCTTTTAAAACCGTTAAACAGACAATATTTCAAATGCAAATTTCAACTCTCATTGTCAAATTTAGGAAAAATGATGGCTTTGATTTAGGATAACGAACACTGGACCCCCCCTTCCCAAACAGTGTTACAAAATATATTACAATTTCAAAAATCTGTAAAGTATCCATATATCCATATGCTTTTTTCAAAACTTGTCTATTTCAATAATTTTTCAATGGTAAAATTTTAATTACTTAATACAGTACATGTTTAGAACTTGTGTTCAAATGTTTGTTTCTCATCAAATAAACACAAATTGTGTTGAAAAACACTTTAAGTATCAGTTCAGGGAGACTAAATTATACTATTCATTACCTCCGAGGATGTAAAAAATCACACAAATGTATAGCATATGCCACCTATTTTCTGTAGATAATTAGAAAAAATAAATCTTGATTATCTTTTTATTTTCATACATGTACATTGCAATATAAACAGACTTTCAATTTCTATGGTAATTAAAAAATAATCATTTAAGCTAAGCGTTGTACAAGATAATAAAAAAAAAAGATTCATCATTGATTTTCTTATTAATTAAGGAGTCCTTATTTCAAAACAAATGAAATAGACAATAGGGGCACTAAAGTACAGTTTTCTTTACATTATATTACAAAATTCAACACAATAAGTTAACAATTCAAAAAAGGTTACTATACCATTTTTCTACTGGTATTTTTTTCCAAACAAGAGGACCTAGTTTGAGATATTAACAATATACATATATATGGATATAAATTTTGTCTCTTTGAATATACATCAAAATAAAAAAAAATAAGACTAATAGACTAGTTTATGGCACTATAATAAATAAAATTGACAACAACAAAAAAATAGAAAACTAAGCATGAAGTACAGAGCACATGAAGCATGCCACTACCTGACCGCATGATTGGTGATGTTGAAAGTACAAGTACCAGAGAAAGATGATGACTATATCGGGGTCATTTTGTTACAGGTGCTTGTTTCTGTAATAAAAGTTTACCCTTTACAGTTCATTTTAATTGTTTAATGAATTCACCCTATTTAGTATAATAATAGTTATTATCATACTATAGGGTGAACTTTCATTACAGAAACAAGCACCTGTGCTTGTCAGTAGTAGCAAACCACAGGTGTAAAGGACTGGGGGGATGGAGGGTGCCTAAATCTTTCCAAATACTGTATATCTGGGTTTTTCCTGAGTCACAAAATTTGCCAAAATAGGGTAAATATGTTAACTTAATTTATTTGCGTCAGTAAATTTTTGCAATTAAAAAAAGAATTCAAATAAAAAACAATACAAGGTATATATTTTCTGCGTATTGTATATTTTGCAATGTGAAAGTGAAAAAAACAAAATACAGATCATAGCGAAAAATTAATGGATGTACTGTAGCATTAGCATTATCCTATATCAGTTAAAGTGTTATTCCCTGGGCTTTAATTTAGGACTTTATTTAGGATATTATAAATTAGGAATTTTTTGGCACACTTGCTATGTTTTAAAATCAATCATTTGAGGTTCACTTTAAAAAACATTTTCAAGAAAACATTTCCTATATTCATTGGAAAATCACACTTTCTTTGGTTGAACATTCAAAGAAATGTAAAAAAAAAAGTGTCTATCAGATTTTAAAACAAGGTTCAAGTATAATCAACTGATATGGACTTAAAGGACTAAATTACAGGATTATATAGAGAAAAAATTGAAAACTCTATAATTATCTAAATCTAAAAAAATGAAAGAATAACATCTCAATGCAAACAAAAATAAAAATTTAAGGGCAAAAAATGAATGACAACATGCATCTAATAAGCAATGTACCTCAATTGTTACCCCATTTTAATGCTGTATTATACATCATAAGAGTGAAAAGCATTGACAGATTATACAAAAAAACCACTATTCTTAATTTTTCTAACCATGTTTAACATGCTTCAACATGTTTAAGCTCATCCACTGGCTGTAAACACACACACAGACATACAGATACTGAGACAAGTAGACAATGTCACCTTTGTTCTC
Source organism: Magallana angulata (assembly GCF_025612915.1). Taxonomy (NCBI): domain Eukaryota; kingdom Metazoa; phylum Mollusca; class Bivalvia; order Ostreida; family Ostreidae; genus Magallana; species Magallana angulata. The sequence continues at coordinate 37,921,460 of NC_069117.1, read as the reverse complement.
GTGCACCAATATAGAAGTAGGGGGTCTTATCATTTATTAACCTATTAAGAGAACTCGATGGTCATGGCCTTTTTTAGACTGTATTGATCCTCTTTAAAAAGAAAAAAAAAAGAGCTCTGTATAAAATTATAGGGAAAAACCACCTAAATCTAAGATAAATTATATTGATATTTCTCTTTACTAAATAAAAGCTAAACAAAAAATATCTGAAATCTTAAGGCAGACCTGATGGTTGAGTTGTTGCCCATCTAGCTTCCTTATTTAAAATAGGCCTTAGCCTTACCACTTTCAACCCTACAAATTAAACCAAATTGAACTATTTCTCAGATCCCCCTCCTGGGAAAATTTTCTGTATCTGCACATGGTCTTACAATTCTGGATGCGTCATAATATCAGACTTATGACAAAATTACACAAATGGTTTATACCTAATAGTCCTTGATATCTCAAAATAAATTTATGACCATGTCTACTTAGTTTTCTTCAGGAGAAACTTATAGAGAATGAGATGGAATTCCTCTGGTTTGTCTTTCCATGCAGCGTGCCCGGCTCCTTTTATCATGTGGAGTTCATGGTCAGGCAGGTTCTTCAAATTGGTTGTGGATGCTGGACCAATCGATTTATCATTTTCACC